>NC_091849.1:63193289-63826167 GCF_037783145.1 Equus przewalskii | reverse complement strand
ATTCTTCCTCCTTCCTCATGCCATGTCCGAGTATTCCCTGTATCTAGTAGGAAATTCAGCTCCACCACCATGATCCTGGGTTCTTCTGGGTTCTGCAGTCTACGGAGCCCATCTCCTGCCTCCCTCCCTCCCTCCTTAGTAGGGTGTACCTCCTCTCCTCTGTGAGGAAGCCCCTCACTCACCAACTCTGACACCCTTGGGCACAATCAGGGCCTCCTTCCCATCTGCTCCCATAGTGCACTGTCTTTACTCTTGCAAGTGCTTGCAATGCTGTGACACAAGTGTTGGTCTACCCATCTATTGTTCTATTGGACTGGAAGCTCCTTGATGGCGGAGACATCTGGCCAAGGAGCCCATGTGCCTCTGGAGACACCATCGTGGAGCAACAATGACAAAACATCAGAGACCCTTAGTGAGGTTGGGGAATCATGGCTGCCTCATAAGCTCGGGCAGCTTCCAGGGTGAGATACACCCTGACAGAAAAGTGTGTCATGGACTGAAGTAAAATAAGGGAAGGAGTGGCAGCCCGTGCTAGCAATAGAAAAAGTGATTCTCTGATTTCGAGTTACAGGGCTGACAACAGCTGGAAGAAAGCCTTTGTCTGTGTCAGCATGGAGATGGCAAGAATGCAGGAGCCAGGGGTGTGGTGGACAGAGGAGGACAGGATGACAGTCTGGGGGTGTCTGGAGACATACCAGTGCTGGCTGAATGACTATGAAATGGCTCCAGGCACTTGGCCTCTAACTCAGCTTCCAGACACCAGAGATCTCCCCCGTTCCTGGGCCCATTGCTGAGGAGACTGAGATCCAAAGGGCCCACAAATGATTTCCAAAAACAGCAAGAACAGCTCTTTGGACTCGGGGCCTCTGTGGTTGAAAAGCCATGAGAGACTGTCAAGTATATTGAACAATAAGTGGAGGAAGTCAGTCTGAGCGCAAAGGAGTGCACGTGACTGAGAAGGCAAGGAACAAAATATGTTGAAAGGAGGTTAATTAAAATGTAAATCTGGCAAGCACTAAAATTTTGGACAGCCTTAAAACTTTTTAAATGTTGCCACTTTAATATGCCCTTAGGTTTCTACTTATTTCTTTAATTGCCATCTGTTAAGCGAACAGTGATGATGAAGTAAAATAAAGTTTTCCCAAAGCTTTTGGCATTAAATCTGCTTTAAAAACTCACTCATCTGTGAAAGCTAATTTTATTTTTTATTTTTTGGCTGTTGCCTGTTTTGTCCAGGCCAACCACCCTTGGTTTTGGCTTAAAGCAATATTCTCAGCTTTATTATAGTCACCATAACCATGGTTTAATATTCCCTGTGATTCTGCAAATGAAAACCCTGAGACCCTCCTACCTTGTGAAAATCGTGTGCTAGTTCTGATGATGGAAAGGGAAGTGCTCTCAAGGGCCAATATGGACACACTTCTGTGTTTTACTATCTACCAACTGTGAACTTGGTTTTGGGACAACGCACTGTCACCTGTGGATATTTCAGTGGTGGCTGGTGGGTAAGTGATATTACTTTTTCTATGGTTACATCTATGAAAAATAAATACTTAAAATGGAGCAACCATAATCTTTACCGCCACTGTATTATATAAAAGGTAAAAGGAGATTTCTGATTGTTTTTCTACAACCTGAGTATAAAACAGAGTAATATGTGTGTGTTTTATACAGCAAATTTGCCACACAGTTTGTCCTCTGTCTGCTGAAGGCCCACACCTTGCAGAAGTAAAAATGATTTAAATCCAACATAATCAGATTGAATTAAGTGCATGGAAGTCACGGGAAAAATTAACACTTTGGGGCTCCAATATAAAGTAGCAGAGATCAGCCAACTGCTGAAGAAATGAGACATGAACCCCTTAATGACGGGGACTATTCTTTAGAACATACCCATAAGGACTAGATTTGGATCGAATAGCTTGTGCTGAGGGCCTCCACCAATCCTTGCCTGCCTTCTCGTGATGGGTACTTTTCTCTGCCAACTCCCAAGTCCTCTGTTTTCTCTGAATGTCCAAATACCACCTGTTCCTGATGCTCCAACTCGAGCTCAACCGTGACGGCCTTGAGGTTCAAGAATGGCCCTCCCATCTGAATTATTTCACTGAGGGTGACTGGTGCTTAACTGGCATTTAAGTACACACAGTGCGATCTTGCTCAGTACTGTGGGGTGTGTCCACATCTTTATTCCGCGTGTAGACTGTGAACTTTGGGGGTGAGCACCACGTTCCACACTTTTGCAGCGTCCACCCCAAGAAAACCCTGAACATACGTCCAGCACACACAGTTACTTGGGCCACAGTTTCCCACAGGCCTGCTAAGGAGAAGGGAAGAGCATCATAAGGAGATCACCTGGATTAACCCATTGACATCTCCCAGGAGAGTGGGCTCCTGACTACTCGTGCAATTCATTTGCTGACACTTGAATTTGTACCAATTTTCAGGGAATAAGAAGAAATAAGAAGTGGAGGTGGTTGTGGGGAATAATCAGGGAGGAATTCCATATAGACCTCCATTACTCTGGTTACTCCTCCTTGGGAAAGTTCTCTCTGTCCTAAATATGATTTATAAGCCCCTACACGCTGTCTATCAGTGCATTACATTTGCAGTTTGCTTCTATTTTTCCTTCTTTTTAGCCAAAGCAAATAGTTGGTATTGTCTCTATTTCCTATAATAGTTATTGTTACTATTAATCTCTCCAATGAGTGTTACAGAGAGGCATAAATCTACCCCAAATAGCAGATAAGACAGACACTCAAAGAAATATATAGATACTAAAATTAAAAATGATGCAATTTTAAGCTGGGTTGTATTCTTTTTAAAAAAATTGTATCTCAGTTTATTTGACCACCATGACTCCATTTACATACCCCTATACAATGATTTAAGAAATAATAAATAATCTGTCCTATAAGGTAAATGAATAAAATTTAGAACATTCCATTTAATCTAGGGTTTCTTCTAAAAGATGGGAGCTGACAAAATTTGAGAGTGACCAAGATGCCCTTTAATAGGTAAATGGATAAACAAACTGCTACATTCATAGAATGGGATGTTATTCAGCTATTTTTTTAAAAAAAGAGCAATTAAGCCACAAAGGACATGGAGGAATTCTAAATGCTCATTACTAAATGAAAGCAGCCAGTCAGAAAAGGTTACATACTGTGTGATTCCAACTATATGACATTCTGGAAAAGACAAAATTGCAAGATAGTAAAAAGAATTGCCAGGAGTTCACAGGAAGTAAGGAGAGCAGGATAAATAAGGGAGCACAGGGCATTTTTAGGGCAGTGAAACTACTCTGTGTGATGCTGAAGTGGTGGATACACGTCATTTTTCAAAACCCGTAGACTGTACAACACAAAGTGAACCTTAATATAAACTACAGACTTTACTTAATAATAACGTATCAATATTGGCTCATCAATTTTAACAAGCTTATCAGGCAGATGAAAGATGTTATTAATAGATGAGACTGGGAGAAAGGGCATGAGAGGCATAGGAGATTTCTCTGTACTTTCTGCTGAATTTATCAGTAAACCTAAAACTTCTCAAGAAAATAAAGTATATTTTAAAAAAGATGGGGCTGGTGATGTCAGCAATATGGTGGCGTGAGCTGTTCCCTTTGCCTCGCCCCTCTGAAGTACAACTAAACAGACGTTCACTGACCAACGGAGGATGCCACACAGCACAGGAGTGGTCTGAGAGACCTGCACAGCCACACGTCTGAAGGTGGGGTGACTGGGTCCCTGGGAAGCTGTGGAGACAGGCGAGCACTGCCCTACCCTCCAGCAGCTGTGAGCCAGGTCATAAGTACTCACACAGAGGTCGGTGCCACTCTGAGAGGAGGCAGGAACAGCACAGCCTTTGTGTGAACACTTTCCTGGCCTCCAGGAGCACCCACCACACCACTGTGGTCCCACCAGTGAGAATGCGCCTCAGTGAGACTGTAACAGGGGGTGGTGGCAGCCCTGTGCATACGTGCAAATGCTATTCTGGCCTGTGGGAGGACCCATTGTGTGGTGGCAACCGCAACAAGTGGCCGTAGCTTGGACCCAGTGAAGAAGCCCTGACCCCCAACCACAGTGACTGGGGAAACTGTAAGTGGAGCCGGTCGCAGCCCGGCGTGCACGCAAATGCTATCCCAGGTTCAGGAGCCCCTACCGAACCCGCACAACTTCCAACAGATGGGGTGGGAGCAGAAACGCAGCTCTACTTTCTCCCAACTGTAGCAGGTGGAATCTGAGACCAGATGCCACTAAAAAAAGCACCTGCAAAGGGTTAGTTCATCAAACACCATGAAAAACTACAGTAACAATTCAGAGCAGGAGGAAAATGACAAGTCTCCAGAAACCAACACTGAAGTCACCAAAATTTATAATCTAAATGACAGAAATCTGAAAAGCTGTCATACAGACATTCAGTGAGTTACAAGAAAACTCTGAAAGACAGCTCACTGAGTTCAGGAATAAAATTAATGAGCAGAAGGAATACTTCATGAAAGAGATTGAAACTACAAAAAAAACCCCACAGAAATTCTAGACTTGAAGAATTCTATTATTGAGATAAAATATAATCTAGAATTCTTTAAAAGTAGAGCTGATGTTATGCAGGACAGAATTAGTGATTCAGAGAAGAGAAACGTAGAAATGCTTCAGATAGAGGAGGAGAGAGGACTAAGATTTAAAAAAATATGAAGGAATTCTTTGAGAAATATCCAACTAAATTAGGAAAATCAACATAAAGGATTACAGGTATTCCAGAGAGAGAAGAGAGGGAGAAAGGAGCAGAGAGTTTGTTCAAAGAAATAATAGCTGAGAACTTCCCAAACATGGAGAAGAAACCAGACTTACAAGTACACGAAGTCAATAGAACTCCTAATTACATCAATCCAAAAAGACTTCAAGACACATAATAGGAAAACTGGCAAAAGAAAATGACAAAGAAAAAATATTAAGGGCAGCAAGGCAGAAGAAAATAATCTACAAAGGAACCTCTATCAGGCTTTCAGCTGATTTATTGGCATAAATATTACAGACTAAGAGAGAAAAGGATGATATATTCAAAATAGTAAAAGACAAAAGCTTTCAGCCAAGAATGCTCTATCCAGTGAAAGTATCCTTCAGATATGATGGAGAAATAAGAGCTTTCACAGATAAACAAATCTGGGAGAGTTCATCACCACCAGACCTCCCTTACAAGAAATGATCAAGAAGGCCCTCATACCAGAAACAAAAAGGCAAATGTTTACAAAGTCTAGAGCAAAGAGATAAATAGACAAAATCAGAAAATTGCAGCTCTCTATTAGAATGAGTTAACAAACACTTAATCATAATATAAAAGACAAAGGAAAGGAAAGCATCAAAAATAACTATAAACACTTCAATTTAGTCACAAACAACACAAAACAGAATAATTTGTGACAAAAATAACTCAGAAGGGGGGCAAGGAAAGGGATGGACCTGCTTGGGCTGATGGAGATAAGAGGCTATCAGAAAAATGGACTATCTCATTTACAAGATGTTTTATACAAATCTCATGGTAACAACTAAACAAAAAATCAGAGCAGAGCCATAATTCACGAATAAAGATAAAACTGAGAAAACCATCCCAGAAAACCACCAAAGTGAAATAGCACTCAGAAATACAAGAGAAGAGAAACAGTGGAAATATAGAACAACCAGAAAATAAGAGATAAAATGGCAATATTAAGCCCTCATATATATCAATAATCACTCTAAATATAAATGGATTGAATTATCCAATCAAAAGACACAGAGTATAACCATATACAGAGTATATGGATTAAAAAATAAGACCCAACATTATGCTGCCTCCAGGAAGCACATCTCAGTTCTAAAGACAAACACAGGCTCAGAGTGAAGGGATGGAGGATGATACTCCAAGCTAATGGCAAACAAAAGAAAGCAGGTATTGCACTACTTATATCAGACAAAGCAGACTTCAAAATAAAAAAGACAATGAGAAACAAAGAGGGGCAGTGTAAGCTGATAAAAGGGACATTCCACCAAGAAGACATAACACTTATGAATACATATGCAGCTAACACAGGAGCACCAAAGTACATAAAGCAACTTTTCACAGACCTAAAGAGAGAAATTGACAGTAACACAATAACAGTAGGGAACTCAACATCCCGCTTACATCAATGGGTAGATCATCCAGACAGAAAGTCAACAAGGAAATACTGGATTTAAATAAAAAACTAGATCAGATAGACTTAATGGATATACATAGAACATTCCATCCAAATGACAGCAGAATACGCATTCTTCTCAAGTGCACATGGAACATTCTCACAGATAGACCATGTCTTGGGAAACAAGGCAAGCCTCAATAAATTTAAGGAGACGGAAATCATATCAAGCATCTTTTTCAACCACAATGCTATGAAACTAGAAATCAACTACAAGAAAAAAGCTGGGAAAGTCACAAATATGTGGAGACTAAACAATTTGCTGCTGAACAACCATTGGATCAATAAAAAAAATCAAAGGAGAAATCAAAAAATACCTGGAGACAAGTGAAAATGAAAATATAACATACCAACTCATGGGATACAGCAAAAGCAGTTCTAAGAGAGAAATTTATAGCAATACAGGCCCACCTCAAGAGAAAAGAACAATCTCAAACAAGTAATCTTAAAAAAAAAAAGAACAGGGGCTGGCCCCATGGCCGAGTGGATGGATTTGCACACTGCGCTTGGGCGGCCCAGGGTTTTGCCAGTTCAGATCCTGGGCATGGACATGGCACTGCTCATCAAGCCATGCTGAGGTGGCATCTCACATAGTACAACTGGAGGGACTTACAACTGGAGTATACAGTTGTATACTGAGGGGGCTTTGCAGGAGAGGAAGAAAAAAAAGATTGGCAACAGATGTTGGCTCAGGTGCCAATCTTTAAAAAAAAAAAAAAGGAAGGAGAAGAGGCAAAGCCCAAAGTCAGCAAAAGGAGGGAAATAATAAAAATTTGAGCAGAAATAAATGAAATAGAGACTAAAAATACAGTAGAAAGGATCAATGAAACTAAGAGCTGCTTCTTTGAGAAGATAAACAAAATTGACAAACCCTTAGCCAGACTCACTAAGAAACAAAGAGGAAGGCTCCAGTAAATGAAATTAGAAATGAAAGAGGAGAAATTAGAACAGATATGACAGAAATACAAAGAATTATAAGAGAATACTATGAAAAACTTTATGCCAACAAATTGGATAACCTAGAAAAAACGGAAAAATTCTTAGACTCATACAACCTCAAAACTGAATCAAAAAGACATAGAGAATCTGAATAGATCAATCACAATCACAAGTAAAGAGATTGAAACAGTAACCACAAATCTCCCAAAAAACAGAAGTCCAGGACCAGATGGCTTTTCTGGAGAATTCTACCAAACGTTCAAAGAAGATTTAGTACCTATCCTGCCAGACGCCGTCCTACAACTGCTGCAGCCCAGTGACACAGTCGGGGCACACGAAGCACGGGAGTTGGAAAGCAACCCCTGCAGGAATGGCTGAGGGTCCCCCTTGCTCAATCTGCTGTTACTAGTTGCTGTATTGGCTCTGTTCATGACGCTTGTGCTTACCTAGGGGAATCTGCTGGGAAAGGTGAATCCCACTGTAGTAGATAAGAAAGACCCTCTTCTGACTAACACTCCTTCAACATCCCCAGGGCCCTACCGAGGAAAGAGGTTTAAAAGGTCAGATGTCTCAGTGTGGGAGTTATATAAGAGGATGTGGGGACCTATATGTGCCTGGTCTAGACGTACCTTGGCTCACCTTTGCCCCAAGGCTTGTTCCGTCCAGCATAACCTGAGTCTCATCCCCTGCAAAGAATACTGTAGAGATCTATAAATATTAAGTGCACTTACCCAGAAAATGAGAAGAACAACTCTTTCCCAAAACTGAATAAGGGAAGTAACCTTTAGAAATTGCGAAAGACTCAAATAAATTAAGGAAGTAAAATGATATCATCGCGAAAAACCCAGCTATTTCAGTGGAGAAAATAGACGTATCCCAGATGCTAGGTAATCCTAAAAATGTATATAAACACACGCTTGACAATAAAGACTTCAGACTTGCTTTCACCAACTTGGTGTGCAGTCTCATTCCCTTCCCTTCCCCGATGCCGTTCATCCCTCAGGAACCTGGACTCTGCTGGAGCTGGACTCCAGCACTATCCTTCTCAAACTATTACAAAGAACTGAAGACAGAACACTTCTTAACACATTCTACCAGGTCAGCATTACTGTCATCCCAAAGCCAGATAAGGACAACACAAAAAAAGAAAACTACAGGCCAATATCACTAATGAGCATAGTTGTAAAAATCCTCAACAAAATATTGGCAAACCGAATACAGCAATACATTAAAAGGATCATACAAATGATCAAGTGGGATTTATACCAGGGACGCAGGGATGGTTCAACATCTGAAAGTCAATCAATGTGATACACCACAGCAACAAAATGAGGAATAAGAATCATATGATAATCTCAATAGATGCAGAGAAAGCATTTGATAAGATCCAACATCCATTTATGATTTTTAAAAAAACTCTCAATAAAATGGGTATAGAAGGAAATTACCCCAACATAATAAAGGCCATGTATGAGAAACCCACAGCCAACATCATACTTAACGGAGAAAAACTGAAAACCCTCCCTCTGAGAACAGGAACAACACAAGGATACTCACTCTTGCCACTTTTATTCAACATAGTACTGAAGGTTTCGGCCAGAGCAATTGGGCAAGAAAAAGAAACAAAAGATATCCAAATTGGAAAGTAAGAAGTGAAACTCTCGCTGTTTGCAGATAACATGATTCTACATATAGAAAATCCTAAATAATCCACTGGAAAACTATTAGAAATAATCAACAATTACAGCAAAGTCGCAGGGTACAAAATCAACTTGCAAAAATCAGTTGCATTTCTATACACTAATAATGAACTAGCAGAAAAAGAAGGCAAGAATACAAGCCCATTTACAATTGCAACACAAAGAATAAAATATCTAGGAATAAATTTAACCAAAGAGGTGAAAGACCTATACACTGAAAACTATAAGACATTATTGAAAGGAATCAATGATGACATAAAGAAATGGAAAGATATTCCATGTGCATGGATTGGAAGAATAAATACAGTTAAAATGACCATACTACCTAAAGCAATCTACGGATTCAATGCAATCCCAACCAGAATCCCAATGACATTCTTCAAGGAAAGAGAACGAAGAATCCTAAAATTTATATGGAACAACAAAAGACCCCAAAGAGCCAGACCAATCCTGAGAAAAGAAAAAACAAAGCTGAGGGCATTACAATCCCTGACTTCATAATATACTACAAAGCTATAGTAATGAAAACAGCATGGTACTGGCACAAAAACAGACAAACAGATCAATGGATCATAACTAAAAGCCAAGAAACAAAACCACACATCTATGGACAGCCAATCTTCAACAAAGGCGCCAAGAACATACACTGGAGAAAGGAAATTCTCTTCAATAAATGGTGTCGGGAAAACCGGACAGCCACACGCAAAAGAATGAAAGCATACCATTATTTTACACCATACACAAAAATTAACTCCAAATGGATTAAAGACTTGAATGTGAGAGCTGAAACCATAAAACCCCTATAAGAAAATATAGGCAGTACGTTCTTTGACATCCATCTTATCACTATCTTTTTGAATACTATGTCTACTCAGGCATGGGAAACAAAAGAAAGAATACAGAAATGGGACCTTATGAGACTAAAGAGCTTCTGCAAGGCAAAGGAAACTATGAACAAAATGAAAAGACAACCCACCAAGTGGGAGAAAATATTTTCAAATCATATATCCAACAAGGGGTTAATCTCCAAAATATATACAGAACTCACACAACGAAAAACAAACAGCGCAACCAAAAAATGGGCAAAGGATATGAACAGACATTTTTCCAAAGAAGATATACAGATGGCCAACAGGCACATGAAAAGATGCTCATCATCACTGATCATCAGGGAAATGCAAATCAGAACTACAATGAGATATCACCTTATGCCTGTCAGAATGGCTATAATTAACAAGGCAAAGAATAACAAATGTTGGAGAGGACGTGGAGAAAAGGGACCCCTCATACACTGCTGGTGGGAATGCAAACTGGTGCAGCCACTATGGAAAACAGTATGGAGATTATTCAAAAAAAATTAAAACTAGAAATACCATATGATACAGCTATCCCATTACTGGGTATTTACTCAAAGAACTTGAAATCAATAATTCAAACAGATTTAGGCACCCTTATGTTCATTGCAGTATTATTCACAATAGCCAAGATGTAAGTAATTCAAGTGCCCTTCTACAGACGAATGGATAAAGAAGATGTGGTATATGTACACAATGGAATACTACTTAGCCATAAAAAAGACAAAAATCATCCCATTTGCAACAACATGGATGGACCTTGAGGGTATGATGTTAAGTGAAATAAGCCAGAGGGTGAAAGACAAATACCATATGCTTTCACTCATACATGGAAGATAAACAAACACATGGACAAAGAGAACACTTTAGTGGTTGCCAAAGGGGAAGGGGGTGGGGGAGGGCAAAAGGGGTAAAGGGGCACATATGTATGGTGACAGACAAAAACTAGACTATTGGTGGTAAACACGATGAAGTCTATACAGAAACTGGTAAATAATAATAATATACACCTGAAATTACGCAATGTTATAAACTATTATGACCTCAATAAAATAATTTTAAAAAATCAAAAAAACAAACAGCCTAATAAAAAAAGGACAGGAACATTTTTAAAACATTTTATATGCCACGGGTTGTATTCTTCAGTTAATTCTTTTTTAATCTCTAAAATAATTGAACATCATAAGGGCTGAAGTCATCAGTAGATTGTTCAGATAAATATTAAAATTTGCATATAAAAATAACTATTTCAATGAGCATGTTCAAAGGTCATGTTGTCAAAACATATAAAGCAGTAGGCACAGATGGATGCTTGACAAATATTATTGGAGAATCTGCTATAGCACACCCAGAATCCACAAGCTGTCAGGTGCGGGTGCACCAGCTCCTCTGCCACCCTTAACCTAGCCTCTCCTTCTCCCCCAGCTTGTCTGAGCAGCGAATGGACTTCTGTTGGAGAAGGGGAAATAAACATCCATTGCTTCATCTGAGTGACTAGTCCAATTTTCAAACGCAGGTCCTCACATAGCATTTTGACAGACTGGTGTGTATATGGAAAGGATTAAGAAAATGAACGAATTAACAATGAGGGTAGGGGCCAGCTCCATGGCCGAGTGGTTAAGTTCGCATGCTCTGCTGCGGCGGCCCAGGGTTCGGATCCTGGACGCAGACATGGCACTGCTCATCAGCCCACATTGAGGTGGCATCCCACATCCCACAACTAGAAGGACTGGCAACTAAGATATACAACTGTGTACAGGGGGGATTTGGGGAGACAAAGCCGGAAAAAAAAAAAACGATTGGCAACAGTTGTTAGCCCAGGTGCCAATGCTTAAAAAAAAAAAAAAGAGGAAGATTGGCAAAAGTTGTTAGCCCAGGTGCCAATCTTTAAAAAAAAAAAAAACAATGAGGGTAATTCCAGGCTATTGAAATTAAATTATATTATTTAACATTTACTAAGCACTTGGTTTATGCTAAATATTGGTAAATGCTTCTACCAGCATTCATACAATATTTACTTAACAAATTATCTAATGGATGCCCACCATATGCCAGGCATCATCTTATTTATTTCTCATTCTAACTCTATAAAATAACAGCTCTTAATATCCAGTTTTTCTGATGAGGAAAGTGAGATTTTCAAGCTTAATGAAATTTCTCATGGTCAGATAATTAGAAAGTGGCAGAGCCAGAATTCTGACTTCAGAGCCCAAGCTCTTAAGTCAGACACCCAACTGCCCGGTATAATGCATCAAAGCTGGAATTATGAGGCTACATTGCAATGCATGACTTTGTTCTCATCTATGGAGCAAGCAGGGGGAGAAGCCAAGTGAAAGCTAAGGAAAGAGCGATGACACTAAGTCATTCCACCTGAAAAGTCATACGTTTTTGCCACGTTTTGGTAAAATCTTCAGTTTCATTTATTTCCCCTTCTCCCAGTTCTACCCTAACTGGTGGTGTGCTGGCAAATATTTAACAACTGGCTCTCTGATATAAAAAATCCTGATTTTTAGTATTTGCCAATTTCTGTGGTGTAAATGCTCCCACCATGGCTAATTTCAAGCTACAGTATGACATCACTGGACACACAGTCAGGAAGAGGTGCGCACCATTGGTCCTCACAACCTGCCTCCAACACACCGCTGTTTATATCCCCTCAAAATGGGCACGTAGTAGCTGAAAAGTGATAAATTCCGGAAGGAAAGTGTTTTGAGGGTTGAGAGGTTTAGGCCCTATGACATTTTTGGTACGTTGGGCTTCTTCCTGAAAAAAATCTAGAGAGCAGAAGCAATTTCCCCAGTAGATGTTATGGTATTCCACTCAGAACCAATGAGGACCAATGAGCAGTTTCTCAGGTGAGGTGTTGACCCCAAAGCTCTGGAACTGAAAATAATGAGTACACCTGGCTGCAGATGAGGGGCGGGGTGGGGAGGTAGATTTTTGGCATTGCTGTTGTATGATTTGCTGGATTGATTCTCCAGTGGGACAGTCAGGGTCTCTCAATCTGCAGGGGGTACAAGTAACGAGAGGAAATAGAAATAGTTCTAGAAACTCATCTATAAAGAGCTGCGATGCCTCCTGCGCATTTGGCGCTCGTGAAAGAGCAGACGCCGGGCAGCGCCACCCTCCCGGCCTCGGCGCTCCGCCCGGTGGAGGACGTCCTCCGCGCCGCGCCTGTGCCCGGCCGTGGGCCTCCTCTGGACCTAGCCGGCCAGGAGGGCGCAGGCGCAGGAAGGCGGGGTCCCAAGGTGATGCCCGGGGCCGGGTGCTCTGTGAACCTCAGGAAACCCTCCAGGCGTACCCGTTACCCCAAAAAAGCCCAAGCCACTTGTTCCTCACTTGGCTAGGCCATTCCATAGCGGCGTGGATGTGCACCGCCCTCTCCCGGAAAGTCTCACCCTGTGAACAACAAGCCTTCTCACATCCTCTGGGGGCGCGGGTGTGGCATCATCAGTCCTGATACCCAAACCAAGCCCGAGCGCGGGTTGACTCCTCCCTTACCGGGCGACCACAAACACTGAAACTAAGACTGCATATTAACACAGTTCTGCGTCGCTTAACGACGGGGACGCAGTCTGAGAAATGCATTGTGCGAACATCACAGAGTGCACTTCCACAAACCCAGATGGCATAGCCTACCACACACGCAGGCTACGTGGTACTAACTTAAGGGACCACTGTTGTCTGTGTGGTCCGATGCGGACTGTAGCATCGTCTCGTGACTGTGCCTAAAAGAGACCGGAAGATACAGGGAATCTGCACAATCGCGCATTCGCGGGGTTCACGCCAAAGCAGGGAGGACCCAGGCTAAGTACTGAGGAGGGCAGGGGGGCGGGGGGAGCGGGGCCTGCAGGCTGCCGGTGGTCAGACCTCAGGCCCGGGTTGTGGCTCATCGGAGTCTGTCAGCGCTGCGCCAGCTTTCCCCGCGGGAGGAGCCTTTGGCTGGGTGGTGAGTGGGGAAGTTCATTAGTCAATTTTTTATTTGGGTATGTTGAAATTTTCCACAAGCTTTTAAAAGACCAGTTCAGTCTAATATCAAAACTTAACCTCTCATCCGACTCATGCTGATTCGGCTCCGAAACCTGAGGCACAGAGTGGGGTGGGGTCAGTCTTTCCTCCTTTTCTAGTTTCTCAGCTCTTCCCCTCTCTCTGGGGCTTTTGGCTGCCCTGGGGGGTCGGGGGGAGGAGGAAAGGGCCGAAGGTCCAAAGGTCGTGACCTGGCCCTGCCCCTCCAGGGTGTGGGAGCAGCCGCTGTGATGGATTCTCAGACTCCCACGTCCTTTTTCTGGGTCCTCCTGCAGGCCCGCCTCCAAGTGAGTAATGCAATCTCCCCCTGGCCATTTACAACCAACCCCCACCCCGCCAATCCCCCTTGCCGGTGCCTCTAGTCTCTTTCTGCCGGAAATGCCTCTCTCAGGGAAGGAAGCCCCCCAGAGCAAGGTCTTTATCAACGTGATGCGGGACGGTTACTACTGATGCGCCCATCCATCCGGCTAAAGCGAGCCCCAGGACAGGAGTGCTGCCCTCCTGTAGCACCCCTTTCTCCCTGCCTCAGGGGGTCCAGAGACTGCATCCTCCTTCGGACTTCCTATATGAGACACAAATGAGTCCCAAGGACCCACACTCCAGCCGACCCAGGCAGTATCTGTTGGAGGCCGTGGGGCCTGGGATTTCTGCAGCTTGCAAACCCCCTTCCTGAGTAAGGGGTCCGCTCCCCTGTCTCGGACTGCCCGACTCTCCTGTGAGGAGCTCACTGGAAGCCCTCATCACACGCTTGCTGTGCAGCAAAACCGGCCCCCTTCTGTTATCCTGGAAGGGTGATGCTCTGTTCTCTGGCTACTCTCCCCAGAGAAAATCTTCACTCCTACCCTTCTCATAGGCTCTTTTTTTTAAAGTACACTAGAAATGGAGAGTTGGTTAAGGCTGGCCAAACTGTGTTTTGGACTTCCACTTAGCACATTGGCCTAAATGCTCTGGCATCTCCTTTAGAATGTGCAGACGAGACCATCAGCAATCGTCCTTATGTTCTTTGGAGACTCAGCCAAACTCTGAAACAACAGGGAATTCACACAGCATGCGTCCTCCTGCATTTGTGACCATTTTACCACAATGTCACTTATGACACTTAGGGAAGAAACACAAATAAATTGGAAAGTGTGGTGGGTGATTTTTTTGTAAAATCTCATAGGAATTAGTAAAAATCATAATTTGGGTGATAAACATTATAGGTGCATGACAATGATAGAGACATGAGCACTCACAGGAAAAGGCTGAAAACTTGTGTCTGCAAATTACTGGACTCAAGTGATTTTAAAGACTGAGAGGTAAGGATGTCAATGGGAGTTGGGGAAATCTACTTATTACAACCCCACCAGTTATTACTTACAAAAATCTTTGTTGCATTAAATCATGATATACAACTCCACATGTTTAACACCAAAAAAATAAAAGAAGATCAAAAAAAAAAAAACGGGAGGAGATGTGCCAAAACCCAGCACCCATCAATGTTCTGCTCCAAAATGAAGACAAAGGATGTGGTAAATCAGATACTCTGAATGACAAGAGATGGAGGACCCAGTAGAGATGTGCACTGGAGACATGAGATGGAGGACACAGTAAACCAGGTACTCTGGAAGATAACGGACAGAAGACACAATAAAATATGTACTATGGGAGACAAGAGATGGAGTACACAGTACACCAGGTACTGTGGAGGACAAAGGATGGGGTAATCAACAAACCACATACACTGGATGATATGGGATGGAGGACACAGTAAACCAGGTACTCTAGATGACAGGAGATGGAGGACACAGTAAACCAGGTACTCTAGATGACAGGAGATGGGGGACACAGTAAACCAGGTACTCTGGATGACAGGAGATGGGGGACACAGTAAACCAGGTACTCTGGATGACAAAGGATGAAGAAGACAGTAAACCAGGTACTCTGGATTATGAGAGATGGAGGACACAGTAACAAGTACTCTGCATGACAGGAGCTGGAGGACACAGTGAAACTGATACCCTGGATGACAGAGGATGAAGGATACAGTAAAACAAGTACTCTGGACTACATGTCATGGAAGACAGGGACCAGGAGCTGCTCCCTCCCCTCCCTCCTGCAGGACAGGGACCAGGAGCTGCTCCCTCCCCTCCCTCCTGCAGGACAGGGACCAGGGGCTGCTCCCTCCCCTCCCTCCTGCAGGACAGGGACCAGGAGCTGCTCCCTCCCCTCCCTCCTGCAGGACAGGGACCAGGAGCTGCTCCCTCCCCTCCCTCCTGCAGGACAGGGACCAGGAGCTGCTCCCTCCCCTCCCTCCTGCAGGACAGGGACCAGGAGCTGCTCCCTCCCCTCCGTCCTGCAGGACAGGGACCAGGAGCTGCTCCCTCCCCTCCGTCCTGCATGTGAGGGACCAGGAGCTGCTCCCTCCCCTCCCTCCTGCAGGACAGGGACCAGGAGCTGCTCCCTCCCCTCCGTCCTGCAGGACAGGGACCAGGAGCTGCTCCCTCCCCTCCCTCCTGCAGGACAGGGACCAGGAGCTGCTTCCTCCCCTCCCTCCTGCAGGACAGGGACCAGGAGCTGCTTCCTCCCCTCCGTCCTGCAGGACAAGGACCAGGAGCTGTTCCCACCCCTTCCTGCATGTGAGGGACCAGGAGCTGCACCTTCTGAAGTGCACAGGCTTCTGGATTAGTCATTTTCCCCCTATTCTGTCTTAATTCCCCTCAATGTCAGTGAAGCTGTGAATGAGCAACATAGACTTTTCCAATTCATATCTCCCTCCTGTGCTGTCTCTTTTTCCTGTTTCCTTTGTCATTTTCCCTGAGTCTGCTCAGATGCCTCTAAATCTCTGAGGCTGCACAGAGGGAAATCACAGGCCAAAGCCACCTCTGTCACCTGCATATTTGCCTCCTGCACTTGCATGTTCCACAGGGATCTAAATTGAGATCTTTCCAGTTGAGCAGTGAAGGCCGAAGGCGGATTAGGGGGAATGGAAAGTTGGTTCAGGATCCTCCATCTTCCCTCAACAGACTGTTACATAGAGATCAACACAACCTGTGTGCCAGTGAAATGAGAGGAGCTCTGTGAACCATTTGGACCATTTATCTCTGACGCGCAAACCAACCCAGAGCCCGTGAGGAACCAGTGGGGGGGTCCTGGGCTCGGTGCTGGGGAAGGGTTCCAGTCCTGCTCTGCCACGGAAGGGGAGCAAGGAGGCACATCCCCTTTCCTGCCCTCCTCTACAGAAGGAGTGGTTCCTGCAGCACAGGATCCAGTCCCATTCAGGGCGTCAAACCAGGTGTCCTGCAGGGCAGTTCTGTAAGGCCGGTTTCGACGTCAGCACACGCAATGCTAAATATGTTTTATGTGCCCTTCTGTCTCTGCTTTCTTACTCCATGATCTCTTACCGAGGATGGTTGCACCACCACAAGAGGTCTGTACCCTTCATTCTGGAGCAGGTATATGAGAGGCTCTATGTGGTCCATTACGAGGCCCTAGGTAGTCGCAAAATGACTCGAACCCGCTTTGCTCCGATAGCCCTGCTGCAAACACTGCCACAGCAGTTGACTAGTTGTGACACTTGGCTGAGTGACTTACTTCTCTGAGGTTCAGTTTCCTTTTCTGTGTGCAGAAAAACCCACCTACCCTATAGGATTGGTGAGAACATGAAAATTAAATTCCATAACTACATAAAGTGCTGGCAGCTCGTAAGCCTTCAATGCAATGCTGTTCTTTCTGCTTCACTGAAGTTTCTGAAAAACTCATCCTGTTTGCTGTGTCTGCTCCACCCGCTTGCAGCCTTGACTAACGGAGGGTAGTTCATTCCAATACTTACCGAGGACCAGCTATGCCAAGCTCCCGGAACAGAGAAATAAACATCATCCTTGATCTTAAGGAAATTACGTGATTGGCAAAAGGAGAAGATCCAAAAGAATTCTAGTAGGATGTGACAATGAAGTCTAAATATTGTCCTTGGGAGCACAGAGGAACAACTGATTCTGTCTGAGGGCATCCAGAAGAGTTCACAGATGCATAGTGAGCAAGACAAACTAACGGGAGAGCCACATCCTGTATCCCCTCCAAGAGGAGAAGATGGCAAGAGAGTCTTTCTCCATAGTCATGCCAAGACCAGGCAAAGGGGTTCTGGAGGCTGCCCTGTCCCGGCATTCCCCATGCCCGTGAGAGGATGGTGAGGCTTCTGTGCCCGACTCCTCCCCTAGAGAACACAGAAGTCCAGGCTTAAGGTTTCTATGTCCTGTTTCTTGCTCCTGAGAAGGCCGCCTCCCTCATCATTAAGAGTTTCCACCGGAATGAGCTCTGCTGGGGGAGAAGATGGTCGCAATCCCTTTCATTGGCCATCATTTGCTTTCGCCCTGGCCGCTCAGTCGCGTCCTTCATGTGAATCTGCTCAGCCCCACCATCCACTGAAAGCGTGGATCTGCTCAGCCCCACCATCCACTGAGAGCCTGGGCCGCCCCACCTCTCAGCAGCAGTTTCCTTGGCAACCGGCCCAGCCAGCGACTCGCGGAGCCACCTTGGGACCAAGCAAGCCCCGCGGGCGTGGCGATGGCTCTGCGTTTAGACGGGAGAAGGCGCTGGAGACTCTGCTGCCAAAACGCAGCCGCGGCCACCACTTTGTGTTTGCAAAGCGCCTTTCATCTGGGCCCTCAAAGCGGGGACGAGTTACACAGGGGGCTCAGTCTGTTGCGATGAAAGTCACCGTTAGTGTTATTCCACCGTTCCTCTAGGGAACCAGGGAAGAGTCAAGGGGGCTCTGATGGGCTCTGTCTTCCTCCTCACACATATGTTTTAAAGCCACGTCCCGGGTACTCCCTCGCAGTTAGTCATCCAGTCGCCTGCAGAGACGCCGCGCCGAAATGCGGATGAAGCTCTCAGACTGCCGTGGGCCCCCAGCCGGCACAGCCCATCCGTCTACTCTGGGACGCAGAGCTGAACCCCACGGTCCTGCAAGCCAGGTGTTGCCACGGCGGCTCACAGCCCGGCCGGCTGGGGGCTGAGGATCCACCGGGTCAGAGGGCCTTCCTCCCCCGCAACCGGGCCCCTCAGGAGCTCCCGATGAGAAGAGTACTGAGGGGCCCCATTCTGTTGTATGAAACTCACCGAGCAGGGACCATTTGAAGTGGGGCTTCTCCCACCGTAGTGTCCACAAGAGTCAGCTGGGGAGCCTGGTGAAGGGCTGGTCTGGATGCAGCCAGTCCCGGTGGGACCCAAGGCTCTGCTGTCTGACGAGCTGGCCCTGTTGGTCAAGGGAGGGGGTTTGCAATAACAGAGTCCCGGCTCCAAGTCCGTGTCCACTCGGCCACACTGTGCCTGCACATGCTGCATGCGTGCGGGAAGAAAAGCAGGCCCGCATTCTCCCCTCCTCTACATTTGACTGCACTTTCCTCTCAGTTCCTCTTATCCAGCCGTAGGGGGTCTGCCCACCGACACAGAGCTAGGAGGCTTCACATCCAAGTTTTCACACCTGTTCACCACCACAGAAGACCAATCCAAGTAGAATGCTTTTGTCATTATTATAGTATTTTGTCATTATCATAGTCTTTGTATATGAATTAGAAAATCATTGCCATGACTGGTTAAACGCACACACACAATGTTGAAATGCCCTGAGCCTCAGTGGACTCGGGTGACTGGAGGGTGTTTCATGGATCACAAACCCCTCAGAGAGGCCTCTCTGGGAAGGGGTTTCTTACCAGAGGTGCAGCCCCAGAAACCCCCATGTTCACAGCCAGTGAGCTTTGTCGCTTTGGCCTGATGGGTACAGGGTGCTGTCCAGGCTGACTGAAATGCCATCATTCCAGTAAGAATAATTAGAGGGATGTCACCCTGTGGCGGGTTGAATGGAGGTTTTCCCCCCAAGATAGAAGTCCACCAGGAACGGCAGGATGGGACTGGCTTCAGAAGGAGGGTGTCTGCAGAGTTAATTGAGGTGAGGGTCTTGAGATGAGAATAATGCTGACTTTGGGCTGGCCCTGAACCCATTGACGAGTGTCCTTGTAAGAGGCAGAAAAGGAGAAGATGGAGAGACACAGGGGAGAAAGGCTGTGGAGCTGGAGCCCAGGTGGAGGGAACGGGGTCACAAGCCAAGGAACCGCGGGCTCCAGCAGCTGGAAGAGGCAGGAGGGGTCCTCCCAGAGCCTGTGAGGTGTGGCCCTGACGACACTGGATCTCTGATTTCTGGCCTCAATGTCAAACGGTAACTTTGTAGTTTTGAGCCGCAGGTCTGGGGTCCTTGGTCGCGGCGAGCCCAGAGGCTGGCCGGCAGCCTCCCCGCGGTTGAAGGCAGTCTAGCCTGGGGGGCCCTCGTGCGGGCTGTCTGCGCTGCCCCAGGCCCTTGGCCTCCACCCCACACCCTGTGAGCCCCACGGGGAGCTGGGCGTCAGCTAGGGGACAGGGCTTGCCCCTGTCAGAGAGGAGGCGACAAAGATTCTCCAGCAGACCCATCTGCGACCCCACTGTGAGCCTGCTGTCCCTCGGGAGGAGGAGTGAGCTGGAATTGATTCCACAGAGAGGTGAGAGCTCCGGATAACTCGTGATGGAGGTAAAGGGACAGTGGTGACATATGGGTGCATCAGACACTTTCACACCTTGAGAAGGGGCCCCTCTTCCCCGGCGACGCCCTCCAGCCGCGGTTCCCCCTGCCTCCGCCTTCCTCGCCTCCGCCTCGGCGGCCGCCAGGAGGGCCCCACCGCGGGGCTCCCCTGCCACCTGGCGGCCGCGCCGCGCCACCGCGCCGTCCGCGCGACAGCCCAGCGCGGGGGCCGGACCGCAGACCCCAGCGGGTGGGATCCGCCCTGGACGCTGCGGGGACCACGTAATGCGAGCCCTGTCGCTGTCACTGGAGGCACAGGCGAGGCACAGCCCCCGGAGGCGGCGGAAACGCCCCCTAGACTCCCTTCTCCACCCCACCGGCCCCGCGCTGTGGGGGGCCGCCGGGGCGAGGGCGAGGGCTGGGTTGGGGGACGCCTGATGCCCGGTGGCCGCCAAGCTCCCCGTGACGTTTGCGCCGAGGGGCCACCTGGCCCGAGGCTGTGCCCTTCTGCTGGATTGACTGCTGGTCTGACCCTCACCGCGAGGGTTCGATGGCCTGAGTCCCTAGGAGGCAGCGCGCACGCGGCTCCCAGGCTCGTGGGTGTGGCTGCTATTGGAGTAAAGACTCTTTCTCCCTCCATCTCACCTTGCCCAGGTGGAACTTCCTGGCCGCCCCGCCCGACACTCCTCCTCCCGCCTCCAGGCTGAAGCTCAGAGCTGATGAAGGTCCTGGGACCGCCCACCTTTCCCACGGGTCTGGAGACAAGCCCAGAGACTGCTCCTTAGTTCTCTAGGACATACTGTGAAAAACCCTCATCTAAAGAAACAGTGTTGCAAAGGCAAGAGAAAGAATTCCTAGAACGCTGCTCGAGGGCTGTCGATTTATCAACTTAATCAAACGAATCAGAGATCTAAATGGCTGAAAAGTCACCACCAGTTTGCCCTGGGTGCTGCTCCTGGTAGAGAGAAAGCCCCTGTAAAGGAGGGCCAGCCCCCGGCTCTGCTTTCTAGCCCCCAGCTCTCCATCAAGCGAGACCTGCAGTCCCGCGGCTCCCTCGCGCCCTCACGCCGCGCTCAGGGGGCCCGCCCTTGGTTCGATGCTCTGTTGTTGACGCCTTGAAATTCACAACAATCTTTTAACATTTTTATTTTGCACTGAGCCTTTCAATTACTTAGCAGGGTCTGCCTGCGAGTTTGTTAGAAATAGACAATCTGAGACCCCACCTCAGACTTCTAAAATTGAATCCGAATCTTAACAAGATCTCCAGTGAATTGCTGCAACATTGAAGCTTAGGAAGCCCTGGTCTCAGCAACCCCCGAGGCAGGCAGGGCTCAGAGGAGCAGCCAGGAAGATGGGCAAGCCCCGCATTCTGCTCCTCAGAGCAGAAAAGTCAGTCATCTAGGCTGGAGGGCCTGCAGGTGGGGGCGCCGGGAGGCCATCAAACTGGAGGACAGAGCCGGAGAAGAGGCACATCCTCCGATAACACAGGGGAGAGCCTCTTCAAAACCGTGTCTTCGAAAACTCGGTGGCTGGAGCACAACAGGGAAGTTGGACGTGACCGGCCACTGCTGTTGACTTGGAGGTGTAGTCGGAGCACCGAGCAACCCTGGAGCCGCTGCCCCGTCAGAGACTGGGGTGGGCGTCCTCACTGTCCGGGGCACTTCTCTCCTCACTGTTTCTAGACTTTCCCCGCTTTTAGCTCTCAAAGCTCCTCCTCCTCTCTCTCCTTCTCTAGATGCGAACGTGTGGCTTCATACCATCGGGAAGTCCACACATTGACAAAGAACAGACTGGGAGGGACTTTGACTTCAGGCTGCGGTTGCCCTCAGAAGAACAAGAAATCCCTCCAGAAAAGGCTCCAGTAGGCCACCTGCTAAAAAGAGTGGTGGATTTATAGAGTTTAAATCAATTCTTAATTTAAAAGCATACTGTTGTCCACAACTAGAAGGACCTACAACTAAAATATACAACTACGTACTGCAGGGCTTTGGGGAGAAAAAGGAAAAATTAAAAATATCTTTTAAAAAAAAGCATACTGTTGCAGTAATTAACAAAAAAATTAAATAGGAATTTTTTTGGATCTGGGCATCATAGAACACTCCATATTGGTTAAACCTGCAATTTCAGTGAGCCAGATTCTCACACTGCCAGTGTAGACATCTCCATATTGGTAGGCATAATTTGAGAGATCAGAACAGCATCTTTAATATGATGATACAATTAAATGAAGGAAAAGCAAAAGCAATCCAAAACAAGACTAAAGTGTTATTTTTGGAATATGAGCTAGAGGAGAGCAGGCAAGAAAAACCTGGGCCAGAAGCGACAAAGAAGCACAGAATTTACTTTGTTTCTCAACTGAAGGAAGAGTTCTCAACCCCCGAGCATTGTAACTGTCACCACGTTGGGCATAAGAGGTGAAAATTTTATGTTTATCAAAAGGGGATCGAGTTTTAACAGACTGAGGGACCCTGCTGTAGGAACAGGAGTTCTCGATCCTCCTGCCATCCATTCCTTCCACCATCTTGATTTTGTGCGTACTCTCTGTGCTGTGTGGTGAAGTACCAGCTCATGTCATTGATTTTTCCTTGAATAATTTGAAAAGGATTTACAAAGAGTTTCGCCAAACCATTTCATTATAACATTATTGGAATAAGGCATAAAAAGAAAAAATAAATACACCATCCCAGAGCGCCACCATGGTTGATCTGAGGGTGGAACTGTTGAGAGATGCTCTGGAGAGACATGGTGAACCAAAACCATGCAATGGATTATGCTAGCCCTACAGCAGCTCCAGCGGGGAATTCAAGACGCCTGTGAACCTGGAGGAGGAAAAATTGCACCTCTGCTTTATCTTCGTACCTCTAATTGAAATTGAGCATTTCTTTCAATTGTCACTGTAGGCAGCCAAGCACAGTAGCACAGCAGTGCCCGTGCCCTGCTGTCAGGAAGATCACAGCTGTTTTACGTCACTTTGCAGCTGTTGCAGATTCCTTGAACTGTCACTGACGCTTATCACTACTTCAAAAATACAGTAGTTACTGGATTTGTCACTTTAGTTTATTTAATACATCTGTAAAGAAATCATACATATTACTACAGCACAAACTTGTTTTTAAAATGTTTTTAATTCTTCCAATATAATTAGTTTTCTTTTAAGCCTATGTACTTTTTAAATGAGTTTAACATCATTCTGAGAGTGAGTCTCTCGGCTTCACAAGCACCATGGGCATCCCAAGCATCCGGCAGGTGAAGATCCCTGTGGTAGAGGAAACACAAGTCCATAGAGAAAATCCTTTCCAGCCACTAAATAATGAATACACAACCAAAATACACAAACAAAAACGTCAGGTGCCTCTGTTCGCAAAAAAAGACACTGCATTGTAAATTAGTGCTATATTGTAAATTATCTTTCACAAAAAATGTATAGTCAGTGCAGAAAGAATTAATTAACACAACAAAAACCAAAAGCTGAACACTAAGTTTTTCTAAACCTAATGAAGTGATGGTGGACTGAACATGATGGCAGAGGAAGCTGGTATGATCTGTGTCTAGTTTCTGGTGATTTTACTTTGTCTTGACAGAATTTGGAAGATCTACGGAGGTGAACAGATAAAGCACACAGGCATCAGCAAAGCCATGGCGATACATTTTGCTACGTACATGAGGGAAAGGAGTGCTGGAGTGAAGCCCCATAGAGGAGATGAAGGAAGTCCTGGCATCAAAAAGAAGACGTCTGGGTGGGAAACACGATGGGAGAGAGAAACAGCTGTAGACTGGGCGTACACAATTGGAGAAGGAGACAGGTGTAGACTGGGCATACACAAAGAGAGAAACAGGTGTAGACTGGGCGAACATGAAGGGAGGAGGAAACAGGGGGTGATTTCAGTCAGAGGAAGCAAGCTCCTCTTCATCTGGAGACATCAGTGAGCACCCAGAGAGGTGGGAGCGAGTTGCAGAGTGGAGGCTGGTGAGCTCACATAGCAGAAGGCAGCCAGGGAATCTTGAGAGACTGAGAATTCCTGGAACAGGGAAATTGCAGGAACTGTTAACTGAATCATCGGGAAATGGTGCTGACAATCCTCGGGAGAGAGTCGTTCTGCTGGGCAGGATCAGAGAGGGATCCTCTGCCTGCTTCCAAGAAGCAGTGCTGGGGAGATGCAGGGGTTGCCCTGGAGAAGGAGGGTTCAAGGCGCAGGGCTGGGCTGCAGAAAGCGTGTATGGTGTGGACCATGGAAATTAGCTGTTCTGTGGCCTGAGCTGAGAATAGGTCTTCCTCTGATCTTTTCTGCCAGCGCAGTGGTGATGGTTTGGATAAACAGCAGCACTTAACGGTAGATTCGCCCAAGAATTCTGTGTTCATGTGCAGTCTTCACATTTTTAACTTTGATGAATATTAATATTTGATGCGTATAGTTACATTTGCTAACATTTATTGGGTATTTACCATGAATTCAGATTTTCTCTTAAGAATCTAATATTTGCTACTTACCTTAATCTTCCAAACACTGTGAGGTAGATAAGGTTATTATTCCATTTAGCAGATAGGTTCTATAGTATGTTTTATTAATTCAACTCTTTTTTTAAATTGCGGTGGCATGCGTTTATAATATATAAATTTCTGGTGGGCATCATATTTCGATTTCTGTGTAGATTACATCATGTTCACCACCCAAAGACTGATTACCACCGTCACCACACACATGGGCCTCATCACCCCTTAGCCCTCCTCCCTCCCCCTTCCCCCCTGGTAAGCACTAATCCAATCTCTGTTGCTATGTGTTTGTTTGTTGTTGTTTTTATCTTCTATTTATGTGTGAGATCATATGGGATTTGCCTTTCTCCCTCAGACTTATTACACTTGGCATAATACCCTCAAGGTCCATCCATGTTGTCACAAGTGGCCATATTTCATCATTTCTCATGGCTGAGTAGCATAGCACTGTATATATACCACATCTTCTTTATCCATTCGTCCCTTGATGGTCACCTACATTGCTTCCAAGTCTTGGCTATTGTGAATAATGCTACGGTGGACATAGGGGTGCATATATCTTTATGCATTTGTGTTTTCAAGTTCTTCGGAAAAATATCCAGCAGTGGAATAGCTGGATCGTATAGTAGATCTATTATGAACTTTCTGAGGAAATTCCATAGTGTTCCTTAGTGGCAACACTAGTTTTCACTCCCACTAGCAGTGTATGAGGGTTCCCTTCTCCCCATATCCTCTCCAACACTTATTGTGTCCTGTCTTGTTAATTATAGCCATTCTGACAGGCATGAGGTGATATCTCATTGTAGATTTGATTTGCATTTCCCTGATAATTAGTGATGTTGAGCATCTTTTCATATGCCTATTGGTCATCTGTATATCTTCTTTGGAAAAATGTCTGTTCAGATATGTTGCCATTTTATTCAATTGGGCTGTTAGTTTTTTTGTTGTTGAGATGTATGAGTTCTTTGTATATTTTAGATATTAACCCCTTATCTGATATATGGTTTGCAAATATCTTCTCCCAACTGTTAGGTTGTCTTTTCGTTTTGTTGATGGTTTCCTTTGCTGTGCAGAAGATTTTTAGTTTGATGTAGTCCCATATGTTTATTTTTTCTATTGTTTCTCTTACCAAGTTAGACATAGTATTTGAAAATATGCTGCTAAGACCTATGTCAAAGAGTGTATTGCCTATATTTTCTTCTGGAAGTTTCATGGTTTCAGGTCTTACCTTCAAGTCTTTAATCCATTTTCAGTTAATTTTTGTATATGGTGTAAGATAATGGTCTACTTTCATTCTTTTGCATGTGGCTGTCAAGTTTTCCCAAAACCACTTTTTGAAGAGACTCTCCTTTCTCCATTGTATGTTCTTGGTTCCCTTGTTGAAAATTAATTGTCCATACATGTGTGGGATTTATTTCTGTGCTCTTGATTCTGTTCCATTCATCTGTGTGTCTGTTTTTGTGCCAGTACCATGCTGTTTTGGTTACTATAGCTTTGTAGTATATTTGAAATCAGGGAGAGTAATACCTTCAGCTTTGTTCTTTTTCTCTCAGGATTGCTTTAGCTATTCAGAATCTTCTGTTGTTTCATATAAATTTTAGGAGTCTGTGAAAAATGTCATTGGAACTTTGATGGTAATTGCATTGAATCTCTAGATTCCTTTACAAAGTATGAACATTTTGACTATGTTAATTCTTCCAATCCAAGAGCACAGAATATCTTTCCATTTCTTTGCGTCTTCTTCAGTTTTTTTCTACAATGTTTTATAGTTTTCAGTGTACAGCTCTTCCCCTCTTTGGTTAAGTTTATTCCTAGGTATTTTATTCTTTGCGTTGTAATTGTAAATAGGATTGTATTCTTAATTTCTCTTTCTGCTACTTTGTTGTTAGTGTATAGAAACACAACTGATTTTTGTATGTTGATATTGTATGCTGCAACTTTACCATATTCATTTATTATTTCTAAAAGTTTTTTGGTGGATTCTTTAGGGTTTTCTATATATAAAATCATATCATCTGCAAATAGTGACAGTTTCACTTCTTGCTTTCCAACTTGGATCCCTTTCATTTCTTTTTCTTGCCTGATTGCTCTGGCTAGGACTTCCAATAGTATGTTAAATAACAGTAGTGAAAGTGGCATCCTTGTCTGGTTCCTGTTCTTAGAGTGATAGCTTTCAAATTTTCTCCATTGAAAATGACATTAGCTGTGGGTTTGTTATATATGGCCTTTATTACATTGAGATACTTTCCTTCTATGCCCATTTTATTCAGAGTTTTTACTAAATGGATGCTATATCTTATCAAATGCTTTCTCTGCATCTATTGAGATGATCATATGATTTTTATTCTTCATTTTGTTAATGTGGTGTATCACATTAATTGATTTGTAGATGTTGAACCATCCCTGCATCCCTGGAATAAATTCCACTTGATCATAGTGTATGATCTTTTTAATGTATTTTTGTATTTGATTTGCTAATATTTTGTTGAGGATTTTTGCATTGATGTTCATCATTGATATTGGCCTGTAATTTTCTTTTTTTGTGTTGTCCTTTTCTGGTTTTGTTATCAGGGTAAAGTTGGCTTCGTAGAATGAGTTAGGAAGCTTTCCCTCCTCATCAAGGTTTTGAAAGAGTTTGAGAAGGATAGGTATTAGTCTTCTTTGAATGTTTGGAAGAATTCTCCAGGGAAGCTATCTGGTCCTGGACTTTTATTTTTGGGGAGGTTTTAGATTACTGTTTCAATCTCTTTACTGGTGATTGATCTATTCAAACTCTCTACTTATTCTTGGTCCAGTTTTGGAAGGTTGTATGTTTCTAAGAATTTATCCATTTCTTCTAGATTATCCAATTTGTTGGCATATAGCTTTTCATAGTATTCTCTTATTATCGTTTGTATTACTGAGGTGTCTTTTGTACTCACTCCTCTTTCATTTCTGATTTTATTCATTTGAGCCTTCTCTCTTTTTTCTTGGTGAATCTAGCTAAAGATTTGTCAAATTTTTTTAATCTTTTCAAAGAACCAGCTCTTCATCTCACTGACTTTCTCTATTGCTTTTTTAATCTCTATTTCATTTATTTCTGCTCTGATTTTTATTATTTCCTTCCTTCTGCTGATTTTGGGCTTTGTTTGCTCTTCTTTTTCCAGTTCCTTTGGGTGCACTGTTAGATTGTTTATTTTGGATTTTTCTTGTTTGTTGAGGTAGGCCTGTATTACTATAAACTTCCCTCTTAGAAATGCTTTTGCTGTATCCCATAGATTTTGGCATGTCTTAGTTTTATTTTCATTTGTCTTCAGGTATTTTTTTATTTCTCCTTTGATTTTTTCATTGACCCAATTGTTGTTCAGTAGTATTTTGTTTAATCTCCATGTATTTGTTGATTTTCCAATTTTCTTCCTGTAGTTGATTTCTAGTTTCATATTGTAGTGGTCAGAAAAGATGCTTGGTATTACTTTGATTTTCTTAAATTTATAGAGACTTGTGATCAATCCTGGAGAATGTTCCATGTGCATTTGAAGAGAATGTGTATGCTTCAGTTCTTGGATGGAATGTTCTTTATATATTTACTAAGTCCATCTGGTCTAATGTGTCATTTAAGGCCAATTTTTCCTTATTGATCTTCTGTTTGGATCATCTATCCACTGGTGTTAGTGGAGTGTTAAAGTCCCCTACTATTATTGTGTTATTTCTCTTTTTATGTCTGTTAAGAATGGCTTTATATATTTAGGTGCTCCTATGTTGGGTGCATAGATATTTACAAGCGTTATATCCTCTTGTTGGATTGTTCCCTTTATCATTATGTAGTGCCCTTCTTTGTCTCTTGTTACAGTTTTTGTTTTAAAGTCTATTTTGTCTGATATAAGTATTGCTACTCCAGCTTTCTTTTATTTGCTATTTGCATGGAATATCTTTTTCCATCCTTTCACTTTCCGTCTCTGAGTGTCTTTAGGTCTGAACTGTGTCTCTTGTATGCAGCATATATATGGGTCTTGTTTTTTTATGCAATCAGCCACTCTATGCCTTTTGATTGGAGCATTTAGTCCATGAAATTTAAAGTAGCTATTGATAAGTATGTACTTATTGCCATTTTGTTCCTTTTTCTGGGTGTTTTAGTAGTTCTTCTCTGTTCCTTTCTTCTTCTCTTGCTCTTTTACCTTGTGGTTTGGTGGCTTTCTTTAGTATTATGTTTGGATTCCTTTCTCGTAACTTTTTGTGTATTTATTATAAGTTTCTGGCTTGTGAATACCATCAGGTTCATATATAATAACCTACGTGTATAGCAAGCTATATTAAGTTAAAGTTCTCTTTATTTTGACCTCTTGCTAAAAACTCTACTCTTTTATTCCTGTCCTCCCACATTTTATATTTTTGATATCATACCTAACTTCTTTTGTGCATGTGTATCCATTACCCTCTTTATCATGAATATAGACAATTTTAGTACTTTTGTCTTTTGACCTTCATATTAGCTTCATAGCTGGATCTGCTATCTTTACTCTATATTTGCTTTTATCAGTGATTTTATTTTACTTTATTTTTTTTATAGTTTTCTTATTCCTATTTGTGGTCTTTTCTTTTCCACTTAAATAAGTCTCTTTAGCATTTATGTAAGGCTGGTTTCTTGGTGATCAACTCCTTTAGTTTTTACTTGTCTGGGAAACTCTTTTTCTCTTCTTTCATTCTGAATGATAACTTTGCTGGGTAGAGCATTCTTGGCTGTAGTTTTTTCCTTTCAGCATTTTAAACATATTGTGCCACTCCCTTCTAATCTGTAAGGTTTCTGCTGAGAAGTCAGCTGATAGCCTTATGGGATTTCCTTTGTATGTCACTTGTTGCCTTTCTCTTGAGGCTTTTAGGATTCTCTCTTTATCTTTAATTCTTGACATTTTAATTATAATGTATTTTAGTGTGGGCCACTTTAGGTTTCTCTTGTTTGGTGCTCTCTGTGCTTCCTGTACCTGTGTGTCTGTTTCCTTCCTTAGGTTAGGAAAGTTTTCAGCTATCATTTCTTCAAATAGATTCTCTGCCCCTTTGTCTCTCTCTTCTCCTTTTGGGACAGCTATAACACAGATATTAGTACACTAGATGTTGTCCCAGAGGTCCCTTAGACTGTTCTCATTCTTTTTAATTCTTTTTTTCTTTTATCTGTTCAGCTTGGGTGATTTCCTCTATTCATCCATCCAGCTTGCTGATTCATTCTTCTATATCTACTCTGCTATTGAATTCCTCTAGTGAATTTTTCATTTCCAGTATTGTATTCTTCATTTCTGATTCTTTTTTTATATTTTCCAATTCTTTGTGGATGTTCTCACTTAGTTCATCCATTCTTTTCCCAAGATCAGTGAGCATCCTTATGACTATTAGTTTGTACTCTTTGCTAGGTAGATTGTTTATCTCTATTTCATTTAGTTCTTTTTCTGGGGTTTTGTCCTGTTCCCTTACTTGGAATGGATTCCTTTGTCTCCTCATTTTACCTCTTTCTCTGTGCTTATATCTATCTATTAGGTAGATCGGCTATGTCTCCTGATCTTCAAGAGGTGGCCTTATATAAGAGAGGCCTTATGAGGCCCTGCAATGTGCTTTCTTCTCATCACCAGTTCCAAATGTTCCATGAGTATTCGCTTGTTGACTACATGTGCCCTTCTGTTGTGGCAGGGTTGCTCTTGCTGCAGGTGACTGGGGAGGTTAGGCTGTTGGCCTGGCCAGCTGGTTGTAATATTCAGCTGAGTGTGGCTGTTAGGGACACTTTAGTCACTTTATTGGGCATGCAGAGCCCCAGCACAGTTGGCTGCAATGTCTAATAGTACATTCCTGTTGCAGTTATTCTGTTAAGTGAGTAGGCCCCCATTGTGGCTGATTCTAGGCTCAGGGGCTTGTACTTGTTGTAGGCCTCAGGCCTGCAAGACTGTTGTCAGCTGTCTCAGGGTTGTAGCTGAGTGGGGCCAGTTCCAGGCATGGGAGCACCCAATTGTTTCAGGCTTTGGGAATTGTGGCCAATCCTCTATGTGGCTGTTTGAGGAGCACAAGTCTGCTGCAGCTGATGAGTCCCACTGCCCACAGGGCCACACACACTGTGAACACAGTCCTGCCCTGTGCATGGTTTGGGTGGGACTGCCTAGATGCTTTGGGTCCAGGGCTGGACTCTTGGTTCAAGACTGCCCTTCTGTATATTTTATCTCTCTGGCCAGAGATACTGGTTCTGTGTTAGGCCATGACTCCAGATGGTTCAAGAGGGTCAGGCCTAGCGTTTTGCTGGATGATGGGAAGAGCATGTGTTTTTTTCCTCCAAGCTTGCTAAACTATAAGTTGCAAGTCTGGGACTGCCAGCAGCTATTTTGCTATGCCTTGGAAGTACCTATCTGAGCATGAAGCCAACAGAGAGGACATCAAAATAAGGATGTGGAGAGAGACAGAATCATGGTGATATCTTTGATGCACTAGCTCTAGCCTGTGCCTGAAACCAGATCAATCTGCATAATTTTCACTTCTGTGAGTCTGCGAATTCCTTTTTTTATGTCTTTTCACGTATACAGCAATCATTCCACCTAAAAGCATCCTAGCCCAGGATCTCAGCCAGTTTTGTACATTTCAGTTTGGAGATAACCAGGAGGGTAGTGAGCAGACTGCTGGTTCTGCATGGCGAGCAGAGCATCCATGGTCAGTCAGGTTGTGCCTCACCTCGTGTTCAGCCCGGTACACTGTGGGCCCAGAGCGAACTGCCTTTGCCCACAAAAGCATATTTCTAAAGAACAGGTCCAAACCAGGTGAAAGCACTGGCTCCTTGGATCCTGTTGAAGGAAAGCAAGATCTTGGACCAGTAATTTGGAGAGGCTTGTGAAAGTGTTCTGAGCAGGTCATCCCAAAGTTGAGTGTTTTCTAAACAAATGATGTATGTGTTGTAGATTGTCATCCTGTCCGCAGTATGTCTTCTGTTTCACATGTGTTGCTGGAACCAAAAGGAATGTACTCAAACCCAAAGACACTATATGGGTACAGAGAATGTGCTTTGACCTCCATGTGTCCCTTCACTCAGAAGGACAGAGACTGCTAGTTGCTCATGGAAGCCTGTGTTCTCCTTCCATTTCTGGGTGCTCTCATCCTTTCTTGTGGTCAGATGAGGCCATGTGACTGAATTCAAGCTGACGGATATAAGTGGAAGCGATGTTTCCCACCTCAGACATGGACCATAAGCATCTGCAAGTGATCCTCTGTTTTCTGTTCCCATGCAAGATGGCTGCAAGGAGACAATTTTCAGGGAGGCTTGAAGATTCTGGGGCGTCTATCAGCTGGGTTCCCAAATACCATGTGGACGAGGACAGTCATGTTCACCTGTTCACTCTCCAACTCGGTTTCCCAGAAAGGAGTACACTTCTACTGCCCTTGAGCTGTTAGATGTTTGGGGTCTCTTCTTTACAGTGGTCACTCCCCTAACTACTATATTTACTAGAAATGCATTGACTACATGTGTGTGGTAAGACCGGTGTACGCCTTTACTTAAAGGATTCCGTGGTAAAAGCTGTAGAGACTCAGGACCCATCTGGATTTCCAGAGAGAACACTAGGTCTGCCCCCACCTGCCTCCCCAGCCTCCTTGTTCTCTGCGCTTCATCCACAGCAGCCTCCTTTCAGTTCTAGAATGTGCCGCGTTCTCTCGTCTTAGCCTTTGCACACATTTCCTCTTCCCTCTTTATGGGTCTCAGCTGAAACTTGACTTCTTGAAGAAAGCCTTCACAACTCAGCCACTTTCTCTCTCAGTCTAGGTCCAACAATGGGCAAGATACCCAGTATATATTTCTATAGCTCCCAGTAATTTCACTTCATATCACTAATTATAATTTGCTGTTGTATACATGAGCTATTATTTGACAAATATCTTTATTCCTCACTAAACTGTGCTTACTTTAGGGCAGGGCTCCTTTTCATTTTCTTTAACATTATATGGCTGTTTACCTGGTACAAAATAAAGACAATAAAAATTTGTTGAATGAGTGAGGTGTAAATGGAACCCATCCTCTTCTAACTCCTCATGGACTTTATTCATTAATTATTCTCTCACTGCCTGTATCGTCAATAGCAAGAATAAATCAAATATGGAAAGCTTGGAAAAGCTGATGTCCAACAGAAATGGGGGTATCTGATCGAAATTTTGTTTTAGATCTGTGCAATTTGAGATGCTGAATCATTAAGAGATACCCTGTAAACAGTTTGGGACTCAGACCTGTTAATTGGAGAAACTGCAGTGCTAACATTAAAATAGAGGCAATACTTGAAATCTGGGAGTAGATAAAGAGAGGAGAGCAGAAAAAGAGAAAAAGGCTGTAATCTTGTGGAATAAACAAAGTTACAGACTGTTAAAGAATCTGTGTCTTATGCACATTTGTGCCTTACTCAGTGCCTAGAACAATAATTATACAGCATGGTTGCTAATGGAGAGAAGCTATTAAATAAGATGGTATACGGTATATTAGGTTTTTCTATAATAATTCTGCATAACAAACATCCTCTAAATCTCTGTGGCTCATGAAAACGTTTCTTATTGTCCACAGATCTTGAGGTCAGATGGGGCAGTTTCAGCTGGGAGTTGGGTTTGGGTCTGCCCCATATGTCTCTCCTCCAAAGACCAGGTTGAATGAGCAGTGCCCACCTGTAGAAAGCCCATCCCATGGAGAATGGCCTCTGCTGGTGTCACATCACTAACTTTACCTGACAGTGACGAACTTAGTAGCTAAATAAGTAACTAAGTAAGAAGCAAGTCATCTGGCTGAACCCAAAGTCAATGGGACAGGGGTATACATTCTTAGTCACCATACTGTGAGGCCCTGCAAAGCCACACAGGGATGGGACTGGGTGTGAAGGAGTGAAGAGTTGGGAACAAAATCAAGTCTTTAAGTTGGAGAACAACTTGGACAGTGAGTAGAGGAGAGAAACGTTCCCAAGAAGAAGATCTACAACAGCAGATCAGAGAGGGTCAACACGCTGAGCAAGGAGATCTCCAACGGCAGATCAGAGAGGGTCAACACGCTGAGCAAGGAGATCTCCAAGGGCAGATCGGAGAGGGTCAACACGCTGAGCAAGGAGATCTCCAAGGGCAGATCGGAGAGGGTCAACACGCTGAGCAAGGAGATCTCCAACGGCAGATCGGAGAGGGTCAACACGCTGAGCAAGGAGATCTCCAACGGCAGATCGGAGAGGGTCAACACGCTGAGCAAGGAGATCTCCAACGGCAGATCGGAGAGGGCCAATATGCTGAGGAAGGGCTGTTGTCACTTGCTGTGTTTAGGTGTCTTTTGGGAGAGCAATTCAGCAAAGGTGGGGACACAGGCTGCATGGCAATAGGGGTAGGGCTGCCAGATCCAGCAAATAAAAACATAGGATGCCAAGTTAAATGTGAATGTCTGATAAACAAAAACTAATTTTTAAATTATACGTAAGTTTAATTATTCATTGTTTATATAAAATTCAAATTTAATTGAGTATGCTGCATCTGATCTGGCAGCCTTCCCTGGGCGTCCTGAAGGAGCAGTAGGCGAGGTTTTGGAGGCAGGCTAGAGAAGGCCACTCTTGAAGTCTGGTGATGGAGGGAAGGGGCGGGATAAGCTGGAGGGTCCATGTAATTAGGAAGAGCTCTTGGTAGTGAAGCTCTGATGCATCATCAGAGGTCACCATACGTACCCACATGGTCGGTGTATGTGGGTAACATTTCCCATTTGGGGAGCTAATGAGATAGAGGAGAGTGTCTGAGCAGTAACTGGATATGGTGACCCCATAGTCTCTCTTTGTGGTGACTGAGAAAAAGAAAAAACAAACTTCCCAAGACTTTGCCCCAAACTGTGACTTTGGAGTAACCTGTGTGAGATCAACTAATAAAACGGCATCCTGTGATGCCATGACATCAGTCATGTCTGGTTCACGCTGAGGAGATGCCATGTGCTCCTGAGTGGGAGCTGAGGGGACTCAGAGGCGAGAGAGGCATTCTGTGGGGTGCGGAGCTGTGCAGGGGACTGACGGCTTCTGGGCTCCTCTGAGGACAAGGGACTCCACACAGACGGAGAGTCATGGAATCTATTATGCAAGCAAGTAACTTAGAGGGCATATGGCCTGACCCCGGGGGGACTGACAAGCTCTGTGGGGCTGGATTCAACCCCAAAGGCAGAATTTCGTGACCGAGGCAGAATTGAGGGGCACTGCTGCACTGGGGCTGGGGACAGGCAGTTGGGTGGGGGACTCAGAAGACCATTCTACCTCAGAGCCAAAGGACAAGTGTGGGGTTCCGCTAAAGACAGCTGTTCCAGCTTCTTTACTTACCACTTCCTGAGAGCCGCTAGGAGGTGTCCTTGAAGTCCAAGGATGCGACAGCCAGTGCTGTCAGGGGAGGACACAGAGGAGAGCCTGAGAAGAGGGTTCAGCAGCCCGAGAGCAGTTGCCCTGGCCTCCTTTCCCTCCGCCCATCCTGTGGCCATGGCAGCGTCCCTCGGGTAACATGCAGCCAGACCACACTGGCCGGAGCTGCCTGCAGACCCGAGAACGGTTTGGGTCAGAGTCCTTTCCATCCAGCTGAGGCTCCATTCCTGAAGACACAGCTCCATCGTGGGCACTTCGTGCAGGACACAGGGCAGGTCTGGAGTCAGCCAGCCTGGGTCCTGCCCAGCTCCGTCACTAACCAGCACCGTGGCCTTCAGCCTGCGGCTCGGCTTCTCCAAGCTGCATATCCTGCACGTGACACAGTGGTCCTAAGAGCATCTCCCTCACAGGTAGTGTGAGGATCAACGTACTCCCCAGCCGTTGTACACATATCCATTCCATGTTACTGCAACTACTCCTTTACGTAACAATCTCAATAGACAGGTGGCTCCTTCAAGACAGGCCAGTTTTGGGCTTTCTTCATTTTCATATCCCAAGGACTTGGGATACATGACAAAGCCCTTAATCACGTTGGTTAAGCTTAACCAGATCAAGTATCTCAGGCTGGGATTTCCAGAAACTAAGTTTGCAGAGTCAGCAGGAAACCTTGAAGACTTTGCAAAGCTGCTCCTCCTCCAGTGACTGCCCCCCCGGTCGCCGTGGGCCCTGAAACAGGAGCGCGGTGCAGACTCATCCTACTGGAGAGGGACGTCTGCGTCTGTCTCTGTCCAGACGCCTGGAGCCTCCTGCTCGGGCGTGTGCTATCTTACTGCTGGGCGTGGGGGACAGCTCTGCGCTGACAGTCTGCCGTAAGCTGGACAGAGCAGCTATTTTCGTCTCCTGTTGACCAAGCCCAACAGATAATCTCGCGTCCTGTAGACCAAACAACCGGCTGACTCAACAGGGGAAAATTGAAAAAACTTTAAACAACTGATGTAGTGACATGTCTCAGATTGCTTCCTGGTCTCAAATTTGATACTCCTTTAGCTGTGTTATATTCTGCTGTACAAAGTTAAAGCCGGTGTGGTCTATAAAACTCTCAGGGCTCTCAGAAAGTGGAGACCAGCTCTCAGAGTTATTTTATTGCAATGCAGTATAAAATTAGTGCTTATGAAGTATTTTGTGAGGATGACGATTATGAAATATACGACCACACCTTTGGAGAAGAAAACAGTCATGAAATTAAATTAAGAAAGCTAGCAATTTCTCTTTTACCGTATTACTTTTGAGACTCATCTATTATATTTGAAGGTGTATTTATTCCCTAAGAGTCTACTGAAGATGATTCAGTGTAGCCGCCTGGTTTGCTGGGCTGTCAAATTCTACAAGTCAGGCAGGACTTCAGAAGGAGAAGATGGAGAGAAGGACCAGGTGCTGTCACGGGAGACACAGGAATTGATATTTGACACGTCACATAACTTGAAATGATTCGGCAACTGGACACAGAGTTGTCTGTTTTATTAGCACACTCACACAGCAGCAGAAAAACCACCTTCCATTTGATTCTTACTATTTATTGTTTTCAATAATGCCACTTTTCAGAAGTATAGTCATGTGCTCACTTAGACAGGCTGACAAGGTAAAAATTCGTATGTGATGAAAGTACCATCTGGGCCGTAGGTTAAGACACATAGAGTGAGGGGTAAGTCAACGCCCACAGCAGACAGCAACTCCCAGCCTCCCCTCCCATGACCCAGCCCCCGTTTTGCACCAAAGAGCTCACAATGGATACCTGGCAAAACACAGAACACAGATGGCTACGACTGACATGAAAAGTAAGTTTTATTAAACATGTTTACATACATGAGTTGGAAGTTCATTTAAAAGCACAGGGGAGTGTTAAGACAAGTGGTCAAAATAGAAAGATACTACCCAATTATAATCAGTTGGTTGTTGGCCACTAAGACAGAACGGAATCTAGTAGAAGTGCACCAAGGCTTCGGTTCCTCCTGCTCAGCATGGTGAGTAGTGGTCAGTCTGGGCCTGTGGAACGATGGGCAGGTAATTCTGGCATGTGTAAATAATAATCAATAACTCACTTGGTGCAGGCAGTATGTCTATGGATTAAAACCTAGTGTGCACACAGTGTCTACACGTGTCACAGCCCCACAGTAGGAATCTACACCGAAGTATTTATTAGAAGGAATTTGGTCCTTACTACATCACGTTTTCCAGAGGGTAAAAAATAAAGTCCATCTATAGACATTTCACCCCAGACTCAGAATGAGTCAGGCTAAAACCTGCAAAATGTCTATAACAAAAACGGATGGCTTAGATTTCTTGGTTATTTCAGTATAGTAATTAACGAGCAAATTGTAAAGTACATGCAACACACGAGCGGGCCTATGTGGAACTAACGTACATTATTAAATAACCTTTCTTTTCTTTTTCATTTTTTTTTTTTTTACAAAATGTGCATGCAGCTTTGAACAGTTCCAAGCCATGCTGCTCTACCGTGTAAGCACAAAATTTGAACGACTCATCGGAGGGAGGACACATCAATGCGCCTGCAGAGTCTGCAGTTCATAGCACACATACAGAATGTCACAAGGAAATTCAAGACCGAGAAAGACTCCAATGAAGAAAATGCAAATTGAAATTTGACTTTATTTTTCCCCCAAAAAAGTAAGATACTTTGCGTTAAAAAATCAAGCTTTGTGCTTGCATCAATCTCAAAGAAATGTAAAATGAAACTTGATAAAAACATTAGTTTAGTGCAGAATATTTCAACTGGAATTTCCAGTGGAATATTGGACAGCTCATACTGTGCTCTTTCCAGGGTAGATGGTGTGTCTGCACAGAGACATGGCGAGGAGCCTGGGCGTAGCTCAAAGTGTCTTAGGCTCAAATCCATTTCTAGTCACCATTTTGGGAAGTCAAAAGTATGGATAATACACATGAGCACATTTTTTTTTTTGGATATCAGGAAGAAAAAGGCATTATAAGGAGTGTCTCCGAAGGACCATGATGGGGTTAGTTTTAGTTCTCGGTTTAGCTGCTCACCGACCTCTTTACGTCTTCCATGCAAAGCAATGGAAAACATGAACTAATTTGTTAGAATGCAAACAGATATGCTCTTCATTAAAAAAAGTGATTTTGTGGTTGTTTTGGAAGATAGCCTTTGTTTCCTGGGTTTCCCCACGCGAGACTGAAGAACCATAAAGGAAAAGTGCTGGAGCCCTCATTGGCCTCCTCTCACCCGGACGCCACAGAGACCGCTTCAGCCCTTTTTTGGTGATTTTGGAAAAAGAAAGGAAGGGTCTCTGTAAGCATCATGAGGCCTGTCATGACAGCCAAAAACAAGGAAATGACAAGTACGGTGAAAAACGAAACAAATCAAGAAACCAAAACCCAACAAACACACAGAGAAACAGAACCTCTCAAACACTAGGGAAATAACACTGCTTGTGGTCTGTGCAGAAATGCGACAGACACAACTGTTCACAGAGTGAGAGTTTCCAGCCTCTTTAGTTTGGGGTGTGTGTGTGTGAATTTGAAGTTTCCTCCTTTTCTATCTATAGAAGCATCAGTGACTCTCACCAGCATGCTGACTCTTACTGTAATGTGGTAGATTGCCTTGTTCTGTCCTATGAAGCCAGGTTTTAAACAACAATTGGGACATATTATTGAAAAACTACTACAGGCAAAACACGAGTTGATTGTCTGTCTCCAACAATGCTTTTGATCATGAAATATCTGGTTCAGATTATTATCCTGAAAGGCAGAGTTTTATTGGAATGACTCTGGTATGAGTTCACTACGATCGAATGCAGGGAGGCCCAGTTGAACTTTCCAGAGACGACTGGGAAGCCCGGCGCGTGAGGGGTGTGAGTGTGGGATCCACCAGTGACGACGGCGGGAACAACTTGTACCAGCCGATCACCATACTGGACAGGTCGAGCTCTTCCAACAAGATCTGAGCCACACCCATAAAGCATTTGTGGTCCATCCTGCCATAGTCCCCCCAGACGATCACCTGCAGAGACAGAGAAATGTGGTAAAACTTGAACTGCTCTCTCTTTCACGTCTGAAGAGTTGAAAGCAACTATTTTGTAAAAGCGGGCCAGTCAGAGAGGGGGAAGAAATGATGCAACTAATTCCGAGGAGGAGGAATAGACAAGAAGACGCCAGCATCACGGTATCATTACAACACTCACGACAACTTCAGATTCGACGGAAGGCAAGCCGTGCTACCCTCGTCCACGAACACACGCGAGTCCGTTTATACATAAACTCAACACCTTCTTAACTACTCTCTGGGAAGCAATGTGCAGGGCCACAGAGATATAAAATTTAAAATTTGTGCAAGAGAGGAGGGCAAAACAACCCAACCAAGTGTATGGTGGAGTGGGTGTGTGATGGAATACATACAAAGGGGGAGAACACTCATTAACTTTCCTGTATATTACGGACTTGTTAGTGAAAGTTGAAAATATAATTATAAGCTGGCAGCTTCTGAGGACTTGCCTGGCAAAACTGGTTTGATCAGATGATTGGTAAGTCAGTGACAATTACCAGAGTCGGGGGCAGCTCCCAGTGGTGTCAGGAAAGCGTTCCATTACACTTACTCCCAGGTGCCTTAGGCACCTGTGAAGGTTCCCAACTGAACTCCTTCACCACTCTACAGCCAGGGGTGGTGAATCTTGCCTTTTCAACTTACTGAGTGACTCTGCCAAATTATTTAATTCCTGTGATCCTCAGACATAATCTTTAAAATGAGGATAATCATATTTATTGCACGTGGTGGTTAAAGCATTTAAAAACGGTAATGTCTGTAAGCACCTGACGGTGCATCTGACATTCAGCTAGTCCCGAATCTTTGCTGGTCCCTGCACACTTCTCTTCTCTTTCCTTTCTTCCTCTTTATATCCCATATCTGGCTCATACTAACACTCAATGAACTGTTATTAGCATTGTTTGCCTTGCTATCTATCTATCAATCATCTATCTATTATCTATCATTTATCTATCCATTACCTATCTCTCATCTATCTATCTCTCAAGAAGAGGGGAAGGGTGGGAAATAGGGAAAAAGCAGAAGAGGATGGAGAGAAGGATGAAAAGAAGGCAGAGAGAAAATAAAATTTTGTTTTTCATTAGATCCACCAGATATTTTTAATGCTATGCATTATTCGTAAGTTAACAATTTGTTTTTTTTCCACTCAAGGATGTTATTCCACATTTCTCCTTCTTGAACTTTATTCTCTGTGTGTGTGATGGCCTTGTCCATGTTTACATGGATACTGTGGATATTACAACGTAAAAAGTTGAACAAACTCTTACTGACCTGAAGAACTTTGCCCTGTGGACTTTCGTCAAAAATCAGGGACTGTTGATACAAAGGATCGAGGGTTTTTCGTGCAATTCTCGTCTTCTTCTTGGCTATACAGGCCCCATTTTCCAAAAGATATACTTTGACGTATGGAGCTGAACAAAGGGCACACGAACATTTAAAAGTTAATCCTTTAGGTTAAAGTGATTTTATTAGAGAATGACTATTAGAGAATCAGAGGTTCCCCTTGACTACGTGAATTGTTTTCAATCTCCAGTGCCCCATAAATTCTATTCCTCAAACCCATGTTACCATCTCTGCCATTTTCCTCATTTCAAATGTACGCAAAGTTGTCACAAGACTGATTTAGTTGGGTTATAGCTGGCATTACAATTCAGGTTTATATCTTAAAACTCACTGCTTCCTTTTTACGATTAAAACTAAATTTTTTTCTTCTGCATTTTTAAATGTGCAGAAAAAATCAATGACACAAGCTAAGAAACCTTCATAACTAAACTTTTCTTCACATGACAATACTCTTCCTAATACTTTCTGACAGAATAATTGGGCAAGGAAAACCCAGATCCATTTTATAGACTCAGGGAACACGGAAAAGTTGCCTCTTTCATCAGTCAGAGAATGAAAGCAGACCATGCAACATTCAAATGCAGCAAACGCTGTGAGTTTTGCCTTGTGTCAGAGTCTCTCCCGGCTCAGGAGCACCTGTCCTTACCAGGCGTGGACCTGGAGCCCGGCTTCTGCGTGAGGCTACGCGCCCTGATCACTTCCACTTCTAAGTGGCCCTTCTTGTCCTCCATCCCGATCTGTATGTCGCCTGCGAGTGGAAGGAAGCATGTGTTAGGCGGAGTTAAAACAACGGAGGTCCTAACAGAATCCGCATTATGATCTGGACAAAATCTAATACGTGGAGCCCCAGACCCACTTTTCTTTCCTTGCCTCCAAATCAGGTTTTGAAATGTTTCTCTTCATTTTTCTGGTCCTAATCCATCTTATGAGAGTCCCAAATTAGGTTATAAGTCGCTTAACTACAGCAATACCAACGTATTCCAGTAACTCTCGCACTCTAATCAGATTTCTTATTCTTTATGTCATTTAATACCTAAGTCTTCTTAATAAAAAAGTGTAATTATCAGTATTTCCATTACCTAGAGAAAACCACCATTAAAGTTTTGGTGAATATCCTAGCACTCTCAAAATACTTTAAAAAAATCTACCTGTGTATCTATCCATCTACTATCATGACCATCCATCCTCATTTTAATGACTGCGTGTTCCACTGAATGGGCATGGCATTACGTATTCAGCCAGATCCCGTTCATGGAAATACAGGTTATTTACATATAAATAGAACTATAACCACCAGCTTTATAAAGAATTTCTGTACACTTGGTCAATTAGTTCTTGAGCATAAATTCTAAGATTTTTACTTATTGCATCTGATTGGACCTTCAACAACTCCGTGCATATCATCAATACCCTTCAGAAAGATTGTGCCAGTTTGCACTGTCCCCAGAAGGACCTGTCTTCCATTTACCACAACCCACTAATAGCGGCAGCAGCAATATATCTAACTTTTGCCAATCTGATGGTTAAAAACAAATTAATTTCCATGTCTTTGATTATTGGGGAAACTGAATATATTTCTAAATATTTTCAACTTATACTCCTTCTCTTACGTCCTGCCTGTTCACATCCTCTACCCATTTTTATTAGGATGTTCATCTTTTCCCGATTGATATAATTTATCTCTGAAAGTGTTCAATATAATTATTTCTAGGTTCCTTTTCGTTAGTTGCATCGTCTCCATTTTCTCAGTTGTGAATTCTCTGTTTGCCAGGTCAGTTGACCAACTTTGGGTTCTGGATTTTTCATTAGTTTTAAAATTCTGCTTTGGACCTCAAATCCTAGAGGTCTTTCTCTCTCTATTCTTTTCAGTGTTTTTTCAAAGCACATACACATAATTTAAATGATCACACTGTTCTATAAATCTGTCATTAGTGTAAAAGATTCCCATCCTCTCTCTCAGCTTCTTGCCTTCTAAAGATCACTGCTTTCAAAATTTTCAATATTTTTATCTGATTTATTTTTCACTTTTTGGCATTTGCCTCCCTATCTCTAAATAGTATACCTACAAAATATTTTCCTCTTTTTTCAGTTATAGTCATTACTCTAGACTTTTAGTTTCCATTTCTCTCACCACTTTCCTACCTGCACCATATACTTGACCCTTTCTGTCATCCCATTCTCCCAATATGAATATTGATATTATTTTGATTACGTAGCATTATTTGCAGCTGAGTAGACTGGAATACTATGATTACTCTTCATTTCTTGGACAGCTCTTCCTTTTCCCTATACTTAATAAGTGTCTTTTTAAGAAGAATTTGCTTACATTTTTATGTACATATCACTAATTCAACCCCTTACTCTCTCCTGGCTGTTTACCTCCTCCATAACATCAAACACACTAGGTGTGTTTTCTGCAGAACTTATCTTAGGGAATCTGACCGGCTACTATTTGGACAGATCGCTTTCAAAGCTTGATGCAGCTGCTGTCTTCGGACCTCCCTTCACCATCTCCAGGGCCTCCCCATCATCTCTCTCTCTTGCATTGAGAATTTACTGGATCTCATCTTCCTCTTTTTTTAGTTCATGACGTTCTAAGTTCACTTAGTTTATTTTGTTCAAGTAAATCATCTAGTAGCTTCTGAGCAGTGCTGTGCATGGGATAATGTCTTCAGACCTTGCCTGTCTGAGTAGTATTTATCCCAGCCTTAAACTTACTGGATGATCCAGCTGGGTATGGTACTCTAGGCAGGAAATCAACTGTCACTCAGAATTTTGATGGTAATGCTTAATAGCTTCCTGGCTTCCAGTATGATTATTGAAGAGTCTAGTGTGAATCTGATTATTGATAGTCTTGTATAGAATTGTTTTTCCTCTTAGGAAACTTTGGGGGTTTTCTATTAATGCTCAGCGTTGTGAAATCCCAAGAAGCTCCGCCTTCATGGTGACCTATTTTCACCTTCTGCTGAGTGCTCCATGGGTCCTTTCAAGCCAGAATCTCCTGTCTTTCAGGGAAATATCTACTATCTTCTCCATTCATCATCTTTCTTTCAACTTCATTTAGGGTGTATTTTGCTAGCAGAAGTTTTTAATTTTCTTGCTTTGGTTTGATCCTTTGGAAGTTCTTTCCCACTCCAAGAAAATAGAAACATTGACTTAAGTGTTTTCCACCTCCCCTTTCTCTTTTACAATTGAGTCTCAAATTTTTTAAAGTTGTGAAGTAGGGAGGCAATTTCATTAATTCTCCCAGAGTTTAACAGTTATGCCAACATCCTTTACTGAATAACCCATCTTTTTGTCCATGTGAAATGCTAGCCTTATTCTATGTTTGGATCTACTGTATATTCTCTATCTTGGCAGGGTTGTCCAGTAATTCAAAGATTTATGAATAACTTTATTCATTTTGCATAATGTCTCAAATTAGGCAAATGCATTAGAAATTAGAATAGTTGTTTGAAATCACCAACAACCTAGCTACACTGTTGCTTCTCCCTTCTATTACTACTATGCTGTTTTAAATGACCTTGTCAACCACGAAATGTGAGTTTTTCTGTACAAAAAAAAATGATTCTTACCCATTGCTGGGGTGGCAAGTGTTTGCCGGCCAACAAGCTGGGCAGGTCCGAGTCCGTCAAGAAAATCACTGAACTGACTGTCCGCTCCTAGCCGTACTCCAGGAAATATCAAGCTATTAGCGAAAGAACAAACCCAAACCCAGAACGTTAGCTCCTTCGAATTCTTTCCATTAGTTTCCTTCTGACTGCAGCTCTGACCCCGAGTCCTAAACTGCGCTGGTGTCAGCTTATTTGCCAATGATTTGCGTTGTGTCTGAAGCCAGCACCCACGGCTCAGCACTGACTGATGGCGGCAGGTCTGCACCCTGAACTTATACCCAACAGACATTCTACTCAGCAGGCCCAGCTGTAGCTGTTAATATGCTAAGTTTTCTGGGTACTTACAAACACAGATCACTACGTAAACGTATCACTGACATAAAATACAAGATGCAGATTTTTATATCATGAACTGTACGTAAATAATTGCTCGTGAACATTATTGCTAAATTTAAAAAATGGGTCATGATTTATTGAATAAATAATATAGCATAGTACATGCTCTTATTACAAATAAAAATGTTTAATTTATTCATCTTTGAAAGAATTAAACTTATAGATTATCTGGGAGTTTTATTTAGCCCAACTGGGACTGCACTGATTAAAATATGTCTATTTCTTACGACATCAGAACTGCCTGAAATCTGAGGCTCTGAGGTCAGAGGGCAGTGACTCTGTTGGTCTTGTTGCCCTATGGGTCCCGGGTGACAAGGACACTGCCTGTTCCAAGGTTGGCATTCAATACGTATTTCTGAATACGCAGCTTTCCATGGAGATGTGTTATTTCCAGGGTCCTTTCACATACATCATTTCCTCACAACCAAGGGAACTAGACAGGGTTCATGTTATTATCGCCTCCAGAGACCTTGACGACAAATCCACAGGAGGTTAAGTGGCTTATGCTGGAGGTAAATATTATTTGATTTGTTAACTTTTGTATCAGAAAATAATGTCTCCAGTCTTTCGTTTGCACACTGCTTTATAATATTTCATCAAATCTTGGTATTTTGTCAGCAAGTTTGCCTCCATAACCATCATGTCTGCCCATTTTTGTTCTTCCTGTACTTTGCTGGGAGCGTGCATATCAGTCATCCGATCAAACAAACGGACCCACTAGTTTCAGGAATGGGAACGCGTATCATGAATGTTAACTTTGCATAATTTTATTTCATTTTCTGAACAAAATAGAAAAATGCCAGTAAAAGAAAATAAATTATTAATATTAAACTGATATTTGAAAGATATGAATGGTAATAAATGAATAATTATAGAAAATTTATACCTGGTTAATCCCCAAGTAACCCACTACAGAATATAATTACTTATTTGTAAGATCTATCACCCCAGTAAAAAGTTCACTTTTTTACCAGAAAAATTCTCAAGCATAGGAAAATGCAAGTTTTGTGCAGGATCTATACAAAATAGTAAAAAGAAAACCAAATAAGCAAAACAAAAATCTGATATTTTTTCAGAATTAACTAATTTCAGAATTAGCTAGAACTCTTTGATCAGAAAAATAATGAGGAAGAGAGACCCTGAGCTATTTTGCTAAAGTAAAAATGAGTTAGTGATGTTTTAAAAACAAGAAAATTTATGTTGCTATTAGGAGAGTGTTAGATTTACAACTTAGAGCCCAAAATAGTTTGGAGAAAAGTAGGAATATGGGAAATTATCCCCCACTTCTAAATTTTAGTTCAGACTTTGGTGCCTGGGCCAGCGAGATTCCCCTATGAAAGAACCCATTCGACGTGGCATTTCTAATACACACCCACTCTGGGCCATTCTGAGCCTTTCCGGTGACAGAAGTCAGTTAGTCATGGTAACCCAGCACTTGTTCCTCCCTGTGAAGGGCCCGGGGACCGGTGCAGGAGTGTCGGTGTGCCTGTGTGTTCGTGTGCATCCTCTTGGTCAGGCTGTTCTAAAAAGCATGGTTAAACTTCTGGCTGAATGAAGCGGCTCACAGGAGCCCACGGTGACCTGTTTTACGGGGACCACAGTCCAGGTGCTGGAGCTGCACAGGCACGTGCGCTGGCACCACTTACTTTCCCTCGGAGCTGTAACTGTTGATGCTGCCGTCGGTGGACTCACGGCTGGGCTGCCTCACCATCTTCCTCATCTCAGCCGCCATCCCTGTCTCTGTGCTTCTCTGGATGGTACTCTTCAACTTCTTGTGGCCTGACTCTGACAGGAGAGAGTGAAAGAAACTCTTAGTCTTGTTTACACAGTTTCCCCTGAATATCGATGGATTCTGCAAATACAATAGTTCATTATGCATATAATTAAAGTTCATCAGACAAGTAGTGTCTAAGAGAACAATCTGACCAATGATCTGACCTGCCCTGTCCCACACATCGCCTGAACCTCAACGAGCCAAATGAACTCCTCGCATCCCTGTCACCTTCAATACACAACCGGACGTGGCCCTGACAGCTGTGTGGAGACAACACTGAGCAACCAGCAGGCTTCTCCTAGTCTGGAGCGTGGGAGCAGACCAGCATGAAGGGCCACGACCTCTACAGGGAAGATTCACTCAGGACCAAGTGTGAACAACACCGCAGTGTGGTGCTGGCAGTGCCAGCAATCCTCGTAAAGAAAAACAGCAGTAATTTACTTAATGATTTTCCCAATGCTTCAACAAATAAGACCTCATCTGAGACGCCATACAGGTCCCCTGCATAGGTGAGTGGGTGTTACACTAACTCCACGGCCTCTCCATTCTCTCCTGGCCTTCTGATCAACTGCACGACGTCCGATGGGCAGTGTGGGAGTGAGCATCTTCGTGCCTGTGAATTAGAGCAGTGGATGGTTTTCCTGACAAACTCTACGTTCAGAGCAGACATTGAGCCCCTGGAAAGGACTAACTGGGATTCTGTCCACAGCGTGGACATGAAATTCTAAACATGCTTTTGATTAGGGCAACGCTAAAAGCTTAGACAAATGGTTAAACTCAGCACCTGCCACGTCGTTCCCATCCACACGTCCTGCGTGCGTTTCTGATTTTCTTCCTATTTTTCACAAAGTATCATTTAATACCTATTAATAACATATGAAAAAGCACTCTGTAGACATAAGCACATACCTAAACTGCACATACGTGTGCACATGCAGGAACTTCTCAGTCCTCATGACCCTGTGAGCCGGCGCCCACTCCCCTAAACTGACCACCGACAGGTGCACATTTCCTCTCACTCTTGGTCACTGCAGCCTTTTGTGAATCGTGTGATGAAAGATACAATCAGTTATACCATACGGACTCAATGCTGAACATTCTCTACATAAGAGCCATGACGATTCCTCAAAAATGTAAATCTGAATATGTCACTCCCCAGCTCAAGATCTCGTGATGGTTTACTGTCAAAATTAAAGGAAAATCGAAAATTGTTACCGCAGCCCATAAAATGCTGCCTTTCAGATCTGCCCTTTGCCCTCTTCCCACACGGTCGGCGCCCTCCAGCCACGGTCTTCCCCGCCCGTCCTGGACGCTCCAGGCCCCGGCTCCCACCTTCATCCAGGTCTCTGCTCTGAGGCGCCGCCTGAGAGGGGCTGTTTCTGATCCTCACGGCTCCTCAGCCCTTACCACTCCACGTTTCCCATTTCCACCACATTCCTTCACAGCACTGCGCCATCTGCCCTCAAACCTCTACTTGTTTATAGTCCGTGTCCCACCAAAGATTAATCTCTGCGAGGAGAGGGACGTGTGTACGTTGCCCCCGTTAGCCCATGATCTAGAACACGATATAAACTCGGTAACAGGATCACATCACACACACTAAGACGCACTTTTCTCATCCTGTTTACCATAATTAAAACAATACAAGCATCCTACATTTATTCTTTTTAATGACTGTACTGTTCCTCTGTGTGCTATGTGGTTTCATAACCAAACCATCTCCTTCTTGACCAGCACTTGGGATGTTTCCAGCCGTTAGAGGAGAGTTTTCACAGAGTAAATTTCTAGAAATTGAAAGGCTAGTGAAAGAGGAAGAATCTGCTTAATTCTAACAGCTATTTCTAAATCGCCCTTTGGAAACATTGCAGCAATTTACACTCCTGCCAACACTCACATGGACGCCCCCATTTTTCCACCTAAGCCTCAGGAATTCTCTCCCTTTCCCTGTTCTGGTCTCTGTCTCGCCCACTTGACAGGTCTCTGCAGAATCTGACAAGTCACTTCATTTAGGGCCATTCTGACCAGTTCGGTTCTGTCTTGGTGTTTGTTACATGCTGCGCCTCCTTCTCAGATGTAGTTCCTTAAGAAGTCACTGCGATGGAGCCACTTTTCGTCCACGCGTACATCTCCCTAGATCCACATGAGGGGCAGGGACAAGCCCCGAGGACACACTACTGACATGAGCCAAGCAGAGCCGGGACAGCGTTCACCCGGGCGGCACCAGGCAGAAGCCAGGACGGACCACTCAGTTCTCACTGCAAATAATGAGGACCTTGCTGATGGCAGGGCTGGAGCAGAAGCGGTGGGAGGTCAACGGAGAGGAGGATCAGGGTAGAGTGTCCGTTCGGTTTTTCATTTATTCATCCGTCCGTCTGTCCATCCCTCTGACAGTATTTCCTGGGCACCCACTGTGTGTCCTGCACTGTCCCAGTATGTTCCAGGGGACACACTGACGGATGACAGATTCCTGTGTCACAGAGCATAGCTCCCGGCGTGTGTCCCGTGAAGGCATGTAGACAGACAGACAGACAACATACCTGTGCCAAGTGCGGTGGAAGAAAACCAGGCAGGAGAGGGACAGAGAGGGGCAGGCAGCGCAGCACTGGCTTATTGGAAGGTCAGGGTCTCCGGAGACATCACGTGGAGGGCGCTAGGACACAGCCCAGACAGAATGGGAATGTCGCCATGTGGCTTGGTCCCGTGGCCGTGACCGGCCATGAGGACGGTGGTCAGCAGGGCGCTGTCTGGCGGTAGCACACGGTCTCCAGGCTTCCCCTGGGCTTTCCATGGAGATGGGGCTCTGGCTGAGAGCCTGTGTGGCCTGAGGTCTCAGGGCTGTGGGAGCTCCTGGGGGCCAGGTGACAGAAGTGGGCCACCCTGCCGACTTCTCCTGCATTTCCTAACACAGGTTCACACAGTGGTCACTCAGCACACATTTGTTCAATGAGTAAAAAGAAAAAATTAAAAAATGAAGAGTCTTTAATAGCTTGTTGTATTTTCTAATTGGGATATCAAGTTTCCTTAAAGAAGGGGATATCTTCGAGCAGATCTAAACCTTAATAGCTTCCAAAATGTAAAAATTTGGTACTTTGAAAAAACATAATTTGACAGGCTGGTGTGGGGCTAAACGACCTTACAAGGGCCAGGTAGAAGCTGGGTCAACAGTTCTGGCTGTGAATCTGTCTTATTTAAACTCATAAGGGCTCTAATATAGTTCGGAATGTGGGGTTGGAAGGAACGCCACTTCCTAGACGCGGAAACTGTGATCTGAGGAGTAAGATTTGCTCGGCACTTGCACTGGGCCCGGTGTCTCCCAGATGCTGGGGAAATAGTGAGGAACGAAGGACAAAAATGCCCGCCCCACGGAGCCTCCATTCCGGGGAGTGTAATGATGCTGGACAGCACGCCAGCGGCTGAATGGGGCTAGAGTCTGATTTCCAGAATCTCAGTCCTGCGACTGTTCCATTACACATCGGTTTAGGAAAACACAAAGTCTTATCTCATTTATTCTACAAATGGATCGATGATTTGGCTGCACAGACTTTTCATTTATACATTCTCATATGGGATTGCAAGTTCACTTGAAAAATTTGTTAAAATCACATACATTCCATGCAAGTACAAATGCATATAATTATCTGTGTCCATCTCTCTATCTATGCTGTAACTAAAGCATAAATATATGCTAATATATGTAATATTTCCTAGTATCACCATAATGCATTAAACCATTAAGTATTAGAAAATACTATCATGTGTATTAAGGACACTGCCACTATCTAAAAATTACTTGTATCCACTGAAGAATCATTAACTTGATGAAGACACGAATTCTACTAGCAAATTACGATGGGAAACCTTTGACTTGAAACCACTGTCCCAAGTATTATACAAAGAACAAAAGAATTGGAAATCTAGTATATTTTAACATATCTTATTATTCTACATTCAAAAACACATTAAAAATTGGAAAATCCATAACATTTGGAAGATAAACTGTAGGAACCGGAAGTGGCAGCAGGCAGAAGACTGGAAAGCTGCTTTCCTACTGAGGAGAGACGAATGGGGGCTTAGGTCAGGGGAAGAGCAGTGGAGACGAGGCAGGGGGGTGGGCTTTGATGTATCCTGAAGTGGAGCCGAAGCGTCTGCTCTAAAGGATGTTTAAGCAGTTCAGAAAAAGAGAATCCATCAATAACCTGCAAGGTTTCAGTTAGGAGAACTAGTTGAACGACAGTGTCCTTTCCTGAAAAGGGAGAGGAGTTCATTGTAGGGTGGACATTTTGAGCTCTCTCGGCCATATGAGAGATTTCCTTAAAAGCTCAGTCAAGAGTAGAGCAGCAAGTGTCTATATGAGTCAGGACCACACAAGGTCAGGACAGAGGGACAGACAGACGGACAGGCAGGCTATGCTGGCATACAGATGGAATTAAAATCTACAGCACCAAAGGTAATAGGGAGGGAGGGTGGATAGAGACGAGAAGAGTACACAGACTGGAGCTCAAGGTCCTCCCAGCTGTAGGGTCCAGAAGAAAGTCACCGCCACTAAGGGGTTGCAAGTTAGCCTTTGAGGAACAGAGAAAAATAGGTATCACAAAATCAGAAGAATAAAGAGCTCCAAGAAGTAAAAACATAGTGTTGACTTCTACTTAGCATTTTAGTAAGAAACAGACACAGAAGTGAGGATAGTGCTGGGCTCCACGGTCACTGACTTCTCAAGGAAGGAGTGCTGGGAGCCAGAGGGATGTCCTGTCAGGAGAAGGAGCGATGAGGACGCGGAGGTGGCTCCTATGGTGGTTTGGAAAGGCCTGGTGTGACTGAGAGCTGGTACCTGAGACCCACACAGGATTGGGGGAGATGGCTGTTTTCCAAGATGTGCAACATTAGAGCTTGTTTCTACGCAGACGGAATGATTAAATGCACAGGGTAAAACCCAACATTTTTAAGTCTAATATTATTGGTTGGAGAGGGGATAAAGACAGATAATGTCTGATAAATCATCTTCCAGGGAAACAGTCTCTAACGCCAAACGCATAGTCAATTCCATCCTTGAACTGGAAAATCACTAACAGAATATCACCCAACTGATTAGGCAATTTGGGTGCAAAAGACAAATGCAATAATGTCCTGTTAACTCACAAAGAAGAACCACGGCGTAAGGGTAAGCTTTTGGCTACCCCTGAAGACAACAACTGAGATTGGTCGTAACCTTTTATTATATGCACAGTAACAAAATTCAGTTATTTTTAGAGAGAAAAGTTGCTATGGTTAACATGTGTTTTGTTCATTTGTTCCCTTACTTACATAATCAACAAACGATTCCCAAGACCTCTGGGCCCAGTGCTGTGTACAGAGAGTCAAAAAAGAAGCCCTGACCCAGCCTGCTGCCAGCCTGGCAGGACAGACTGCCGAGGACGAGCTCAATCGAGGTTCAGTGATGTGCACCACAGAGGGCGTGCTTCCCCTGCATTTGGCTTCAGGCATTTATCGCATGTAAATTCCATACCAGGGAGAGAGGAAGGGAAGGGAAGAGAGAACAGTTCAGACAGCGAGGTGAGCCGGCTGTGGCTGGGCCACTGAGTGAGCACATCACCTAGCGAGAGCATGAGGGGATACCATGAGGCCAGACCACGAGGGGGAGATGAAAGGAGACCACAAGGGGACATCATGAGGGGAGACCATGAGGCCAGATGATGAGGAGAAACCACAAGGGGAGACCATGAATGGAGACCATGAGGGGAGACCACGAAGGGAGACCACGAGGCCAGACCACGAGGCCAGACCACGAGGCTAGACCATGAGGCCAGACCATGAGCGAGACCACGAGGCGGAGACCACGAGGCCAGACCACGAGCCAGACCACAAGCGAGACCATGAGGTGGAGACCACGAGGGGAGACCACGAGGCCAGACCACAAGGCCAGATCACGAGTCCAGACCATGAGGCCAGACCACGAGGCGGAAACCACGAGGCCAGACCACGAGGCGGAGACCACGAGGCCAGATCACGAGGGGAGACTGTGAGGCAACAAGTGCAGATCTCCCTTCCTTTACTTCGTTTCAGTTCCTGAAGACACCTCTGGCGTTCATGATCATCCCTAAAACAGGCGCTAAGACGCATCGGCCATATCTGGCGCTCAGACACAGTGGCGTCGATGTGGTCAAGCTGACGGTGCTGGGCTCACAGAGAGGCTATCACTGGCATCGCTGCAATTTTCAGAGGAAATTTTAACTCTGCGCAGACGGTGAAGGGGGATTTGTATTTTAGGCCAAAAGAGTGGTCTGCTTAAAGGTCCTGGATGACAAAGAGTGTCGTCCCTGGACACAGCCATGTTTCCAGAGGGACCAGGGCTCAGGAGTGGAGACGGTGAGCTGGTGAGAAGGCGGGGAGCATGGGGAGGCCTGACACCCACCGGGGAGCCAGCCAGAGCCCCAGCCAAGGAGCCGTCAGTCCCACAGGACCTCTGAGCAGACCCTCCCGAGCTGCTCCACACATCGCTGGGGCGGCTGCTGTATTAATGCTGGGCTCAGGATCTCAAGGCCTCTGTTTCCCAATGCCAATTCAATCCACACGAAGTTGTGTGTACCATGTATTACAGAAGACATGACACAGCAATACTGCCACGGTCTCCGACAATCATCCTTCAAAAGAAAGTGCCCAGCAGTCCTCCCTTCTTGAGGGCACATGCGTCCAGCATGGTGGTATCTACACAGTCAGAACTTTTATGAGGTTGTCTGACCTGAGTGCCACGATTATTATCATTCTTAGTTTTAAAACAAACAAAAATGTTCCCTCTGTGTTGTGCCAAGGCCTCTGAGTCTATTTCATCCCAGATAGGTACAACTGGTAAAAACTTCATAGGTCTGAAGACTTAGAAAACTGCTAAGGGCTCTGACTTTTATGATTTCCCTCATTTATTCTCCAGGTCCGTCCTGAAGCCATAGCATCGACTATCCCCCTTTCTTCTCCCCATTTTCCAAAGAGATTTTAATGAAAGAAATACAGAGGTCAATAGGTTAAAAATAGTATCATTCAGAATATTTTTGTGAAATGGGTAGAAAAATTCCTTTGACGCTCGTTTCCTTCAAAGGAACATTTCAATCTCTGGTCAGCTCACTCAATCACTCCATCTTTTCAGCAGAACGTTTGCTAATGTGATGTAGATTTTTCCTCTTGCCCAGCAGGTGAAAATGTAAGCAAGAGCCATTCCAGAGGGTCTTTTAAATAATCTGCATAATAATAAGACTTCCAAAAATATTTCAGGAAAGATGTTTATGGTCACTGAAACATACCACCTGTGCCACACCCTGTTTTGGTCAAAGCCCTGAGGGTGGGGGATGTCTCACTCCTGTAAACCTTGAGTGCACAGCCTCGGTGTCTCCCAAGTGTGTCTAGAGTTACGGACAGAATTATTTCCCCCAAAATCCATGTGTTGAGGTCTTAACCCCCAAGATGTCAGAATATGACTGTACTTGGAGACAGGCCTGTGCAGAGGGGGTGACAGCAGAATGAGGCCCAATGACTGAGAGCTTGCAGGACGGGGGCTTAGGACTCAGCAGGAGGCAGCAGGAGGCCGAGGAGGGGCCTCAGAGGCACCGACCCTGCGCCCCGCACCTGCAGTCCAGCCTCCAGACCTGCGGGAACACGAAGTCTGCCGCTTCAGCCCATTCTGTGGCACTTGTGGGGGCGGCCCTGGCAGACGGCTCATCTCAGGAGGGTGTGCTGTCATTTTAACTCTCTAACATCATCTTCTTAGTCAATAACGTCATGGTTTGAACACAGCTCAAGCTCCAGGGGCAAATAACCACCTAAATGGTCTGAGGGTGAGAGGAAGCCCCAGAAACCGCCGGACCAGTTTCAGCACGCCTGGATTAAAGAGCCGTCTGGAGCGTCACAAGGATACACCTAAATCACTGAGTAACGACTCCCGACGTTCAGAAAATAAGGCCTCAGATTTACTTGCCCAGGAGCAGTAAATATACCACGTTTAGAGCAGATCTGTTTCCTTTCCTGTCCATTGCCCTGAATTAACACCTGAGACGAAGCCGGTTTCCTGGCTGAGTGTAAACCCAGAACACCTACTTACATCTACCATCCTGACTGTAAAATAAAACGGAGCTTCAGGCTGAACCCAGGAAGAAGCAAATGTCTCACTGTGTGTTTCAGGGGGTTTTGTTTTTTAATTTTCACTTCTTCAGGGAATCTTCCCTCCACCCATTTCAAAAGGCAGAGAATGCTCCCCGTGCTGGCTGGCCAGGAACAGCCCAGGGGCAGCTCTGGGTCGGAGCGTTGGGATTCGAGTCCCCCTAGCTCTGTGCCGTCGGGTAGCGGCTCGGCTCTCTGTGCCTCTCTGCGCCTCACTCTCCTCCGCTATGAAACGGGGTTGATGGTACTGAGACACAGGACCCTCCTGAGCAGGAAATGAGAGAATCCATGTAAAGCAGTCAGGACTGTGTCCAGGACCTGTTTAAGGCCACGCATCATCATAAGACCTCAAAGGATTTCGCACAGACTACACCTCCAAGATGAGGATGCTAACTCCCTCACTCTACTCAGGGCACAAATCTCTGTGCCTCATATTTACTCAAAATGCTCTTCAGAATGGAGCATAATTACGTGGCAATGTGTCAGAGGGATTACTGGTGCCCCAGTGTCCATTCTTGCCCTTTCTCGGTGAGAGAACTTCCCCATCCTCCCAGCGAAGGACCGCCCACATCTCCCTTTCCCTCTCCCATCTTGATGGCAGGGGGACATGATGGTGGGAGCTGCAGCAGCTACTTTGGGCCTCAGGATGGGAGCACTTGTTGGATCTGGCAGAGCTGGGATCCCTGACATGATGGAGCCACTCTATTGGCCCCAGACTGGATTGTCCACCAGGACTATGAGTGAGAGTCTCGATTAAGCCGCTATATCCACGGTTGTCGTGTTACAGCAGCCTATCCTGTATCACAGCACATAGTATTCTAAATAAAAACCTGCTGTGGATTTAAAAATAAAGCAGTAGTTTTGTGGGGAGCACTCTCAATTCTTCCACTAGTGATGGGTGTGGGCTGTTGAATTAGTCCTCTGTAGGTTCATATTTGGAAGGATAAGCTCCTCTTTCAACAACAGAGTTAACGACATTGTACTTTCTGAAGAAGCCTCAGAGGGTGCCGGGTAGAGAGGGGGACCCAGCCATAAATAATGTTCTTCAGGCGTCGTCGTTGTCCAAGGCCCCCTGCAGGGCACAAGCAGTAGAGCGCCGCCCCCCGCCCCACCCGGCAGCAGTTCAATCCTCTGAAACAGACGCACACACGAAGCTCCTGATTACGGTGTAGTGGTGACCGGGCTGCACTGTGGTGATGGGCAGAAAAGAGAGCTCAAGGTCACAAAGAAAACAAGTGGGTTCTCTGTGCTTTTCACATTTCTTGCAACAAATTGGACGGATTTCCATCAGAATTGGGATGGTCTGATTTGAAACGTGAGCCACATGGCACATGGGAAACTCCTTTTGGGCGCCCCAGCAGGGCAGCCTACAGAGGCAGACAGGGGCCCTTGAGAGTCTGAGGCAGGGGCACACCTGGCCCTGCCTCACAGGGACAGGAGCCCACACCGACACTCAGGGTCGCAGCACCGGGCATGCTCACTCACAGGTGAGGAGGGCAACTGGGTAGCTTCTTACTTGGGGGACTCAGTGCGCCTGGACCAGCAGAAGGGCAGGGCTTCATGTACGTATCCAGGCTTCTGGTCTTCCCGGTCCAGCGTGGGGGCCGAGAGCACGTGTGCATGAGCACGTCTGCATGGAGGGAGGGAGGTGTCACCTTAGAGCAACTCACAAGACCCTCACCGAGAGGCAGGAATAAACACTGACCGTACGAGCACCACAGGGGTGGAATGCAATGGGTTGACCAGCTCTTAAGGGCAGAGTTCCACGGAGGAGAATTTGCGACTCCCTCCCATCCTTAGTCATACACGTTTATCATAGCAGCATTAGCCACAATTTCCTAACAAACTGCATGGATATAAAGGGTCTGCATATAAAATAAAATTTGACAAATATCAAATTACAAAGTGAGTTAGTTCACACAGACAGTTAATGAGAAGACACTGCATTCAGGGAGCCGGGAAAGGGCCATCGTGTGGCCCCTTTCACACCCTCTGCTGGTGCTGGAGGGGCCCTGCTCTGCCCTCTCAGGGCCTCTCGTTCACAGAGCAGGCGCCTTCGCTTCCCCACAGACCAGGAGGGACCGAGAGGACCAGCTCCACATACAGGGCCGGCCCCTGTGTCTCTCTGGGGTCTGGCCTCCTGAAGGTGGACAGCACCGCTAATGTGCAAACCCCGAAGTCCAAGCAGGTGAGGCAGAACTTGAACTTGTGCGAGGTCCCTTGAGGCGCAGGGCAGAGCCAGCAGGCGGGACCAGGGGTGGGAGTCAGGTCTCAGCAGGATGGGGGCAGCCAAGTTCAGCACAGGACTCCAAGCAGTTGGAATTCTAAACCCAAACTCAGCCTCTCAGTTATTACAAAGATAGTTTTCTAAAGGTAGGAAACTAAAAGACCTTTTATTTGCCTTTTTGTTAGCTTGGCTTATAACTTTTAATTGACATACAGTACGTGGGCCTCCATTTCTTGATCGGGCCTTGGGCAAGCCTAGAGTCTCTCAGGTATAAAATTGTCTCATGCGTCATAATACAATGAATCTCTTATTTTGATCCACTTGAAGGATTATCATTGTACAAAATCTGTTGGGTTTTGTTGTATGGAGTTTTGGTACAACTCTGAAAAACTTGTGATGAATTTTGATGATAAAACCTCAAGGAAGTCCTATGTGAGTCACACCATCCTACTGTCTTCCACAGTTTGACCTCCCATCATTTCAGGAAACTGGGGCCCAGGAAGAAGGGAGGGGCTGTGCACGGTCACAGCTCTCCTGGGCGTGCATCTCTCTGAAGATGCAACCCGCACTTCTCCGTCCCCCTGGCTGGGAGCTGCATGTTGCACACTGAGGACCACGAAGGCTGTAGACCAGAGGGAATGTCCCCCCCAGGAAAGCAGGTGGGGAGTAGGAGCAGGGCAGCAGACAAGAGGCTCAGGAACAGCATGCACTTCAAGGACAGACCGTGTCCTGTGACACCTGCCCACCACCCTCACACAATCCAGCTTTTCTCTATGGATTTTTAACAGAATGGGAAAGCACTGTTTGCTAAGATTTGATTTAAGCAGAGATTCCAAAGACAACTGGGGTAACAGGACCAGTCTTTTTGAGACTACAAAACTGGAAATCATACAGACATTTTTTTAACCCCAGAATTGTCAGAAGAAACAGAAAGTAGATTCAGGTATGCGAACGGCCATCTCTCTTCTCTTGCATTTCTAAAATTAAGAGCTAAGAAACACAAGAGGTCAAAGAGCTATCTTTACTACTGGCAGCTTTTTGAAATAATCCAGTGTCCTTTTTATTAATAAGGACATGCAGAATTTTATTGGCAGACGGGACACTGTCAATGCAGTAGGTGAAGATAACAAACAAGTTCACTAGCCAACTTCCAGGGAGGAAGCAGCCAGAAAATCCCACAGAGGTCCCACACGGGTGGCATCTTCCTTACGACACGATCCACTGCCGTGTCCCGCCCAAACCTTTCCCAGGAGACCTGCACACGACCCCAAGAGATTCTGTGTCATCACAGAGGGAGCAAAAGCAATGGAAAAAGTGAGAACTCCTCACAGTGGCTGTACTCTCCCCAAATGATCGTCTGGAAATGTTCCACTTCGCTTTGTCATCACACAACGGGAGGTCTATTTGAGTCTCTGCTTACCCACTAACCCAGGTGGATACTAGTTAGTTCATCAGCTTCCTTTCTTTCTCTAACACCCGGCTGACGTACCTACTCTAGGGGATGGGAATTAAAATTAAAAAAACAGTTATATTTATCTGTGATCCTCTCTCTATATGTAACAGTTATAGCTATAGTGATCAGAAAGGTAATTTATGGTTTAATGGGAGCGGACAAGTATCAAGATTAGCTGGTAGGCACAGAAGGAGTTAAGTTAGTAAATTCAGGGGAAATTTTTCAGATTCTGAGAGGAAAGAGGGGAATGAATTCATAAGTGGGGAGGAGGCAGAGGGAGAGAGAAAGAAAGAGAGACAGAGAGAGAGAGAGCAATTTTCCTGCAGCGAAAAGACTGGGAGAGTGAGGGTGGCCATAAGCACCACGTGACTGACCCGCTGGTCCTCGGAAAGCGAGATGCTCAACTTCACCCGGGCTGCCACTGAGACCAGCCGACACCTCGGAGCATGAACATAAGCAGCAAATGGGCCAGTGAAGCGATGGGGGGTAACTCGAGGCTGCCACAGGTCCTGGGAGTGAAGGGGTGGGCCGTGTGCCCTGGAAGAGCGAGGACCCCATGACCAGCCGGCCGGCCAGACGGTAACTTACTACAAAGGGCTCGTTGGGACCCGTGGGCTTCAGAGATTTGAGAAGCTGCTGGCTGGCTGCTTCCCTGCTGACCGTGTTAGAAGAAGCGTGAACAAAACATAAAGTTGCACAAAGAGCAAAAGAGAATCCTTAGGAAATAAAGAGAGAACGTTTGGTGGTGAAAATTGGCAAAACAGAACATTAAAAATTTGGGGTCTTCAATTTTCACCCCACTACCTTCCATCTTTAGAAAATTACGTGAACAAGACGTTGAAAAATACAATAAAAACCTAAAATGTACGCCAGTGAGGGGCCACTCTGGCCACCAAGGTCTCCTGACCTCCAGACCGGCAGTGCGTGCTTCTCAGGGACTGTCAGGCACGAACTGACCCACATCAAGCACAGCGTTTAAAGATCCTGCAGCAAACACGGAACGCGCCTGCACAGAGGTCGAGGCAGCAGCAGAGCGGATGTGTTAACAACATGGGGGAGAGGGACTATGCACACATGATTGACAGTACTGTGACATCCTTACCAAGGCAACTACCATCTGCCTCTCAGCTTTCCAGATATCGCTTAGTATTCTCAAGGCATCGTCCTGACGAACTTGATCGTAAAACAGTGACAGTCCTGATGAATCCAGGAGTTAGAGAAGCAACAGGTGTTAACCACACAAAAATGTCTGATTCTGGTCTAGCCCCGTGCTGTAGACTGATGTTTGTGTCCCCCCATTTCCTATGTTGAAACCTAATCCCCAGTGTGACGGTATTTGGGGGCCGGGCTTTTAGGACGTGACTAGGTCTCGAGGGTGAAGCCCTCATGAGGCAGATTAGCGCTCTTAGAGATTCAAGAAGCTTGCCTGCTCCTTCTGCCACATGAGGTTTCTGCAAAAAGACGCCATGAATGAGCTGGGAAGAGGCCCCTCACCAGAACCCGAGCCCACTGGAGCCCTGATCCTGGACTCCCAGCCTCCAGAACACGAGAAATAAACTTCTGCTGTTTATCAGCCCCCCAGTCTGCAGTAGTTTGTTACAGCAGCCTGAACGGACCAAGACGCTACACAGTGACAAGTGGGAACATGGACACGGCCAAGATTGTAGAGCTGAAAACTGTTCCACAGGAAAACACTATGATATGAGCTAAAAAAAAAACCTGACAGTTTTTCATCAGAGAAGTACATTTATAAGAATATTAAACAGTTAATATATTTTGAGGCTTATGCAATGTTAAAGCAGTAAACTGATTTCATCTTGGCCATACTTATTTTCAGTCCACATCCAATGAAGATGAAAAGAACACTAAAAATAAACGTTGAGCTGAAATCCTGAAACGTCCATCATAGGTGGATTAAAGTGATCCACTTCAGACTAAAACTGAGCTGAAACTTAGCTCCGGAACTTAAAAGAAAAGCGAACTTGTCGAAACCCTTGGTTTAAAAGACCCAGGGTCCTTAGCGTGTGGTCTCGCCGCCCCTCGTGTCACAGTGAAGATCGGAGCCCGGTTTTCTCTGCTCCCAGGTCTCTGTCTGGCCTTCACGGTGGATGGAACTTCAATTCTCATTTTGGAACAAGAAGAGAAAAGCACAGCCTCCTGGTAAGAGCAGTGAGGCAGGGAGTGGACTGGCCTTTATCCCTGGGCCTGTTTGTTTCCGAGAGAACGCACGTCAGCCCCGATCTGTTCACGCTTTACCAGGCCGAGCCCAGCTCCACGACAGCATCTCTGCTAAGACGGACTGTTATGGAACCAGTGGTGCGACCTGAACAAGCCATGTAGAGCGTCCTTGCCATGAAGGGGCCCCAATTCCTGCAGACCAGACAGAGGCCAGAGAAATTCTCCTAGAGACTGGGAGGTTTTGCTTCAAATCTACTTCTGAAGCACTCGAGTGAAAGGCTCTCAGTAATGCTTCTTGAAATTGCCCCTGAAAAGTACAAAGCAAGAAAGGACTGTGTGTCCCTGGCACGCTAAATTCTTGGTAAGTCAATTTAAGCCACATTTCTCTACAAGTTCATATTTTTCGAAAGATAATAACAGTCAAGTTCTAAATCAATCTGAGAAATAACACTTTTATGGACTTGAAACTTCACCTACCATTCACTAAGTTAAAGGCAAAAACAAAAAGAAATAAAAAAGATGGAGCCCTGGAAGGCCCAGGTGGAAAGAATCATCTTAGGGACACGTCACAGGGTTCTGATGAGAAATGACGTCCAATTTTGCAGAAGGGAAATACCACGGAGACCTGCGCTACAATCTCGACTGCAGGCCGAGAGGCTTCTCTCTCTCTTCCCTTTGTCTTTCCCACCCAAGGACCCTGCAGTGTCGTGTTGATACAGAGAGTCATCTGCTGGTTTCCTCAGAACCCACAGTGTGATAATTACATTCATAAAGTGTCACTGTTTGCAAAATACGTTCAGCTTGTTGAGGGCTCCCTACTCTGAGTAACTCGCGTCTGTAACCAACACCCGGACAGCACAGGGCGGGGGAACACGGAGGTGACACTCCAGACCACTCTGCACCAGCACTGCCCACAACAGAGCCCGGATCACACACACGCAAGCACACAGGTGCACGTGTGCATACACACATGTGCACACTCATGCACGCACACATGCACACTCATGCACGAAAAGGAAAGAAGAGCATTTTCACGGTTACAAGCACTTTAAATGCTTTACATTGAAGTTAAACTGACAAATAGTTTAAAAATTTCAAGTTTTTCACATCAAGAAAACCTCTTAGGCAGAGGCATCTTTTCTCTCACATCCTTTGTCTTTTATTTTCCTGGGAGACAGATTTCTCCCAGTCTTCCTCCCCACTACACCGCCACCCGCGGCACCCCCTCCTCCCTCGCTGGGTCAGGAGACCCCATCCTCCTCTCAGCGTCCCCACCACACACTACCCCCCCTCTTCTCCACCTCGTTTCTCTGGAATTTTACTCAAACTTGCAAACTCCCCAAATTCCTCCTTCCACAAACAGTTCATAAACACACGTGGGTCTGCCCTCTACACACCGTCTCACACACGAGGCTACATAGCCCTCCTCCACCTCCCAAACGTGTATTAAACATGAGACGGGATTGTTATGGACACTGCGGATTCAAGACGAAAGGAGCTGGCAGTGTGCTGGGGGAGAAAAACACATAAGCGATTCTGTTCCAGCAGGAGGAGGACGTCAAATGTGCCTGAGGGAGCGATGGGACGAAGGACGAAGGGAGCTTGTCTGCCGGGGTGAGCTGAGCGAGTTCCCACCGAGGGGATGCCTGAGCTGCACCTGAAGGTTAATAACGACGTGCCAGACAGACGAGGAAGGGAGAGCATTCAAGACAGTGGCGGCGAAGGTCCCCCGATGGGCTGTTAAGTAACCACAACAGTTGTACCCCTATGCCCTGTTGTCTGGAATCTCTTATTCTTTATGTCTGAAACACCTGCAATCTGGAATCTCTTATCTATCTTACCTGATTTGTACTTTCAAAGTTCACGGTAAAAAAACACTGGCCTTTCCTCAGTGCAAATCTGTTTGGATCTCTGGCAGCAAGATCCTCGAGTGCAGGAGGAGAGCAGACGGGCAGCGGTGTTCCCTCCCCTGGAGATGTGGGACGCCAGCAGGAAGCAGAGCAAAGACAGGGACAGCCAGGGCTGCCTGCGCTCCGGGTCTCGTCTCAGCTCTGCAGTCTCTCTTCACCTTCCAGTGGATGCTTCTTTCTTCTGCCCCTTAGCCAGGGTTTCTCTGCAGAATTCACTGTTGATGCAGACGTTCATGGGCTTCTCTGAGGAGCTCCCTAACTCCCCTGATGGACAGGAGTATCACCTCTAAGGGGGACACCCCCATCGTGGTATCTCCAATCTCAGTGAGTCCCGAGTTTCAATTCGGAATCTCCACTCCATCTCTGGCTATTTCCACCAAAACAGCCCTACCAGCACCTGGGAGTTTGCAGCACTGTGGAGGGTTTGGTGCTTTCATGAAGTGCCAAGACGGCCAGTGATTCAATCATACACTCGTCTACGTGCTGCTGGGAAGTCGTTCTGCAGGTGCCCTCAGAGCCCATGATCAGGTGGCCTCAAGTAAGGGAGACTGTCTGGGACCATCCCAATGCAGTCAGCTCAATGGCTCCACAAGCACAAGGGACGCGGCCCCCAGGAAGAAATTCCACCTGTGGATGCAGCTCCCCCGGAGCTCCAGCCGGCCCTCCCTCGTGGCCTGCCCCCTGTGGGTTTCAGAGGTGCCTGGCAGCCTCCATGTCAAGTCTCTTGGCAGATTCCTCCTACAGACCTGCCTCTCTGGTTGAGCCCTGACTGGTAGAGGTTTACACACCCAAACGGGCCTTCTCTCATCTCCCATCTCTGTGACAGGTTTTGCCATTTTCCACACCCAGCATGGTTATCACTCACTCTTACTGCCTCTCCTCCTTTGCCTGTTCCTGCCTGGTGTGGGGTGGCGTCTCCACGTTGAGATTCTTGTCATTTCACTTGGGTCATGCGACCACAGCAGATTAAGTGTCATTTGGATGTGGGTCTCCTGCCCGCATTTTACCGGCCGTCCCCAGCCCAGCACGTCATTTATGGTGCTCCCACAGTGTACCATACCAACTCTGCCAACCCTCTACGCCCCACAGCAACCTGCTGCTCCAGCCACACTGATCACGTCCTGTCTCTTCTCCATGTGTGGACGTCTTCTGCCTCCAAGCTTCCCCTCACCCCATCCCACCTACTTGGGATGTCCTTCCCGTCTTTTCCCTACCGATCCTTTAAGCCCACCTCAACGATGGGGACCGACCACCCAGTCTGACCAGCTACGCTTGAGGGCTCCCCAAACTCCTGTACTGATTATTTTCCATTAAGAGAATTGGTAACTGACCGTGAACCGCTCTATGAAAACACCTGGATTAATGCAGCAGACTTTCAGTAGTCTTCCACTACACGGAACTTTTCATCCAAATAGACACGGTTTGGTCTCACACCCCTCACCCTCTCCCACCAGAGAGCTTTGCAAAAGCCAGGTGCCCAGCAGATGGTTATGCAGCGAGACGCCGAGTGAATCGCAGCAACCACAGCCCAGGGCGTCCACTGCATCTCCATCTTCAGGGGAGCCAAGCGGCTCCCGTCAGTGGGTCAGTCAGGTAGAAGTCTGCTGCAGACCACACCGATTCTGCACTGCTGGTCTTACGACACGTTTAGAGTGTGACAGAGAAAAGAACAAACTTTTTTACTTAGGTAGAAAAATAATCTCTTGCTGCTCATTAATAATAAGCACAGATAAGAAGGGGACATTTCCCTCGGTTGGTTAAACACGAGGATGGCATAAAACCAAACAGATGTTAAGATTCCTTTTAAGACAAATGACAAACTAAATTGGGAATTAAGGGAGAGAAAGATATAAATCACAGACGTGTTACAGCCATCCTAAGCATATTTATGCCTTCTTTCCGTGGAGGAGCCCAGAGTCTGAAGTTAAATGTTAAGGGAAACTAAAAATTTGGAATGCATTCTGTACAAGTATCACTGAGAACATAAAATAAAAATACAGATAAAACAGCAATATGCAGAACTCTGTCCTTTAATAATCCACGAGACCCTTCAGAGGCCAAGTGTCCGCCATCAGCTTTTGAGCTAGCGTTTTTCTTAGAAAGCAGCAGGAAAGGCAGTCACTGCTAAGTGCTGATTTTACCCCACAGATTAGATGCTAGTCTATGGAGAACAGCAGGGTTTTGAACGTAAATAAACAAGACTGGCCTTTCCCAGAGCTGCTCAGAATGGCTTTGGCACAAACTCTGGTGGTGACAGTACGACACATCCAACCTCAGCCAGGCTGCCTATGGCATCAGCACAGAGTGAATCACAAAACAGTGCAGATGAAGTAGGAAAAAAACTCACCAGATGACACTTCTCCCCATACGTTATCTGAAAGCATAAAATAAGTCCATTTTTGAAATTTCTTTAAATTCTTAACATGTATGTTTTCTTCTGATCTGAAGATAATTAAAACATGCCTATCGTTTGAGAATTTTAATTGGTTTCTCTAAAATATAGCTGAGAAAGATCTTCGTAAGTAGGAAGTCTTAGAAAAAGAAGTACGAACTATCCTAAATCACACAGTTGACAGGAGTCATCAAAAAGTTATTCACACAAGAAAGTAACATTTCTCTGGTCCTTGCCCAAATGCAACAAAATGAAAGGAAAAACTTTTGTAGCCTAAATATGATTTACAATTTCAAAATGCAAAATATACTCCTAATTTCCAAAATAAATGTCCATATAAAGTACTCACATTTAATATTGTGCAAAAGGGCTATGTGGTCTGCAACCCTGTTGATGGAATTTTAAATATAAATGAAATTGCTTAAAGAAAAACATAACTTTGTGATAGCACTAAGATGTATGTTTTGGTCCCAAGAGCTGAAGCTCTACTCGATTTCAAATCCAGCTTTAAAAACCTCCAAGTTAGGGTTTAACGTGAATCATATTTGGATATTACAATTTTATAAACAGACCTACAGCAGCATCCTCCTATAAGTGCTTCATCCACTGCACACAATCCTTACATTTCTCCTTTTTCACCCAATTATTAGTAATCTCAAATATAACACAACCTTTGCTTGAAACTTTTATCACATCGCTGAAGCCTTCAGACAAACACAGAAACTTGGCTTTTGGTTTTAGTTTCATGGAAAGTCATAAATTAACAAACTCCTGTTAGGACTTAGTAAATTCACACATGGAACATACACTTACCTTGTTTATCTTGAAAAGATGAAGAATCACCATTAAGTTGACCTCAGAGGAAAACCGAAGGCTAGAGAAGGTCTGGCCTGGGTTAAATAACCCGCTGTCTCGGGGTGGATACTGGAGCTCTGGGAGTGGATGCTCCCTCCCTCCCTCCCTCCCTCTCATTCTCTCTGGGTCTCTCCCCTCCCCCCTTCCTGCCCCTCTCTTTCTCTCAAACACACACTATGATTAAACTGCTTCTGTCAAGAGTGTTTTCTTTCTGCAGCTTATTATATAAGACCATGAAGTGAAAAATCACTCAGTAAATTTGAGATGCATCATCTCACATATCCGAAAACTGCTAAGTGGCCACAATTGGAAAACTGCTACAAAGTCACAAAATTTTAAACAAATGTATAATGAAGACATATTTAAATCAAATAGAATGAACATATGTTGCTGACTTTATTAAACACCATGCACCTTTCCTAGCCATGTAAGAAATGTCAGAGGAAAGGGGCTCAGGGCTAGCACGTGGTTTCTGGGGTGAACCTGCTCAAAGGGCCCTCACAGGGCAAGAGGAAGGTCCCGCACGAAGGTGCCCATGTGGCACCTGTAACCCACTCCAGCCGTCAATATGGTCGCTCTCAAAACGCACTTACTGAGCATCACAGACTTCCTGTTTCCCTTGCACTGTCCACATCGGAGAGAAAGAAAGGGGCTCGCCCTTTTTGAGCACTCTTCACACCCCAAGCCCTGTGCTCAGGGTAGTATGCCATATTTTACAAGTGTGAGAACCTGGGCTCCAGAGGGAAGCCGCAGCAAGTGGCAAAACCATCGCCAGCAACAAAAATGAAAGCAAACTGCACCCCAGGCCCAGGTCCTATAAAACCCATGGCCTCTTCCAGCTCTTTCAGGACGCAGCCTTGAAAACACAGCAAGGGGCCCATTCACCAGGACAGGCCCCCCCCACCTTGGTCCCCCTCACCTCCAGGCAGTGGCTCTGGGGAGCTGGGGTCCAGCGTGCGCCCCTGCTGCCTCCTCCTCCCTCCAGCTCCGTCCAGAGCAGGAACCCTCAAAGGTGTGGGGCTGTCATACTTCCTGGGGATCTCAGGATGACCCTGGGTTGTGCCTGCTGTTCCAGCACGTTATTAACAGTGTCCCTTTTCTACTCTCAGAGATGCTCCAATTTGGATAAATCATACGGTCAGCACATACATAAGCAGGAAACCAACAGACGTTAAATTAAACCACACATGCCTCAGACAGCGACAGGCGACACCCTGGAATTCCATTGAGACGGCTGTTAGCATCCAGGCGGCAAGGAAGGGAAGCCAAGGAGCTCCAAAGTTGTACCCAGTGGTCCCATGGTCAAAACGGCCTGTGCGTCTTAGAACGTGGAGTTTCCACCTGTGTTTCTCGCATCAGGAACCACGTGCGCATCGTGGGGGCACCTTTGCCAGCACAACGAAGCAAGTTAACTTGGGGCAGAGTGATGGAAAATGGACAAGATCCTCAGACAACTCCCAAACAGGAGATGCGCACCGTCATGGTTATCACCGGCGCGCGGCCTCTGGAGTTGCTGTTTTTCCCTTCGACAGCCTTAGGGTGCCGCGGAGCCCGTTGTGACCCCTGAGATCCAGGCCGGAGAACTCTGTCCCCTCAAGAAAATGCAGCTGCCCTCAAAGGACGAGAGGAAGCCATCCGAACTTTTAACAACTTGAGAGAACCTCTTTAATAAGATTTGCTCCACGTGAGAGCCAAAAGTTACAAATAAACAGAAAACTCATTAAAGGAGCTTGGAAATAGGTGGACGCAAGCATTGCTGAAAACCTAGCACGCCTCGTGGGGCGCACGGAGGCTGCGACGGAGGAGGCGGCCTGACCTCCCTGGGTTGCGCTGTGGACAAAGAGGACACCAGCAAGGGCGGAGTCCGGCGGACCCACAGGAACAGAAGGCACAGAGAGAGGAGGCCCACGAGCAAACACCGCGCATTCGGGCAAATCAGGAGAAGTGGAAACCGCCTCCCAGAACCCGTATTTGGCTCAGGTGCGCATCCTTGACCATGGCGACTGCAGAGCTGCAAGGCCGCGCCCCCGCCCAGCGCTGGATCCGCAGCAGGGTGCGCGCGGGGCTGGGAGGAGGCTGCCGCGAGACGCCTGGGTGCCCGCCGCCCCCTCGAACTCCGCGCTTCTCACGCCAGGATGGCCTCGCTCTGCTGAGGACCCTTCAGACACTGGGTTAGCGAGCCACACGGAAAAGAGGCCTGAGTGCCAGGGAGCCGTTGACCCTGGGAGCAGGCCTCAGCCCACGACAGGTGGGAGTCGTTGAACAGATGCAATTATTTCACCCTCGGGGGAGAGGGCTCTACCTATGTCCCCCAGAACCCCAAAGGATCAAGTCCCACTGCCCACAGCCCTCACCTGCCTCGTGATACACCTTCTGCTGGCTTCCTCTCCTGTGTGACTTCCCGGCATCCATGCTGTGCCTCCTGGGTCACCGCTCAGACCGCCTGCACCCAAACCTTTGTCTCAGGGTCTGCTCACAGGGAGCCCACCCAGCACTGCTGTCAAAAGCTTACTTTAGGGGCTGGCCTGGTGGCGCAGCAGTTAAGTTCACATGTTCTGCTTCTTGGCGGCCCGGGGTTTGCCGGTTCGGATCCCGGGTGTGGACATGGCACTGCTTGGCAAAAGCCATGCTGAATTAGGCATCCCACATATAAAGCAGAAGAAGATGGGCATGGATGTTAGCTCAGGGCCAGTCTTCCTCAGCAAAAAGAGGAGGATTGGCAGTAGTTAGCTCAGGGCTAATCTTCCTCAAAAATAAAAAAAAAGGCTTACTCTATTTGCAAGGCTGGAGAGCTATGAGGTTTAGCCAATGTTTGGGAAATGTAGAGAATTTTTCCTTAATTAGTCAATTGATTAGTGTCTTACAAAGATTAGAATGAGGTTTACCTGAAATAAACTGTAAGTGGCAAACTTCCCACAGGTGCATGTGGAAAACACACACAGTGGAGTCTCCTCAGATCCTCCTTCTCCACGGTGGAAACTCCTAGATGGCTAACCATACTCACTATTTTAAAAGCATCATTTCTACCAACAGAGGAATGTATCCCAATGATGTGTTTCCTCGTCACAATGTCACAGAGGTGGAAACGCTATGGGAAGGGGCCCGAGATGTGACACCGTGAGAGAAAGATCTGCACAACCACACAGACAGCATTGTCTACACCTCCGCAATCTGAGGGCGGAAAACAGGGGCCAGCATGGAGTTGTGCTAAAGGGACAGGGGCGGACACCGGCCCGGCCAGCTTGCACAGGGAGAGGGCACGCTGGGTGAGAAGTTCACGCTAGCAGACGTGACTGAAGGCAAGGTGTGCCCCGGGGCGCTGTCAAGGAAGGTGCCCGGCGCCCCATAACCAGCGGTCCTGGAAGGGGTGTCAGCCCATGAGAACAGGAGGCTGTGTGGGGCCAGGATGCCCTCCTGCTCACAACTGAGCCAGAGAACCTCTAAACCCAGTGAAACATCCTGGCGTGATTTGAGGAGGAACTTCCTAACTCCCCAACTGTCCCCTTCGTCAGTTCGTTGATGCCTGAAGTGCCTGTATTTAAGGAAACTGTGTCCGGTGTAAATCAGACATGACAGCAAAGACCTGGTCAGAGACGTCGAGAACTGCGAGTCCAGCAGGAAGGTCCAGTAGGGAGCCTGCTCCCCTATGTGTTTACACAGCACCTGGTGAGAACGTTTTCTATGAAGGAATCGTCACCAGCGGAAAGGCACACTCACTGGGATCCTTGGAAGCAGAGGAGGTGGTTAAGGACGCCTCGTCCATCCGCGTTTCTCTCCATGCACTTCTAGAAGTCCCTGCTCCACCTGTCTGGCCTTTCTCCCTCCAGCCCCATGCTCCAGATCAACAGGAAAAGCTTTACACCCGCCAACCAGGTCCTTCCGCATCTCTGCTCAAAATCTTTCAAGGGCATCTATTGCATTTAAGATGCAACCAAACCCTCAAGCATGGCCACAGGCCCCACCTGCCCCGAGGAACGTCTTCCATGGGTCTCTGCCTCCTTGATCGGCTGTGGTATTCTGACCTCCTCAAAATTAGTGCCAGCTTTCCCGTCACAGGTCTTTGTCGTGACAGTTCTTCAGTCTCCTCTGGTCCCTGCCCGACTCGCCTCTGCCTGCCCCTCAGGCCCGGGGTCACCTCTCCGCCCCGTCCTCACTGGATGCTCACAGGGTCCACGCCCCTTTGTAACCTCCAGCAGCTTGGCACGCCCTCCCGACGTCTGTCTCTTCCTTATGCTGTAGGATGCACAAGGCCCACGTCTATGCTGTTAGTCCTGCGTCCTCTGAGCCAAGCATGGCGCCCACACGAATTTGGATGCTTAATAAATAGACTTTGAATGACCGAATAAGCAGGGTCTTGATCACAGGTCTTCTGGCTCCCAATTTCATATTCTTTGTGTTATAGCTCCCAGAACATAAGGAATTGGACAGCTGAACTGATGGAAAAAAGTGAGATAAATAAAACTGAATAAGGAGTTGTTTACACACCAAACTTTGAAGACATAATTTTGGCAAGGGTTCTGTTTATCTTTAATTTAGCCAAAAAATGTGAGTTATGAATGAAGCGTTTTTATTACACAGTTGTTACGTTTGATATATGGGCTCATTAAACAATTGAGGATAAAATTAATTTTGCTTAGGGGCCGGCCCCATGGCCGAGTGGTTAAGTTCATGTGCTATGCTTCAGCGGCCCCTGGTTCGCTGGTTTGGATCCAGGGTGCAGACCTAGCCCCGCTCATCAAGACATGCTGTGCCTGTGTCCCACATAGAAGAACTAGCATAGCTTGCAACTAACTAGGATATACAACTATGTACTGGGGCTTTGGGGAGAAAAGAAAAAAAAAAGGAAGATTGGCAACAGATGTTAGCTCAGGGCCAATCTTCCTCACCAAAAAAAAAATACTTAAAAAAATTAGTTTCGATTAAGTGGGATGTATTTATGCAGGTTGCCTTTTTACAAGTCTGTATTTTGTGTCATTTTTTTTCTGATGATATGTAGGTATGTGCTGTAGTGTCTAGTTTTGTTATCTGTAATTTAATTTGTTCCTTTTTAACAGGTATTTCCATAAACTTCAGACTCTACAAAATCTAAATCTGCCTGTGGTAAGTAAAATAATGCCCAGCAAAGATATTCACGTCCTAATCTGTAGCACCCGTGTGCTGTGTCAGGCGGAAGTGGGAGTTATGGTGGCAGATAGACAGACAGTCAGGTTTGCTAATCAGCTAACCTTAAATTAGATTATCCTGGATTATCTGGTGGAGAGAGTGTCATCATGAACGTTCTCACGAGAGGAAGAGAGAGACAGAAGGGTCAGAGTGAGAGCACAGTGATGGAGGAGGGCATGAGCCCAGGGATGCAGGCAGCTGCCAGCCTGTCAGAGACCATGGCTTCTCCCTGGAGCCACTGGGAGGAGCACGGCCCTGCGACACCCTGGCCCTGTGTGACTGCTGGCCTCCAGGAGTGGAAGAGAACACACTTCTGTTGTTTCAATCCACTAAACTTGTGGTAATTTGTAACAGCAGCAATAAAAAATGAACACACCATGGGGCCAGCCTGGTGGCACAGGGGTTAAGTTGGTGCATTTGCTTCAGCAGCCTGGAGATGGCGGGTTCAGATCCTGGGTGTGGACCTAGCACCGCTCGTCAAGCCATGCTGTGGTGGCATCCCACATACCAAACAAAGACTGACACAGATGTTAGCTCAGGACCAATCTTCTTCACCAAAACCGCCCCCCCAAAAACCAAAATACACTGCCCCTCCTAAATTATTCAAGAAGTTATTACTTTACAAAATAAATCTCCCTAAAATTTGTTTTTCTTGTGATTCATGATCCAAATCCCGAGAATAATTATAGGTGTCCAAACAATTTTTCAAAAACTACCAGTTCTAAAGAGGATTCCGAGCCCACGAAACATGACCCGCTGTAGACGCTATCATGTTCCCGCCTGTAGAGGAGTCATTTGTAATCAGAACCCACTGAGTCCACACTTAGTAAGTACCTAAGAACCATACACAAGAATAACACTGCCTTTTCTCCTGCCTTTAGACACACACACAGACACACGTTTTCCCCTTATTTAGACTCTATAAAAACCTATATTTAAACCCAACACTACCACTGATATGATTTTTGGTTACTTGTTTATCTTAAGTTTCCTTCTATGTAAAGCAGAAACTGCATGGTTTTCTGGAAGGAACAGAAATGATGCACGTATGGTACCCGGGGTGAGATCTGACAACTGGAGGGCCGCAGCCGTGACGTTAATACAATGACAACCTGGTACTTACGGACCCACATGCCGAATAATGCTGTACTGCAGCCCCTCTGTATTTTCTCACCAATAATGATTTTGACTAGTAACATTTCCATATATGCTTGAAGGCAGCTGCTAATAGGCAGAGTATTTTATAGGAGGGATAAAGACACAGTGCTCCAGTCAGACGCTGGGTGATAAAATATAAGTTAACCTTGCACAAACGGGAACTTCAAGCCAGCATGAAATATGATGATTAAAGGGATGTTTATAATCCATTATTTGGCACAAATTAAAATATTAGGGAAGCTGGGTGCTACTTGTTACTTTTTATGGTGGTGAGGGGAGGACGAAATGCAGGCAGGCAGCTCAGTGAGTAAGAACTAATAATCCTCTGCTGGGGAATTTGGAGTGGCTATAAAATTTGAATTTGGAGAGTGAACAAAACTCTGACTTGTAAATTGTTCTGTTTTGGCCCAGTCACTCCAATTAAGGCAAAAACACCTACCCGATAAATTTTATAGGACTTGTGTTAGAAATCTTATGCAAAAGCTGACATAGAAAGATATGAGATGCTTCCAGAAAGATGGGGAAAGCCAATATTTTTATTTTGGGTGGTTTCCATGATTTTTAACAATAATTTTTCATATATGTGCTCACGGGCAAAAGCTTACTTTAACACAGAATAACATATATTTGAAACCCAACCTTGAGGAGTACTTTGTCTTTGTGATTCACATTTTCTGAGCATTACTTATTTCACATGACCCTTGACAAATAAGCAACCGTTGTTATTTTACATGTTAATTAAAAGAATGCACGTCAAAATGTAATAGTCAAGTGATTTCCTTGTCCCAGGGAGATTCTGGTGACTCAATGGGCGCTAAGTGTTAATTTAATGAGCTTTGCTTAATCATGCTACTATCTGAAAAGCTCGGTATTAAGCAGCCCCTGGAGACAGCCCTGGCTCTCTGGCACTTGGGAAGGTCACTCTGGGAAAGAAGAGAAACAGCTTTCTAATGACATCTCGGGAAATGGAGACCAGCTCAGAGAACACTGTGAAGGGTGGTGGCAAGGACCCTCGGGGCTTCTCAGATGCCTCAGGTGGCATCCCAGACTATGACGACTCATGGGACCCTGTCTTAATGGCGGGCTCTGGGATGCCCCCTGAGGGCAATGAGCGTGTCCTCTGAGATCTACCTCCGGCTTAGGTAACACCTTCCAGAAGCTCACAAAGCCCTGAACGCCCACGTGCCCTGCCCCTCCACTCCTGTCACATGGCAGAGGTCTCTCCTCTGTCTAGACCTGAACCCCCTCTCTCCTGCCTTCTCAAGGACCAAGCTCTAAATGTCACATTCTCTCTCCACCTTCTCATCTTAAAAACTTTCTTTCATACGTAAGAATGTAAGAATTTCAAAACCTATATTCTTGCCTGACAAACTTCAGGCCTCCCTTCTGTGTTCATATCTCAGACAATAACGTTTAAATAAATTTTTTTTTAGGAAGATTAGCCCTGAGCTAACATCTGCCGCCAATCCTCCTCTTTTTGCTGAGGAAGACTGGCCCTGAGCTAACATCCGTGCCCATCTTCTACTTTCTATGTGGGACGCCTGCCACAGCACGGCTTGATTAGCGGTGCGTAGGTCTGCAATTGGGGTCTGAACCCGAGAACCCCGGGCCGCTGCTGAAGTGGAACATGTGAACTTAACTGCTGTGCCACCGGGCCAGCCCCTAAATAAATTTCTTCCTTATCTGTCCCCATGCAATCTCTAGTTAAGTTCAGTAGTTTGCAAACAACAATTTCTCTTGAATTTATCAAAACAGCCTTTTCTAGTCAGAAATCCTGGAATCTTAGCAGCGGCCTCGACCCACTTCCTCCAGTTCCCATGTGCACTTACCGCCTCCCTGTGCCCCAGCCAAGGCCCACGAGACGTCTGGGACAGCAGTCCTCGCAGCCGAAGTGTACAGGCCCCACCACTGTCACGGTCCACCCTGCTCGTCCGACATCTTCACTTACACTTTATGACGCCTACACTTCTTACCACCAGGACCAGCACTATTTTTTCCTGTTCTGCACTCACTTCTAGGAAGGGCAAAGACGAGCACGTTCATGTGACTGTGCGATCCAGCCACTGCTGTGCTGCGTTTCTGTGCTGTGCAGCGTTTCTGTGCTGTGCAGCTGAGCTGCCTGCGCTGCAGAGATGAGCGGTTTGCACCCGGCGGCAGCTGTGTCTGCGGAAGGTCAGGGCGCAACGGGCGAAAGCTGAGGCGCACAAAGTGAAAATAAAGGAGTCGAGCATCATCCGCAAGTAAAAACTACTAATGGTGCATTTTCTAGATTTCTTCATCTCTGTAAATAATCAGACTCAATATATTCTCACGTTTAGAAAAAATTAACTTAAATAATACTTTAGCATAGAATTGTCAATTATCAATTTGAGAAAGTTGGGATTATGACTGAGATATGGTTATTAGCAAATTTAGTTCCAAGTTTATAAAATGCTAAACACTGAATATTATATACATATGAAAACTAAAGAAGAAGGTTGGATTAAAGTCATCGTTGGGCAAAGCGATTTGCAGAACCAGAGGCTGTGGCTCTGAGAAGGGGGAGAGGCCCCATGAAGCCCCATCCCCTGATCCTGCTGTCGGGAATGCTGAGGCCGGAGAACTTACAGAAGGTCGCACAGCTCAACTCTGCAGAGGGTGGCCCTGGAACCCAGGCCTGACATATTCTAACAGAGGGAACACACATATTCACAGAACAAGCCTATGTCTATTGTTTATACTTAAAAACATGCTACCCATCAAGACTCGTCCCCAGGCCAGGGGGCTGGTGTGGTTCTCCTCGGACGTGTCCCACCAAGCAGAACTACCCTCCACCCGAGCAGAAGGACGGTTGCTCAGCAGGACGCCCCCGGCTGCTGCAAGAACCTTTCAGCCCAAAGTACTCACCCACTGGCCCCCCAGCTGAGCCTAGCTGAGGGTTAAACACCAGAGCACCCGAGACTGAGGGTGGCTAAAGAGAAGTCGTTTCTCTGAGGATCCAAAGATATGTTGACTCTTCAGCCTACAGGCTAAGCTGGATTCTGTGCAAATTACTGCATCAGTCCAGAGATCAGATCTTGGTGCCAGATGCCATCTGTGCTTCGATGGCCCCGCTGTCGACGTAGCTGTGTTTTCTCCACAGGCACATCCTGCACTGAACATCTCAGCTATTTAATCCGCGGGTGTGGACGCCCGGCCTTAAGATTCTGGCTTATGTTCCTGGGGGAATTAAGCAGCATTTCAGAGGATACTTGAAGATAAAGGATAAACGTGGAATTTAGAGAAGAAAGCTCTTCCACATTCACTGGAAGATTTTGGAGAATTTTATAGTAAAATAAACATGAGTATGTAAGAAGTGAAAGGCTAAAGTCTCACGAATTTTTTAAGATAAAAGTCAAGACTTCAAATAATCCTGCTCCTTTGGCTGCCGATTTGGGCCACGCCCTCTGTCTTCTGGAGATTCTTCCCTCTGCCATCAGAGGCATTTCAAGGGAACAGGGAGAGAAACGTGGAGCATTTCTTTATCCATCCCAGCAGCACATTTCCAAATTCCAGAAACAAGTGACAGGATTTGAAATCTTCCTGAGTTAACACAGCTCTGCATTCACACCTTCCACAGACAGGAAGTAACTGTGTTCTGAGACAGCACGGAGGCCTGGAGTCAGCAGGAAATGGGCACACCTCAGATCAAGGTGTAGGCTCCCTAGATACAGAACGTCAGACCACATGACAGCTGGATCCATTGGGGTGAGACCACCTTCCAGACCGTCGGCAGAATTAGGTCAGTGACGGCGTCCGGTCTCCTCTGTGTGTTGAGGCTCTGTCTGAGCTGAAGCCATGTCTACCCAACACAGGTCAACACTACCTTCTGAGAAACAACACCAGGCGTCACTGCGTAGACGGCAAGGATGTCAAAAGTGTGTTTTATCAGCAAATAAGTGATTATGCTTGTTATGACTCAATTCTTTTGAGGGAGGAGGAAAATGAATATAAATAATGAGTACAGAACTGGAGATGTAAGAAAACTATAAACAGAAAGCACAAATATTCATTTAGCCCTAGCAATCAACTCCTGGGAAACCACAGGTGGTAGACATATAATATGATCATTACAGCTTCACGTAGCCTGAGCGGTGGAACCACCAGGGTCCCTGGATGTGGCGGTCTCTGCCTGCGAACACACCTGCTGTACAAGTGATCGGTGTGAGAACTAACTGCTGATTATAATTGTTTTCAGTCGTCTTTATGCACGCAGAAGAAGAACAGAATAAGGCTTTTCCATATAAAGGAAAAATAAACAATCAAGGGACAATGATTTTAAGAAATAAATCTTTTCAAGCCCAAATAAATTACAATGCCATTGTTTTCTGGGTTATTTTTGCTTTAGCTACCTTGAGAGTGAATACATATATTCACTTGTTTTAAGAAGTCAAGACTCAATTGTAATATCTACATCAAGTAAATCTCTTCTATAATAAACTAATGTTTAAAAAAGGACATGTTAACCTTAAAAGATTTGTTTATAAGTACTAAACTATGTAAGCTTGACAGATAGCATAAAACCCACTGTAGATTGATTAGAACGCAATCTCATTCTTGCCTTCACGTTTTGCATCCTATCGAAAATTATGGTGACATACAACTATTGCTTAAACTTTTTAAATAAAACCTTAGTGAGCACACAATGTCAAGGTCTCCCTTCTTCTTTCCACGCTGCACTGTCTCAGGAACAGATTGCTCACACTTTGGATGCACAATCACAACACGGAATAGTGTTTTCCCTCCTATTGGCTACAGGTTTATGAAGTTTCATTAGGTGTTCAACAATTGAACAAGCCACCAAGCAAAGAAAGAATGAATTTGCAGAGAAAAGCATGAAAGCCAATATTGGTAGCTGGCGTCTATGTTCAAAGTAGCAGCTGTGAAGGTGTCCGGTGGTGTCTGGATGTACTTCTGGCCCTGACTTGTGTGACAAGCCCAGTAAAGGTCTGAGGAACTAAGCAGGTGGCCAAGTACGCTGGGGTGTGGCAACATGCTTTGCAGGTGTACACACACGGGGTGGACAAAATGTCTACCAAAATACATCTACCAAAATCTTTTTATCTAATCAGCAAAAGAACACTACGAAAAACAACAATTAAGTCCCCCAGAGTTAAATCAATCAACAGCAACTGTCTCCGTCTTCAGAACTGACACTGAGCACGGTTTACAGAGCCTCTGAGGAAGGAAGTGTGGCAGAACCTGGGGTTGGCGGTGTGACACAGTTGACTTTTTGTTACACTGTTGCAAGCACTATGTGGTCATCACAGTTAACTCCAGCAAGCACTTGAGTAAGACTAAAAATTAGCTTAATGTTAGAAATAAATTTGCCCAAACGGAATTCTACCTTAAGAGCTGGCACCAGAATTTTCCTTAGTGAAAAGCATCTCCACTGAGAGGCAGGAGCACTTGGAGGCCACGAGGACGGGCTGCAGCCCCACAGCCGGGGTTCAAATCTCAGCTGTGCCAACACCACGTACTCTCTACCCTTCAGTTTCCTCAACGGTGAACAGGGAGATGATGCTAAAACCCACCTCACAGGGCTGTTTTAAAGATCAAGTCAATTAATATTAACAAAGCAACTTGGAGAGTGATATACAAATGCATGTGTTAGCTATTTACAGATTCTGACAGAATGCAGGAGAAATAATGGAGGAGCAGAGGCGAGAGACAGTAGACAGGGGGAAAAGATGGCAAAATACTATGTGTCTGGTGACAAGACCAGCCAGCCCCAGGGGTCTAGTGGTTAAGAGCTGGTCCTCACCACTGCGGCCCAGGCTCGTTTCCCTGTGAGTGGGTTGTCACGCTGTGGTGGCTGCGTGTTGATGTGATGCTGGAAGCTATGCCGCAGGGATTTCAAATACCAGGAGCATCCCCCATGGAGGACAGCTTTCAGCGGAGCTTCCAGACTAAGACAGACTAGGAGGAACGAATTGGACCCCCACCTCCGAAAAAGTTGGTCATGAAAACCCTGTGAATAGCAGGGGAGCATTGTCTGACAGAGTGCTGGAAGAGAGGATGGCGCAGAAAGACCAGGCAGGTTCTGCTCTACCGTCCACAGGGTCATTAGGGGTCGGAATCCACTTGACAGCACCAAGAACAAAGGGACCTGACCACTTCCCAGTCATCTCCTTCCTCCAATCCCCGCTCCCAGTAAAGTCCTCACCAGAAAGCTCTGCTGAGCTCTCACGAACGCTAGGCACGGGCAAACTTTTTGTTTGTTTAAAAAAGCAAAGAAGTGGCTGAGCTCCACACAGTGGTCTGTGCAGCGTGGGGCAGAGGAAGCTGCACTCCAAGAGTCAGAGGAGGCCGGGAAGACCTAAAATTGACGCCTGAACAGACACACGGGGACAGTTTGAGGATCTGACAGGATCTGGAACTGGATAAAAAGGCCCTCAGCACACTGGAGGTGCACACATCTTACGACGACATACGAAAGCACCAGTATTTTCAGACTCTACCTAAAAAATAATCTAACCTCTCCAGTGATTTCTAATTATAATGACAGACATCTAAAGTCACGTGTGTGAGAGCCAGCTGGCTGCTCACCCTTCTTCTATAAACAGTTGCTACTAAGTGGCTGCTACGCAGGGACTGCGTTTCCCAGACCCACCCCAGAACGCACTGCGGTTCCCAGACCCCACCCCAGAATGCACTGCGGTTCCCAGACCCCACCCCAGAATGCACTGCGTTTCTCAGACCCCACCCCAGAATGCACTGGGGTTCCCAGACCCCCACCCCAGAATGCACTGCGGTTCCCACACCCCACCCCAGAATGCACTGCGTTTCTCACACCCCACCCCAGAATGCACTGGGGTTCCCAGACCCCACCCCAGAATGCACTGGGGTTCCCAGACCCCACCCCAGAATGCACTGCGTTTCTCACACCCCACCCCAGAATGCACTGGGGTTCCCAGACCCCACCCCAGAATGGGGGCTGCGGCAGGGGATTTGGGGTGTGGCCCTCCAAAGCGAGGCTCTTTAAGAAGCAGAGGGACGTCCTCCATTCTCCGTTTGTCCTGCCAGATGGATTCAGAGGACAAAAAGGCATAAAACGCAAAGAGCCTGGGTGCCTGAACCACTGCGAGGAGCTGAGTGGACTAGGAGCACCTGCCAAACTGCTAAATGAACAATAAATAGAATTTTTTGAACTTGAGACTTTATGCATTTTAGGCTCAATTTCTACAGCAGGTGGAATTGTTTCAGCTTACACGTCAAGTTACTTGAGGATGACAGCACAGCGTGATGGCTAGGAACACGAATGCTAGTGTCCTGAATCTACCGGTTACTGGCCACGTGACCCTGGGCAAAACCATTTAACCTTCCTGAGCTTGAATTTCCTCACCTAACACCGGAGAGAACGATGATGCCTGTTTAAAGTGCTAGATTCTGTCAGTCTGGCTCATAGTGAGTAGCCAATGAACTCAGCCTATATCAATAATAATTAGGCTTGTCCCTGTGGATCAATGATCAGTTAAGTAAACAGAACAAATACACTCGGTTTTCTTGTAGGAATACAGAGGCTTTCCTCAAGGTACCCCATCTCCTCCCCAACACAGCCAACCCATCCCTGCCTCGCCCGAGCAGCGCCCTGCAGACCACCGCCTGGCTCTCCTTACAGCCACAGCTTCTCCCACAGGAGCATCGGTCTCTTCCTCGTGCCTCGCTACACACGGTCAGACAACGGGGCCGCGCGGAGTCCCCCACAGGCTGACAGAACCGTCCTCTAACTCTCCTCTTCCCTCACTTCTCTCTCCTGACTCCTTCCCAGCTGTGCTGAGGATGTCTTTTCTCCTCGTGATAACCTCCCCAGTGCTCAGAGAGCATCACGGTGCAGAGAAAACCGGAACCCTTCTGGATGTGACTACTACCCTGAGAGAAGGCAATGCAATTCCAGCTACGACCCCTTCTCCACACACTCCCTTCCACACAGCAAAACCGAGGAGAATTTACTCAACCCACAGATGCCCAACAAACTCATTTTGCTTGATGAACAAGAAATGCCATTCCATGCTGTGTGAGCCTTTGCACGTTCTGAGACAGCATGAGCTGCATCAGCCCATCGAGTTGTCGGGGTGGCAGCACAGTATCCTGGTCCCGAGCCAGGCAGCTGGCTGACCGTGTCACTTCCCGGCCAACTTGGACGACGTGCCCCGCTGAGAGCACAGATCTGTAGGAACCACAGACGGCTGGGTTCAAATTCCAGCTCTGCCCTTAGTATGTGACCTCGGGCAAGTTACCCAACCTCTCTGTTCCACCTTCCTGATGAGTAAAATAGGACTAAAAATACAGTAAAGCATGTTAATGAGGAATAAGAATCAGTGTGTAAAGTTATACAGGATAACAATGTACAGTTTTCTCCCCATAAAGGAAAATAAAATCCAAATTAAACACTTTTCTGGTTACATAAACTTCTATAAAAATGACAAAATCCTAACCATCAATACTGGATATTCTGCTGTTCACAGATAACACAGACTTAACTCCCAGTTAACAGCACTTTGAACGTCCCCAGAACATGTGATGTGTGGTACGCGCCACCCTCGTCTGTCCCAGCTGCTGTAACAAATCACCGTAGACCAGGTGTCTGATCAACAAGCAGCATCTCCTTCTCGTAGTTTTAAAGGCTGGGAAGTCCAAGATCAGGTTGCCAGCAGATCTGGGTCTGTTGAGGGCCCGTGTCCCCAGACAGCTGTCTTCCCTCAGAAACCTCCCATGGCAAAGGGCCTGGGGTCTCTTTTATGAGGCACTGATCTTATTCAGGAGGCTCCACCCTCGTGACCCAATCACCTCCCACTCCCCACCTGCTGACACGTCCCAGTGCGCGTGGGTCTCAACACATGAACTTCAGGGCCACAGATATGCAGCCCAGGCAAGGCTGGAGGCCCCGGCACAGACAGGGATCCACTTCTCTCTGCCACTCACTAGCTGGGTGACGTGGGGCAAGTGACTGAGCTTCTCTCAGCCTTTGCTTTCCCCTGAACACCCAGAGTCAGTCACTGCCCTCTGCCACGTGACCAGGCATGTCGAGGGCTTCCCAGGAGGCCGGTCATGGCACACAGCAGGACAAGCATCAGCCTTCCTGCTGGCGACGGAAAGCCTCTTGGTGGATGTCCTCAGGGCGAATGAAATGTGTGTTATCACATAAATATTACACCAGTGCTGAGTGGAGGAAAATGTAGCCACTTAGGTCCATTGGGGACAACTGCTCGCCTCAGGCACTACAGACCTAAAGATCTAAGGGAGGAAGAAAAGGGTAAAGCTGAAAACAAAAGCAGTGGATTCTTTGTACCCTGGAGAAGTGAGCAGGACAAAACTAAGAAAGAACAACACAAAGGTTAGTATGGTACGCTGCTGCAAGCAGAGTCCTTTAAAAATCGAAATTTCACTTGATATGTAAAATTTGGAGGATTCAGGAGCCTTACAATTGTATTTAAGTCTCACAATTACTCTTAAGAGAGAAAGGAAGGAAAGTTATTAATAACGTGTCAAATTTTATGGAAACCTCAAGGAGTACAGAACATATATTTATGTAATATTTAACTTTAAGACTTATTTTTCAGGCATCCTTTCTCAGTTAACACACCCTGATCTTTCCTAACTGATCAGGCTGTCATTTTAAAGCTTTCAGTAAGTTTGCACTCATGAGACGGTGAGCACGAAAGGCTCTGAGAAACCGTAAATTCCCCTAAAAAGAAGGAGCCCTTGCTGGTGGTGCAATGAGCTCGTGGACAGCCTGGGTGGGGAGCGCCCTCTGCTCTCCTCTCTGAAGGGCGCTCAGGGGAGCTCGCCAGGCACAGGCTCTCGCAGAGGCCTTGAAGAGTGCGCAGCGAGTGACGACTGTGGAAACGTAAAAGCAGAACCGAACGGACAACGGGCACCACTTTGAACCACGTCACAAAGCCGTCTGCAGGGCAGCACGTGTGCACGAGTTGTCAGTTCATGCAACCCGGGCCAGGGAGGGCAGGACGTGCAGAAGGCGCAGGAGGCACCTGCGGAGTCCTGAGGAGACCTGCACCTGCCTCCAGCACCTGCAGAAGCCTCTGACAGGAAAACCGCGACTCAGCACTCCCTCCAGGGGACCACAGCCCAGGCCACGCACCCGCGGAAAGGAAAATCTACACTCACAATTGCTCTTAGACCAAATTCGAGCATCTGTGGAGAAAAATATGCTGGATCTTCCTGGTCAATGCATTTGATGCAACATTAAAATATTTTAATTCAGCTTTTTTCCTTCGTGTTTCTGGACACAAAATTTAGATTAGATTTTCAAAATTGATTACATGACTTATGAAGTGGATGGTTTTTCCCCACGAAAATATAATGCTTTTGAGTCTTTGAGACAATAATGACCCATGAGAAGACAGAGTTATTATTAAGCAGTATAGAAAGCCAAAGAACTGAGTTGGGAGTTTTTACTTTGAAGGTAAAATTTTCCTACTCTGATCTTGCTATCCACATCAACCTTCTCAATAATCTCTAACAAATACATCATCTGGCATTGTTTTCTCCATGATTTGAAGATCACAGAATCTCCATGAAATTTTATGTAATCTTTCTTAAACTATCTTCTGTTTCTTTCCTTTTTAAAAACAACTGAATAATCGTCGGGGTGAATTTTACTGAGGTAGAAGTTGTAAATAGAAATTGGCCTTTTTAGCAGCAGTGAATCACACTGAGTCGATTAACAATCTCTTGGATGTATTTTCCCATGAATTTCTAATTAGTGGGCTTTCCTTTCGAGAATCTCCCTCATTAGAGGCTTTGCATCTATTTTCAGTTTCCATAGTGCAGGCAGACAGATCAAAGATTCTTTCTTGCACTTTCAAATTCAGAGTGATAGAAGCGTCAAATTAAGATGTTACTTGCTTTGCTTATATTTCCCAATCAATACATTTCTACTTCATTAGATAGTAGCAAGTGTTTCTATGCAACCACATGTTTATTTACAAATATAAATTTATTACCTATAATTTATCTTTTTCATTTGAAACTTTTGTAGGTATAATGTGATTATTTACTATTTGATAGTTTCAAATTAAGACCTATGGAATGTGGTATTTCCATCTACAAAAGTGTCCTGGGGCTGAGCTGGGTCTGGATGCTGACTGTCAGTCCTGGATCATGGCGTCCATGACGGGTCATGAGAACCACGAGGAACCAGTGTGCGCACCGCATTCTTCAGGTCAAGAGAAGAATCTTTATGCTGCAAGTGGCTCTGTAATAAGCACCACGATGTGCCTGCCCGACGGCAGAGTTTTATTTTCTACCTAAGAATCCACCCGCCGACTTGTGTAGCAGCTGTGGTAGATCCAGTCTACACAGGGGGCCTCGCTCTCTGTCCCTAACAAAAGACACATTTCCAAAAGTGCTTGGCATTTTTGCATTTCTTACCTAAGTATTTTCACAAGAGTAACTGCCAGACCTTTATTAAATGAAGTGACACATGTAAGAGGCTGTGGAAAACTGCAGTAGCTTTTCTCTAATTCTTTTTTTGGTGAGGAAGATTGGCCCTGAGCTGACATCTGTTGCCAATCTTCCTCTTCTTTTCTTCTTCTTCTCCCCAAAACGCTAGTACATAGTTGTATATTCTAATTGTAGGTCCTTCTAGTTGTGGCATGTTGGGGGCCGCCTCAGCATGGCCTGAGGAGTGGTGACATATCCGTGCCCAGAATCTGAACTGGTGAACCCCAGGCTACTGAAGCCAAGCATGCGAACTTAACCACTCGGCCATGGGGCCGGCCCTTCAAAAGCTGCAATATCTTTATCATTATCAACACAAACTGTTATCTTTCAGTAGTAATTTTCTAATAAAATGTTACCTTATTTGGCTTTTGCTGTGATGGTAAAGAAGTTATCATTGCAGTAGTTTGTTCACTGTCTCAAAACCTTAAAATGATAGTCATTTACTGTTGTTTATAAAAGAGTTAAAACTGAAAAGCAAGAAGGTGGAATTATCCAGTAAAACATCCAGGAGCTTTTGCAGTGACATGAAAGCAAAGAAAAGAAAGGGAAGGGAGGTAGAGAAATAATAGAAAAATCAGTTCTTGTTAAAATTGAAAAAATGAGATGTATTCATTTCCTAAAAATAACAAAACCCAACACAGAAGAAAAATTCCCTTTAAATTTACCCACTAAGAACAGCGTGTCACGATGTTAAAGGAAATACCACAATGTGATCATTTAACGACCACCTGCGCGGGACGTTCTGGCTGAGCATCGTCCTTGCCCGCCCGTGGACGTCTCCCAAGACCCGCTGCCCTGAGGGTACTACTTGTGTCAGGACCAGCCGCCCCTGAGTGATTCGCAGTGCATCTGTGCCCAGAGCGCTACCGACACTGATGGCCAGAGTGGGATTTCACAGCACTGCGTGAGGACCAGCAAAGCCTCACAGGGGTTCAAGGATCACTTTCAGCCCTGACAGAAGCTGGAATTTGGGTAGGCTTGAGTGACAAGAGGATTTTGACAGGCAGGATGAGAGATCAAGAACCTTCCAGTTGGAGGGTTTAGCACCTGTAAAGGCGCAAAGAAAGAAGTCTGAAGGTGTGCCTTCCGAACCCAAGGAAGGTAAGTCTGGCTGGAGCACTGCCAGGAACGAGGGGACACACGTGAGACGGGAACACACAGGCATCGGTCACGTCAAACACAAAGTAGACATCTCTTACCGACGTTTTCTTTTATGCACACCTCCTTGGTTTCATATCGGCACAAGACCTGTGGTCTATACTGTAAGTTAAATTTTATTCACATCAGATTAGTGCCTAGGGACTTTCCGTGGCCTCAGCAAGAACAGCTTGGGGCCTGGAAGGGCAGAATTCAGACTGGAGTGTGAGGAGGACAGAGTGGCTCATGAGGCAAGAGACAGAACACGGAAAAACCCTTTCAAAGGTCTCACTGATTCAGGGAAATCCCCGTGTGCCCAGTGCGGCCATGTGCCAACTGCTGGGACAGACCATGGGTGATGGGACAGACACAGACCCTGAGCTCCCAACTGGGGACAGTAGGGAGGAGGGGGCGGCGGGGAGCAGGGGATGGGCCTCCACCACTTCAGGTAAGCAGCTAAGGCAGGGATCAACCTCGAGGGTGAGGCTGAGATCTGAAGATGCTCGTCTTTGTGGGGTAACCGGCATTCTGGAGAATCATTGTCTCTAAAGGAAGATGATACCACTGGGTACTGGGTATAAGTACAAACACAGCAGGAATAAGGGGAAAAAAATGGAAAGTCAGGGTAGTCGTGTAAAGAACTCCTGACTCTGAGAAGCAGAGTGTGTCTGGGGACCACAAACGACCCCCGTTCTGCATTGTCTCCCGCTGCATCCTGCAGGACGGGCACTAAGTTCCTGGCCTGGAGGAGAGGTCAGGAAACTTTCTCCTTACAGGACAAGACAGTGAGTATTTTCAGCTTCATGGGCCACAAGGTCTCGGCGTTTGCAGCACGAAAGCTGCCACGGACTCCACATAAATGAACGAGCACGGCTGCCCTTCAATAAAACGGTCTCTATGGGGGGCTGGCCCAGTGGCGCAGCGATTAAGTGTGCACGTTCCAATTTGGCGGCCCGGGGTACACTGGTTCTGATCCTGGGTGTGGACATGGCACCACTTGGCAAGCCATGCTGTGGCAGGCGTCCCACATATAAAGCAGAGGAAGATGGGCACGGATGTTAGCTCAGGGCCAGTCTTCCTCAGCAAAAAGAGGAGGATTGACAGCAGATGTTAGCTCAGGGTTAATCTTCCTCAAAAATAAATAAATAAATAAATTTTAAAAATGGTCTTTATGGGCACCAAAATGGAATTTCATATAATTTTCACGTCACTAAATATTGTGATTGTTTACAACCATATGAAAAAAGGTAAGAATAATTCTTAGCTTGTGAGCTGTAGGAAACAGGCTTTGAGCTGGAGTGTGCTGACCGGAGTCAGGGAAGGCAGGCTGGGCAGAGGGTGAAGGGGGCGAGTGCGCAGAGAACTGAGTCTCTCTCTGCAGATCGTTATTCTTCTGAGCTGGGTACCATTTATTATTCCAGTTTATAGCTGGGGAAACTGAGGCTCAAATAGGCCTCACACTTCTGTTTTCTTCAAGAGTCTTCCAGACCGCCTTCCTTTATATTCTATACTTCTTTCCAGGCAGATTAATTGACCACAGGGGCCATTTCTGATGACCCTCAACTGCCCAAAATCTTTCCCATTGACTGTCCCAACCTCCACATGGCCAGAAGTGACAAAGCATGTCCCACCCCAGGGCCCACTCAGTGAGGGCAACACCACGCAGTCTCAGCTCCGACACCCCTCCTCCCACTGCCCAGACTCCAGCGTACACAGGACTGTGCCATCTTGCAGACTCGTCCAGCTATTCCTCGCCCGCCCTGGACAGGCCTTCTGCAATGGGGCCCTAAGTTGTCTTCCTAAATACACTTTTCTTTAGTGAAAAAAGGCAGTATTATAGAACAAAGTGAAATGTCGAGAACCTATGATTGCTTTAAAAAAGCGGCAGAGAGCCGGCACCTCGCTGTGTGCACGTGCAGCTGGATGGGGTCACAGTGAGGTGACTGAGAGCACAGGCTCTACTGCAACCTCTGAGAGCTGTGTGGCCTCCAGCGAGTCGGGGAACCTGCCAAATGGGAATAACAATTGCACCTTGTGGCCGTGTTCTGAGGACTGGAGAAATGAATACACAAAAGCAGTTAAAACACCAGGTGGCACGTGTTAATTACTCAACATATAATAGCTATCATTGCTGGTGATTTTATCAATATTAATAACACAAATACATAAAAAACTAGCTAATGATATAGTAATATTTTCACAGTGACTTTGTAGTTGGTGGTGCTTTGCAGGAGTTTTATATATCTTCTTTTTGCTTTTCTATGTTTAAAAATCTGAAAGACATTAGTAAAATAAATCAACAAAAAAATCTCTATATAAAACCATTCTGCATTAAATGAAGACGCATTGAAACTGGTCATCTGCTGTAAAAATAATTAGACACATTTGTCTTTGCATTTGAGCTACCTGAAATATTTTATAACACCCATCCTGACACTGATCTCATGCTTAAGAATTATCTTAGTACAGTTAACAATAATTATCACTGTATATAATTATTGAGCGCTTGGTACTGTGCCTTGAAGACACATTAATAAATGTTAGTTTCCTTTCCTCCTCTAAATCCTAAAATACAAATTTATTATAAAAAAGTAATTACACTCAAATATTTCTTCTGCCAAACCAATCTAAAGGTGTATCTACATATTAGCCACACTCGAAATTTATAGTTCAGAGCAAGGAAAAGAACAAAAATAGAGCAGCTGGCGTATGTTTGAAAATACTAATCCTTATTAGGGCATCTCTTCAGAAGACGAGTTACTATGGCTGAATTGAATCTCTACTAACAGTGGTGAATTCCTGAGGCCGACAGATCAGTAAATACAAGGGCCCATGCTTACATTCATCTGACGGTTTTGCAGACTTGAGAATCATTGCTGGCACCATGATTTTGCTCTCAGGAAACAAGGAACATGAAACATTACATTCCTCAGAATGTTTCTCTCGTGCTGTTAAATGAACCAAATAAATGAGGCACGGACAAGAAGCTTGGATTTCAGCAAGACTTAGATCCACAAGAGCTTTCACTTTCTGAAACTTTTAGGGGGCGCCCATCCTTTGTGAGAAGTTTTGCTTCCATTGTTAGTAATCGGCAGAGACAAGAAGACTTTCTTGGAACATGCAAGGAGGTCACCCAGGCTTCCTTCCCCACAACTACAACTTACTTTTGTTAAGGAAATGGTGAAGAGTCTTCACAAAGCAGCACGAGACAGAATATTCTGGTCAATGCAATTGGCTGGAAGGAGAAAAAAGTAAGTCCTGGGGCAAATGGAAGTCCCTCACTTATTGTCCCAAGGTCAGCAAGCTGGGAGGCGCAAGATGGCGCTCACTCGACTGATCTCATGACTTGCTTTGCCTGTATGCCTTTTGGGAAGAAAACTGGAAAAAGATTAGCAGAAGGGGATTGAATACCTTGGACATTTTCTTGGCATGATTGTTGTTTAAGAATCATGTGGATTTTATGGTAAGGCCTTGAACTTGCGGTGAAATTAGCTTAATTAGCTTATTCAGCACCATCCCTTTAGGTGCAAGGGGTTAGAGTTATTGTTTTCTCACTCTATGTTAGTCTTTTCTTGAGAGTGGGACAGGGAAATTTTGTTAGTTTCTTCTATGATTTCATCTTGAGAAATTAGCTGTGCCTTGGAAATTCATTAACTCTTCTTAAACTATTTTGAAATTAACCATCTATAAATCTATTGAAAACTTCTTAGAATACTTGTATTTTTTTCCTATATAATCATGTAGGATAACAAACCCTATCTGGTTTTCAACTCTATTGCAAACCTTCTGAAATGTTTCATTCCTATGATTATAATGAAATAATTAATTTCATTGAGATAAATTACCAAAGAAAAGAAAACAATCTTTTAGATGCATATTCTGAGGAAGAATAAGAAAAAGATCTGCTTATCACCTTGGGAAGAGGTGATACCAACAGATGAGGGAGGGAGGGCAGAGCTTCAATTCTCCCCAACGAGACTAATGTCACAGTGGAAAGAGTCAAAGTCACGAATGGCAGCCCAAGCAGGTGAACTTCCAGAATGAAGATCAATCAAATTTTATCTCGGAACCCTGAAGATGGGCAAGATGATCTCAAAGGGTCTTGAGATGATCTCAGAAATGCTGGCGAAGACACTGGAGATGCACAAAGGCAGGGTGACAGTCATGAGAGACACAAGAACAGCTCGTATGAACTTGACACCTGCAAGCGTGACCCTGACCCCAGTGAATGTCTTTAAGGTCACCTTTCAGAGACTGTGCATGGCCCAAACCCAATGGAAGCCCAGCGCTGCTCAGTGGTGCTTTCTCTGGTACCAACTGACTTCTGACTTCTCCCCGCCCTGTCTCCTCACTCCCTCCACTTGCTTTGCCTCCTGCGCACTGAGGAGACCCAAGGCCTCTGACTTAAGCTCCTTTGGCTCTCAGTATTCCCACTGCAACATCCCTCTGGATTTCAAACATTTCCTCTTTTCTATCAGACTCAGGGAAAGAGCCATCTTCCCGTCTCTCCAGGAATAACCTTGTGTCCTTGAATCATCCCCTCTGTTCTCTGGGACTTTGCTCCATTAGTTGATATTCTTCATCTTGTGTCTTTCCATCTCTTCATCTGCAGGTGCTCCTTCCACAGCTCATCCTGGAAAAATGCTCAGGGCCCCTTTATTCTGAGAGGCACTCACACCCGCTCCTTACTTCTAGCAGCCCCTCAATTACAGAGTTGGTACCTGAACAATCCTTAATAAACGCTGGTAGAATGAATGAGAGGAAGATTGTTTACTCTTGATCTCCTTCCTTCCTAAAGCTTCCTGGATAGACGTTCACAGTAACTGCCTGTCTTTACCCTCCCTCCAGCCCCAGCCCCACCAGCTGCACAGGCTTTAGGGTGGTGGGGCAGCCTCACTCTCCCCACTGTCGAGGGACAGGCCCTTGAGCCTGCACCCATGTCTCTGCTGTTCTAGCTCATCCCACCCGTGACAAGGGCCTCATCTCAAGTCCAGGTCAGGAGAGAGGGTGAAGTGGAGGCGGAAGAGACGGTGGTTACAGAGAGAGAGCTGAAAGGAACAACAAAGCAGAGAGGAAGGGGCTCCACTCGTGCTGAATGCTCCCCACACTGGACACACTCTGTCGTCACCCTGCTCACTAGTCTACTCTAACTTGGGCCAGGAACAACCCCTCAGTCCCCACGTCCATTGGTCTAGTCTCATTCCCTAGCTTCTTCGACCTTTCTGTAGGATTACCCAGCCTCCCTACAACACTGTGTCTTCCCTGGGACCTCTGTGTCTCCTCCTCTCTGCTCTCCCACTCCTTTTCTGGACCCTGCTCTCCTCTCCTCCACACCCTCCCGTCTTCTCTCACCAGTTATTCCTGAATGTGGACGGTTCACCTTGTCTTCTGCTGATTCCACCTTCAGGTCACTCTTTTTTCTGATTAAGCTCTTTCCTTCCCATTTCCAGAGCTATGTCTCTACCTCGCCACATCCTAATTTTTCGTCTCATCCACTGGCCTCCTCACTTCCTCGCTGACTTTGGACACCTGCTCCAGTTAAGCTTCCAGGAGCACAGCTTGCTTTCTTCTCTTCTCCTGGTTAGACGTTCTCCATCAGTGAGCAAAGCCCCTTAAAGGGCCTTAAGTCCTGGCCCCATCCTCTTTTCTAAATGTGTTTCCCACTACAAGCCCTTTCATACACTTTTGCTTTAACCAAACCATGTTCATGGGTTGGGACAATTTATGAAATATATATTTGTGCTTTCTCCCTGTATTTTTCCTTCCCTTTTCCACAAAATTATTAGCCTTCTAATAATTTCCACAAAATTATTTTATGCCTTACAGTCTGAGATTAATGGTTTTATTGTGTAACAAAAACATTCAAATCAATTATTCTAGTGTTTCTTAAAATTGGATAAATTCCAGATAGGGATTTCTGGGATTATAGGTCTGGGAAAGAGAAAGTTTAGGGAAAATTAAAAAACGAGAAAACTATTTTAAGGGTTTGTAACTATAAAGACTGTGGTATCACCGAAAGGCAGGGCTGGAAATTCAGATATGGGGACATACTGAGCTTGTTTACAGTGGGGCATCCAAGAGGAGCTTTCTTAAATTATAATTAAAGAATATTTCTTGTGAGAGGAGGAATCTGGAAACACAGATTTGATGGTCATATGCATGAGCTGAAGCAACAAAAAATAAATTTCTTAGAATGAGAATTCTAAATGTTGACAAATCTTCATAGGAGAGAGGAAATATAATCATTGAGAGAGGAAAAAATGTCACTCATAGAAGACAGAAAAGGGAGCAACAACAGCCGTGCACTGAGACAGAGTGGTTCCTGAGGTTTGTCACCATTTGTCATCTGCCTTAGAAAGATCAAGAAGAATGAGGCCATGTTACCAAATCAAGGTGAAATTATGATGTAGAAAGAGAAACGTAAAAGTTCACACCTGGCTAAGTTCATGGGGGGACATCCGGGCCAACCCACCCCCCACACAAGTCAAGTGCGTCCTGGGAAGATGACGCCACGGTTACTCACTGAGCCACTTTGGGACAGAATGATTTCGTTATCCTCGCGTTGAAATCCAATGCTCTTTTGCTCCCACACACGGCAACCTAACCCCTAACTAGAGTTTCCACAAAAGTTATTAACTCAACTTCCGGGAAGGCAGACACCATGTGAAACTCAACAGTGACTGTCACCGGGATAAAATTTAAGTTCACAAAGCAAAGGGGCCGAGCGTTTCAGAGACAGTCATTTGAACCTATTACCTGCAAAGCAGGGCCACAAGTACAGCTCCCACGTAAAATTATTACTCTGTTTTATTCTAACAAAATGGAATTCTCCTCACTGGCGAACAACAGAGAGGGAACTAACTATAGGGAAAAACAAGAAGAGCGAGAAGTGGCAAGTTGGGGACAAAGACAGCCGTCTCCTCACCTGGAGTCTCTCCCACAGGGAGCACTGCTCCCTGAAGAGACATCAAGGGACATTTCCATCCCACCCAAGGGATGAAGCGTCCCGAAATCGGGCGGTGAAAGCCTCACCCACACCCACACCCACACCCACGCTGTAAAGCACCATCGCATCAACACTAAAAACCAAGAACACCACCGTCAAACACAGAACCAAACTGGGAACAACGCCTCCTGGCCTCAGGAAGAACCCGACCCAAAGGCAGACAGGCGAGATTCTCCTTCACAGAAAACAGCTCGTCTCACCCCGACAGTGGGGAGACAGACCCATCACGGGGATGCTGGCTAACTTAGGTTCCTTCTAATACTATATTTTCAGAAAGATAAACCTCTGTTTAGATAAAAAGCTGTACACACTGCGTCAATTTCTTAATGGCTCAGAATTTCCAGCCTCTAATTTATTTGACAATTTGTCCAGTAGGATGCATAATTAAAAACAGGTAGTTTCCAGGATGCCAAGTTGACCAAAGGAGTTCATGAACATTTTTTGGTAGAAGTAAATTTTGAGACAAGACTTTTGCTGTTAAGGAACATAAAAACAGAACTGAGGGTGACAATGGGAGAAACAGGCGCCGATGAGTGAAGTCAGTTCAGTATTTCACTTACCTCTGGTGCCCACAGCACTGAGCACAGTAATGAATTACCTAATATGTCTGTTCAAATATTATATAAGTTTAGGCAGCTTTTATATTTTATAATACAGAAATAACCATCCTCCCTCTGTCTTTGCTTTTTTCCTGTATACCTGAGGGCATAAAGCTTTTAAGATTTATAAGCAGTGTAAAAAATGCGAAACTCCGATTTGTATTAAAACATTATTCTTTGCACAAATCCACTGACCCATTTTTCTAGAGTAAAAATAACTCCTGGGTTTTGACTTGCATTGAAAATATAACAATTACAGTTCAATTATTCCATTCATACAGTGCGTTTAATAGTATATTTCAAGTTGCACAACTGACCTTCTTTTCTATAAAAGTACAGAGACAGCCTAAATTATAAGTGATTGTATTATGGAACATTTTGAAAGAAGAATCCTGTTGCTTTTCTTGCATTTAAATCAATTTGGATCTTTAATACTTCTTTGCATTTCCTTGCATATTTGTAAACATGGCTTTAATGTTTTCTCACTTAAAGGAAAATACATGACCACCTTATAGATTGACAAGTGATACCTTATTAGACAGCTGTACAGGAAAAATAAATAAACCCATACAAATAACAGATTTCCAGAGACGGAAAAACAAACTTCCTTTGCAAAGCAGAATCCGTACACTGGACAATCCCGTCACACCCATGGCATGGAGACCGGCTCCCGTCGCTCCAGCAGGAACCTGACACGTGTACGTGGGGTTCGCGTCACTCACCTGTCTGGCTTAGCTGGGATGTGCTTCTGCTCCTTCGAGACACTATGGCAACCACCTTCGCACTCAGGCTGGATCTCCTCTTCTTTCCACCTGCTCCAACGGTACCCACAGCCGTGTCCGACTGGCTGCCGTCATTATGCTCCAGTGTGTACATCTCTCCACTCACACTGGTGCTCTTCGTGATGGCTCTTCCTGAAGTCCCCATCCGTCTGCCTTGCATTTTAGGGGTAAATGAACTATATTTACAAAGTAAAAACATATATGCATCCATAAATTACAGGTCAGCATAATTAGAATCCTAAATCTAATTTACTGTGAAATCATCCAGGCAAATTTTTAGGGGGAAAAGCCAGTTGAGTAGCATTCATATAGCTATAAATACTTTAAGATCACATCCCTAAATATGTTCTATCTAGATGTACCTTAAAACAATATTATTTCAACACAGAGTAACTGATAAGCTTTTTAAAGACAATAAAAAGGAACACAACCAATGCTATCTGTGGGGAGGTAAACGTGACAGATCAATTCTGTAAATAGTTACTATGTTACCCTCAGAGAACAACTAAAATATTTAAATCAATAAGAAAAGTTCATATACGTTCCCGAGGAGAAAAGTATTGCCAAAAATTGACACTCTGAATTTGCTACATGAAGAGGTTTAAAAATGAAAACATTATTTGTTCCAGTTTTCCTTTGGAATTCCAACTGGCAGACATCTCTTTTGCTACGTGAGACTTGATGAGTCTAGGAAAGACGCTAATGAGGCGAAAAATGCATTTGGCTCCTTCCTTGTCCTCTGGTCACCTTCCCCTCCACGCAAACTCCACCTCATTTTCCTCTTTCAGGGCTTCAAACTCATGCTCTAGGTTGAAACGTTCCTTTCTTTGTTCTTTCCTATCAAAAACCTGTCTGTGTTCCCAGATTGTACTACTTCATCTGAATAGATCATCGTATTTCTCTCCCAAACGAGCACGTTATCGTTGAGAATCTCAGGCACCAAGAAAGGTCAATGGGAAACAGAATCCTCCCTATTTGCCAAAATAAGTGCACGTCTGTGAGGGGGGAGCAGTGGGCAGGCAAGTGGGGAGCGGGCTGTGAGGGTCCCCGGTCTTCACGCTACATTGACACGCAGCCATGTCATCCATCGAGAAAAGCCCTTTGTGGTCCAATAAAGAGCAGTTTGATATATCTGAAATGATCCTCTTAATTTGATGTCTCTTCAAAATATTTGTAGAAATTGGATTACATGACCCTCACCACCATCTTGATGGTCTGTTTCTTGTTTTGAAATACAAAATACATGACCTAATATAGCTTCTTTTAACAGGGATGACACAATGCGCCAGCTGGAATAAATCCCAACATGACAGAAATGATAAAACAGAAAGTAGGGATCATGCAACACGTGGCCACATTTATAATGAGTGTTTCAGTAGAAAGGGAAATTCATGTGGGGTGAGTCCAGAAAGGTGGGAGGGCAAGATTGTGGGGGGCTTGGAAGCATGAAAAAGAGACAAGATTGCTTGGACCTTAGATCCCTTCATGAATCAGGAACTGCAAACAGAGACCTCTGGGATAATTTAGAGTTTTTAATCCCTAGCTGCATTTCTGGAATTGGTACACATTAAAATTCTTCTGACAATACAATAATAAGAGATTCACATTCTTTCATTTTATTCCACATGAACTCAAAGTTTTAACGGCCTTTTGCAAATCTGATAATTTTGCTATGCATTTAACACAGTCTCTTTTTCAAGAGATTAATGAGGACAGTATTACATATGACCAGTCAAAAACTGATTCCTGTGGGTTTATACACCCAACTCCAGCAAACCTTCTCTCCTGATAAATACTATGGTCAGTTTTTCTGTGTCTTCACCAATTTATTTGAATGCATTACCTAAACCTGTCACCTGCCTTAAGTCTACTCTTACTGTCTGCTTTACCACGATTTTACTTGCAGAATTCTGATGAAGGATGTACAGAAATGTCAGGATTTGGTCAATTTCACAGTCGTAATATCCATCTTCAACCAAACACCTGTGACTGAGAAATCGGCAGTTCCATCTCTCATCATTCTCTTCAGCACACTCCCCACAGTGGTCATTGTAAACTCTCTTCTCACGATTTCAATTTTACCTTCACAGGGAAGTATGGATAAACTAACATGTACCTTTTTTCTCCCCATTATGCCCATGAAAATGGACTTCTATCACAACTCTCAATTTGTATTTTAAAAATCATTCCACAAAAAACCACTATTGTGAAATTTTGGACAATGTTCTTTAGGTTATAGAGAAGTTTAAAAGAACAGAAAAATGCTTTCTAAAATTTCTATCATGAAAATGTATTCAAGATGAGCTAGGAAGATTCAAAAAATTTTCCATGGATATTTTATTACAGCAATGAAATGATCTACAAGGTTGACAAAAATTCTGAAAAAGATTTAAGGATATATGTGTATAGTGATTACCATTTTAGGGGGGTGAGTCAAGAAGTTATGGTAAAAGTGATTTTGTGAATAAATATCATACAATTTTTCCTCCCAAAATAAAATACTTTGTTTAGAAGCTTAAAAGCATTCTTAGTGGGTCTGAGGACAGTGCATAGCTTCCTAAAGAACCCAGAACACCATGTTGATTGAGAAGATGTTAAGGCATTTTTCAATTCTTCTGTCACCTAACGGAGGGCACAGGGTCAGGGGTCTGCTCAGCCAGATTAATTAAATCGATGTGAAGGTCACGTTTCAGCACAAATGTTTTCTACCCTCCTGTTTCTTAGCCTTTTATTTGTCCTGCTTCCCCTGCCTGGACACCTATTCCTGTCATTTTGGTGGCCTGAACCCTTCAAGACGCATGTTAAGGCTCTCTGCTTTATAGAGCTTTTCCAGGTCTCTCAGCCCTCTGTTGTGTATTTTGCACTGGTCATATTGAACTTCCCATGTTTTCGGTCGGCATGCACCTTACACACCACACACTTGCTACAGGCCCCCGGCCCCCGCCGAGTGAGCCCACGATTGGTGGGAATGAGACCTCCCAGTGCACAGGCAGACTGGGATCCACCCACCTGTGAACCAGCACAGCCACCGTTCTTCCGTGACAGCCCCTGCTTCTCCCTGACTTTCTGCTGAACCCTCTGCTCAGAGCTTCACACACACAGAGCTGCCTGTGTGTCCTCTCCTCCCACTCTCTTATGAACTCATCTGAATCTGGCCGCGCCCCTGCGGCCCCACCAAAGCTGCCTCTCACTCAAGTCACCAGTGACGCCTCTCAGCCCTCATCCTTTGACCTCTCAGTTCATCACGTAGGTGACAATGCACTTGATTCTTCTGATCTTGCAGATACTCTGTTCTCATGACTTTCCCGCCTGGTGCCTCCCAGGCAGGATCTTCATCTTCTTCATCACTAACTGCTGGAGTTGGTCAGAGCCCGGCCCCTGGACCTGTACTCTCCCGCAGGGCACAATCCCTGGACACCCCATCTGGTCCCAAGCTTCACCTACTTCTGAGTGCTGCAAATCTCAGCAGCTTTTCTCCGCCTTGTCTCAGCTCTTAACTCCAGATTTATGTATCTGATTCTCAGCTGACGTCCCTGCTCGGATAAGTCTGATGAGGCTCTCAAAGATAAGGCGTCCAATCCAACCAAAAACTGCCCCCTCTCTAGGATCGCACATCACACTAACGACCCCATTCACCCAATGGCTCAGAGGAATGGCTGCCTCCTTCCCATTAAGAAAAAAATCTAAACTTGGAACTTAGACCAAAAAAAAAAAAAAATTGTCTTGGGGCTGGCTTGGTGGTGTAGTGGTTAAGTTTGTGCGCTCTGCTTTGGCGGCCTGGGGTTCGTGGGTTTGGATCCGCTCATCAAGCCATGCTGTGGACTTAATCTTATTCCAGTATTTCGTTTTTTTCAATGATTATACGTCTGTATATATAAGTATACGAGTTTCCTGAATCATGTTTGGAACCAGTTTGTCAACTGTTTGGTTTTCTCACTAATGAGTTAAAACTCTGACATCTGCTGTCTTTCTTATAACTATGCTTTAATTTTGAGAATTATGTATCGATGGTGTCAGAAGTCCCATGAAAATGCCTAAATGGACTCCTTGCTGGATAACTGTGTTGTCCCAGGAGGCACCCACCCCTGGACTCTTTAAGCCCAAGGATGCCTTTTCCTGGCTCCTCAATTTAACATCAAGAGGCAACAGAACGTTACTGTCGGTCTCTGTTTTCTTTCTTCTGCCTCTGGTTTTCCATGTTTGTTTGTTGCTGGTGCTGATTCTTAGTACATTTGTCTCTTATTTTGCTTTTCTTGTGACTGACAATACACTCCCTGCTGGTGGCAGCAACAACAAGGTATCTCTCTGCGGGTGGGATCTGTTGGGGGCAGACATCAGGGATATGGTGAAGGTCAGGAGCAGATGACAGAGAATCTGGTTGCTAGTCTTTAAGTGTCTTACGCCTCTGTCGGCCACCAGAGCTCACATCACTCATGAATGCCTCATGCACTGAAAGAGGAACCAACCTTTAAAGTCTGGGCTTGGGTCTCTGTGGTAATTTTGGACCTACGGCTGAGTGGTAAAACTGAGCGGCTAGTTCTCTCTGTAGGTTTAAAAATAGTCTTTTCATTTGGTGATAAAAATTTCTGCCTTTGTGTGCGCCCCAGGGAAAGCTGTCTAGATAGATATTAGATCTCAAGCTATCTCAAATCTAATAGAGCTCCTTTTCTGGTTGAACTATACAGATAACTAAGTGTTTATATAATTCCAGTATAGTTAACTAAAGAATCCCCAGAGAAAAAAGAAACTGGACTTCTAATACTTTGAATATGCTCACCTTTTAAGAAAAATCCATTCTCAAGAAGTTGCTAACAAAAGAATTGTAATATAAGAATCTAAATCCACAAGCAAAGTGAATTCTTGGAGATATCAAATTAGTTTGATAAATTTGGTTTAAATAGAGCTTTATGGAAACCACAATGAGATGCTACTTCACACGCACTAGGACAGCGGTAACAAAAAAGAGGCAGTGACAAGTGTTGATGACAATCTGGAGAGACTGGAACCCTCATGCAATGCTCATGGAATGTAAAATGATGCAGCAGCTTTAGAAAATAGTTTGGCAGTTTAGTCAAACAGTTAAATTACACTTAGAGTTACCATATGACAGTAATTCCATTCAAAAGTTAAAATCAGAGTTACCATGTGGCCCAGCAATTCTGTTCTTAGGTACAGGCTCAAAAGAATTGAAAACACACGTCCATACAAACACTTACATAAGAATATTCATATCAACAGTATTCATAACACTTAAAAAGAGGAAATAATCCAAATGCCCATCAACTGACGAATGGAGAAACAAAACATGGTCTATCCACACAATGGAAGATTGTCAACCACAGAAAGGAATGAAGCACTGACTCACATTACAGACGTGGATGCAGGTGAAAACGTCACACTATGAGAAAGAAGCCAAATACAAAAGCTACATACTGTACGAGTCCATTTAAATGACGAGCCCAAAGTCAAACCCATAGAGACAGCATGTGGATCAGTGGTTGCCAGGGGCTGGAGGAGAGCAATGGGGAGTGACTGCTAATGGGCGTGGGTTTCTCTTGGGGGATGATAAAAATATTCTGGAATTAGACATATGATAGTTGCACAATTAACTGTGAATATACTAAAAATCACTGAACATGGTGAATCTTATGGTATGTGATTATATCTCAGTTTTTTAAAAAACAGCTTTACGCCCTCTTCCAGATTTTATCAATGTGGTATATAATATAAGCACAAGATTTTATTTTATTTTTTAAGCTTTAGCTTGGTTTCCTCATGGACAGACCAGTTAACCTGGAATTCCTAAGCTTCCTATGCTCATTTCACTTAGTGGACAAGCCAACATTTCTCCCAATAACATTTAACATTAGGAAAAATGAAAGATTATGCAATAACTAAACCAAACTATAATTCTGAAAAGACTGTGATATCAACAGTAATTAAGGTGATTGGAGTGTGTGAGTGTGTGGGTTTGCTGGGGTCCTCAGTTGTTTTCCATCTGTTCCAGGAAAAACTGAAGTGGCCTCTCCCACAAATTCCTGACTGGCGTGGGAGGTCACCAGTCTTCGTTGGAACCAAAGCCAGGCCACATCTGGCTGCTCAGAGCCACTTCTCAGGTGTATCTGGTGTGACTCCAGTAAAGCCCACAACAGCAACCTAGACACTCCATCCCGTGGGAACACAGGGTGCGGGGAAAACTTGCTGCAGAGGTGGTCAGGAAGCTGAGGGGGGCGGCAGGCCGAAGCCGACCTTATAAATCTGTGACTGACATAGACACATACAAGGAGGTTCATTAGGACTGAAAACAACAGTGAGGAGGGGCCCTTCCCCAGATCAGAGAGCTCTCTGCAAGGGGACGTTTTAAAGTACCCCAGGAAGGACCACTCTTACTGGTAAGGTTTTCCACGGTCTTGTCTACTTGCACTCTGCACCTTCGCTTTGGCTTCCTTTAGAGTGGTTCCTGGTTGACTGAAATTCTAGTATTTGGCACTAGTCAGAGTTGATGGAACTGTGCCCCTTGGAACCCACCATGTAATTATGAAACTATAATTTTGAAAATAAATTGAGATCAATCATTATTGATCAAATCAATGCACAGAGATTCACCCGTATTTTTAAAACACTATGAATTATTTCCTTCTAAACATTTTAACTAAATCTGCCCAAAATATTTTTCATCTGTGCATAAATTCTTGACTTCATCAAAGTCATACATCAAAACATACATCATCATTTGATACATACATCAAAACACATAAAAGATAAAGCTATAAAAGAGTCATTGTGATGTTTATTGATATAAAATAGATGCTATGTATCTAATTGTAGTGATGTTTCCCATTATTGGTAATAAAAATTACTTAGTTCCCTTATTACACTTACGTGTTAGTTTAGTCTACAATTACCTATACCACAATTTTATCTAATATAGGGACAGTTACTAGCTCCAGAGAGTGACCAGGTCTGAGTCTCAGATGTGGAAAAGGACACTGGAGGACACAGCAAGAGCAGTGCAAGAAAGTTGACGGATGTCGGAGGAAGTGAAAAGGTAGGGTAGGAAATAAAGCCGTCAATGAATATACAGGGAGTAATAAATAAAGAAGAGAAAATGCATTCAAGAACTATGCATCTATGCTGTGTGTTTCGACACTATTACTAACTAGTACTGAGAACTTTCACAGGTCCACGGCTTCCTGGAGCTTGGTTCTTCTCCTGTTCACTCATTCACTCATCCACCAGTCAGTTTTGGGTGCTTTATTGTGTGCAGGTACTATGCTTGACAGCAGCATGGTGCAAAACAAAACAGATGTGGGCCTAGCCCTGTGGTTTTAAGTGTATCTTAATATTGATGTGGTAATACCGTCTATTTATCTGAAAGCCGAGATTCGCACCCACCACTCCTGCCCCAGGCCTGTGCGAGAGTGTGTCGAGGGTGTGTGAGTGCTCAGAGCGTGAGCAGCTGCCCTGTAGGATGGTAACCGTCACTGGGCACAGGGTGGGAAGCCGTCCATGAGGTGCTGTGCTCTGGGAAAGGCCACCCCTGTGCGTTTCCACGTAACTGAAATGGAGAATGTGCTGGATGAAGCTGAGTGTTCAGTTTATTAGGGGGCGTTCTCAGAGCGATGTGTCAGACTGTCGGTACTCCAGTGAACGTCACTGTCTCCACGAAGTGCCGTGCAGACGCCCCATGTTTGAAACAGGAGAAGATGGAAGTCTGAGGAGAGTACATGGAAGGCAGGGCTCTGGGCCACCCCTTCCACTAGAGCAAGTCATGCCAGTACTTGTTTCATAAGTTGAAATAGAATATAAATATATATAAAATAACATACGAAACACATTATTAATAAATAAAGGGGTATGGCTGCTTTAAAAGCATATTGTAAACCAAATATGTGGCACAATAAATTCAGGTACTATGATTTTCCAAAAAAAAAAAAAAAAAAATCTAAGGAAATTTTCTAATTCTTTAGCTATTAACTATCTTTGCATTCAGATAGTACTGAGATTTGGCTGACGGGTAGCATAAAACGTAGCAAGTCTTCAGTGTGTTACATTAAGGAAAGAAGTCTAATTTCAAAGAAAAAGAAAACTTACAGGCTATTCAGCTTATATTGGGCTGAGGACAGAGTGCACAGGTCTAGTCTGTCACTGTGGCTGTGGAGACGGGGAACTTTACAAATGCATTCTGTTGACACCTTGCATGGACCGCTCATCAGTACTCGCCTCAGGTCTAAACCTTCTCCGTGGACACACATCTACCTCCACCTCCCAGATACCTACACACCTCTGCTCGGAAAGTCCACCCTCTCTTTAATGAGACACCTCAGAAGAGGGGGAGAGAATTGCATTAAATGTGCCGAACATTTGGGGAAGACTGTCCCCTCCAGAACCCGTCTTCTCACGTGCCTTGAGAATCGAGAAGTGACCTGCAAAGGCCCTGCGTCCCTGAGGCCCCAGCACCACACATGGAGCCCGCACGCAGGCTCAGAGCCACGTGCCGACGGCGGGGCCCCGAGTCTGGGGGTCGTGGTGGCAAAGAAAAGCTCTTGCCACGACGGCGGCTACGTAAAAATGAGCATCAGATTAGATTCCTAGTTAGAAGGCTCTGTGAATAATTTTCTTGTCCCAATCACTAAACACAAACTACAGCTTTGCAAGGTGCACAGAGGGTGCAGCGGGAGTGGGAGGCTGGTGAGCACAACGTCCACAAACTAACCACACCAGGGGAGAGAGCTTCTCGGATTTCTCAGAGATTTCTAGTATTGACTTTAACCCCCAACACGCTCAAAAAAAGTCTGTATGGATTATGTCTCCTATCTCCCACTGTTGTACTTTCGGAAAGGATGAAATATACATATAAAAACCCAAGAATACTGTTAACTGAAGGGCTTGAATTTAGATTCCTATTAGGTAATACAAATAGGAAAAGGACAACAGAATAAGATGGATGATTCACCAAAGACTAAGATTAACTGAAAATGTGGGCCATGGAGAAACCTACGAATATTTAGGTTTACCACAGGGAGAGGGGTTAATCGTACAGCAAGAGAAGGAAATGTGAGGGAGTAATTTGAGGGCAGGGAATATTTTCTATCTTTTGATGAAGGAGGTAAGACTTCAAAATTAAATTTCACAGTCATGAAACTATATAACAGCAGCAAGAAAGCTGATGTTGTGGATTCTGTCTTTACACAGTTATCTCAGTATTTCACAGCTGGCTACTAAAGAGACACACTGTTACAGCTGATTAGATACACATTAATGTAGTAAAAATGTAACATTTTCTTTCATCCACGGGCTGAATTGACAGATTGATAGAACTGATCAACCTCAAGAAAATGGTGGAAGTATAATTAATTGCAATAATATATTTTGTTTGACATAAAACTGAATAATTGCTCTAATCATAATGCTTATTACTTTAATTATAATATTTATTGAACACTAACTATATGTCCAGCAGTGTGCTAAATATTTTAGGAAGTATAATTTAAAAGCATAAACAACAGGAAATATAAAACATAAACAGAAAAAGTAAGTACTCTAAACCTGATAAGGGAGGGTTTTGAAAATGTGAACAATGATCTCAAAGCCCATTCGATGGGAAGGCCGGAGACTGATGCTTATCAGTTGCCGACTCAGTCAGGCTTCAGCAGAGACAAACATGAGTGGTCTAAACCCTGGCAGGGCTGTTTCACAGATTCTCTCTAGAGCCTGGCTGTAGAATCTATCGGTTTATCCTATTTATCTCACTGATTTAGCTGACAGGCATTATGAGGAAGCAACGCCTACTGTCCCCTCCTGCGCTTCCCCAGGTACCAGCAACCAAGCTTCAGATGGGGAGACGACGCGAGATTCCTGGAGAAACTGGGCTTCACGGATCTTACCGCGGGCGTTACTTCCAAGTCAACATTACTTTTTCTATTTCTGCCTCCAAAAACGATACTGGTTTTAAAAATGTCATGTTTGCACAGTGAAAAACAACAGATGTATGAACTTTAAGATAAAAAGACCTAGATTCTAATGACAGCATCGTCACTTGCTGTTCCCGGCTCTGGACCAATTCTTCAAATCTCAGATACCTCGTAACAAAATAAAGAGAAACATCTGCTTGGATTGGAAATGAGCTTTGCAAAATGCGTTCTACTATAAAATAAACTGTAGCTGTTAGTATCATTGCCGTCAGGAGCCCCAGTTCCCACTGCCCACACAGTTCTCATTACCTTCGTGGAGGATCACTTGAGGTGCAGCAAAATTATTCTGTATCCATCTATGGAATGTAAAGTCCTTATGCTAAAAGCTTTAGGTGTTTTCGGTTTGCTTTGTTTGTTGCTTGCCGGCAGCCTGTATGGGACAAGCTTCCCAGCTGCCTCTTGTGTGTGAATGAAAACGACCATACGGGGCCAGCCCTGTGGCTGAGTGGTTAAGTTCGAACAATCCACTTTGGCGGTCCAGGATTTCACCAGTTTCGGTCCTGGCCGCAGATATGGCACCGGTCATCAAGCCACGCTGAGGCGGCATCCCAAATAGCACAACCAGAAGGACCTACAACTACAGTATACAACTATCTACTGGGTGGCTTTGGGGAGAAGAAGAAGAAAAAGAAAAAAGAAGATTGGCAACAGATGTTAGCTCAGGTCAATCTTTAAAACAAAAAAAAGAAAAAGACCTCAGGTGTTTGCGCCTGCCCAGCTGGACGTGCCGGCATCCTGCCATCTTGGCCACAGCTGCTCAGCTCATGGAACCAAAGATTGGCGTCTGAGTCGGTCGCAGCTCTAGTGCAGGTGGGCAGCCCACACACGGTCCTGGCGTGGCAACCCTGGTGACAGGCTGCTCTTCATACCACGGTCGCTAACCGCCCCGTAAATCTCAGGCCCACGATTCTCCCTCCGTCAGTTTCATCATCCTTAGTTCTCAGAGTCTCTCCCTCGTCAAGCTGTGACCCACCTTCCCCTCTGTTACTTCTCCATCCCCAGCTTCCATTCTTCCTCATGGCCCCTCCTCAGCCAGTAACGCCTTCCTCTCCTGCTGTCCAGCCCTCAGCTCCCTCGCCCTCTGCCTCCACGGCCCTGCCCTGCCCTGGCATCGGCCCTCTGACTTGGGATAAAGCCCTAGGCCACAGTTCCACTTGCTTTTTACACCTACGTTTTTTTCTCTTATTTATTAATTTTGTTTTAAATATTATCCTTTTAAGTGAGTAAATTTTTAAAGACAGGGAAAATAGTAACACATTAAATCTGAACTTCTATTTCTAACAGTGCAGTAGATGGTATATTCTGAAAAAATCCTTCCACTCCCAAATGCCTAGAAACAATGGGAAACTTAGAGCAAATTCCTTCATCTATTCACAGGAAGTAACAGTGGAAATGACTCATTGGTCTTGGATTATTAAACCAAGATGATGCTAGAACATGACTAAAATGTATTTTCTTTCTCAGATGTTGAATACCTAATATCTTTCACCATGTCCGGGTTCATTTTCTCCCCTGTCATCAAATTTCCGAGTTATTTTCCACTCTTTCTTCCTAGCACTTCAGCAGATCTCAGCAGACATTGCTTCTATAGAACAACAGGTAGCATGCAAAGTAAATGAGGGCAGCTCAAAGAAAGTCCCCTCTTGCTCACTTTTATTTTATTTATTTTTTGCTGAGGAAGATTAGCCCTGAGCTAACATCTGTGCCAAGCTTCCTCTACGTTTTTGTATGTGGGACACCTCCACAGCATGGCTGCTGAGCGGAGTAGGTCCTCGCCCAGGATCCGAACCCCTGAACCTGGGCCATGAAAGTGGAGCTTGAGGAACTAGAACCACTCAGCCACCAGACCAGGCCCTTGCTCACTCTTGATTATATTTGATGTCAGCAGGCATACTAATTAGTAAGTATATAGAATGAAAGTTTCATTAGTTATTCTGAGCTATTAACATACTGAATGATTTTGCAGTTAAGCATTTTTCAAATGCCATCACAAAAAATCCAAAAATTATTTTTAAATGTTATCCTGGAACCCCTTGCTGATTTGAAGAACTATTGTAAAATAAGGGGCAAAATTTTCTGTACCATTTTTCAAACATAATTGCAATTTCGAGATTGATTTCCAGAAGATATTAACCTCTCTATCACAATTTAAAATATCAAATAATTTACCCTATTATGTTTTAAAATCTCCAAGTAAACATAAGCATATTTCCTTCAGTATTTACTTACTAATTATTATGCCTACTGCCATCAAATGCCAAATATTAGTGAATTTATGGCTTCAAGGTTACTATTTATTACTATTTTTAAAAAAAACTTTCATGTTTCAAAATATGAACATAACAAATACAATTGCTTTTAAAAATATTCTTTCAAAAGAGGATGAAAAAGACCAAAAACTATGTGCATCGTATTTGCTCCTCAAGTTTGTTTACTAAAATTCACCTACAATGGAAACAGCCATCCCTGGCGGTCTAGCGGTTAAGACCCGGCGTTCTCATCACCACGGCACAGGTCAGCGTCCTGGTGAGCGACCCACACCACCGTCTGTCACTGTCACACTGTGGTGGCTGCACGTGGCTGTGAGGCGGAAAGCTCTGCCACCAGGATGTCAAATACCAGCAGGGTCGCCCGTCAGAGCTTCCAGGCTATGACTAGGAAGATGGACCTGGCCACCTGCTTCTGAAAACAGAGGCCCTGAAAAGCCCATGAACAGCAGGGGAGCGCTTGACGGACACAGCAGTGGAAGGAGAGTGGACGGCACGGAAAGACAGGGCTCCCCTCTGCTAGGCACAGGGGCGCGGGAGCTGGAGCTGAGTACAGGGCACCAACAACAGCAAGCTCCAGAAGGCCAGCCTTATAGAGCCGGGAGAACATGTTACCATGTGGACACCCTTGGAAAATCATTGGTTTAGACAAAGCTTCTTAAATTGTATAACATTTGAGAGTAATTAGAGGATTATGCTTGCATTTTCTTTCTAAGCTTGATATTGAATCAAATGTCTGAAATGTGTCTGCCTAGAGAGAAACTGATATACGATAAAGATGAAAAAAAATTCAGAACTATCCCGTGAATATTGAGCTCCTTTTTGGGATGAATAAGCTCTTCAGATGTAAAAATAAACATGGAGAACCTCGAAACTCCACATAGTGTTTCTGGGTTCTAGTGCATGTGCATTTTTTATTATCAGTTATGCCACCTCCACTAACATACTGTGCATGTTTTGTAGTTGGACCGTAAAACATTCTTCCAGGAATATTTAAGGCAATACTCAATTAAAATTCTTTGACATATGCAGAACAAATCTGAAAAACTAGAAACCTCAAATCTTAATTGATGCTTATTATTTTGAAATATTAAGTGTTGATTTTGTATTGTGAGAAGCATCCTAGCAATTATGTGAGTTTTAAATAGTTTTTAATTCATGAAAACAACATTTTAGAATAGTTTTTAATTGATTATATCTACAAAAGGTTATTAACCCTAACACCAACGTTATAGTCTACAGTTGTGCCCCCTTACCCATGGGGGATACGTTCCGAGACACCCAGTGGATGCCTGAAACCTCAGACAGCACTGAACCCTAAATATACTATGTTTTTTCCTATACATACATACCTGTGATAAAGTTCAATTTATAAATGAGGCACAGTAAGAGATTAACAACAATAATAAAATTATAACAATTATAACAATATACTGTAATAAAAGCTACCATGGATCTCAGTGACCTCAGCATACAACTTTTTCCTTCCCTTATTAAGTGGAGAACTTTCACCTTTTCACTTAAAGGAATTGCCCGCATCACTATACTTGCACTTTGGGGCCATTACTAAATGAAACTCTTGAACACAAGCACTGCCATACAGTGACAGTCGATCTGAGAACCAGATGGCTGCTGAGTGACTCACGGGCAGGTGGCACGGACAGCCTGGACCCGCTGGACAAGGGGATGAGTCACAGCCCCAGGGAGAAGGAGGGGTACTGGGAAGGGTTTCATCATGCTACGCAGGATGGTGCGAGATTTAGAACTTATGGACATTGTATTTCTGGAATTTTCCGTTTAATAGTTTCAGACCACGGCTGACCACGAGTAACTGAAACTGTGGAAAGCGATACTTTGAATAAGGGGGGACTACTGTAGTTCCTTTTCCTATTACTGTTCCCTGCACCCGTAAACTTTGAAAATATGAGATGTTTTGGACTATTTTGAATGAACTCTTCAGAACGCACCTGGAGGGATGGTGCCCTTTTTCAGTTCACACAGAACTGCCATATGGTTTAGCTAGTGGCATTTGTGAGTGGACAAGATATTTGTTGCATAACTGTTATCCCAAACACGAAAAATTCAGGATATGGCTCAAGAATCCCCAATACCTTTAAAATGATATTTTAGAAATTGGTCATCCAAATATATTTATATTTTCAATCTATACACATCTTATAAGTGCTTAATTTTAGTTGTCCTCAAACAGGCTTTTTGAAGCTAACTTTATAGTCTTTTATCTTTTAGGCAGAACGGTGGTGACTATCTAAAACAGATTTTCCCAAAAGGCACTCAAAAGAAATCTGCAAAATATTCATAGATGCCTGTGAGAAAAGCATTCCAGAACAAAATAAGCTGAGGCTATATTGGAATAAAAAAAAGATAAGCTGTTCCAAGAGAGAACTTCTCAAAACCTTAAAACCCTAACGTGAACCATGGGTCACAGACAGAAAACACAGGGAGCAGTGTCTGGGTACCTTACGCAGAAGCCACAGCCTCCTGCTCATTTCAGACAGTTTATCTCCACATTTTCTTGGTTCATAATATGCTTGGATCGAGGAGATCAAAACCATACATGACATTTTAACTGCCTCCATAGTGTGGTTTTCTATAATATGGGTAAGATGATATCATGTGGTTTCTTTCTAGAGTCCTTCTTGAGAATACTGGGTACTTGGTTGACTTTTAGGGGACCGAACATGTCTTTAGGGAATGCTAGAATATCTTCTAAATCCTTTTATTGACTTCCAGAATCAAGTTTATCCAAGGCAATGTGTGATAAAGCATTTCTTGTGTCAGAGGATGATTTGAGCAGACATATATAGGGAACCAGAATATAATATAACAGCAGGTCTTAAATTCTTAAATAGATTATAATCTCCCAGTGTGTGTGGCCTAGATACTGTACTTGAAAGTAGTCTTGGAAAATCATGAAGAGCTTACATGTGAGAGGAACTCATCAGTCTGCTGCTTCTTATTACAACACAGAATATATTCTATCGTCATGACTGACCAGACTCGCTCCCCTTTTAACCACGAATTTGAATAAAGAGAATTTTACAATCTGTGCAGAAACTAGTTTCTAAAAAAATCAGTAAACACACTAGAAGAGTAATACATTGAGAGCAATGATCCCTCACCGTGTCGGCTGTGAGAACAGGGCACCCGAGGCTGAAGAGCCGAAGCCCTTGCCCCAGAAGCGGACACAGCGTTCTTATGCTGATGTCATCCTGTCGCTCTCACGCCAAACCCTCGCCTCAGGTGTCTACCACAGGGTTGATGATGCACATGAGAGCTCTGTGTGTGCACAAGTGTGTGCACGTGTGTGCCCGTGTGCCTCTGAGCATATGCAGAGAGGGACGTATATGAAAAGATAACTCTGAACATTACAAGACAGCCTGCCCCTCCCACCCCATTTCTTCTCTACCCAACTCAGGATGCTGGAAACCACATGAGTACCGTTTATGGAGGATCACTGACCTAGAGTACTGGACTGCAGGAAGAACAGTCCTTCTGGTTAGCTGAAGGGGAAATTCATTTAGCCATTAGTTCTAGCCCTAAATTCACATCATCCACTTACGTAAAAATACCTCTTAGCTCGTATGTGTTCTAAACTGCAGAGAAGAGAAAGAGAAGCTGAAAACAGAGAAACACCCAGAGAAAATGGATTTGTCATGAAGAAATCTATTTGTGCTCTTTTTAGGTCTACCCCTCTCCCCACCACCTTCAATAAATAAGAAAAGTCACAGGGATCACGAAGGTGAAGACCCCTCTGTCGTTTCTTCTGCTTCTCGTCAGGACAGTGACAACCAGTGCTGACTTGCAAGCAGGATTTTCCCACAAAGTAACATCGGCTCCCATCCACTAACAGGCAGTTTCCTCCGATCCTCTTTGTAGAAAATCTTAGTCCCTTGCTGTTGAACTGCCTGAAGTTTCTCTGTTCTTTGCTTTCTTCCTCAAAAATCACATAGCCAAATTTTTCCCAATGATAATGTTTTTTTTTTTAAAGACTGGCACCTGAGGTAACATCTTTTGCCAAACTTTTTTTTTCTCTTCTCCCCAAAGCCCCCCAGTACATAGTTGTGTATTCTAGTTGTGGGTCCTTCTAGTTGTGGCATGTGGGACACCGCCTCAGCATGGCCTGGTGAGCAGTGTCATGTCTGCACCTAGGATCCGAACCGGAGAAACCCTGGGCCACCGAAGTGGAGCGCGCGAATTTCACCACTCGGCCACGGGGCAGGCCCCGCAAAGATAAATTTTTGAAGAATCCTATTCCCTTGAAATTTCAGGAGAATGACAATGGACCCACAAATTATTCTTGCAATTGGTTAGTAATATGGATTTTATTAACTAGTCGCACTTTATGGCACAGGACTCAAGGCACTTGGCTCTATTGTGGACATAAATAAAGATTACTTCAAGATTTACAGTTTCGTAATTATGTAGTAAATTGTTTTTAGTGATTAAAAGTGGAAAAGTTCCTGTTTAAGCCCTATTTATGAATATTCTTGCTAAATTAAATAGGTTTTGAAAAAGAACATCTTAATATTGCAACAGGAAGGAATCTCTTAGGATAATTTTTACCCCTGATCCTAGGGAGCTCGACAAGGCCACCTCCCTCAGCTCTACTGGCTCCTTCTTAAATTTAGGGAACTCAGGATTCTGTCAGGACCAGACGCTGACAACATCAGAAGCAGAGATAAAACGCGTTCTGTTAACATCTTTATCGGTTGAAACTGCTCCTGTAGATTATCGGAGTGTGACATTGCTAATTAACAGTGGATAATTACTCTCAATTTGCTGCAACAGACGAGCCGTGCACAGGAAAGTCCAGGAGGGAGAGGGGCCTTGGGAGACATTTTACTGCACATCCTGGAAGCGCGTGATGCTCTCAGACCGGCAGAGGGTCTGGAAGGCAATGCTCCCATGAACATTTCTATTTCTTGGGCGTGTTATCAAGCCCCAAATCCCTTCAGTGAAACTCTATTTCTGGAATAGTTAAGAACACATATAAAACACACCCTGTGCCTGCTGATTCTGCTCACTGAGGATGGGCTTCATCTGGGCTCCTGAGCTGCATCCCCTTCGACAGGCAGCTGCCTTCTAAGAACACGAGGGCACTGCTGGCAATTTAAACATACTTCATGCAAATTTCTGATAGCTCACACCATGTAAACCAGGGAGGTGTACTTTGTTATCACATGCACTCCATCCCACTGCTACGGGGTTAAAGAAGTGGGTGGCAAACCACAGCCCATGAGGAAAAACACAGCCTGCTTCCTGATTTTTGTAAATAAAACTTTACTGGCACACAGCCATGCTCATTTGTGTGCACGGCTTTCACGCTACCACAATGTTGTTGAGTGACTGCGACAGAGATGGTCCTGAAATATTTACTATGTAGCCCTCTACAGAAAAAGCTTTCTGACCCCGGACTAAAGGATGCTCTGTGGCTTTCATCATATTAGAAAGAAACTCCTGCAGATGCAACTCTGAGCAATTGCTAGAACCATGACTATGGTTATAAGCTATATCTAGACTAGACAGGAGCAAGCAGTCAACTGGCGATACTACACAATAGTTAATAGACGTTCAACCCACTCCAGTCCCAGTTATGTTCATACAACATTTCTGCTACTTGACCTGAACTGCGTCTTAGCAAGAATATTCATCAAGCTAGTTGCATTTGTATACCACGGATGAAGACCAGCGTATATCAACAGGACGGCCAACTCACCTGATTCTACCCCCGGGGCGCTCAGACTGCTCTGACATAAAGCTTGTGCTGCTGAGGCGGGAGGCACTGCTGGTTCTGGAAATGGCGGACACATCACTGACATCACTATCTGATGATCTGGCAGAGACGTTATCACAGCTTCTGTATTGATCTTTATGTATGTTATACTAAAGATTGAAAACAAGAAAGCGAGAGCTCCATCATCAGATCGTGGACAAAAGGGACACACGCAGTGAGCTTAGTGACTACCTAGCCAACGTCAAATAAAAGTGCACCTTCTTAAGAGCAGGTGTGGATCTGCAATAATCCAACATCAACACAACACATGATTCCCAATATAACATACTACCTCTTTGAACGGTAAGAAATGGTTTATGAATACTGAATTATAAACTAAACACAAAAATTAAGTGCTTGGGTGGAAAATTCACAGAGTTAATTATTTGCACATGCATAAAGCCTCAAAAGTGTATTATTTATTTTCTTCTAGTACATGAGTTTCTCTTTTCTTGCTTCTGTTTTTATCATTGCCTATTTTATTCACCTTCTACTCTACCCATGGGAGACACTGTTTCCACCCGTGCTTCTAGATTCTTTCTAAACTATTCAATTAACTTACACACTTTCCCTATTGTAAGACTTTGCTCTTTCAAATTTCTTCAGAAAAATATATCTCCTCACAAATAAGGGCTGATTTTAAAGCTGAGGAGCTGCGTCAAAGACGAGTAAAGCAATGAGGCAGAGACTGCACTTGGCTTCCTGTCTATTACAGTCTAATTACACATCTTCAGATGCAAACTATCAATGCAGTGCCAAAAGTAAAAAATGGGATTCCTATTAAAATTTCAATATTCACCATATCTTATACTTAACTGTGTCTTTAAATTTGTCTTTGGCATCCTCACCTAAGATTTCAGAAATCATTTGGTAAAAGACTGAAACACACAAAGCTTCAAAGCACTTAATCTTTTCTTTCTATGTTACTGTCTTATTTTAACAGATAACAGTGAACAGCCTTATGTATCATATATTATTATTATTTTATGTGTTAATTATAATAAACAATAAGGTTATATAATCACATATGATTTTAAAATACTGAATATATGAATAATTCTCTTAGGTACTAGAAGGTAAGATAATATACCTTCTTATATAAAATGAAAGAACATACCTAAAAGGAACACATGGCTAAACATTGGGTATTTAAGTTCCTTTTCAAGCAAAATATCAAATGTTCATTAAACCTGTAAAAAAAACCCCATCCACCCTCTGATGCTCCATATTTGATGAGTTTTAATGAATCTAAAATAATCCAAATACTCTATTTCTAAAAATCTGTATAAACAGTTGTCTTGCTAAAGTATACTAAATAGACTGATGCTAACACCTGGATCTGTATAAACAAAAAGAAGTATAAGACAATAATATTTTTTAAAAATCCTAGAGAAGGCAATCATGTTTATTTTATCTCTCAGACAGGAGCAGTTCAGGTCTAGGGTATTCACACGTTAGGTTAAATTCTTCACCTCTTACGTGTATGCACTGGGCAAAGAATTTCACATCAAGCATGAAAACAACTCCAAATTTATAGAATATCTATAAAATTATCTTCCCAAAGAATTTTTTCATACGCGTGTGATTTGTTTTTGAAAGCCATATGCTAAATTATAATCCAAAAGGAAATTCATATATGTCATTATGTCCAGAACTGAGTTATTTATACAACTTCATGTGTGATCTAAAATTACTATGATTTAAGATAATGTATTCAAAGTAATGTGATAACATTTTATCACCAAATCCTGTCATGTCTTATAGCATGATCCTGTGTAACATGATTCATTTCAAACAGAACTGTTTTTTATTTACAGAGTAAATGTAGTAAAATCTTAGTATGCTCACGAGGCAGAGGCTGAGTTTAATACAGCTCCTGGGGTGCAGTATGTTACTTGTTCTTGAAACAGTTTTGCTACGGAGATACATTATGTAGTCATTATAATGTTTCCAAACATATTGAAATGATAGCTTGCTCATGGCAGAATATGAAAGAATTGGGTTCTAATACCATAAAAATTTACCCAGCAGTAGGAGACTTTCTGGCATTGTGTTAACACCCAGAACAAGTGCTCCCCTTATTTGACAAAAGTCAATAATAAGCAGTGTAGACTTAGCATGAGAATATGTGAGTGTACACGGAACTGTTTCTCTAACTGTGGAAATTCTCCTCCATAAGCCATCTTTTCTTCAACTTTTTGTATACAGACTTTTCCTCTTCCAGCAAAGAGATAAAACAAGGGATTTGAAGTCTGTATATCATACTAGATTTTTCTCTATTGGGGTAAAGAATAACCCATCATTCTGACAGGAGATCACAGTTTTCTTCACACTGGTTATTTAAAGGAAATAAAAGACTTTCATATTCACTTTTTAGTACTATATTTACTTATTTTCAAAATCTGTTAAAAGTTTAAGTAATCACTTTGACTTTTCATCAAGCATAATTTGTTAATTTTCCTACTTAACAATTAGATATTTTATTGGAAATGCATTGTTTATATTTTGAGAAACAGAATATCCTCAGGGCGAATGTATACTGACCACAGAGCAGGGAAACAGTGGTTGCTGTGAGCGGAGGCTCTCATAATAGGGCTGCTGTTTTTACAAGCAAGTAACAATAAACAGTAGCCACCTCCAAAAGCCATCACTTCAGTCTTGGCTGCTGTTCCTGGGTTGCAGAAGAATAAGCTCTCTGCAAAGTGTGAGCACCTAAATGCAGATTCACCCCCCAATTATGAATTTCACCCCCTCACTCAGGCATGCACCTCTGCACCATGTCAGTGAAAAGCAGCCTGGTGTTACATTTCAGAGCCATGGTGCAGTTTCGCCGTTTTTTTCAAAAGCGAGTTAGTGCTCACTCCTCACTCAGGATGGATGTCAGGATCCTTCAGTCTTAAAGTGCCAGGTTCGAAACCTCCTAGGAATTATACTACACTTGTCTGGTAATTCTTTCCCCCAGGAAACTTCGTTTTACTGGTATTTGGTTGTAAATATTTTGAGAATGGTTAACTAATCTCTAATTTGGTAGAATAGCAACTAAGATGCCTTGCTTCATCCAAAATGTCAAATGGATTAAGACACGAGAAAAGAGTCAATAAAGGAACAAAGGGGCTGGCCCCGTGGCCGAGCGGTTAAAGTTCCATGCGTTCTGCTTCGGCAGCCTGGGGTTCATGGGTTCAGATCCAGGACTCGGACATATCCACTCATCAGCCATGTGGAGGAGGCATCCCGCGTACAAAGTAGAGGAAGATTGGCCCAGACGTTAGCTCAGGGCTGAGCTGCCTCAAGCAAAAAAAGAGGAGGATTGGCAATGGATGTTAGCTCAGGGCCCATCTTCCTCATAAAAAAATAATAAATAAATAAAGGAATAAAATTCAAAATTTAATGTATATTAAATTTATGACAATCCTGGTTCATAGTTATATGAACACAAACATTTCTTTGTAAAGTAAATTATAAAAAGTTGGGATAAATGGATGAAAAACGAAAAAGATAATTTTCCAAGTATGTGAGAGAGGTTTGAATTAACTGAAATGGCTACTAGAAACTATTTAAAAATTTTATTGTATGCAGTAGGCCATAATATGTATATTAGAATCCTGGAGAGTATTAATCTTTTACTTGACATATAAAATAAAAAATAAGCTAATCAATTTTTATTTTATCTTATATATTTTCCTATCCTATATTCTTAGAAGTTTTTAAAGATACCCTATCTTTGTGCTCACATTTATTGATGTAATTTATAGTCACTTTATCTATGTAATATGGTAGCATCCATTCATGGAGTAAGAGCAACAGTGATATATTTGAAAGTAATGGGTTTTTGATATTCAAATGAAATGAGAGAGAAAAAGACAAAGGATGCTTGTGTGAAGGAGGGAGGAAAACTAGCATGGGATCATTTAATTGTGCACAAATCACAAGCCCAGGAAGAAGCTGAGCCAAGCTGGATTCGTACACCTCCCGGTGACTTAAGACGCAGGACACAGCAGGCCATGCAGCCCGCAGGAGGAGGTCCGGGCCAGCCCTCTACGGGGACGCTTGACTAGCTCTGGTAAATCACCCCGTTTCTCCATTTTCATAAGTTTAGTAAACAGGAGAGCTGGGGCAGAAGATTATTTTGAAGTGTTTTCAAGTTCTAAACATCTATGAGCCAGAGAATTTGGAATCCTGTGAGCAGGAAAACCGACTCTTGCTTTAGTAGAACGGTAAGTAACTGGCGGTTTGGACTTCCAGAGACTTCCTTTTGCAGATTTTTTGATGAACTGACTAATGATTACAGTCCTGGTTCAGAATGACCCGGTGGGCTTTCAGCATTTACCCTCCTTCTTTATTTGTCTCTTTCTCGCTTCCTGTACTGCCCGACCTCCCTCTGTGGTTCTAGCTGACCTCATCCTTGGACACAGTGCTAAGAAATCGATAAAGCATTTCCAGCTTTGATACAGCATTTCCAGCTTACAGATCCTTTCCGAAGACCTGCACCTGCTGTGCAGGAGGAACCCTGAACACCTCCCTTCCCATCCCCCTGCGCCTGCAGAACACAGCACAGGAGTGACGAGGATAACCATAAAGAACACAGAGAAATGAGCCGATTACGTGATAATACCACAAAGAATAAACCACAGGGAAGGGATGTGGAGCTGGGATCAGCAACTCCGGGGCACATTAGGGTGTTCTTGTGGATGTTACTTTTTAAAATGTTGTGTCAGACTCCAGGGCACTGGGCCTCACTGGGTCACAGTGACCCGGCGCTGCCTCATCTGGGCACCCTACTCAGCTAACACAGGACGTCAGGAGACAGACGGCAGCCAATGCACGTGACTGGATGGAAGTCTATGGGAAAACCAGACCTCTATTTTTTGTATTAGTCTCTGAATATCTGGCTATATAAGGAACAACCTCTACTATTTAAAAATAAGTAGGTTTTTCTAGGTTCATATTTCAAGCTAACCATATTGATTTAGTATGGTTTTTATTCACTATTGAATTTTAAAAGGTCATTACTCTCAAAAAGACTTCTTGATGTGAAATTATAACAAAAGTTGTTCTGTAATGGCTGCTGCCACTTTTGCAGTATTATAAAAAAAAGATTTTTAAATAAACTAGATAATATATTTAAAATTACTTCATGAAGTATAGCATTTTATGCATATTTTAAGTAAAATTATTAGATGTTAGCAGCTTATAAATCCCTTCGTGAATCCTTACAAAATACTATTAAAATATAAATTAAGCGTTTATTGGCACTTGAAATTGTGTGGACTTCACTTTCTAAGAGTCTAATATCAGTGACTTTTCTTACTAAAGACAGATCAGTAAGAAATCTCCCATCGTTGACTTTTTATTATTCACTAACAAATCTCAACAGTAAATATCAAACTAAAATAGTATTTAAGACTATAAATCTATATCTTAATATTTTAAATGCAATCTTAAATGATATTCAAGAAATACAATAGCATCATATATTTTGCTTATTTATGTGAATTTGACTATTAACCATCCATCAAGTAACTTTAATATCAAGTATTTACATTTCCTTTTTAGAAAAAACATTAGATCCAATTTAGTAGGTCATATTTTAATACAGTTGTATGTTGTGAAACTGTCAGGAGGAGAGAGGTTATGAGCAAGACTGTCATCTCATAACTTCTCTCCTGGACCTCGGGGCTGCCTGGGCCTGCCTGGCCACAAGGTGCACATGCTCAAAAGGGAAACTGTTGGTCGGATGCTGCCAGTTTACCTGGGAATACTGCTCGCGATCGAGTTCTTGACTAGACCCAGACCCTGCCGTCTGCTTAACCCGGTGCACTTTCAGTTTCATGTGTCTCGTTCGCTCCTCCACTACTAAGCTCACTGCAAAAACACACAATGGAAGCCTATTAAACACGGGCAACACCTTCCAAGACCAGAACGGCTTAAGATCTCAATGCTTTTGATATGAATTCAATTAAATGGAGTTTAGAAATAACATATGATTAATAAACTAAACAAAATGCAGAATATACAACGCTAGCAACTGTTAATCTGAGATGAACATGACTCAACTCACAGAATGAGGAACACAGACGTTAGTAACAGAGAGAAGGACCCTATCTCTGTGTCTGATCTGAAACAGTCTCATCTGTAAATGATCATGTGAAACTAAGTTTAATTGTGAAAATGTTTTGTATTTAGTCACTTGGTTGTTGGGTGTACATATATGAAAACACACATGCACGCTGCACACTCACACACATGCACATGCTGGCATGCATGCACACACTCCCTGACACCCTCAGCTCACAGTCGCCACCTAAGACTGTTTGAATTGATGGGCATCTGCTTTTCTGAGGCATCTTTTTCATTAATTTCTACCAGCAGCTTTTCATGAATATTTGCTAGTCTTAAAAATGGACCTACTAAGAAAAGATTAGTCTTTCACTTCTAATGGCCACGTCTGACCACATAGATGAAATTCATAAGTTTTGAAAATACGATATAAATTTTAGCTCTTTAGTTTACAATGTGTAACGAGAAGTATTCCATGTAAGCCTCTATTAATCTCCTAGGGAGCAGGTGTCACTGTTTCGATGGCAAGAACAACAGCATTCAATGAAGTACGAGTTGTTGTAAGTCAGAATCCATCATAAGCAGCTTAACTTCAAGATCTTGCCTTTAATTTTCACATTTTTACAAACGAAGAAGAGAGAAGAGCTCATGGTACAGTTGTGTGCAGAGTTAACTCTTCACAACAGATACCTGTGTTGTATGAGACCCACGTTTATTTAGTACAACCTATCTTTTGCCAATTTCCCAGACTTTTCAACCTCTGCAATGAGGGCTAAAATTTATTTTTAAGTTGTGCGTATACACATATATATGGAAAAAATATTTTTTGACTAAATATATTGGGGCTTCTGCCAAGAGGCCCTATTGATGTAAAAATAATGGAAATGTTGATACATCTGATTGACTTGGCTACTGGCTTCATCTCTTACAAAGAGTGTGCAAAGACACTTGCTGACGAGTTTTTCCACGGCAATGATTAAATATGACCATCCTTGACAAAAGACACTGGCACTCATTTTCAAAATTAAGTGAATATGTAGCTTTTATTTTGTTCAGGTATAGACTAATAGCCCAAGAAATAAATAAACTGTTTGAAATTTGTGTCTAAATGTTTTAATGATACTTCTAGCACGAATTATTAGATGTTTAACTTTGCTTAAATTCAGTAAATGAGACAGAAAATATCTATCTCTAACATCACAGTTATGTGAATTGAGCAATGACAGACACTTGCTTTGAAAATGTTGACTTCAGAGATAGCAAATGATGGCCATTATGATTGAAGGATGGTTCAATGAAGATCTTGAGAAAGGCAGTTCAGAAATTTATTAATTACTTGAAAATGAGCATTGTAAATAATAATGAACATTATAAGCAAAATGCTACTTGACAGTAATTAGGAATTGAGACAAAGTTACTGAGAAATGTATTCTATTTATAGAAAGCCATATGCAATACAAGAGAACACATCTCTGGTCTCTGCCCTCTGCCTGTGGTGTGGGTATCGTTGGGCGCTAGCTCAGTCACCTGTTTGGGCTTGAGGAAGTCAAATTGTAATCAGCTGTAATCTCTAAAGCTTGAAGTAATTCAAAGCAATCTCTACTTGTAAGAAAAACAGACTTAAACGATGTTAGCTTAATATTCTCATCAAATGATATTAATTTTATGTTAAGAAATTTTTGACAGTGATTAGCCCAGACCTCCGTAATCTTTGCTGTATCATGTAATTCTTAGGGAAGACGGGAACTGGAGACTGAACAGATTACTCCCCAGAGCTGCTGGCCTGAAGCAGTTGTGGTGACCTAACCTCGCAGGGACAACACCTCATTTTTCTAAATGCGATTGTTTAGCTTCCAATACGAAAGCATTTAAATCCTCATTTGGCAAATCTCAAAACTAAATCCAGTGGTAGCCTAACTAACATCAATCTTAAAATGGTTTTAAATGACTTCACTTTTACCTTCCAAAATTGATTAACACACTTTATCTTTATTCTTAAAGAAGTGAAAGTTGACCTCTTTTAACCTATTAAAAAAAGAAAACCCCCAAATTAATATCGACTCAGAATCGAGAGTGGACTGTCCGACTCTCCAGCAGAAATTGGTTGCTATGCTATCCCCATTGACTGTTCTCAGATCCCAAGAACAGGAGGAAAATGCAAACAGCTTATCATTTACCTATACTGAAAAGTCATATGATTACATATAATCCACACTTTTATTATTTCTCATTATTTCCTGACAATATGTCCATTAGTGTGTATTTTGAAATAACTGTTGATACAAGTTATCATGTTCCAGTGAAAGTTTTTTTTTTCATAAATATCAATGAAGAACCTTCCATGTGAATTTGGAAGTTTTTAACTTTTCTAAAGATTTCACATTTTTTTCTCAATTATATATTGTGGAATAAAATGACACTATTTCTGGATTACTGGCATGTGACTCTAAATAGTAAGACAGATTTAAGAGCTAAAATAGAATATTTATCATGAATTTGAACCAGAAGGTGTATTCCATTAATGTAATGACTTAAACAAAGAATACTTGATATTTAGGAATGATTAAAAATGAACTGGATCCTTGGAATATGATTTTCTGTCGAGTTATCTCACTATCAGTAAAATTAACCACAGCCCAGGGAACTCAAATACCTTACTTTGAAAAGAATGATTACTGATCATCATTCAAAAATTTTATGTTATTTTAACAATTTTAATGCCAATAAAAAATTAAAATATGAAATAAAATATTTTCCAATTCTCCCACAAATCCTAGCATTAAATCCACATTTTAGGAACATTTTGAATGTTGGCAGCACTGTAAACTAACAAAATCACTAAAATGCCAGTTGCTATTCGTTTATAAAAAGATTTTAAAATTGTGGGACTCTTGGGTTTTTATTTTCAAAATTTTTCAAAACTGCCACATACTAGAGAGTTAAATAACCCCTCATTTTCTACAACAGACATAATTACCATGTATCATTGAGTCTTCTAATGAAAATACAGCTTACATATAATACAGACAAAAGATGAGCACATGTAGCATAGACTGTGTTTCAGCTATAATTGCAAATTGTGTGACAGCAACAAACCATTCATCTCCCCAGCCCCAAAAGCGTAATTAACATTGCAATTTTATTAAAAAACTGCTTTTTAAGTTGGACTTTTTAATTATACTTTCTACAAGTTGAATGATGTGTTTGATGTCGAATAAATTGTGCTTTTTAAAGAACAGATATTAATTTACCTAAAAAATGCTTATTGAATATAATTTATTTTCTTTAGATCAACATTAATCTCTATATATTATTATTTCTAAACTCTGGCATTTCTATCAGATAAATCTACAGATGTCAAAAATCAACTCATTACAATTAAAAAAGTATAACAGTGGAACTTATTTTTAGGGATTAAATTAAAACCAGACTTATGAAATCATTTTTTGTTTTCAAAACTCAACAAGAATAACTCATTGGAACATGCAAGGTGACATTCAAGTAAACACAATTTAAAAAGCCTGTAATTTATTACAAATTTCTAATGGAAAGTATTAGATACTATCAAAAATGCAGACATTAAAATAATTACTTCTTTTTTCATGTCAGATGCTTTGCCATGAATTCTTAATCTAGTGTGATGGATGGTCTCTGAGGAATCTAGGAACAAGCTGAAATCATCTGAAGACACTGTTTGTGCCTCAATGCATTTTCCTAGATCTATCCCTTTCATAAGATTATTAAAGAATGCTGTGACTTACAAAATAAAAAGCTTAAGGATCTTTAATAAATCTTTCCTACTCCATCACTGAAAAATTCCTATACTATAAACTCCTCAAGGAGAAGGTGTTTTTTCTGGGAAACTCCTTTGACTTAGCAGACATCTGTGATTTGCTTAAAAATATTGTAAATATAGTTACATGCAATTTAAGATCATTATAACTTAAAATTAAAACTTTCATAAATGTTTAAATATTATTCATGAATTTACAATTATAGAAAGATAAATTTGTGCTGATATTCTAATTTCCTAAATCTTTCACATTTCTCCCTACACATCTGGAAATTAACATGGATTTTTAATTTCAAACGTTTATGTTTATAGGCAAAAAAAAAAAATCCATACAATAATATTGTTAAACCTTCCAATATTTTCAAGTATTTTAGGTGAAACATGAGTGTAAAAGAAAGTAGGAATAATAAAAATTTCTATATTATTAAATATATCAAAGTAAAAAGATTCTGAGTATTTTATTTGTAACAGGGGTACTTAGCACTCAAATGATACAGGACAACGGGAAGGGTCCTCAGGCTTGTCTGGTTAACTACACTGAGCTGCCACACTTTATGAATAGAAAAGCGAATGCCTCTGCTCCTTGCTCTATAGCAATACAATGAGGGTTGGCGATGGGGAGCCCCACCCTCGCTCCAATGTGAGTCTCAGAAAGAGCAACGATGAAAGATCACCTATCCGGAAGCTGTCAGGCAGAAGGAAATCTACAAACTGACACCTACGATGCCTCAGTAGTGACAGCCTTTGAAACAGTTCTTCTCCGAAGCATTTTATTGTTAAAAACCACTGAGAGTGGGAACTCAGGTATGAGAAATAGTATAATATGAAACACAGAGATTAAAAAGGAATAAAAGATGAAAAATTTAGCTGTCTGCAGCCAGCACAAATGACACAAAGTCTGAATAGAAAGAAAGAAAGAAATGTTTGATGTTTGAAAATCTAAATATGTAATATCAGTCTGTACGCACAGTTTTTTAGCCTTTAGAGGAATACGAACTGTTAAGATGGACAAACATTCTCCACACGGCTGGGTGCAACGTGACAAAGCATCGAGACCCCAGGAGTTGGAATGACCGGCCGTCGATGACCATCCTAGACCCATCGCCATGTGTCAGTCCATCAACCAGTTCCTCATCAACCTCTCCACTGAGGAGCTTTTATTTGTAGAGCAAAGAAATTGCTTAGAGGACCTTCCTGCTGTTGTAATCTGTGATGGTGATATTATTTCAATAGGGTATTGGCAAAGTACTTTGTTTTATTTTTCCCATTTTCAAAAAATGGAAAACTATGACTTTCTCTCTTGCTCTATTACCTAATTCCCAGCATTTCTTAAATTTGCCAAATTATCAACACTATAGGTGTTAAGAGAAAAGAATTCACCAGCTGTATTTTACATTTCTGTTGCAGTTTTTTCCCCCACTTAAAGGATAACGTGTTCTTTGCATGTTCATCTTTATTTTTGGAGTCATACAAGTGTAGTAAGCAACTTTGACAGAACACTTGTATACCCTCCACCCCTCAGACACACACACACTACACATACATAAACAGAAAATGTTTAAAATATTTTGACTATACATAAGTGCCCAATTTCTGGGGTCATTTTCCTAGAATAAAGTGTATCTCAATTTGCAAGGGTAGAAATGTGCCAAACTGTCTTCTTTATGCCCTTGTATGATTCTCTTGGACGTCAAGGATTATGTTATAATAATATAAACAATAAAATAAAAAATGACATCTATCCAGCGTGAGAAAGGTAAAACGCAAGTAAACAGCATACGTTAAATGAAAATACCACAGGGTCTCTGGGGCTTGTCAGAAAGTGACCCGTCTTTGGTCCAGATAACTGAAATGGAAGGTCGGCACAGCTGGAAGTGGTGGTTTGTATATGCGATCACTCAAATCTCCCTGCAGCCAAAACCACCAGACCATCTTCCGCTTTAGCTGACGTCACTGAACTGTCCAAAACAAAACTCAGGGCTTCCAACCCCAGATGTCACTGCAGTGTCAGAACTGCCGAGCCCCAGAGCAAAGAGCAAATACCAGCTGGACACGGGACAAACAAGAAAGTCAAGCTCTTGTTGGGAGAATTGTCACTTGACCGTGGCTTTTGCGTCACATACTTAAACCGCTTTGTAAAATGTATTTTGGCTTTGAAGGGAGCCCTGTCCTCCTGGTGGGGCACTTCCTCAAGCACAGCCTTCAGGAGGGGCAGCCCACCAATTACGCCTGCCCTGGGGGTCAGAGGCTCTCCCTGAGGGCACGGTCTCCATCCCAGGTGGCCTCTGCTGTTTTTACCCACAGCGTTCATTCTTCCAATTACACTGATGTTAACAGGATCAACCTTGAAAGGCTTGATGTGGCATAACTGCTAAATTCAATGTCAACTTTTTGACAGTCTCTTTCCTTTTTTCTATAAAAAGTGTTTACAAATTTTAAAATTTGTAAAAAAAAAATTACAGTATTTAGGGGACATATAGACCTTTCGAGGAAAAAAAATCAAAGAGCCTATCCCCGGCTAGACATCTGACTTCTGTCCTCCTCTGCACGTCTCTGGGAAGAAGGGGTGATAACCTGCCACCTCCGCAGGGCATTTCTGGCAAGTTGAGGCTTGGCTGACACAAGTGTTAAATATCTTGAAGTTCTGAAAGCCCACAATACTACTATACCTAATCACACTTGAACCGGCAGAATGGGGAAGAAAGGGTCACAACCAAGAGTTCTGAGCTGACTCCCATGGGCTGCTCCACTCTCTATTCCCTAACGTTTAAAGAGAAGAGCAGGTATCAACCATATTTATGGGTTTGCGGCAAAAAAAGAAACAGGTAAATCAGACACCTTAAATAATGAAGCTCTAAATATTTATGAATAAACAAATATTCAGAAATATTCGTAACGAGTCTTCAGGAAAAGCAATGCCCTGGAAGATTAAGAAACTTAAACCTCTGAAATTTTAACATACAATAACAACAAAGGAATCACCCAGCCTAACAAGGCCTAAAAATGTAAATAAAACTGAAACCCTTTTCTACTTGATGACAGTTATAGCAATGCTGATTCTGAAGAATATACAAATTAGTTTACTTATTTTAGCAAAAGTCAAGTTACATAATTTGTTCCTATTATGTGTTTCACAACCATAGTATTCTATTAAAATAAATGTGCAAATATCTATACAAAACTAATGTAACAGAAAAGTACTAAAATAATGCTTTTCACATTTTTATATGAATTGCGCCTAAAGTTAATGCTAATAGTTTCATAAAAATTATATTTGCAAGACTTAGCATTCAAACTGTTCTTGCCAATATTTAAAGGAGGAAAATAAAGGCAGTTTATTTAAGCATTTTAAATGAAAACCTTGAACTTCAAAGTACAGCTGACTAGACACAATCCTTAAATAGCCCTGTGACCGGGTTAGAATAATTATGACATATTTCATCAGTGAAACAGGAGAAGAAAAGCAGCAAATGCTGTTTACTTTTTGTTCGTGCTCAGATCGTCTAATCACTCGAACTCTAACTACCTGTTACTCTCTGTGTATAAACTACACATTTTTTATGATAAAAGAAATCCATATTTGCAGAAAAGATAGTATGATGTTTTGTTATGATTTGAAATTGCTTCCAAAAGCCAAAAAGTTAAGGCACCTAAGAACACTATCTACAGGCACATAAATTAGACATTTATTATGATAGTAACATTTTTTTCTCACCTTGAAGTCATTTAGTTTCTGGTTCTGTTTTGATCTTCTGATATCATTATTTCGATGCCCCCAAACTACATTCCTGGGCTCTTTAAAACTGTCCAAGAAATGTAGCAGAGAGGGAAAAATTGGCTTACTTTTAGAATGAATAATTTAAAATACGCCTATAAAAGCAGTTTGTGAAGCCTAAAATGATAAGGTCTCTCAGCTTTCAACACAAAAGAAGGAGGTAAAAGGTAAATAAGGTAGTGTGGACATTTACAAGTCCTCAGTTAACTTTTCACCCCTGAGGATGTGTTATCTTTATGCAAATACACTGGCTTAAGTCTTTCCGAGTCGCATGGTAATTTGAGGGATAAGCCAAGTGTAAGAAGATTAGCTGAGTGGAGAAAAATCGGGTCATGGTGGGGTCAGACCCCTAAGTGGGCCTCTCCAAGATCCTGGTGTTGAGAGTGGTAGATGTCAAGCAACATGGGGCAGTGGACAGAACGTGGGCCGTGGAGTCAAAGCTGGCTCTGCCTCGCAGCAGCCTTGTTACCCTAGAGATTCCAGCTGCCCCTTTGACTCTCTTCCTATAAAACGGGTAATAATCTCCCCTAACAGCTGTGCACATGTAGGTACCATATTTACGTGATACTGCATGCACAGCAGGTACTCAAGAAATGCTGACTCAATGCGGGAGAACAAAGTGTTTAAGCAGAAGGTCTTTGGAGTCTCGACCACTGTTCCACCACTTACCAAATGAATGACTGACAGAAGGCCAAGCCGTTAATTTTCTAAATTTCAGCTTCCTCAGTTGGAAAATGAGGATAATAACAGTTATGTCTCAGGTTGTTGTGAAAATATAATGGGTTAAATATATAGCCCTCTTAGTCAAGTCACCGACAGAGTAAGTGCTCAACAAATCGTGTCTACCATAAAATGTATACAAATGTTATATAAATGTGAACAGTACTTTGTACCTCTCTTTCTACGTTTTACAAACATATGCTAGAAACACATGCTTTACAAATACACGCTAGAAGATTAACACACTGGTCCCCTACAGTTAGGGTGACCAACCCTAACTGAGCCCAGAACTGTCCTGGTTTTAGTGCTGAAGGTCTTGCATCTCAGAAACCTCTGTCCTTGGCACACTGGGACCACTGGTTGCCCTTCCATCTACAATTCATCAGAAACACACTCTCCTCAGGAGCCCCTTAGCCTGTACTGTCACTAGGAATGCTGTGTCCCGGTCCTCAGCTATCCAGGGAGACCTAAGATGACTCAAGATGCTAGATCCCAGAAAAGATCAGCTCACAGCAGCAGGATTTCTATGGAAAAGGAAACCTTTTATTCTTTATGGGGTATGCGAGCTTGAAATTTTACTTTAAAGAAATTTCTTGAGCTAGCCTCTATCCTTTCTGGGCTTTCCAGACTCTCTGTGGCTCCTCTGTGGTCCCTCAAGTCCCAGAGGAAGGTGCTGTGTCGCCCCTGCTCCTGCCTCAGTTTTTGGAAAGTGCTCTTTGGTTGTTTTCAGCCCTGAGCTCCCTTCTGAGAAGCAGACCACCCCCCACGTCCAAGGAAGACTTGGCAGAGCGACCACACCCCTCGGCCGGCATACAACGACCTTGTAAAGGTGTATCCATGGGACGCGTGCTGGGCAGGAGGCTGTAAACGTGCACACTCCACACAGACTGTGGGTTGTACCACTTAGGGATTTTGCTTCGTTTGAGTAGCTAATTATAGCTTTCGGCTGACTAGTAAATAACACAAACGAAAGAACCCTAAGTGAAAAATTCTTGTATTTTTCCTTCTTTTGGATAAGTGAGTTAGATCATGGCTGTCTTCCAATATAGAATTTTAACACTTTTATCACACTAAAATTGATCTTGCAAATGGAAATAAATTCTTCTGAATCTCTGTACAAATGCACTGGCCATTTCCATACTGCTGAATTGAAGTTCTGTTCTGATACCTGAGTTAGAAATGCAGGATTGCCAAAAACCCATGCAAAATCTAGCAATCAAAACATCTTGAAGTCATTGAACAACATTTTAATTTTTATTAATATAAATTTATTGCCAAGTATGTCAGACACTATGCCAGAATATGTGCATTATGTGCCAGAATATAAAATAATTATATTTTTATAAATTCAAACTAAAATAAGTAATTGAGTGTCATTGTCTCCCATTTTCACTCTGTAATACTGAGATGCAATATCCTAGGACTCAGGGATAATATAGTTGGGTTTATACCTATTCAAATAGGAGACACTGACGTTCAGTGGCAGGAGGTCAGAGCAAGAGAGCCGGGCTTGCTGTCTGCTCCTCGGCACTGATCCTCGGCAAATCCCGGAATCTCTCTGAACCTGAGTTCCAGAAGTTCACCAAATAGGGATGGCGTTACTCCCAGGACTAGCTTCCAGGGTCACTATGAGTAAGAACTTAGCTCAGTGCTTAGCGCATGTTCAAATAGTGAGTAAACGTACTTTCAGTAAACTGTTCAGAATTACCTAATTTTAAGTATTATCCATAGTACCATTCCATCAAGCTGAAGACTCACGTTCAAACATTTAACTGTGGGGCCAGCAGTGACAGTGAAGAGGAAGTGGTATGTGCTGCACATAAGAGTGAGATGAGGCTGATCCATTTGAAACTCCAGTGCAAAGAATGGAGACCAAATGTGACGAAAGATGACAAGGCAGGTCAGCCACGTGCACAGCTGGCCATGTCCCTTCCCTACGTCCCTCAGGGAGACGGAACTGACGGTACATCAAGGCCCTGAGGCCAAGAGGAGTGGCCTTTAGGCAGCTACTTCCCAGGCGTGATGCAGTGGGGGCCCAGCGTCCCATAAGGTCACAGCTGCCCAGAAGCGGGTCGAGGGGTTCTACTCCTCTGCACAGACATGGCCCTGAGCAGAAGATGAGCAGCAAGCCCTTCATCTGTGACAGCAGGGGTGTGAACAAACAAAACATAAAAACATGCTATGACTTTCCAAAGAGAAGTTTTCCAGTTGTCATGCGGATACAAAAATTTTGAAGCAAAAATACTCAGTTTTAATCTTTTCCTCTTTGATGTGAACTGCTCATAATATAAATAATTCGTACCAAATGCTCAACAAAATCATTGCAGGGAAAAAACTATACGTTGAATAATTCTGGTCACTATTTCAATAAATATAGTTATATACCTCTCATAGATCACGAAAGAAAAGGAACAATATTACATTGTTAAAAAGTTATGTTAATATTTACCTTTTGTGGAAGAGTTATATTTTTCTTGTTCTTCAATGAATTAAACGCACATAATGATGGAAACAAAAGAAAGAAATCAGCAAATTTATAGTTAGACGTGGAAAGGTGAATCAACAATGGCATGAGTAATAAAAATGCATAACACATAACATGACATGATAAACAGCAACGACAAAACATGAGGAAACCTCAAATACGGTCTAAAATTAACCAAAGAAAGAATGAATACAACAATTTAAAGATTTAAAATAAAAACAGAAACATTGGGAAATTAATGTTTGGCATCTGAAAAGTATATTATGTAGTATTTTTTCTTGCCTTTTAAGAATTGCAAAATATTTCACCCACAATTCCACTAAAACATTTTAATTTTGGTCTACTGTGACTTTTTATAGTAAATGTATTTAAAAGCATATTTAAGATTCATAACTAAAATTTTTATCATTTCAAAAATTACAGCATTTCATATAATTTCAAATTTCATATAATAAGTGAAAAAATAAATTGCACTTTTGACTAGACAGTAGGCATTTTCTTTTCACCATGGAAAATATTCTGTAACATTTTCCACACGGAAAAACCATACTCTGATTTACGTCATCCTTTCTTCCTCCTCAAATTAACTATATATCAAAGCGAAACTGTCCTCAGGAGACCATATTTCTTAGACATCTGATAAAGCTTCATATCCAACCTCTGTGTTGGCACAATATTTACTGAGAAACAAAGGCTGTCTAGATATTCCTGAAGGGGCATCATCAGAGCTTTAGGCAGCAGATGCAATAACAGAACAGAAAAACATCACTAGCACCTCACGTGTGAGTGTATGAACCATCTTTAAATATTTCTTTTTAAAAAGACATGCAGTAGAGCACAAAGACCGTCACCGGGCTGGCTTCAGAAACCACACGTGTGTGTAAAGCCAGCTGTGCTGCCTTCAGCCTTGCTGCACCCAAGGGCGCCCCTGGGGCAGAGCGCTGGACAGCCAGACGGTTCTGGAGTCCTCTCTCACCCGTCACTTACCAGGTGAGGTAACTAAACTTTAAGGCTACTTTTTCAGCTACTTTATCTCAAAACGTCTATTGTAACCCCCTCTTCTTTTCCCCTAACCGTACTTGAACATGATCAGATTCTATGTAGCAAACAGGCTAGCATTTCAAAATTTTAAAAGAAACTTTAAAATATTTTTTCAAAAATTAAGTAAATAAGTCTTTTCAAATGATATGTTAGCCTTTAAAAAATACATATTGTATTTATGGTATAAAGAGAGAGCAGTAAAACTAAATGACAGAAAAGAAGATGGGCATCCAGTCCAACAACCCAACTGTGCTGGCAGCATCCTACAAACAACAGTGAGGTAACTGTGTCCAGAAACTGCATGTGAACAGCAGCATTTCATACGTTCATCAAGATGGTGTACCCGTATCCAGGAATCTAAACCATTTGAAATATTTGCCCTTATCAATGGTTTATCAATTCAGTTATTTAAAGAAAACTACCCTTTGTTAAAAATTAAAAAAAAGAAGACTGGAAGGAAGAAAGTCAAGTGCAGTAGAGGCTTAATCAATTGCAAATAAACTGCACTCGGCATCAATCTTCATAGAAGACAGAAGTAAAGTTTAACGAATATCAAAAGAAAAAAATGACATAATTCTCTGGCCCTAAAAACAACAACGAACTCGATCTTAAATAGAATGTGTTAAACTTTAACCCCTGAATCAAATTAGAAGTTTACTTCTAAAAACACATTTTAAGACACACAAAGATGCCACATCTGTTCAGTCAGAAGCACATCCATAGGATGACGGCTGATAGGACCATCATCGGCCACAGGTCACTGAACACGTGGTGGCAACATAAAGTAAACCGGATCTATCTTAATTATGGAAAAGCACTTAGGTATAACAATATATATTTGCCATCATATTTTTAAAAGGTTGTATCTATATGATTCTTAAGATCATACATTTCAGGAACCTCAAATAACAAGTGTTTAAGAGTTATTTATGATATTAAATATCAAAATAACCCCGTCAATTTCATCCTCAGTCACTCCTTTGTTCCCACCTCAATTGAATCCTTACAAATTGACGATTTCTCTGAAAAACAGCTGTGAATACGAATATCATAAACAGTAATGTTGATAATAAGAACAGAACATGAGCTTTTTAAAAAAATAAAATCCAGCATGCAATCCAACTGATTCCATAGAAGCAATTCTTACAGATACAGAAATAACAAAGCTACAGTCTCACTATGTGAGAGTTCTCTGCAGCCCCCTTACGTGCTTTGAACCTGCAGAGTGCTCTAACAACTGGAGGAAATGCAAAGAATTTTAGGAACACGTGACTTTTTGGATATCAATCTTTAGCACAATATGGCCATAACACTGAGTTTGCAGCTCAGTACCACAATTTTTAGTTCTTTTAGTTGTGCAACAGGAGTTCATGAATGGATAATTTAAGTAAACACCAAATTTTACTTTTAAAAGTAAATTTTAAAACAATTTCATCTAGGCTATTGCTAATTACAGTCTTAATAACATTAATTATGAATTATCTTCTCAAAATGTTCCCAGAAAAGAGAAAATAAAGTTTGTTAAACGTGTGAATTGAGAACTTCAACGAAATAATTGTTCTTTTAGAAAAGAAAGTCAGAGTTTCACATAGCATCATATTTTCCTGATTAAATGAATACCCACACAACAACCTTGAATATCAAAGTATGACATCTCAACGGGACGTGTGATTTGAAAAAATAATACCAATCCAGAGTTGACAGTAGCGTTATTCCTCTACCACTAAGTTGATACTTAAAATCTGTGCTGAGTTCTATAACCCAGTATTTTGCTTCCAAACTCTGCCCTATCAGTCTTTGAAACAATGTATTTGTCTCCCTAGTTCTTTAACATTTCAGTGATACATTCAGTAAAGCACTTCCATTAACTGAATAAAACATATACCCAGTACCCTTGATATGGAATAAAATACCAGTTTTGCATCAGTAACAACCAAAACTGTTGTAAAAAATATTAACCTTTCATGAGGCTGTTTCGTAAGGATGAAGTTTTTTAAGACATGTTTTAAATATAGGTTCACTGCATTTATATTACAACCCCAAATCAAAAATTATTTCGCTAAACTGCTTAACAAATCCCTGATAAGATTTATGTGGTAACATGTACTGATGAGAAAGCATTCCGCCTACTGAGAAATGGGACAGCATCTCGGGTCACATGAAGAAAACAACGACTAGTTTAACCCAGTATTTCAGTTGTCTAGCCCAGGCAGTTTAGTGAATTTAACTTCCACTCTCTCTCTTTCTGTTTCTAGGAAAATCTTCATAACATGTATATGCTTAGAATAAGGGAAGCTTTAAGTAGCACGAACTCTTAAGGAAAAAAACACCAAAATGTGTGCTCTAAGTCATTTTGCCATCATCAAATTTATATAAAAAATACAAGATATTGCGAGTAAGTTAACATAAAAAGTACTAGTAGAGACTTCAATATGATCAAGTGTTTAACATAAAAAATATTCTAAAAACAAGGTTAAATAAGTCTTCTTTTAACACACAAAATACCGTATTTTACAAATATTTTTAAAATTTTGTTTTCTTCCTTTGTCCCTCTGACAAAAGGTATTTCTATGGCTCAATCCATTCTTTTAGTTGGCCATCTAAAATTCATTCATTCACTCACCCAGCAAAAGCAGAGTGTATGCCATGAACCATCGTAACTAGGAGCTGGGAAGAAAACTCTAAGAAACAGATTCTAGGCTCCAGCAAACTGCAGGTGATCAAAATGCTATTCACGTAATAAAAGGAGCATGAAAAGAGGCAGCTCCCAAACCCCAGGTCTGGACAGCGGTCTGTCTGTGGTGGATACCTTGTTCTACACTGCCACTCCTCACGGGCACCTGTGGGAGCTGCCGGCCCCTGCGGCTGCTGAAGCCTGCGTCCGCGGGAGGCGACTGGCTTGGGCTTCCTTGCCGGTGCATTCTGCGGGAGAAAGACAAAGCGGGAAATGAAACGACGAAATTCCAGGGAGGCCTGACCAAAGCCTTTCCTTGCTCCTGCCACTATTAAAACAGACATGGAACCCCTGACGGGGCCTTTGGAAGCAAAATCAAACACTTTATGATCTGTGTAAAAGGAATATTACAAGAGGAGGCTGAAAGACACAGGGCGATGTCTGCCTCTCACAGTTCTGCATAACGATTCCTGAACGGAGAACTGGACTCGCTGCTTTTCATTAACTTTCTATAAAGCTGTGGCTTTCCACTGAGTTTCCCATTTTGGGTAGTGCTGAACCAAATCATCTACTTACAGCCTCTGAATCTTAACAATGTGGATAATTCAGTTAAGAAAGGCTGTTGTCTAAATTGCCAGTCCTAAAATGATATTTACATATAACTCTAGATATAGAATTATTTATAAGTGCTAAGAATAGTTCTGGCTGTAGACTTTTTAAAAAATTACCATTCACTTTTACTTTATTTTTAAATAGGAAAAACCTTGAAAGACATTAAAAAAAATAACCTTGGCACATGCTACGAAATATACTCGTGCAAGGATCGAAACTATAGCTTTGAGAAGTGTGCAGATACATTATTGCTGCACAGGAGTAAGCTGGCCTCCATCTGCTGACATTCAAACTTTTCTTTAACTAAAGAACTTTAAAACACTCTAACATTTTACTGAACACATATGAAAGGATTTTAAAAAATTCCTCTTACACTTTTTAAAGCAAAGACACATTTAATTCCAAGTAATTTCTTATAGAATTTCACGTAATTAAAAAAATATATATATGAATATGCCACAAACAGATGGAAGGACATAACACAGCCAAATTTAATTTTCAATGGTAGCTAATTGGCAGGAACTATAGAATACCACCAGCACAGTGAAGATAGATGCAAGTAATAGAGGATGCAGGAGAGGTTTAAGTGTCACAAAGAAAGGATTAAAAATATGGCGCCATAATGAGTGAAAGCATTGAGTGCTCAGCAAGGCACAACACCACACCAACACCCGGAGGCAGGACATGAATGCTGGGCTGGACACTGAGTAGCGACCTTGTCAGAAGCGGAGAAGGTGGTGCTGAGCCTCCGGGGGCAAGCTGGTGGCTAGAACACAGTGCTCTGACACTAGAGTGCTCACTCGACCTGGAGCGAGTGGGATGTTTTCCCCTAAGGACTGGATGATCAGTCGCTCTCGGGGCTGCGTATCCCCTTCTAGAAAGACATGGTGGAAGAACCCTAAAACATTAGGGCCAAAAAAGACCTTCAGTCAGCAGGTTCACATTAACTCTGATACCAGCACGTCTGTCCAAGGAAAACCTAGTCACACACACAACACGGCGATTTTAAAGCCAGAAGAAAACCCATCGCGTAATTACCCAGATGGAATTCAAACCAAACTGACAAGTTACGGCAAAGGTGTGTGCCGTGTGGTTTTTCCAGGCCTCATCTGGACTCCTCCAACGTGAGAAACCTCCTGTAGGCTGCTCAAGGCAGAGACCCTCCCTTGTCTTTGTTCTGAGCTGTGTCTCCAGCGCCTACAACACGGCTGCCGGGGACAAGGCTCACTGATGTCACCGTGACCAAGGGAGTGGCCATACCAGATGACAAACGCAAGGGCACCCCACGCACAGCCTTCAGGAAGAAAGGGTGCCCTGTGGGACTCTGTGCGTACGTTACAACGTCCATGACTGTCCTCTGCAATGAGGAGGCCCGTTCCAAACAGGTGCCAAAGGGAGATGTCCTCTGAGGTGAATTTACACAAGAAATTAAAATACGATGAGATGAAGGAAGCTTCCTCCTCAAACTGACCAAATGCAAGTGGCTGTTATGTGATATAAACCTGTCTACTAAGATACAAAAATATCTGAAAAGATATTTGTCCACGTATTGACAGTTATCTCAAAATGGTGTTCAAAATTATTATAAAGCCAATTTATGAATTAAGGATTAAGAATTAAAAACTGACGTTTATATATATATATATATATATATAAAAAGTTTGTTTAAAACAGATACGTGCTTTTGCCTTTTTCATCATTTTTTGTATTTTTTTAAAAAGGCACATTTAAAATACCTAAAATGTATTATTTTTTTACATTGCGACAGAAGCAATCAAATCACATCTCGTCCTTTTAAAAAGGATGCTGCAAAATTCCCTTATCAGACGAGTGAAAGTGTGAGAGCAGAGAACACATACTGAGCACTGGAGGTGCACTCACTGGGGAGTGCTTTGTTCACTCGTACTTGGATTGACAAGTTTTCTTCTAAGTAAAATGATTTTCACAGCTGTAAATATTTTGACTCAGGGCATCTCCTCTATTTCAAAACAACAAAATGGGAAAATGTCAGGTTCTGGAGAACAAAAACGCACAACTTAGGTGTTCAATAAATGTGCATTCTATCTTCCTGAGCTGTTGACTAATGCTTTCTCAGACACTAATGCAGATCCCGAAACCAGGACTCTCACCTTGATTTCCAAATTAAAGGAAAAAAGAACTGACAGTAGTTATGATTGTCAATATATCTACATATTAAAAGTGTCCATTTGTACTGAACTGACTTTTCACATTCACTCAACTCCAGAATTAATTCATTTGGGAAGGGCTGCATAATCAATCTTTCCCAATGACCGAGAATGAGTTTTTCCCTATTAGTCTTTAAAAGCCATTATCAGGAGAATAAACTTCAAGCAATTCTTGTTCAAAATACACTTTCTAAGTGGGGTTTGAAAATTGAATAATACAGTTTTCACCCTAATACTACTGAGAAATTTTGCAGATTTTACAATTTCACTGAAATCTTACTTCATTCCTTAACACGATTCATAAGCACTGAAAGGACTACTTAAACATAACCTGAAAGGTGAATAACTTAGGTGGCCCTCATGCGGCACCACACTAAATGACAAAAATATAAAAAGCAACTTTAGGGACAAATAAATGTCATTCTGGGTGAACATAACACAGATGGAGCGTATGTGACAGCGTCCCCAGCTCCCGAGCCACAGGCTTGCAGTACGCCAAGCAGCTTGTAGTGTTTGAGGTTAATCATTAGCATCAGACCTGTTTTTTCTTTGACATGAAGTGAAAGCCCCTCAGTAACGCAACAGTTCCTGCCACGAGCTCAATTGTAACAAGTGTGAAAGCACAGACTCAACGGGGGCACAGAAGTCCTCCGCCTGAGGGAGAGTGAGGAGTGTGCCAGGAGGCGGAATGACAGGAGGGACACTGAGGAGGGCGGAAATGCAGAAGGTGAAGGCGGAAGAGCAGCTTCTAGAGAGGAGAGATGATGGAGCCCAGTACAAGACGAAAGAGAACTGATGGAGAGATGCTGAGGCGCAGGAGTGGAATGTGGAGAGAGTCCAGGCTGCCGAGCTTTGATCTTTCCAATGAAATGGGATGTGCTAAGAGTGTAGGGATGTAAGAAGGAAGGAGATGAAGAACAAGCATTTCAGAGAATGAAAAAGGGGATGAGGGAAGGGTAAGCAGAATGATGCAACCACTCTTCTTACTGAGTACCAGTCTGAGGGCCATCTGTACCTGCCGGGCATGGAGTGTAGGTGTACACGTGTGTGCACACATGCATATACACATGTGCATATGTGTGAAGACACACACTTTTTTTTTGTATTCTCACAACAGCTTTGAGAGGTGTTACTGTTCCTACTTTATGTATAGAAAACTGAGGACCATAGACGGACTTGCAAAAAGCCACAGAGCTAACAAGTGGTCACGGCAGGACCCACACAGATCTGCCAGGCACCATCACCTGCTCCCTGTGCTGCCTGCTGAGACGGGATCTGCTTCCAGATCATGAGATGAAAATGGCACATCCTTGGATGTATTATTAATCTTGTAAAACAAAATATAGACATATGTCCAAGTATCACATTGTTTGGCAAGATTTAACAGAATTGTCTTCAGAGTTTGTAGAAAATAAATATAAGGAAAACGGCATTTAATCAACACCCACTCTGACATGTATATCTATAAATATCTCATATTTTTTAAACAAAAAAAGGCTTCAAGAGCCACATTCTAATTCAGAGCTAAGCATGTCTGAATCCAGTTCACCATCTTCAAACACGTATCTAAATATTTACCACCGAGTCCAGCCCACGCCTACTCTCTCACCTAAGACTAGTGTATTCACTTGAACTTAAGTAAAACACATTTCTCACCAAAACCTTAGGTTGTCAGTCAGACATTCTTATTGCTGCAAATGGACTTGCAGTAAATTGCTTCTATTGCAGCTTAAAAATATGATTTTGGTGTTTTTTTATGACTTGTTCAAGGATAGACAAGCGAGTGGGACTTAAGCTCAACTGCTGTAATGGCCGGTACAGGCCTGCACAGCTCCCCAGTAGCACCAGCACAACACAAAACGCTTGCACCGATTCTCAACACTAGTCCTGACAGAACCTCCCCACTTAGGGTGTGAGTGCAGGCTCCACCAGAAGACCAGTCCCTGGAGCTGCACGCAGAACGTGCCAGCAGTGGGGGCTGACTCCATGGAGGGGGACGGGTGGGACCTCACTTTACTGAAGAGCCTCCCCAGACAATCCGAGGCCTGCTTCCCACAGCTCGGCACAGAGTCAGAAAGCCTTCCCCCTGTCTTCCAGTTATGACTGGTCACCAAATCTTCCAAAGTATTTTCCTTCAAGGCCATTCCTCATAAGGCCAAATTGGCTGAGGCCATCAAAGGGCCTTCAAAATTATGATCATCGCACAGCAGATTTTGTCAGAAGCCAACGCTTGACTGTGCATCTGACTCCTGTGGGGAAGCTGTTAGCCCCCAAGGCCAAGAATCAGTGTCCACAGCATTCATTCTGTGACCTCAACTCCCCTGTGGTCAGATGTCAGCTCAAGTACCTTCTAAAGAAATGACAGGGCACAGAGACCTAGAACATCCAGCCAGCTCCCCTTCTGTAACTAGCTATTCAACAACTCCCTTAAAAACTAGGCATAAACTAGGTAGTTTATACTCTAATGAAAATCCATCAAGAGCTTTAATTATAACCAAATCTACACATCTGAAAGGTCTGAGTTTTTTATATTACAACCCACAAGCAAAGTAAGTAAAGGCAAGAGTAACATGAATGTGGGCCTTCAGCAGCAAATGTTTGAGGTGGGAGTCAATGGAACCCCTCTCTTCCTCGTGGAGCGAGCATTTGTGTTTATCTACAGGCATCTCCAGTGTTGCAGAGAAAGATGCCCACATACCACTCATCTGGAGTTAAGTACCTTCTGTTGACTCTAGACACCTAAGGTTTTGTAAAGCAGTATCCTATTATCAAAAAAACCTAGTTCAATCATGTATCCTAAATGCGAAACTGCACATAGTAATCACTCAATTAGTAACTGACTAATGAATTAGAGAAGGCTGAATGGAATAAAAGAATACTACTTTGAGGAAAAATTTCAATCATGTCAAAATAATGGAAATCGGGTGTGCATGAGGCACAGGGGCTGTGAAGGCTGGAGATTAAAAACTTGCCTAAGGAACTTAAGTCATTTACAAGCTAGTAGAGAAAACAGTTAGCTGAGTTGATATAAAAGAATATGTAAATAGAAATAATCAGTATTGTTTCATTACAGGCTGGCTATCTGTCTATCGGTCTATGCATCCATCTATGCACCCATCCATCCATCCATCCATCCATCCATCCATCCATCCGTCTATCCATCCGTCCATCCATCTGTCCATCCATCTAAATTGCTAGAACTCTGTGCTTCATTTCTTTCCTCAAAATCCAAATCCTTTGTAAAACTGAATCTCATCTCAACACTCTTTTGAGTTCCCTGAATCCTTGTTCCACTGTAAATTAAGTTCCCTAAATAGTCAGTATCTCCACAGACCAATAGCCAGGAATGAATTCCCTCTTCCCTAACCCACATCCCTTGATGTGACTCACACCTACTCATTTTTCTGATCTTAAGTCAGGGGTAACATCCTCTGGAAAGCTTTCCCTTTTTGCTGCTCACTATCTCATTCCTTGAACTTAGCTCAAAGCTTGCCATATATTTGTTAATTGAATGAATTGCTGAATGTGCAGATTCTATCTTGACCAAGCCTATGGTGACAGCCTAGCTGGTGTCTTGCATCTACCCTTGGTTCTTTCAATCTATCTTCCAAATGTTCTCAAAGTGATCTACAACTTTGGAACTCAAAACCAGTCATCGTCTCCCATGTCTGGAGCCCCTCAACGGCGCATGGACAAACCAACCAGAAGCTGACATTCTGTGGTGTGATCCACAAGGTCATGCATAACAACGCCTCTAAGGACTTCTCCAGTTCTATTTTCAGATCTCTCTCCCAAGTCCTGAGTCCCATTCTCCCTCCCAATATGGGGATGGATTCCCAAAACTCAAGAGGGTACTTCAAGCCTCATGTTTTCCCATGTCATTCCCCTGTCATGGAATGGTCTACTCTTCACGTCTACTTTCATATATCTGGACTTAGCTCCAGTGACACCTGTTTATGAAATATCTCCCAACTCATCAGCATCCCCAACCCCTGGTCCTCCCTGAACCATGTGCATGCCTCTAGTGATTATACAGCACTGTGACCCTGGGAGGCCCTTGTTCATTTATATCTGTGGCCCCTACCTTCTCTCAATAACTTTTGGATGAATGAATATGTCAATTGGATTTTAGGTATTTTTTTTTAGCTCTGTAAAAAGTATGTCAATATCTTCCAACTAAAAATACTCAAAAAACTTGTGGAATTGGAAATTGCAAACCAAAGGTCAGTAATCCCTTGGAGTTAATTTTACATTAACTCAGCAAATATCTTTGCTTGCAATATACAATTAGAATCTCAGCTTATCCAATTGCAGAAAAGATATTTTTTAAATGATGACATCATTCAGATAAATAACAGACTCTCAAAATATCTGCATATTCCAGGTACTGTATTCATTGGTAACATTTAAATGACCTCAGAAACAAAATATTAATGTATGTGTGCAGGAATGAGTGTGGGTTTAATGTCCTTTAGTAGTCACAATGATCTCTAAGAGAAACACGAGGTCTGTCTTAAACTCTAAGATTTAGGGGCTGCCTTCAAATTACCCTTCTCTTGTTCTTTGAATGAGGCTATTCCTACAGAGGAGATTTATTCACACGAATGTCTCTAAACATCACAATCTGTGCATAAGGACTGCTCATGTGAAAAGCAAGAGAAGGCATCCTGCACACACCAGAGGAAGAGAAGACGGCCGCCCGTCACAGTTCCCAGCCTACCTTTCTGCATCAGAGGTGGTGCCTTTCCTAGTCTGTTTTTGGATGCTAGATCTTTCAGACTTTCTGGAGTGCCTGTGGAATGAAATGTTAAAGAAATACAAAATATATGATGAATAAAGCTACAGGAATATCATACAATGATAAAAGCAATAGGCATGAAAAATGGCAACTATCTTACCTAAATGGTTTTTGTCAGTCAGTACGTTTTAAAATAAAAAAAAAATAAATAAAAACAAAAATCAGAACCGGTGCCATGTGGAAGACACAAGTTGCCCAACAGGAGACACAGAAGCTGACATCCTATTGGTCTAGACAGGTAAGCCCATCACAAAGCTTCAGTGCGGATCCCTGCTGAAGACCTGCCTTCCCTAATGAGGGAGGAAACCCCACCATGGGACATGGGGATGACAGATGTGATGGCAGGAATGGTGTGGGTGCTGAAAGACCACTGAGGGGGAAGTGCTGTCTACTTTTACACGTTGAAATTTGGTGCTACAAAGACTTTTTGCCTGTTTTATTCCCTAAATATATTATGAAGAAAAGAAAAAAAAATGCTATAGTGGAATATGTTAGACCTAAGTATTTTAAATAAACTATTAAAATTATTTTTTAGATTATCATAAAGATGATTTTATAATCATGTAGCATCTTAAAAAGCTAATTATATATCACAAATAAAAACACTAGTAATTCCGCCTGTCACTCTATGTTCTAAAAGTACATATGTACACCGGACACTTGGAAGGTGAGAGGCCTCTTCCCACAGAAATGACGTCCACAGAGAGAGCTCACCTCCCAAGGCAGCTAACACACAACCTGATCACCCACGATGTATCTGGACCACTATATATTCGAAATAAACATAAAATATTGTGGTCAAGAAACTCACACATAAAAAAACAGAGAAACCACAAAAACGAATGTGCATTTTTATCTTGATAACTGGTTGTCAACAATTTATGCTTATTTTTCTTTCCTGATATCCCTTCCTTCCAACAATGTTAAGGAGACAACTGTCTTCTTGAAATTGAGACATAACTAACACCTAACACTTTATTAGTTTCAGATGTACAACATGGTGGTGTGAGGTTTGTGTAAGTGAGAAATGACCACCAAAATAAGTCTAGTTAGCATCCACCACCACACACTGTCGGAATTTTTTTCATGTGATAAGAATTTTTAGCATCTACTCCCTTTTACGTGCTGATGCCGGACGCCCTGTCTGAGTGTCCAGCACGTGCCGCCCGCCAGGCACCAGGCACACGTGCAGGAACCAAGTCCACCTCCACCGAGCGTGCAGGCTCTGGGGCTCTTCATCTCTCCCTATCTCTCTCACCATGGCCAAAAGCTAGGTTTTACTATCATATAACTAACATACAACACTACTTTGTCCCTCAAATTCAGAATCTGGGTTTCAGTGCTGTGTTCTTCTGCCATTTGTCACTCTGACTCTCACTTCTGAGGAGGTGGGAATAAGGAGGGAGACCACTTTCCTTCTCTAGCTGGAAAAGACCCTAACAGGCCGTGAGGGAGGCACTGACTTATTTACCCTTTGTGACAATCCTTTGAAAAGGTGCCCTCTTCGTTTTACAGATGAAGGAACAGGCTCAGGGCCAGGCTCCTCGGTTGGTCAGCAGCAGCGCTGGGATAGAATGGAGTCTGTCTGGCTCCTAACCTGTTCCTGCCCCACCATCCAGCAGACAGGTGGAGCCAGTGATTCTGACCCACGCCCTGTGGATGCACCTTGCTCAAGAAGGGAAGGACCATGACGTCTGGGGCAGGCCTGGGGGACCACTGAGAGACGGTCGCTCTCTGATACTGAGGGACGGCTCTTATCCACTTTGTTGATGGCGTGGTCAGGACTGGGGGTTGCAGGCTGTGGAGGTTGAAGAGCACACAGCACATGGCTGGAACCAGTGGGGGGTGGGGCGTGAGGAAGGGAGGCTGGTTCCTGAGCAAGGGGGAGAAAGGCACAGACGCGGCAGGAGATGCTGAAGGAAGGGGAGGGGAGAGGCAGAGTGAGACAGGCCTCAGGTCCCGTGTGTATCTGAGCTCCAAGTACAAAGTGGTCTACCATTATGGGAGATTTATGCTGAGTCCCAGGAATAGGCAAGGAACTGTGGGGACAAACGCTCCTTTTGTCATCTTCAGCAGAGCGAGAGCCAAATGAGAGCACAGGGTTTTAGGCCAATTCATGAAACTCACTGTTATTAAGGGTTTTCGCTCATTCATTCATTCATTCAGCAAATATTTGTTGAGCTGTATATATGCCAGGCACTGTTTCAGGTGCTTGGAATACGATTGTGAATAAAACAGACAAAGAGTTCTGCCTTCAAGCAATTTGCATTTTATTGGTAGAAGGCAGACCATAAGCACCAAAAAAGCCTCAAAAAAGTGAATTGCATAGTATACTAGAAGGCGATAATGCTAAAAACAACCACAAAAAGTGAACCAGGGCAGGGAGAATCCGAAACGGGGCGGGGTGGGGCAGGTGTAGCCTGCAATCTGCAGTAGGATGCTCAGGGAAGGCCTCATGGAGTCGGTGACATTTTAGCAAAGACATAAGACAAGGGAGTGGGCCATGTGTCTACATAAGGAAAACACGTCCCAGAAGAAAGAGCTGTCAAACGCACAGGCCCAGGGCAGCTGGGCAACTGGGACTTCGTTTGAACATTAAAATGATACACACTTCGTTGTAATAATTCAGCATAAAGCAGGCATATTGAAGAAAATAGAAAATTCTGTCTTTCCTATTCCAAGCCCTAAGTTACAGCTATGAATACACTGTGTGTTTTAAACACAGCTGTTTCTTGGAATAAATAGAGGCCTGTGCCATGTAAACTACGAAAGGTTAGAACCATCGATCTACGTTCATGTACTACACTACTGATGCTATTGATCACGTAACCGTAAAATGGATCACAGCAAATGAGCAGCCTTCGACCCCAGGCCATTCTATCCACATTCCTCGTGGTCAGCAACTGTGTCTGTTTGGGTTGTCCCCATAAAACATCACGCCCAGCACACAGTAACTACCCAATAAGTGTTTGTTGAATGGACAGTTAAAAAAAGTAATATTTTGAGAATTATACTGGAATTTGAGACACTAAAAGTTACAAAAACTAAAAAACTAGGGCTATAAAATTCAGTTAACATCAAATCAAATAAATTTAGAAATAAAACTTTGTCCTATTTTCTGGGAGTCAGTAAAATATAAACTACCACAAGTAAGAAATGCCCTCTGATTATTGCCTTACACGTAACGAAGTCTCAGTCATTATTATTGGCCCAAGCTATGTTTATCACGATGCGACGAGGCAGCTAGATTCAATTTTAGTGTCTTAACGGGCATAGAATTCAGTTAATCCATCTACAGCCACCTAACTTTATAGATGAGGAAACTGAGTCCCAGAAGGTTTAAGAAACTCTTCCAAGGTAACATGAGCCTTAATTAATGGCGAGGACACCGCCATCCTGGCCCCTTGTCCTTGGGTTCTGTGCCCGCTCTGCCATCCAGTGACTTTGAATGACCTGATGTTTATCAGATGGCTCCCTGGGCAGAAGCAAACAAAATCGTTAAAGTGTTTTCATCGTTATCTTATTTATTTTGTGTTTTTAACATGCTTTTGTTTTACTAAAATTTTTATCATTATTTTATTATTCAGAAAGAATGTTTCTTTGGTTTAGATATGCAAGAACCAGGAATCCTGAGTTTTTCCTTTACTTCACAACTCAATAGTTGTATAATTTTGGTCTTATGCTTGCTGGTGCACAGGACACAAATGAAATTCTTTAAAAGCTATTATGTTCAAATGTAAGGTACAACAATTAATTTATTACCAAATTGATATAAGAGTAATAATCAAGAAAGTGGGGATGTTCCTAAATAAATCTAAATTTGAAGTCCTGCTTTTAATTATTATTCTCTCTGTACTCATTTAAGTGTGAAGATTCATAAAATGTACTAATGAGAAGAAAGTAATTGTTAAAATCTATTTCTGTGCTTTCTTTTTCCTCTTCAATAGCTAAATTCAATTAGAGCACTTCCCCGAAGACATCGGTAAATAGAGCTTTTCTGAAGACATTACAATTCCATTAAAGGGTAAAACTAATATACTAATAAAATAGTAATATCATTTAAGACTATTTGTATGATAAAATGAAAATATAAGATGTTCTACTTTGGGAGAATTTAATAAAAATCTACCACATAATGTTTTAATTTAGTTAAAATTAATAGTGATATCATAAGAATATATTTATAGATATTCTGGCTTCCTACCTAGATGGCTTACTCTCTTGAAATGCAAATCTCTATCATCTTATTTCCTCATAAGTTTGAGGAGAAAAAATTAAATTTGAATAGAATCTACCTAAATAAGAAATGTTCATATGCAGTGAGGGAGAATGCATGCAATTAAGACACATTTGCCCTTTTGTATATTATTGATATTTATGTATATGACTGCAGTCATTAAATAGACTCACTAAGAATTTTAGTACATGGGTACATTTCCTTCACTCAAATAAAGGATGCTTTTGAAAAGCACAGATAAATGATGTTACGAGGCAAACAAAATTGATTAGCCATGTCCTGAGTTTATAAGTGGTTCCACACCAACGTTTCATTTACCTGGCAGCCACCATGAATTCTGGAAGTGAAAAAGCACGTCGCTTCTTTATTCTAGAAATATTTCCAATGGAGAAAGAAGATTTACTCACTTTGAATCAAAAGAAACCATTTGATATTCTTGGTTACAGATTCTTACAGGCAAATAGCTGCTATCAAGAGACAAGTGTGGGAAACTATACAAATCTGGTTATTTGCAAAATAAATTAGAGCAACTTCAGCAGAATGACTCAGGAATTAATCTTAAACACAGTGGGGATGCTTTACTTGTTCCGATAAATTAGGTCTGGAAAACAGGGTTATTTTATCAAATATTTTCAGTATTTATCTGTCACACACGAATGAACTGCATCATTTATCTTGATGCAAAAACATTCTCAATCAAAACACTAGAGTCAGTAACTTCAAGCTAATGAAGTGTTAAAATAAATCTCAAAATGTACCAAATAAAAATATGTTCTATCACCTCACTTAGAATGATCACTACCAAAAATTTTTAAAAGTTAAAAAAGAATATATTGCATTTTCTTGAAAAAACATTTACCAAAAATAGTTTAAAGTTGAATTAGATGATAATAATAATAATAATCACACTTAAAGATGATTGACTCCATCGTGAGCACAAGACTCAGAGCCTTCGTGATCTGGGGCATATGAAAACACAGTTTTTTGTAACATGCTACTCACAAATTTTGGTTAATTTGAAGCCATAAGTAGATCTAAATTTTATTAAGATTCATAAACAGAGTTATGTACCTCCAGGGTCATAAACATTACTATTTCTATAGTAAAATATTTCCATTTAGATAGAGGTGCTTTGTTGGTGGAATGATGATTCTTAAAAGTACCAATATTTTTAGCAATAAAATTGCAAGAAAAATTTCACTACAATTTTAAAGTCAGAAACATTTCCCGTGGTATCAAATTTATGTATTTTTCCCTCATCATTATTTTAAATAGCCTACAACTTATACAAAATATTCCTAGATCTAGACAAACATACTTTCATGTTAATTCTAAATAGACCTACTGTACAACTTGAGATGACATCAAGATTGCTTACTGTTGAAATTAAACTATAGAGGAATGGCACATTAAAAATTGTATCATTAAAGTTATATGATTTTAGAATATTTTCCTAGTGACCAGTGAGTGGGACAAAAGTCATCTGATGCCCAAATCCTTATGAACACTCACTGTCTCTCAATCTGATGCTGTGTTCACTTCACCTGCAAAATGGTAGAAACTTCTGAATGCAGAAATAAAGCTGATAAGAGGCAAAATGTGTGCTGCCAAGTGGGAGACATGGTTACTTGTGAGTTTAGCATCATTTGATGCAGTAATTTCTCTCTCATTTTTATGGGCACATATTATTCCCATATATTGATTGATTGATTGATTGATTTTCTGAGGAAGTCTGGCCCTGAGCTAATATCTGTGCCCATCCTCCTCTATTCTGTGTGTGGGACGCCACCACAGCACAGCTTGATGAGCGGTGTGTAGGCCTGTGCTCAGGATTCAAAGCCACAAACTCGAGCCACTAAAGCGGAATGCGCACACTTAACCACTATGCCATCAGCTGGCCCCTATTCCTATATTTTAATAAAAATTTACTGTAAATAATATTCTGCTCCCTACAGTAATAAATCATAGTATCAAGACACTTGAAATATACTTCTTTTGGTTGAACATAGAACTTATTTACAAATAAGTCATAATAAAAAAGTAAAAAGCGTGTTCATAATTCTGTATTAATAAGAATTTCCTTTAATCACCTCATCTAAAAGGATCATTTCCTAAAATCTACCCTTAAAGTTATAGATACGAAATGAAATCAAATAACATCATTAATTCATATGTCATTAAATGACAATTGATTTTCAAATAACCTTCATCTCATTTATCTACGAACTGAAACTATTTGGATTTCTGTTTTGCTTAATCTATGCCCAGACACACTTACATTTATATTCATTACAAAATCACCCTACTTAATTTTCCTGTACTGAAACAGTCATTACAGAAGGCAAAATCCACTGGCTCATTTGTTTTGGAATAAATTCAAAGCTTTCCAGAATGGTCTTTTATGAAAGGAAATGCTAAGTTCCCTGACAGCCAGGACTGTGCCTGTCAAATACTGCTGTGGCTCTGGTCTTTAGAATGGTGCGCACAGTAGGGGCACAATAAATACGTGTTGAATGAATGAATAACCATGTGATCATGGATTTATTTATTTATTTATTTATTTATTGAGGAAGTTTAGCCCTGAGCTAACTACTGCCAATCCTCCTCTTTTTGCTGAGGAAGGCTGGCCCTGAGCTAACATCTGTACCTATCTTCCTCTACTTTATATGTGGGACGCCTACCACAGCATGGCTTGCCAAGCAATGCCGTGTCCGCACCGGGATCTGAACCAGTGAACCCCGGGCCACCGAAGCAGAATGTGTGAACCTAACCAATGCGCCACCGGTCCAGCCACCTCATTGTGGTCATGAGTTTTTATCTAATTTACACAATTATTTTATATTCTTATTGGAAAAGACTTTAAATTTTTAATAATTTTTATATTGAAGATTTTCCTAATTTTTCTAGTCCCTGAAATTCTATCCCAGAAATCAGACAGTAGCAGAAAGAATTAGTTTTAAGTTCCAAATATGTAAGTCATATTAAGAGGTAAATGTCTTAAAGACTAAAACAAGATAAAATATTCTTAAAGCCATCATGAAATATCAGCCTGTGGCCTTTTCCAACATTGGTAAAATGACTTCCTTTTTCTGAGTGATGGGTGTTTAGCTTTTCTTTCAAATTGAAATCCTGAAGATATGAGACGATTTACAGATACAGAAAATAAATTACGTCTCTCTTAAGTGAGGGCACAGTTCCTGCACTGCACACACTAAGAAAGGGGTATGTAAGACCCGCATGCTGGCAAAACGGGGTGTTCTGTTTCTGAGATGCTGCATATTCTCATCTACTTAATAAATATTAGCGACGTGTTCACTGAATTTCTGCTTACACTAGAAGAGAAGCATCCAAAACACCCAATAACCTTCTGTGACCAGTATCTACAGATAAGGACCTTATACAAGAAACACCACCCAGCAGGAGAATGACTCAGCACAGCTGTGAAGGACACAGTGTGGACGGTGTGCATGTGGTGCTTCTGACAGAGCGACTCGAAGTGGATTCAGAGCACTGATGCTATTTCTAAAAACCTACCTTGTGGACTGACCCTAGCTCTGGACAAAACCAGGTTTAAAAACACAGTATTCATAAAATTTATGAGAACCAGGTGTTCTACTTTAAATCAGACATTTTTAAATTTACCCCAAAGCCTAAACTTCCTTATTAACTATGTAATAACAAGAAAAGAAGAGGATAACCGAGACCAACCCATCAAGGCTCCGGCATAGATTTTAAAACATTTTAAAGCACCTGAGACTTTTTACTGGTTCACATGTAAACAAAAGCAGTAGTTAAATCTGCTTCTAGAAAGTGACAACCTGATGCCAATGCTCGCTAAATGCAACTGCCTCGCGGGTCCAATGGGGTCTGAACCGCGCCGTGAGCGCTGTCCTCGTTTCAGGGACCATTCGGAGGCGCTCTATTGGCACTGGCTGATGGAGCCACCGCAGGGCTGGCTCAGGCTCCGGAAGGACGCCTCAGGGCCCACCTGCCCCCGGGCCTCCACCGGTGCCTACAGTGGTGCCTCTGGAAGCCACGTGTCTGTGAGGAAGAGGCGACTAGTACCTGTCATTCTCCGGAGACGCGTGCTGGATTTGAATCCTGGGGCTAGGAGGCAGTCTCCTATCTAGGGAGGGGGACCATCTACCCCTGTTTGCCCAACGAACAAGACAGGAAAAAACAAGACATTTAGTAACTCTTAAAATAAAAGCATACATGGAACAACAGGACTGGAACAGCACCCAAAAAGGCAAAGTCTAGACTCTTTCTCCACAATTCACTCTTCATTTTCAAAAGACTTAGAAAGATAAATTATCGTATTGTAAGAAAATAAAACCTGTAACCTTATAAGTGAATAGAGAAACAATTTATTTGAGAAGATGTCTGAAATCTGTTAAGTGTAATTTTGTTATTTTAAATGTGCGTGCTGTGTATACACGTCTATACACACACAACTATGTATATAACTTCAGGTTTAAAAAGATGCATCCTTAAGAATCCGGCTTATGTTTGAATAAAACAGGTTTAATAAGCTACCAATTCTTATTTGATTGCAAGCCTTGAAAGTACTGGATAAAGTAGCAAAGGTGAGGTGTGTGAAATTAATAAAAAGCAGAAACACAGTTTAAATGGAAGAAATAAAAGTGCTCCTTAGTGTGAAAACTGACATAAAAGAAAGAATTCATGGGAATTCTCCCAGTGAAGTCCTAACAAGTGTTCTTGGGGAAAACTTCAGGGCTTACTGTGAGTAAAAATACTGATGGATAAAAATGGGAGATACAGGTCAATGTGACAGTAAGATGGCACTACCTTTAAAAAACTCCTCATCTTTACAGGCAAAAGTATTTCTCAATTGGTTAAACCGTGGTTTTTTACTCCAGCATTTACAACAACACTTTTTTTGATTAAAATTTAAATAAACGTTTGAAACTTGGATCATTCTTTTGTTAAACTATCTTGAAAGTCTGTGTAATTTGTACACAAATTACAAACATCCAGTCGAAGACTGAAAAGAGGCACAAAGGGACTGAAGAGGCCAGATTAGGAAACTTTTAGAATTAGATATAAACATTTGAAGTGGGATAAAATCTCTGGACACTGGCTTCCTCATACACAACACAGGATAACTGAGTGTCTTTCAGGACTCATCGAGCTGTAAGAGTTCATTATCATCCAAAGGAGACTAGTCCTAATGTTAAAAAAAAAGCCATCTTTTTGCCATTATTACTTGGCTTATTGGATCTGTTAGGCAGGCTGGACAAAAGCAGCAGAGGGCTATCATCTCGTGGCCAAGACGTCCAGGTCAGCAGGGGCTCGATTCTCAGGACCCTGGAAGCCTGGACTGGTCACAGCCTTAGACAGACTCGGCACGACTCAGGCAGGGCTCTGGGAAGGCAGGGAAGCAAACAAGATGTTTGACAGCAGACTTTAGGCAGAAGGAAAAACGTGTAATGTGTTACACGTTTATGAGATTGAAAACACCCTGTGTTAATTTTAAATTACTTAGTTATTTTAAATTATTTAAATAGTTGGTCAATACAATCTGAATGCTTTAAAACATATCTTTCCACTTTACTGGCTTTTGTTATGCAGATACGATAAAGAAACGTATTTCTAAAGTAACTGAAAATAAGTACAACTACAGGGTTTTCTGCATTAAATTATACTCAGTTGGGTTAAAACTTATGGTGTTATTTGAAAACAAAAAGAGTTAATATGTTTTTCTGTAAAGTAATAATAATCTTAACTCCACACGATTGTGAGTAACCTTGCTTCCTGAGGCAAAATTCCAGTCCTTGTGTTTATTTAAACACAAAAGTAAAGAAAAATGGCATAATTATGGAACATGCAGTGAAAGCTATGAAGGACAAAGGTGTACATTTAGAAACAAGCAACTGTGAACGCAAGCTATTAGAAGGTGATTTTTCAAGAAGCATTTAGCGTGACACGTAGATCTGTGCCCTCAAGGTCCTTCTGAATAGGCTGACAGAACCAGTGTAAGAATTCTGTTTGCTTTTCCCTCATATATTTCATCATATGACGAGAGCAGGATCAATTTATACCCAGTTTTTGTCCTAGGAATAGAAACTACATAAGTTTTAATAAAATACATCTGTGAGTTCTAAATAGGCTAGTATTATATTTTGTTGTTTTTAAAACGTGTGCAACTTCTTTTTCTCCTATCTAGGTGAACTAAACCAGCCCCTTCATGATTTCTCTTTCCAAACCATCTTGCCTGTGAGTTGCATTAGTTAGTTACGTTATTAATACTTTAATATCAGGTATTCCAAATTCACTAATTCTGAAACTGCACTGTGTTCAGAGCAGAAGGCGGCCAGTCTGATGCTGGCACTGACTTAGAGGCTTGATGAGCTCCTTTAACACGGGACCAGAGTGTTTTGTCTTGTTTTGGCAGTTACATCAACCATGCATGGCACAGAACAAGTAATCAATAAATATTTGGGGATATTTAAGTAGACAATAAGGAGATAAGACTCTAGGTTTTGTGGTAAAACAGGTAAGAATAATGAGAACCTTAACTAAGAAATTAACAGTGGTGAGGGGACCCACCGAGAAATGAAGGAATTAGAACTGACAGGCCTTGGAAAGTCATTAAACAGTTCTTACGTTACGGCTTTCCCCCCTTCACCTGATATACCTTAGAATAACTTCTGTGTTTAAATGTGTAATTAATATAGATGCTCGCGTCTGTGCACGTTTCAATGGTGCATCTCTCTTTGCAGACCATGGCTAAGCAGCTAAATTATCTAAAAGAGAAATTGTATGGACATGTAAATCATTCATTCCATGAACAGCACAAATAAAAAATACCTGTGAAGTACTGTAATATTAGAAACCAATCTGAACAAATGAGGTCACTAACTACACGGTATATATTTTTATTGTCTATTTCCATTATTCATTTTAGTTCTTTAAAAACATTTTCCTGAATATTGTTTTAAATTGAAATTAATATAGATGCTTAAACTTTGAATTTAAAATTAAGTTTTAGGTAGGAACTTGCTTTCCCTTGGCCTCGTGTTTCCATGTGGAGGGAAATTCACTCAAGCGGTGCTCCTGGTCTCTCTACCCAGGAGGCACGAGCGGCTTATGTGACAGGGGACCTCATGTCAAAGGCTCAGGCATGGATGACAGCCCTTTCTGATTCCCCCTCCCCGGCCAGGCTGCCTGCAAACACACCTGCGATGCAGCCATAGACACCGGCCCGGCCCCCGACAGAAGCCTCTGGTGGTTCAGTGAATCTGGCCGATTCTAGGCAAATTACCACTGAGCTTACAGACCTGAAGTCACACTTCGACACATGTTCACTGTGTTTACAGTGACAATCAGATCTCCCAGCTTCCAGGTCCTGGGTCTGGCTCACAAACAGACGCAACTTAGGGATCAAAAAATAGGCGGCATTTTTAAAGTCCCCCTAATCCCCCAAATTGAGCACTGACTAAGTAAAAAATAACAGTGGTCTCAGAAAAGATGGCAAGGACAGACAGGCTGTGGTCCCTGCCCTCAGGGCCTGCAGGACCGCAAGGGTGCAAGCACGCCCCCGAGGACACTGCCACAGGAGGATCTCCACACGGCAGAGAGGACAGCGAGCGATCCTGACAGCAGAGAGAAGGGAAGCGCGGGCTGGGGAGAGACAGCATTATTTGACCTGCATGTTTGAGGAATGAGTAGAATTTTTAGGCAGACAACAAAGGGAAAAGGGTATTTCAATTTTATGAAAACAACACTTGAAACAAAAGCTAATAAAACCCATTAATCAAGCTTATGAGAAAACTAATGGGGCAAGAGGGAGAGTGGAAAGGAAAAGGGCTGCGGCTGCTCAGGCGAGGGACCTGCTGGGAGATTCTCCAGAGAGAACTGGGGGAGTTCCCCACTCACGGACACCAAGAAGGAGCCGGAGGGGAGGCTTCCAGACTCTGTGGATGGATCTGTGTCAACGCCAACAAATTAAAGGAACATTCAGGAAGAGAAAGCAGCGAGCTGCAGAAGGATGCAGGGGACCTAAGGGAGCAGTCAGGACTTCTGAGGTGCACAGGGTCTGACAGACATTTAGACACTCAGGCCTGGTCCTCAGGGTATCACTGACAGCAGAGCGCTGTCTTCATACGCAGCAGAGAGGAAACTTCTGATAGAAATATGATTTCAGGGACAGAACAGGTGGCGCAGAAAAGGAAAACTGAGGATGAAGCCAAGAAATACAAATCTTTACGGGACAGGGAGGAAGAGAAGCCTCAAAGGAGACAGTACAACAGAGGCATGAGAAAATCAGCAGAGGGGACTTAGCGGGAGAGGTTCAAGTAACCAGGCAAAGCAAGACGCTGCTGGACAACCAGGGAGCCACATGATCCCTACAGGAACGTCAGCACAGTGGGAGCCCATGGGGTCCCTACAGGAACGTCGGCACAGTGGGAGCCCATGGGGTCCCTACAGGAACGTCAGCACAGTGGGAGCCACATGGTCCCTACAGGAACGTCGGCACAGTGGGAGCCCATGGGGTCCCTAGAGGAACGTCGGCACGGTGGGAGCCCATGGGGTCCCTACAGGAACGTCGGCACGGTGGGAGCCCATGGGGTCCCTACAGGAACGTCGGCACGGTGGGAGCCCATGGGGTCCCTACAGGAACGTCGGCACAGTGGGAGCCCATGGGGTCCCTACAGGAACGTCGGCACAGTGGGAGCCCATGGGGTCCCTACAGGAACGTCGGCACAGTGGGAGCCCATGGGGTCCCTACAGGAACGTCGGCACGGTGGGAGCCCATGGGGTCCCTACAGGAACGTCGGCACAGTGGGAGCCCATGGGGTCCCTACAGGAACGTCGGCACAGTGGGAGCCCATGGGGTCCGTACAGGGACGTCGGCACAGTGGGAGCCCATGGGGTCCGTACAGGGATGTCAGCACAGTGGGAGCCCATGGGGTCCGTACAGGGATGTCAGCACAGTGGCAGAGCAGTGGGAAGGAGTCAGAATCAGATTGAGGATTCACTGGGAGGTGAAAATGGAGGCAGTAAAGAGAAACTACCCTTCACTGAGCCTTCAGTAAGGCTAGGATTTCTACGAAAGATCAAGGAAGACGGTAAAATATCTGAGAAAAGGAACTATTCCTCGGTGGCTCTAAAAAGCAATGCTTCTAAACATTTAAGCCACACTTTGATTTAAAATCTGGGAACTGAAAAGTTACTAGCAGGCCTGTAACTCACTCCTTCCCAATCAGGGAACAAGGGGGATTGAACGACCTCAAGCAGACCCTGAAAACAATGGGAGGAAAGTGCAAAGACCTTGACCAGACCTCCCTGTAAATATGCAGTGGTATTTGCTCATGAAACGATAAAAGAGAGTCCTTATCTATTAGACGTCTTACATATAACTAATATATATAACTAATCTTTCTGGATCTTTTATTGTAAACCCAAAATTTCTTGATTTATGGCTCATGGCTAGATTGGGCAATGGGGTAATCCATAAGTATTTTTGCCATTTGTGTAATCAACGGAATATATAATGGAGGCACTCAAAACCTGAGTGGCTTCCCTTGCCAACAGCGTCTCTACACACATCACCCAGAATTCATCTGCTGACCTGGGCCAAGCCTCCCAATAAGGGAGAAAAGGGAGAAAAGGGAGAAAAGGGAGAAAAGGGAGAAAAGGGAGACCTGACACTTTCGATCCTTTGGGAACAGAGCGTGTCAGATGTGCCCGGTGCCCCTTTCTCTCTGAATCGTCAGTGAAGGGCAGCGTTGGGCACTGAGTCTGACTTAACAGTTTCATCCTTTCTATCAACACAAAGCTTCATTTATTTTCAAAGTGAGACAACTTCAGAAAAAGGCGTAAGTATAACAGCACAGATGTGTTCGTGATGATGGTTTAGAACGAGCAAACTGTTCAACCTTAATAGCTCACGTCTGTGGGAATACATTACAATCTTAAGAATATGAAATTAAGTTTTTAACAAATTTTCTCTAACGTTTTTTCTACTATGTACTAGGCATTGACATAAGAAGTTCTCTGGCCAAGCAGAGACATTACCTTACCTAGAAAACCCTGCAAGTGTCCTTCTTCCTACTCTGCACACCCTGTTTGGGGACTTTAGGTGCATTTTCCAAAGAGAAGGAAGTCACCACGGGTGACACTGCTGTGCTCTGCTTCACAGCTGCTTACAGATGTGTGCACAGAAGGGCATTTGGGGCCCTTATCCTCCAAACCAATAGGCATCTACAACTTCTGTAATTTTCTTGATGAAAACTCATCTGTCTATATTTTCTTCTTGGCAAGAAAGTGACCCCAATAAATTAAAGACCATTGGTAATTCCAATCGCTGTCCCCTTTCATTTTTTAATGGAAATTCTTTTTTATTCAACATAGAGAGTGAATATAGGTTTCAATCCTATTTTTTCTTCTTCCATCAAAAGTAAGCACGTTCACTTTGACCTCATCTGACTATACAATAATTGGGGTCAGATTATCTTTCTACTGGCTGACCCGAGGTAAATTCATGAACAGGTAGACTTGTGAACTCTACAGCCTCAGCGTGACAGGGACACACTCCACACAGGCTGCGGCATCAGAAGAAACCTGCGCTGTCCAGTGCAGCAGCCACAAGCCACACGTGCCTGCTGAGCACTGTGAATAAAGGAATGCAAAAGATCAACCAACAGGTTATATGCTGAAGTGATAATATTTCAGATCTATACTGGGTTAAAGTATTAAACTTTATTTCACCTTTTTAATGTGGCAGCCAGAAAACTCAAAATTACACATGTGGCTCACATTACATTTCTATTAGATGGCACTTATCTAGATGATATTAAAATTGTTAGGTGTTACTTCTATTACAAATTTTACAAATATAAAAGAAAATAAAAAAGAGTTTTTAGTAGAATCTTACAAAGATACTAAAAAATGGGGATGCATACCTGTACCTATTATTCAATTCCAGGAATGAACATCTCATAAATAAATGAATGGAGTCAGACTAGAAAGATTGCTAGAGAAGAGCCTTAAGCAGCCTCTGAAGAAGAGGATATGTGGGTTATACTAGCACAACTAAGCATTTTTCTTCAGGATTTGTAAAGAAGTGGTATGCACATTTCCAGTGAATGACTTCTAATTGAAAAGAGATAATTATAACCAAGGCCCTCAATTATAACCAAGTTTACTGGAATAGAAACTTCCAGCATAATGGAAATATTAGCTGTTCACAACTAGGAGACAGTGTAATACATAATTATTGAACACATTTGAATTAAAATCAGAATTATTTATTAATCAATTAAAATGTTAAGCAAAATTATGTGTGTGTACATACGGGCATATATATAATGTGTGTTTATTTTTCTAAGGCATCAGGAAATCTATGATGAACATATTTTTTGTTGTCAGAATATAATTTAATGCAAAACATGATCTATATCAAAGAGGACATTGATTAAAAAATGACTGCAGATGCACAAAGGAAGCGTGCTCTCTAAACAGAACTCTCGTGAGTGTGTCGAAGACTGCTGTTAAACCTTCACCTCTAGGTATCAGCGGGACAACAGGAAAGTGCCCTCCCCTTCAGACAGCTCCCTGGACCGTGAACCTATCAGCCTACTGAAGGCTCCCTGAGTGGAGTGTAAATGAAAGGGCTGAACAGCAACAGAGGAAAAAAGCGGCAGCCAGAAGCAGTTACAAATTACACCCCAGCATTTGCAACACATCCATGGAAATATGTGGAGGTGTGCCCTGGGGCCTGGCCACATCCACGTATCTCCACACAGACGCGTGTGACGGGGAGGGAAATGGAGACAGCCAGTAGCGTGAACATGAATGAACAGAACTGTGAGACTCACACGGCACAAACAGTGGTTGGAAACCGTCACTGGTACAAATGAAGGAAATTAAGAAAGTCTTTACTTTATACCTTTCTCGTTCTGGTGAATGCAAACTAGCGTCTGGTCTCAAGCAGGTGGTACTAGCACTCCTGGCCCTGTCAAGGGAGGGCCGCAGCTCACTAGAGCCAGAGCATTGCATCCAGCGGTAGAAGAGAAAGACAAGAAGACAGAGAGGAAGACCACGTTAGAGCACAGAGCACACACCGTCCCCCACACAGACGCAGAGCCACTGCCCGCCCGTCAGGGGCCAGAGCAAAAACGTTTGTTTAGAAAAAGAAACTAAACAAAGATTATGCTTGAATGGCTTTGCATAATTTTTTTAAAAAGGATCTCAGACTGAAAAATGAGACTAAATCGCACCTACTTATGGAGAAACTAGATACAGAAAGCACTAAAACAAAATGCCTAAAATTTATTACCAAGAACAGATGCCACACCAAAACAAAATGAAGGACATCGGAGGAGGAGAGTCTCAGGGCTCAGCTACTGGTTCACAACACCGGGCAGGGCAGCGGAAGGCGACTTCCGCGGGGTCTTACCTAGCCCAGATTTCATCAGGACACGTCAGTGCTCCTGAGTTAAAGTGCTCCTGATGGGGGCGGAAATCCTGTCTAGTCACTGGTCTGGGTTTGGTATGTGCAGGCAGAATTGAGCTTCACAAATCAAAATTGTCCAAAAATAAAATAATATAAAATTAATTATCACAATCAAAATCAACACGGAAAACAACAAATAAATGACAAAGACGACAACTAGAATTCTGATATTTGAGCAAGTAGATTTTGGTTAGAGAAACACTCTAGAATTCTTAAGTTTTATAATTAAAAGTATTTCTAGATATTACCATTAATTTAATGTTTCTCTGGGTATAATTAATTTCAAGAGGAAATGTGAATGCTTCATTAGCATGTAAGTCTGCTATTTTTAACAGGCAGAGCATGAGGGACGCGATTGCCGTGCTCTCTGTTGGGACTCACCTGTGAACATCCCAGTGGGAACTGCTCTCTAACAAAGGCATCTTGGGCGGCAGCGTTTTATAGTGCCTAGCAAGATGTCTGGAACGTGGCCACACAAACAGGCAGGAAACAGAAAAATACACATGAAGCCAAGTTTACCAGGATATGAAAAAAGTAGGAGGCCCCTATAAAGCTACAAACTTAGATGGACTTTTTGACTTTTTCTCAAAAGAACCACAATAATTATTTGAAGATAGGATGCGAATTATGAAAATATGGAATCATAAACATCTGTCTTCATAATTAAGATGAAGACTCAGAATTTCAATTTAATTGCCTTAATTGGAAAAATCTCTGCTAACTAAACTCTATGAATTAACCAATATTTAAATTTACTATTTAATCCCTGATTTAATATTATACCTGCTTCTATGGAAGAAAACAACTCAGCTAAAAGTACCAACCAAATGATTTATGTAATTTGGGAATTAAAATACCACTGAAAGTTAGTATTCTACTACGAAGTACAGAGCTGCCCAGCATTACAGGGACGAGTTAGTGACGGTCCTGCATTGCGGCAAAGAGCCAGGGGTCCAGAAGTGCTTCTAGTGGAGGGAGTTCTCCCACTTACCAGCTTCTGGATCCAAATCCACCACAGGCAAAATTTACCACGGAAACTGGGTGTGACGGGCATTAGTTGCAAACCAGAAGACGAATTCTGATTTGGCAGAAAACAGCAGAAACGAGGCCCAACTTTATCCGAATTCCTTTAAAATCCATGAGGGCTTCTAGACTGTCTACCCCACCAAGGGCAAACTGGCTCCAGTCAATTAAGTTTTGATAATTTAATAATGTTTCTACAAATTTAACTTCTGATTATGAAAATCCATTGTCCATGTTGGCTTAAAGAAAGGGAAACAGAAGGAAAGAGCACGTAACTCATAGGATAAAGGTCTGAGCTCCCCCATGCCTTCGCCACTTACCGGCTGTGAACCTGGGTGAGGCAGTCACATCAGCCTTTTTATGCATTTAAATACCGGGGGGACGTAGCAGCACTTAACAGGGATGCTGTGGGACTGAACGAGGCACAGGTGTGGCGCCCAGGACCTGGGGGGCTGCCACAGCATCTCCTCTCTCAGGACCTAGGTTCCAGGGTTAAACGACGTGGGCGAAATGGATCACACAAGGTGAGTCAGATTTCTTTAGTGCCCGACCAACCTTAACGTGCTGTGCAGACAAATCCCCAGGGAGAGGAGGGGCTTTAACTTGCAAATGTTCCAAAATCTGTTGCACTCACAAATTCTTTAACTGGAGGAAGCCTGCACAGGACCAACTCCCCAGGACATATTTGTGCAGGAACTAGTCTGGTGGAGAACATCAAACAGACTCGATTTTGAATCCTTGCTCTATTACTTATCAAGTTAAACTTTCTTAGCCTCTTTCCTCATCTGTACAATGAGTTAGCAATATTCCTATCATATAAATTACTATTAGGAAACTAAGATAAAGTAGGGACTCGAATGTTGTTTTCCTATGTACTGGAAAGTAGTAAATCCTCAAATTTTATTCTTGGAAGTTCTAAGTGAGTATGATACGCTGTATTTTGAAGATAAGATTGAATAGAACGATGAAACTACTAGTGGATCCTATTGTGCACACCTGATAAATATCACCCTTCGAAGTGGAACATAAGGGGAACACGACGGTATACAAGCTATTCTGCTTAGGCCGCTGGTGGGAGGACGTGAAGGAGCACCCGCAGCTGGTACCAGGCACACACCAGTGCCTAACAAATGTACTGTTTTCTGTCTGTTTTTTACACTTGTGGTCACATCAGCAGGACTGCGAGAAAACTTTTCTGAATCTGTAAACAAATCATTCCTATTAAACTACTCATCAGGACGACCAATAGGAAGCCTGGACAGTTCAGCCTTATAAACAATCTGAGTTGATTTTCACAATATTTATGATTTTATATTTTTGCCCCAGTTCACATCAGAACTAACATTTCCTCATGTTTTCCTGTGGCACCACAAGCAAACGTGGCCGTGGTCATCACAGGACAGTTAATTCTTAGCAGGGTGACCATGTCTGTGTCACTGAGCAGAACCACTCGTGACCAGGGACGCGGTCATGTCTGCACCCGTCCCGCATTGTGGGCTTGCCAGGCATGGATCTTTCCTTCTCTTTCCCATTTCCTTCTTATTGGCCAAAATATCTGAAAGAGTATGTCTGTGTGTTGGTTTGTTTCACTGACTACTTCCTGATTTTCCATTAACTCCAAATTGACAATAAATATCTGCAGACTGTATTGGATGAGTAATTTGTAAGAGGACTTATTTCTCACGTCATCTAAGATGTGATGAGGTGAAAATAAAGCATTCGTTTCTAAGCTCCAGTTTGGAGGAGAGTATCACATCCTCCTTTATCTCATCTTTAAAGAGGCATCAGGTCCTTACAAGCCTTTGTGGGAAAGTCTGTATGGTAGCATTTCTGAACTGCCGGGTGAGGGAGGGAGGGTTTAGAAGTTAGCACGTCAATATCCTCACTCTTTATCAAGAAGGGAGCTGAAGCTCAGCCATTAAAAATGAACCGGTAAAGATTCTATTAACAGCAAACAGAATATAAACAGTAGATCCCAAAAGGAAACAAAAAAGACTAAAACAAAGCAACATATAACGGTGAAAACAAAACGCTGCCGTGCACAGACCAGTCCTCTCCTGACTAGACAGGCGTGTGCGCTGTGGGAGCCACTCAGAGTGAGCACTGCAGAGGCCGGCTCCTCAGTCCGAGGAACATCTAAGCGGTGCCACCGAGGCTCATGGGTCTCCAGACTTTGATACACAGACAGAAAAGTTGTCTGCCTGGATCAGAATTAAAATAGACTTGGAGCCTTTTCCACAACCTCCATATAAAACAAAGCAAGTTTTGAATACTTGGGAAGGTAATGTGACGTATCTGTAACAATACCACTCAGGGAGAGACAGGAGGAGGGCAGAATGGAGAGTCAGCACACACAGCCCCGCCGAGGGCCCAGTATTTACCTGGTCGTGTGGAGGCACTCCGCACTGCGTCCTCGTTTTGCCCTGGGCAGCATGAGAAGCTCACTGCACGGACAGGATGACGGTGAGTGGAACAGATAAAGGATGAGGCATTAAATGATGCGGTTATGCCAATGGTATGCCGATGAAGACATGAAAAGGGAAGAAACCAGATTGTCTGCACTAGCATATTTGCTTGAGAGGTTAAACAAAAATAAACATGACAGTATTCTTAAAAATTTTAAACAATAAAGTACAAACATTATGGTCAAAGTCCTAGCTCTTGCTGATTTGCTACTGTATTCCAAAGTGATTTTATAGAATGTTAAAACAAAACAGAACTAACCTAAACTTTCCCCAAATAAGATGTAGAACTCTATTGCAAATTCTAGACGCTTGGGTATTTCAATACCTTTTAAAAGGTCTATAAATCTGGCCTTTCTGACACTAATGGGAACCCTAAAATTTTCTACTTCTTTTTAGCAACTTAAAGCATCATAGTTTTCTTGGCTCTTAGAGCCACTGAAATGCATTATCACATACGTTTCTTCTTAACCAACCAAAATATACTTGACTAGGATTGTTTTATTTTAAAATTGATCCTTTTTCAACACTCTAATTTCACTCTATTGAATGCCCTCGTCAAGAAGTCCTTTTTCTTCCCTCCTCACCTCCATTCACGTGGCCCCATGAATCCTGAGAAAGTGGCCCTCCGTCAGCTCGACTTAGGCTGAGCAGTGTGGAACCCAGTACCTCAAGGGTCCCTGTCCCAGGACCCACTCTCTGGAAGGTCACGGCACCGCTTCCCGCAGGAGGGTGACAATTAGAGAGGAAAGAACTTCTACTTGAGTTCTGTGTCCCTGACTACACAGCAAGAAGTCAATCATTGAGCACCACTATCATTTCCATACTCCTCCCCGGAAGTTCTCCACTCCAAAGAGACAGAGGAGAATGTTCAACAAGGGGCACCATAAAACCTAGAGTCAGATCCTGAGCCTGTGGTCAGGCTCCCTGTGCGGGGGTGTGGTTCCTTAGAGGAGAAAGTCGGTGGGCACGCAGGACAATCGAGCCATAATGATGTCTTTTAGAGATTGTGTCCAGGAAGTACTGGTTCATAAACAAATGCAGAACTAAACTTGAGTACACATCTATATCGGAAAGGACTCAACTCAATATTTCGTACTTTATAGACATTTTATGGATGTAGGTATATAAACAATTATTATGCAAGTTCTCACAGAAACTCTGCAATATTAACTGTCTTTCAGATGACCTGTATCCAAAACTTTTCATTACATAAGAAACATATTTTCTTAATTACATAAGAAACATCCCAAAGACTGCAACTCATAAAAAACGAAATATCTGAAAATTGCTTGTGTAGGCTCCCTCCTGTAATTTAGGTTAGCGCCTTAGTCAAAAACAGGTGTACATTTAAAACTGGCTAAATACACATTTTGATTTTGTAAAAAAATGCACATACTATGACAATATAACGTTACCAAATATTGCCTAGAGTTGCATTCCCATTAGAATATCCTGACAGTTGTTCTCTGACAGAAGTCCAGTTTGGAGCAAAGGAACACTGACTCTGTGAGGTACTATGGCGAGATAGCGAGCACATTAAAACAGAGCACAGAAAGGTGTATAGTGTTGAGATCATCACTTGGACAGATACCTGTCTTGTTCTGATAAATACTGACTATCCACATCTCTGGATCTGTGATCAACTGGGCTTCGGGAGGCATCATGGTGTCTGGTTGGAGAACGTGACCTTCTGGTTGGATGAATTTCATCTAAACTCCTAAAATGATTAAAAAAATTCAGACACATCAAAGTGCATCATCTTCCCCAGACAGGCCAACAGACTAACAGGGAAGGACTGACCGTGATTGGCAAGCAACTGACACGGCTTGAAAATTGTCAGCATCATAACCAAATACCCACGTTATCCATGGGCTAATGGTGTTCATTCCCTATGAGGGCTGGGCCTGAGCCGCACTTCTCCAGCCTTCTGTGGCACCTCTATCAAAAAAGCACCAGATTTCATCTGCACTTTTAATCAAAGCTTCAGTGTATTTCAGGGAAAGATGAAGCAGAGAACTATAGTACTGAGAGTTTATACACTTTTCCAGGTATTTAAAATGCTTCAAAGAGACAGTCTTAAATTTCTCAAAAATGATTTCTGCCTCTTAACCTTATCCTCTTTGCCACTTCTCTTCACAGGTCTGATTCACAACCATACAATTTCTCCTGAAAGGGGAGAAACCAGGAAACAGGATACAAGACAGTTATTCAGAAACAGTGCTGGAACAGAAACTTTTTCCACTCCCAGGAAATTTCTTGAGATTAAAGAAAAGAATGTTGCCTAGGTTGGGCAATGAACACAAAGGCATTCTGCCTACAAATGATTCTGGAAAAAAAGAACCTGATTGACTAAACCACGATTTCATTTCAGTTAGAGCCTTGTGGCCGTTTACACTGTATCACAAGAAAAAGGCGTGTTGGGCACTGGGGCACCTCAAAGCTTACCTCTGTAATGGCACATTTGGTAAACGGGAGCGCGGCCGGCCTTGGTCACCGCCGCGATGAGGAGACACGGAGCGCGAGCGGTGATGCGAGGTCCTCTGCTGTTCCGGCACAGTTAACGTCGCAGGTTTGCTTTCTCTAGCACTAGACCTGTAACCCACTGGTGAGAACAGACACACAGCGTCAGTCAGTGTTCTTGTACGACGCGAACATGCATGCGGAGGTGTCAAACGATATCTAAAGCAGCCATTGACCCACTAAGATTCAATGCCATGCGATCAGTGTTCCCAGGACTCTCTCGGTAAGTCAGTAGACGCACAGAGTGTGTCACACACATGCCTGAGAGCAGACTACCGCTGGGCTCAGAGGCAGCATGGAGATGACGGACACAAATACGACAGTTGAGACCTCAGAAGGGATGATGACTTGTGATGCCATTTTAATTTAAAGAATGAACGAGTTAGAGACTTTTCAGCAGCACAAATCAAGCACTTGACAGTGAACTATAGTTTATACAAAGTCAATGCTTAGAAATTTGGTGTCTCTTTATATGTTATTTTAATTTTTCTTCCAAAAGATAAATTACATAAGTTGGATTTCAGATAGCTTCACTAATAAGAAAATGAAAATGGTATCACACCAATTTTAATTAACAAAGAAGAGTACCAGATTTTCACTATTACAAATACTGATTGCGAATTTTGCAAACCATAGATAATACTGCAATTTTCAAGTGAAAACACTGCATGAGTGAGAGGACCGTGGCAAGAACGCAGAGAAAAAGAACTAACCATGGAGTCTATCCCAGACACTGGAGACCGTCCCACAAACATGCTAATTAGTATCATAATTAACACAGTTAACATAGTTGCAATTAAAAATAAATTCTAAAAGTCATTCTCCCTTGAAGTAAAAAGGTTTATATCATCTCTGATTTACTTAAGATAATCTCAAATCCATAGTAACAGTTTAATGAAAATTTTTTAACAAGGGTCACTGTTTGCTATTATCGGAAGGAAAATAAAAAATTCTGTGGCCAAAGGAAAGATAACTATATTTACAACTATATAAAATGTACATGAACCACAAACACACAAAATTTGATTGGGCAGCCGGAACTGTTGTCATTTATTTACCTGATAACTCTCACATTGTTTTTAAAAGTATGGTTAAGATCATTAATTCCCCAACAGTTCATCTGTTGTAACTTTATGATCTCGTGACTAAGCTTAAAGCATAAGGAAGGTCTTTAAACATTTCATAAAGTGCAATTTGACAATATTGGGAGCAAAGAACCTCGACCACTTTGCCACTCTCTAAATACATCAGAACAATGACCAAGTGATATAACCATAAATGTTATAATTTCAGATACTTCATTTTATAACAAAAGTAATAGGAATTAAGCTATTATTTTGAGGTTTTGTTGTTGTTCAGATGTATAAATTGCAATTATTAGGTCAAGAAAGAGACAAAGTTAATTTACATGTAACGAATTTATTTCACAGCTTATTTTAAAAAATGGTGGCTATTATTAAAGATAATTAATTCAAGGTCTGAATTAATTAAACATTTTAAATTATCATTTGGTATCATTTAATAACATTTGGTATCAATTAGAGAATAAACACGGAAGGTCAATATTGAATTGGGAACACCATTTCAAGATTTCAGTGGATATTCAAGGTATGTAAATAGAAGTTTAAGATTTGGTATAATTAATTATTATGAAAGAACTTTTAGAGAATTTAGGCATCTTGCCGTTAAAAGGGTATAGTTAATTTTTTTCTTGGGTTCTTTGTGTTTACATATAAATTAAAGTCTTTTTTTACCCTATCCTAATATGCATTCATAACTCTGTGCTTTTTACATTAATCTGGCTTTCTTCACATTATGTGTAATTTATTGTCGACAACATGTACTCTACCTTCTGGAAAAGATGGCAGGGAACTGCGACTTCATGCTCATCTCAATGTTCCCAGTGGCTCAGAGTTAGAAGTAGCAGTTTTTTTCCATTTTCTCAATTTGCAATAATTCTCTGAAAAGTTGAGGTTGTCAGATGCCTCACCTCAGATAGGCCACTCTGTACATAGTTATTTTTATTCTTCTTAAGCAGCTAAAATTACTCATTTATCTTAAATAACAATAAGCTTAGGATAACTACTGAGCTAATAAAATGTAGCTCCAGAGGTCTCTCGACTGCCCTCGGAACCGTAGATCCGCAAGTGGGGAAAGGTGGGAAACACATCAGACAAGAGCTCAGAGCTCTGTGATTCTAGAAAAGTCAAGGTAGCGGAAATGTAAGGTTTGGCTGTGGGAGAACATCTAAACGAGGCTCCCGAACTTCTTCAGGAAACGAACAAAAGCAGGAAACTCTTCTCTCTTCCTGTGGATGCTGCAGAAAGCAGAAGCAACTTTGTCCCCAGCCTCTAAAAGTACACAGCAATGTACCAACATGGCTGTTTATTAACTTATCCCTCGCTTTATTTTAGCTTCCTGCCCTTATTTTACCAATTCCTCCTCTCTCCCCTTTCTTTAAAATGCATTGTGTATCACTATGTGACTTGCTATATTATATTGCCACACATACGTATCTTTAGAAGCCGCCATATACTCATTTGGATCAATGAAGAGTACACCTGGAAAATATAACTAAATTGCATTATGTCCTTTATTAATTTATGGAGCGACTCTGGAACATAAAATATTACTTATTGGTTATATAATTTATTGGTTGCATTTTATTAAAAGTTTGCCTCATTACATTTTAAATGCCAAATAAAAATGAGTATTATTTTAAGTGACAATTTAGGCACTGCTTCTTTTTGATACGAGAGATTGCATATGTTTGCAAACACCATGAGGTGGTGTATTTCAGAATGGAACCTGCATCTATTTAGGATTCAGGGCTTTTTGGTGATCTCCAAGAAGGAACCCAAGTGCCGTGGGTCCCCTGCCTCCCATTTTGGCTGCTGTCCATGTGATTTCTCAGGGAAAGGAGAAGAAACTCACCCTTTTAGTACATATTTATTGAATTGGCCATTTATTAATTCATTCATTGACTGCACTGCCTCATCATAAAAAATATGAAATTTTCAGAAAAAGAACTCAAGAACTCAATCCCATTCACAATTGCAACGAAAAGAATAAAATACCTTGGGATAAATTTAACCAAGGAAGTGAAAGATTTATACAATGAAAACTACAAGATTTTCTTGAAAGAAATTGACGACGACATAAAGAGATGGAAAGACATTCCATGCACATAGATTGGAAGAATAAACATAGTTAAAATGTCCATTCCACCTAAAGCAATCTACAGATTCAATGCCATCCCAATCAGAATCCCAAGGGCATTCTTCACAGAAATTGAACAAAGAATCCTAAAATTCATATGGGGCAGCAAAAGACCGCAAATTGCTAAAACAATCCTGAGTAAGAAAAACAAAGCCAGAGGCATCACAATCCCCAATTTCAAAACATACTACAAAGCTACAGTGATCAAAACAGCACGGTACTGGTACAAAAACAGGTCCACAGATCAATGGAACAGAATTGAAAGCCCAGAGATAAAACCTCACATCTATGGACAGCTAATCTTCGACAAAGGAGCTGAGGGCCTACAATGGAGAAAAGAAAGTCTCTTCAACAAATGGTGTTGGGAAAACTGGACAGCCACATGCGAAAGAATGAAAATCGATCATTCTTTTTTCACCGTTCACAAAAATAAACTCAAAATGGATCAAAGACTTAAAGATTAGGCCTGAAACAATAAGTCTTCTAGAAGAGAATATAGGCAGTACACTCTTTGACATCAGTTTCAAAAGAATCTTTTCAGACACTATAACTCCTCAGATGAGGGAAACAATAGAAAGAATAAACAAATGGGACTTCATCAGACTAAAGAGTTTCTTCAAAGCAAGGGAAAACAGGATTGAAACAAAAAAACACACCACTAATTGGGAAAAAATATTTACAAGCTACTTATCCGACAAAGGATTAATATCCATAATATACAAAGAACTCACACAGCTAAACAACAAAAAAACAAACAACCCGATCAAAAAATGGGCAGAGGACATGAACAGATATTTCTCCAAAGAAGATATAAGTATGGCCAAGAGACACATGAAAAGATGTTCATCATCCCTAATCATCAGGGAAATGCAAATCAAAACTACACTAAGATATCACCTTACACCCGTTAGATTGGCAAAAATATCCAAAACCCAAAGTGACAAATGTTGGAGAGGTTGTGGAGAAAAAGGAACCCTCATACACTGTTGGTAGGAATGCAAACTGGTGCAGCCACTATGGAAAACAGTATGGAGATTTCTCAAAAAGTTAAAAATAGAAATACCCTATGACCCAGCCATCCCACTACTGGGTACCTATCCTAAGAACCTGAAATCAGCAATCCCAAGAGTCCCATGCACCCCCATGTTCATTGCAGCATTATTTACAATAGCCAAGATGTGGAACCAACCTAAATGCCCAGAAACTGACGACTGGATAAAGAAGATATGGTATATATACACAATGGAATACTACTCAGCCATAAAAAAGGACCAAATTGTTCCATTCGCATCAACATGGATGGACCTTGAGGGTATTATGTTAAGTGAAATAAGCCAGACAGAGAAAGACGAACTCTATATGACCCCACTTATAGGTGGAAGTTAACATATAGACAAGGAGAACCGATCGGTGGTTACCAGGGAAAACGGGGGGGGGGTGGGGGGAGGGCACAAAGGGGGAAGTGGTGTACCCACAACATGACTAACAATAATGTACAACTGAAATCTCACAAGGTTGTAATCTATCATAATCTTAATGAAAAATAAATAATAATAATAAAATATATGAAATTTTCGGCGAATACAATGTGAGAAGCTCTCACGAAGTGATCTCTGTTGAGATGAGTCAGTAACAACATACGCTGAGCCTGGTTAACAGCCAAGATACTTGTCAGAAAGGTCTGACGCCCTCCCTACCAGGAATCATCTGATTCCTATTTAAACATGCCAATGGGTATGATGTAGTATCACTTTTCCTCATGCAATTTCATAAAAACCAATATTCTACTAAATTTTCTGTGAAAGCATCTGTGGAGAATGTGTCTAGTTATTAGGATCTTTTTATAAATAAACAAAAACAGAAAGCAAAATATAAGATATTCTCCACTACTATTTAAAACTCTCACTGATGGTCTGATATCAAAGAGTAATACCCAAGTATGCAGATGTGCACAGCAGCAGGTTTACTGTTTTAAGAATATTTGTACTTTCACACAGTGATTAAATAATAATTTTCGCTGAGCTACAGGGAGCAAATGAAACCTAATTTTAGAGAACTCTCCATAATTTTCTCCTAGTTTTAAGGAAATTGTATATATGTCCCTCCAAACTGTGAACTTAGCCGATGGTGTGGAATGTCTACTGACTTCACCAAAATCACTGCCCTTGAGTTCAGTGCATTCCCATCTGAGAAACTACACAAATTACGGGGACATAAGTCAACATGGTCCCAGAGGAAAGCCTTTAATAACTCATATTTATATGTCCCAAGATTTTCTCTTCAATTTCTTCTTATCTGAATATTTCCTTACTTTTTATTAGTAAATCAAGGAAATAGTACAGGATTGGTGCCAATAAAATAAGCCTTCACTTTCTGACAAAAGAGTCAGATGAGAAACAGATTTGAACTGCACAACATCCTCAAAATTTTACTAACTTATACAATGGCAGAAAGATGTTGACTTGAAACAAGCATTGAATCTTTCTAAAGCATTTCCTTCTTTAAAACATACACATGACATTCTAGGTACAATCAGCGGTGAACACAGCACAGAAGCATTAGGAGTTAAGCCATGCCACATGCACCTGTGCGCCCTGCCATGCACCCTTCTCAGGATATTCCATGGAAGGCGACATCATCTCAGAAACAGAGGGAGGTCACAGACATACAATACAGAACACAGGAGAATCGAATTTCCATTTAAGAAAATTAACCATATCCTTTCAAAATGAAATTCGTATGTTCACTGATGCTCAGAGCATTGTGAAATAATGACTTTTAACCTGGCTAGCCATGCGTCTAAGGAAGAAGCTGACTAAATTTCACAAGCAGGGATGTTAATGAACAATTACTATGCATTTCATACTTTCTTAATAATTTGGAACACAAGTCACCATGGAATAATATAATACTGATTTCTCTGTGCTTCAGATCTCCACGTCAGTGTCCCAGAGCATCTGGAAACTGACGGCACAAGCGAACACAGAAGCAGAGTGAAGCGAGCTGCGCGCCCACCACGCACCTGGGGGAACCACGCCAATACCATCATCAACCTCATAATCTGAGATGTCGCTATCAGTGACGCGCTGAGACCCTGCACAACAAAGGCAAACAGAGACCTCTGTGTCTGGCTGGTCACGAGATGTAAAGGACACGGTCACATGTTCTTTTAAAGCTAATTATATTACTACCATTACTTTTGAGCAAGAATAACACAAAGTAAATACTGAACTAGATTTCGACTTTTCAAATTATTCCTTAACTGACATCTCACACTAAGAGCCTGTAGTGAATGTGTCCACTATTTTCCACCCAGTGAAGTGCCCTCCTCTGCATTTGGGGAAGATGGGCTGAGGGCAACGTTCACAGAGTCCTTCCTCGGCTGCAGCTCTACTGAGGTCCTATTACTGAAAGGGCACCCGGGTCTTCGTAAAATATTTATGTTTAGCCTTCAAAATTAGCCATTATACTGCATTAAATATTAATTTTGAGGAAATGACTTATCAGAGAAGCACTAACATAAAATATTCAATTATATGAGGAAAACAATTTGGTTCCAAGTTACCAAAATGAAACTTTTAAGTTTCAGCTGTTCAATCAGAGATTTAGTCCTAAGTCAAAAATGAATGAATAGCTACAGAAAAAAACACTGTTTTTCCCAATTACCAGACGAATAGCAACAAATGTACTTTACAATGTGTTTTTAAAAATGTTTCTTATGAATAATAATGCTAAAAATATCCAGGAACTATAAAATTATTAAAACCTCATATGTACCAACCCATCAATAATGACAGAAGTTACTCTATCAGTCAATCAACCAACAACTCAATCACTATTGGGCAAAGAACTGTAATTCAGAGTTTTTAACCTTCAGCTCTGGAATTACTCTACTATATACATACCCTACTTTCATTGGGAAAATGTAGACAATAGTTATATACATGAATATTTTTTGCATATTTCGATCTTTAATAAACATTCCAAAAACATCTGGAATGTTAATGTCTAATTATATCATTACAACACAGTTACTTCCGGTTACTAGAAGGCCTTGGACCCACTTTGCAGTCTTTTGCTGGCGCTCTCCCCGTGGATGTGCCGCCTTGGCAGGAAAGGCGAGGGCTGCGGCAGAGGTAGCGAAGACTCATCGTGTGTCTGCAGTTTGTACCAATGTGGTTCATCGTCTAGAAGGGCCGTCTCCAGCTCTATGAGGATCTGGAAGGCAGGTCTCAAGTTAAATCAAGCACCTTTACCAAAACATGCGCAAGAGCGACTGGAATTAACACAGAGCGCAGAAACGTCTCCGAGCGCCGACTCGCATCTTCCCAGACACCTCACCTCACCAAGAAATTCACTCTCTTCTTCTTGCACTCGCGGCTGATCCCACACGGTGATCTCCAACATCCGCTCTCTAAAGTCTCTGCGATGCACGTGGGAATAGACAAACGTCTGATTCCATTTTGGTTCCAGCACTTTCTTTACAGTTTTGGTCCTCCTTTTACTTTTATCACTGAAAAATAAGTATGTTTCATAAACAAAAAAGCAAAAGCAAGCACAGGCTGCCACCAGCTACAGTGACATGTAATCCTGCTACTGGGATTTTTACGATGTTTAATTCATAAGTTTTGATATGAAAATCTAACTACTCTGGGTTTGAGAGTATTCTAATTTTAACTATGATGTGAGCAGTGGTCAGGAGTCTAGGCTCATGCACAGAGACATTCTAAATGATGCCACTGTCAAAGAAGGATAGACAAATAAACAAGGGAGTGAAAATTTAAAACTGGCAGATCATTTTCAAAGAAATCTGCTGCTTGAGGGATTTTTTTTTCAGGGATAATGTAGTTTATTCCCTCATAGAGAATTATGTATTATGTTTTAAAACTATACGTCCAAACTCATCAAAATGTCTATATTAAGTGTGTGGAACTTTTGGTATATTAATTAGACCTCAATAAAGCTTTAAAAAATAAATAAAACTATATCCCAGGAGAGAAAATTCTACCTTTCTTATTAGTAAAGATTTTTGCATATTTTTCTAAAATTATTCACTACCTTCTATCTGGAAGAAAATACATTTTGACATAGGGGTTCCTGGTACGCCCGTCTACTCTAGGGGGTAGATCTGTTGCTTGTAGAACATTTACAATCAGCTGGTGTCCCACTTTGTCATACCACAGCTTCACCTAAGAGCAATGCAGAAAGGAATCAGTATTTGTAAAAACCATGAGGTCTTATAATTTTACCAAACAAAATACTAAAATTATTTTTGAAGAAAAAATTTTAAATTGCAATACAACTGAATTACAGATATTATTTCTGAAAAGCGTTATCAACTTGAAAGCATAACCATTTAGAATATGGCTTCTCTGTTCATGCATTTTACATGTGACTTAGAGATGGCAGGCCCACAGTGTTAATTTACACTCTCTTATGTCATGCATGTTATGAAATAAAACTAATAATGAAAATTCTATAAAAAACTAAGGGAAGAGGGGGATATTAAAATAGTTATCCTTGTTTTTAAATGCTAAACACAACTGTTTGGTGATTATAATTGTCTTAATGATTATATTGTGGCTAAATGCATTTCATAGTACCACCGGTTGCTGAAATAAAATGAGGTTTGATGTTAGGAACAACACAGATGAAAGATCTGGAAGACATGGAGGACCAGGTTCACTGTGGGCTGCCTGACACCAAGGAATGCTGTTTCCGAGGATGTTTTCTCACTTAATTTTTATAATTAACTTATTACAGGTTAATTTTCATGAGAGAAGAGGAAAAGAACAATGGAATTAAGCAATACGTAAATGATGCCTTCAGACTACAGGAAGGCCAGATGATATTGCCACAAAGACGTCACAGTAGCGTGCATAAAGAAAACGGGAAAATGGTGCGCTGAAACACTGTCAGACTCCTGAAACCAAAGTTCAGCAGCCAATACAGTATTCGTGCTGGCAGCAGACAACGTTAACTTCATTTGATTTTTTTTTCAATTTATAAGCTAGTTTTGGTTTTATGGTTGAATTAGAACTATGAGCATAAGTTTTTATGGCTATACACTGGAACACCTTTAAGAGTCATTGTAACAAAATAAGCTAATTCAATGTGCGATTGGCCTTTAATAGTAAGGGGAAGATTAGGGATTCAAACTGGAGCTGTATGAATCCACATCTCTAACACATCTAGGGATGTGTTTTTCATAAAACCACATGGATTTTACCCCTCCTACATACAGGTGGAGAAGGTGAGAGACTCACACACACAGTGAAAAAAAGATGGCAGAGCAGGGAAAATAAACACAAGAGACTATATACAAAGAAATTCAATCTACTAAAAATAGAAGTTAAAACCAAGAAAGGTTTAAAAAATAACAGCAAGCTTATAGTTATCTTCTTTGGTTAATTAAAACCAAGAAAAGAGCAGCAAAAACAGACTATAGAAATCCACACATGACCAAAGGAGCAAAAGATCAACTATTTATAGAATAATTCGATGCATGATTTTCTCTTAATTATTGATACGAATGTCCTGTGATCTACAGTGATCTACACACATGTGGCTTCCATCCCAGTTCTAGCCTTCGTTCTTCACTCCACTCTCCCCAGCCACAGACAAGGCAGTGGCGAGGAAAACTGGAGCTTTTTCAGAGTGATGTCAGCAATGAAGAGTTCCACTAAATGTCTTAAGTAGTTAAGAAGAATATTTTAAATTTAAGTTTCTCGGGCTCCAGGCTCATAGGGTTCTTAGGTAAATGGAACATGACTTTCTAAGCTTATTATGTCTAACTGACCGCTTACCTTAGAAGCTTTTCCATAGCACACAAAGAATAATGGATATTGTATTTACTTTTGTTATCATTTATCATGTAATGTTAAGAACATCAGGTATGCTGTAGGCACTCAATAAATATTTCCAAATAAACATACAAATGAAAGAATAATAAATAACCGCACGAAAAATTGATGAAGTGGGTCATGGTGTTAATGACTACAAATGCATCACAGACTTCAAAGAAAGACTCAGAACAGGGAGTGAATCCTAGAGGTCACCAACATGTACAAAAGTACATACAGAAAGTTGCCCTGGCAAGACTTGTGGGGCATCTTTTAGGGCTCCAGGACTCGTGGGAGAAATAACAGAAATGGAAGGCCTTTCCATCTTCTGAGATTCAAAGGAACTTGAACCTAAAATGAGAAAAAAAAAATTAAATAATTTTTTAGTAACATATTTGTAACATATGTGTGGAATAAATATTTTCTTATAAAATATAAATGCATCTGTTATTAGCAGAAAACCATAATGCATTACCATCAATAACATTAGAACCTACTTTCAACAGGATAGTCATGGAAAGTTATCATTTTGTCTTCTCTGCTTGTCTATTTTAAAGGTATTTAACATGATAAAATCAAACATTGTATTTATTTGCTTCAATTTGTCAGTGTGATTTTCTACATTTCTGGAAGGCATTATGCAGTTTAGGCTCTCGCATAACCTCACAGACAGGTAAAGGCTTCAGGCGTTTAGTGATAAGAAAGATGGCACCCCTTACGATAACTATCTTGGCTACAGGATCATCTATCAGGAACTGTACTTCCTGACATTAAAATGAATGCATGGCATAATATAATTTATGAGCCACATCTAAGCCTGGAATTAATCACTGTTTTAAAATAAGATTTACCACCTGTCTCAGTTTTGATCTTATAAATGAGTCTCTTGAAGGTATGAGAATGTCATCTCTAGTGATCCAGCATAAGTGCCTTGAATCACCTTCACGTGGAGGAGGCTGGCTCTCCACTGGGCCACTCAATGAGGCTCTCCTCCTCCTTTTGTAAATGAAAGGTCTCTCTTCCCAGATCACTGTTAAATTGAACCCTGACAGAATCAGCGTGCAGAATGTCTGTGGAGTGCTATCACCCTACCAAGGATAACCTTGAACTCAACACCCATTCAAACCTTAGCTTCACTGAGAAAATACTATCTATGGACCGCTGCCTGAGGGTATGTCACGTTTTTTTCTATATGTGTAAATTAAGTCTAAATTAAACTACACAGTATCATTCCGGGCCCTCCAAAGACTTTTAACTATAAGTAACAGGGCTATAAAATTCTTTGTTACTATGTCTCTTTTATCAAGTATCCTAGGTAATTTTTTCTTTGGGTCTCAGTACAAGAACACTGCTGCTTCTAATAATCAGTTTGTTTCTAATACTATAGCAGTTTATTTTTAAATAGTACCAACAGCATACAATTGGTCTCGCTTCCTTCTTTATACTGGTTACCAGACAGCTTAAAACCAAATCTGGGCTCATCTCTAGCAGGTAGGCAGAACCTGATGTAGATAATGCAATCCTCCAGCTCCAGTCCCTTGACTCCTGTAAGTCCACTGAACTTCACCTCTGCTCCAGCCACTCACTTCCATGATCATGCCTGACACCGTTACACTGCATTAAAATTATCTGCTAATGTGCCTACTTCCCTCTGAAGACTGCTCATGAGACTCAGCTAATCACCAACCAAACTGAATCACCAGTACCGCAATAAATGTTTATGCACAGCAAGTAGATTACTAGGTAACATAGAACTCGCATGGGTTTCCAATGATTGACATGGTTGCCAACTTCTGATATCACTGGAGATAAGCTTAGAATAGTAATACCAGCTCATTTACAACAAGTAACTAAACATGGTCAATCTTTATGCTTCAATTTCATTCAATATGTATAATAACAGAGAAATCATATACTCACTGGACTCCAGTGGAGGATGGGAGCTCTCAGGAATCCGTGGAATGTCACTAAAAGAAACAGAGTCTAGTGAAAACCCATGAGCTAAATCACCGGCCTGAGGCAGTCATAGCCACACTTTACTCAGTGCTGTCAAAATCCTTTTGGGTCTTTACAGGTGTGGAAATGAACGAGAGTTACTACCAGGGCAATTACTAATGTGCATGAATGTCAAACACCACACAAAAAAAACTGCAGTAAAAATAAGTTTTTATAGATTTAATAGCAAAACACTTTAACATGACAACAATCAGACTAATATTGTGGCTAAAATTATCACAATATTTTTACTACCAAAACAGTAGGTTTTGGAAATAAAAAATGTTAAAAGGTAATATTTTACTTCAATTCTAGAAAATCAAAATGACACGTATTTTACAAATCAGTAATATGCTTTACAAACACATCTGAAAGAGTTTACTGAATGGAGGGGATGGAGACACCTCGATGATAGAACAATACGGTGAATGTCATGGGCAGAGTTAATAAAAGGAAAAGGATGGATCGCTTTGGAAATTAAAAATGATTCAAGCTTGCAACGAAAAAGCCAAAATATTTTATATATGTGAATATATAACTAATATGCACATATATAACCCTATATAGAGATTCGTATCTCTATACTGAAGTTAGCTAGATATATGGCATTTACTGTATGATTAGAAAGTGAGTCATGAGAACACTCATTCCTGTCACACTCTCAAATTACTCTGAACAAAAATTTGTATAACCTCAGCTTAATCCATTATCCACTGCAACCTTAAGAACCCTGGGCCAGCTCGGCTTGGGAATTGTACTGCATAGAACTACTTTACCTCTGGTTTCCCAAAGATATTTTAGTATCAATTTAAGGAGATTAGCAATATGCAAGTATTAATACGACATATTAAAGCAGACTGGTGTTAGCTAGTACCAACGGAATTATTAGAATATTATTTAAGAATTTCTAACCACTTACCTTGTAACCTAACTTCATTTTTACTTTCTCTGCACTTTTAGGAGGAACAGAAACAAGAACGATGTCCTCTGATTATTTTCCTGACTCTTCATTTTCACTTTTTTGTGCAAAGTAATTCTCGTGACCACCTACAACTTATACTTCTTACAAATGACAATGCATCCTGTGTTGTGTATTTTATAAACACATTTTATTATATATTTTTGTATAGCTAATAAATTGCCTAAAATATATTTTATATGATAATTAAGAAATTAATTTGCAATACCTAAGACCCAAGAAACCAATTATTTATCTTCTGCTACCTTCTTCTAAATTAATCTAGGCAAATAAAAATAAATTATTAAAAATTCAGAAACTATAATTTTTTAGATAGTATGACTTCTTTGACAATCAGCCTCAAAGTCAATTATGAAAATTAGAATTTGGAACTCTAAGAGTAGGTGTAAGCTTTGGATTTTATGTGTCTGTGAAAGAAGGATTTTGGAGAAATTGTAAAAAAAACTTTAAGTAATTTTGATTCAAAATTTATTTAATGTTAATTGCTTTAGTAGTATTTTCAGGCAAGAATTTCCACTTTACATTTACACAAACCCTCTTAATTGGTTCCACTCACAAGTAAAGTGGTAGAAAAGCTCTAATAACAACTATTAGCATAAAGGTCAAGAATATTGTATTTGGTAGGTTGGCAAAGATGGTCACTACCTCAAGATGCCTGATATCTCTTAGACCATGTTGATCAATGTGCACATGAGTTCTATTTGGAATGATTTTTGGAATCACTATGGCACTAAGTTATGAATAAACATTTTCTTTCTGCTTTAAATTAATCACAGAATTACATTAAACCTAATTATTAAATATAGCTTGAACTCTTCTCCCAGGAATCTAATAATTTCTCTATTAACTGGAAAGTTGATGCTAGATTTGTTTGTTATTTAAATATAATCTTTGTACTCCATATTGCTTTGATTTCCATAACCCATGACAGTTTAGGGTTTGGCTATGCAGATTATCACTTTTTAAATTATTTTCATACAAAAGTAAAAATAATGAAAATTTATTCCAGTCCACTTTAATTGTCTGTTAAGTTTTTTTTAAGTAACCATGAATCAATGTTATTTTAGCTGATTATTTTTAAACCACTATATATTTGAAAGTATTTGGCAATGTGCATAATGCTTGATTTAAAATTTTATTTTTTGTACTTTTGATTCATTTCCCAACTTACTTACCTCTTTTCCAGCCTCACATTTACCTCAGCACTAGAACACGTCATGTAAAACTAGCATAAATTATATAGTGTTGCTATTTTTAAAAATCTGCATGGAAATGTACAATACTTTTGGAAATGTCTTCAATGTTTACTCTTAATCATCACCACTTACACTTGTTATAAGCTGGCATTTTAGAGTTTAATATATATTAATACTATTCTTTGGAATATATGATCATACATTTTCAGTCTTTTGAGAATTAGGATAATTATATTTTCTTGTATGTTTTGCATGGACATATATTCATGAGGACAACAAAAATTTAAAGTTACTAGTTCTTCAACATAAAAAATCTTGAATTATGGCTCTATAATATGTTAGAGAATAGGAAAAAAAAGGGAAATATTTCCAAAACTATATTCAAACATTAAGCCAATGATAATGAGACAGTTCAAAATGCCTTCCAAAAAATTATAGACTGGCAAAATGACTATTCTGGACTTTGTGGGTTTGCCAGGAAAACAATATAGGAACTCTACAAATGGATACATAAAATATGTCAATGGCTGTAGATAATTAAAGTATGCTGAAAATTGAAGTCTGAAAAAGAAGATACCAATTATTTTGACCAATTAAAATGTTAAAATATTTCATACTTGCTTGATTTTAAATAAAAGTTGGAACTACCCATGGGTAAAGATTTATAAAAAATATCTTAGTCTTAGTAGAATAATAAAAAGTTCATGTAGACATGTGAAATCATCACTATTTTAAATATCACAAGAAGATGTTTATTGCTGACTCCCTTCAAGGAAATGCTACTCATTAATTTAGAATTACTAAACATAAATAGTTCTACCATTAAAAGAAAATATTTTTACTTTATATTTCACTTCTGAAAAATATATATCAATATTTTTTGATATTACAATTGTTAAATTGTGGAGTTTCTAAAATGTAGTGAAGAAAATTCAGAATTCAAGTTCAAAAAATTAAGAAATTTTAAAAATCTAAAATGTATGCCCATAATTGAAGAAAAAACTATCCATGTTAACATGTACTGTATGAATGTATAAACTCCTTTTTTAAACCCTGCTAATACATGTAATTTACTAAACTTAAGAAGTAAGTTTTTTTAGCCTTACCCAATAGGCCTTGAAACAATAATTTCAACTTGAGGTTCTGATTTTGATTCTAAAATAATGTTGTAAACTTCTTCATTTGTAGCTCCCGGCAGGGGTTTACCATTCCATTCTAGAACTTCATCCCCTTGAATTTAAAAAAAAGGGTATTTTTTTACCTTATATATTCTGTTTATTTTACTTATCTTTTCTCTTTTTTAACAAAGAAATGCAAAACATATACAAATAGTTTAATTGTCTAGGCTCTGCTTTCAAAAGCAAATTGACTGGCATATAATGTCAGCTAAATGGTTCTTCTAAACACTTTTTTCTTTCCTTCTTTCTTTCTTTCTTTTTTTTCTTTTTCTTTCCCCATAGAATATTACTGGTCACTGGAAACAGTACAATACAAAACTGCCTTTATCTTTTGAGATATCCCAGAAATAATATAAAATAACATCATGCTATGGGATGGAATTAGCACAGCCTATTCGGAAACATTAAAAAATAATAATTAGCAGCATGCCCTCCATATAATAAATGTAGGCGGCTCTATCTGTGAAAGATTCTTATTAACCTCTGCATAAATCCTGCTTTATTTCTGGTAGAAATAGCAATTAACATTTGTTAGCATGAATTTTCCAATTATAAGTCATGCTTCATTGTCTTCACCAGATGCACAGCAGAATAAAAATGCATGGAAGGATTTGAATCCATACCCGGGGGTAACGCAGGTAGCTATGGCAGGTACAAAGCAAGCAGATGTGAAGCTGTTGCATGACAGTTAACCCACTTCCAGATGTTCATAACACACACGTTCTATACAGAATACATACTGTGAGCATTAAAGCAAAATCAGAAAATATTTTCAAAATAATATAATTTAATATAGTACTTATTAGTTTATTAAATATTCTAAGATTAATCAAGGAGAGTGACGTGGTGCTAAAATACATGGGCTAATAACTTACTATTTAACTAGAGTTTTCACCATAGATCATTTGGGAAAAATTGTTTATTTGCATAAATATTTAGTGCAGTCTGAGGTCCCAAATGGTTCTCTGCCCAGCCCACTTCCATTCACATGGCAGCTCAGCTGAAATATCCCAGCTTCAGTGGTACTATATGTGTCAATTTTTTCACGTTTTTGTTTATTTTGCTATTCTCAGTGCCTATAACATCTAGTAGCTGAGTAAAGATGTGCTGAAGTAAGGGATCAACACCATCATTATACATTTTAAAGCTAAGTATAAACATGAAATCGTTTCCTTTTTAGCTAGGTCTTTTTTAAAAGAAGTAGAAAAATTTTATTTTGCTAGGATTATTTTAAAGCAATTCTTTTTTCCCAAGTATTTGCTTACTCAAAAGTAAAAAGCAAATATTTAAAAAGCACATACGCTGCTTCAGTTGGGTAAAAGGGTATGGGTACCACCAACAGTTAAATGACTTCTAACATTTCGACCTAAGGAGTTACCTAGCAAAGTTTTTCAAATAGGCAATGAATATATTACACTAGAAAAAAAATAAATAAAATAATTACAAATTTAAAATATTTTAGGAGTCTTTTAAATTTTTTTGACCAGGAAAAGAAATAAAGTTTACATCACGTGAACACGTATATGTGTGTGTGTGCAAGAAAAAATATTTTCTGAAACAATACTTACCCTGATATTTCCTATTCTATTATGTTCTATTTCATTTTTTTATTGATGGTTGCAACCATTAAATCGATTTTACTACCTAGTAATGAGTTTCAATCAACATTTTGCAAAAGCACTGCATTATAAAATTCTCCTCTTTATAGACAGCAACCTGGAAGCATAACTTTTAATATTAAATTAACTTAATACACGAATTTACTTATTTACAAATCAGTACCTCCTAAACCAGAGGGTCGTCTTTTTAACAATATTTATTTATATATGGATCATCTCTTCAGGAAAGGATGCGGATTACGAAGCTACAAAGATGAAAAGGAGACTTTCTCTGTCCCCAAATTTGGGGGCGGGGGAGAAATATGGAAATGAATACCTTTAAGAAAATGTCAAATGCAATAAAAGAAGTTCATCTGAGGAACAGACATAGAGCCAGACCGTGCCAGGGAGGTAGTAATTCGTTATTGCTCCTGGTAAGATATCAGGAAACAGTTTAGAATTAAGAGACCTTTGGATGAGTTCTGAAGGAGGGACAGGCCCTCAACAGGCAGAGCACAAGAGCAGGAAGCAGTCAGGCAGACAAGAGGCAGAGAGGCTGGGTCCCGCAGGTGGAAACGGCCTTCCAGGGACCTATGCGGAGACTGCCATGGCTGGAGGCAGAGGGGACGGTAATGAAAGTGGCTGGACCAGCTGGCAGAGGACAAGGCCACGGAGCTCCGACCGAGCAGACAATGACGGGGAGTCACCGAGGGGTCTGAATGAGGGCAGGGTCGGGGTCAACTTTGTCTTTTGGTGACTAAGTCAGGTCATGGTGCAGTGCAGGGACCCAAGGGGAAGCAGCAGCAGAGAAAGCTACTGTGGGATTAAAGCAAGACAGCCATGTTGAACGGTCACGCTGATAAAACAGCCCCGTAGTTAGATAGGCCAGTGATGTTCATGTGCAAACAGAAGAGAAATGGTACCTACACTGTAATGTAAATCAAGCATAACTTATGATCTATCTTATTAAAATATGTTTTACAAATACATCAACTGCCTAAAGTGAAAAGCATATTTGTACGTATTTTATTTAAGTTGAGCTTTTAACATTTTAAAGTTTCTCAGGCTCTGGGCATATGAGGGTGTAAATAAAAGAAATTAATCACTAAGGGACATATTGTACAGAAAAGCCCCTTCACTGACTTTCTTAAGTAATCTCCCATTAAAACACAAAGACGAAATCAGAAGTCATCATGTTCATAATGTGAACCGTGAACTCAGATTCTGTAGCCAGTTATCTTACACAGAGCAGGCAACAAGGTTCTTCAACTTTCGAAGGCTTCTTTTGGAGTCATAAACAAGCCACGACTCAGTTTGTTGACACAGTCACTCCCAATTGAGCTAGTTTCTTAGAATCACAACTAGCCCTGATAAGAGACAACCTGTCCTGCACCTCTCGCTCTTCTGTGCTGCGTGTGTGTAGACGGAGAGGAATCCCTGATCTGGATTTTCTCCCTTTACAACACCTGCACAGCACGTCCCTATCAAAGAAAAAACCTTGATGATTCTGAACTGACTTCCTGGGAGTCAATTACAACACAAGGTTTCAAGAATTACCATCTTAAGTTATAAAAACTGAAACATAGCCTAGAAATGTTGTCTTTCTATGTGCTGTGGGTTACAAATCCTCAGTTCTACAGCCTAGTCTGTTTTCTTTATAACTGTCTCGTAAATGCATAAGCAGACACCCCAACCAAAAGATTTTTTCCAAACTCTGAAGTAAACCGGGGAAAATATGCTAATATGATTTTAACTAAAATGAAAATTAGCAATTTATGAAAAATGGATTGTAAAGTATGTTGCTACTGAATACAGTACATTTGCATATATTGAATGATATTATTATGTTGTGTTAAGGTTACAGATCAACATAACATAAATTTCCAAATACCAAGAAATAGCACGTCGGCATGTGTACGTCACATTTATCATATTTACATTAACAAACATTTTATTACTCATAATCTGTGTGAGAAATGTGATTATGATTGTATTTTACTAAAAACACTGCTACTGAGTGTTTTGGAACCACCATGAGAAAACTTTAGTAATTATTCTAGCTTAAAGTATGAACTACAGAATTAAATAGTGATTTTTTTTCACAAGGCTACATTGTTTTGGATTTTCATAGCGGTATTATGAAGCCATCCACAAAACTCAGTAATCCTTCAGCATTTTGCATCTATTGATTTTTACATAAATGAAAAAAGATTCCTACTCTTACTCTTTCCAAACTGCTACTGATGTATAGCTACCATTTACTGCAATCAGTAATATCCATATCAGGAAAAAATCTTTATTCATGCATTAAAATTAGTAATTTACTTAACTGACTTGCATATAACTTACCCAAAATTGACAACCACCAACTCATGCATAGAGTACACATTGTTTAAATATTAAAAAAGGAGCTTTACCTGCTCTTAAGTGTCCAACTACATCTGCAAGGCTACCCTTCTTTACTTTGGTGATGAAGGCACCAAGGCGTCCTAAGTCAGTCATTTTGCCTCCAACAACCTGGATAATTACAAATTTATAAGTTCTCAAGACTCATACTGAAACGTACGTTTATTAGTTTCAGGGATTAATCCTACAGTCTTTGATAATGTGTTCAGAATTGAGCACAGGGACATTAATGAAGTGAAGTACATTTTGACTAAAGGAGCTGGCCATGTAGTTTTGAAAAGAAAACATCTCATTCTATTTGAGATCACCACTGTCCTCAGGAAGTCTATGCACTGATTCCCGATGTCGACCTGACGACACAGGGCACCATGAATGACGTGGTGCTGGTTCTTCCTGCTGACCATCATACAGCACTGTCTGACGTTAGGGTCCATTTTCCCTTATCCTCTAAATCCATGCCACCAACTGAATTATATTTCTATATGCAGATAAGGCCCCATTCTCACATCAGATCTTTATATCTTTTGCATATTTTAGTAGACTGTAGGTCTAAGACATAACGACTAGGGATTCAAGCCAAGACAGGCCACCTTGAGGAAGCAACTCCCCATGGTTCACAGAGTAAAAGACTAAGCCCGTCTCTGCTACTGACCATCTGGATGACCTCCACATCTGAAACACCGTCTGTCCCAATCTAACGCTCAAAGTCTGAGTGACACTGCCAAATATGTAACACTTTCACTTGGCTTTTCCACTGTAACTAAAACTAAATACATCTGCAAGTTTCTAAGTTCAATTTCTCCTGATGCAGGGGCTAAATATGTATCATTAAAAGTGGGAGGGATATTCTCAAAAGTTGACGCTGATCCACAATTCTTAGGGACATGCCCATCAGTGGTGGTGATCAGAAATATTTCACAGCAAGAAAAATTAACGTAATGATCAATAAAGTGATGCTATTGAGTACATTAACTGAAAAAATTTTAGTTGGATTAATAGTCAATGGTTTTGAAGAGGTCAAACGATCACACGACTGTAGGACAATCTCTTGGTAAATAATACTTTTAAAGCCACATCTTTGAATATTTCTCTAAGTTTCTGAAAGCAAATAAAACCACATGATTTAACACACATACACACGCACACACACAATAAAACAAATCGTGTGCGTATATATACATCTACAGTAAAGCAATCTTTCATAATTTACTGGTCTTTCCGTCTATCTGTTAGAAGTCAATTAATACTTTTAGAAGATATGTTTTTCTCTTGGGTGTTACTGTAAATTCTACTGCACTTAGGGAACCATCTCAATGATGTTTTATGTTGCTGTCAAGATATAATAAAATTATGCAGCCTCTTTACTTTACTACCATCCATTAAAACCTTTTTAACGTCAAAGTCGTCCTTGAAGCTCACATTCAGAGAAAAATTTTTTAGTTTTCCCATATTTTATTGCAGTTTCCTAACACATCTGTATGCCACATTAATAAAAATGATTTTAAAATATTAAGCCAGATAAAACTTCTAAATCTACCATAAAACATCAATACATTAACAAGATACATCACTAGAGGATTTTATTTTGGAGAGGACAGAGGTACGTCAGCATCATCGTCAGAACTTTGCTGAGCACGTCCACACCGCGACATGCCCTTGGAGACACACTCAACCAGCTACTCACTTTCAGACCCAGCAGGGCTCCCGACTCCTTGGGCATGGTTGTCCTCTTGTTGAGAATGACACGCCCAATCAATCGATCTCCCTCTTTGGATGGCTGCCACGTTACAGGATGCTATTGAAACATGAAAAAAGTTAAAAAAAAATCAGCTGTTCATATAACGTTATAAACCAATGTGGGCTCACTAAAAATGTTTTTAAAGATAAGCTGCTTTCTTTCCCACAGACACACAGTCACTGGTTGTAGCAGTGATTTCCTCAGTGAGAAGACACTCGACAGGAAATTCTGTATTCTGGTGAGCTCTATCCTTGGCACAGAACAATTTTCATTTAGAGCTATATTTTATCTGCAGTGGACACTGACACTAAACACGGCAGTCCTAAACATTGTCAGAAACTACGTGCATCTCTAAAAAATGGTTCTGAAATGAAATTCATTGAAATTTGAAGATACATCTGCTTATATAAAAAATTGATTCCATATTTTGAGTTGCTAATGTTGATATCATTAACCAAACAATATCTCATTTCTGTATAGCTGTCATTTAAAAATTGCTTTTGACTTAATTTAAAATTTGTTATAATTACTCGGTGATAACTGTTTTTTCTTCAAAACAGTATTGTCTTGAATGAAATCAATATTTGCTCTCACAACGTATAATGGAGCAGAATAAGATCGCTCTCCATCGCCTACCAAAGGACGATGACGAGCCCTCCTCATCCCTGACCCCAGACTCTCCCTTCCCAGAAAACTTACCGAACTAATGGGCGAGGTTTCCCGGCTGTGCCACGTGGCAGGATCCAACCAGTAATAGTCCAAGTCACCTGCACATAGGAGAAGGAGATGTCACACTTCCGAGTGGAGAAGCATCACCTTAAGGACAACTCCTCCACTCTACGAAGTGAAAGGTCAAGAACACCAGCATCTTGAGGGTGTACATCCCAGAACAACACGCGCCTGCATCGAGAGGCTGTCTCCCGAATCCTTGGAATGAATGTGTGTCACACACACTCTTCACACTAAGGGAGAGCTGACTTTTACTCTCATAAATCAGTCTACAACAGACATATCAGTAGACGAAGAACTGGGTTAATTTAACCCACCCCACTTGCCCTCAAATGACGAGCCACCCCAAGGCCCAGCCTGCCATCTAGAGACACCGCTCACTGGACTGAGATGAGCATTAACATCCAGTGCCTCCCTTTCTACTGTCTGAACTCCATCAGATCTGTCAGAACTGCTCTCTGGTCTCCAGCTCTTCCCTCCTCAACTGAACAACAGGACACACACTTTACAGCCCAGTGTTGGGTAATTAAATATCAAGAATAACTTAGCAAAGGAGTACATACAAATGACAGAGCAGCCATAAAAAAGACTTTAAAAACCTTAACTTTGTAAACATGAACTTACGAACATTTAATTTTGATTTTGTTCGCCTAAAAGTATAATGCTGAAGAAAGCATCTGAGAAAAAAAATTAAAAGCAGCAGCGCTTTCAGTATTTGCGTAGAAAGAAAGGCCAGAGTGGGTAACCACGTGAGAAAGAATGACCATTTGCATTTTAAATCTCAGATTAAATCAAGGAAAACTCCCCGTGGATCCTGAGAGTGAGGCCAGCAGGGCAGCTAACGGGCTGCTGCTTCCCACTGCTGCTGGGAACATGTTTGCTGACATCCGTGAAGGCCCTAAGTGAAGAATGTTATGCCCAGGACAGGCAGGGTGAACACAGGCTCTATAAAAGACACGTGATCGAAAATAAAAAAAAACTTTAAAATCTGCAGGCATGAAAAACCCACACAGTTCAATTTCTTAGCAGCTGCTTCCCTTTCCTTTAACACAATATCTTAGAAAGACTGAACTGGAATGTCATGGACACTACAAGAAATGCTAGAATGTTCCTCAAATACGCCACATAGACTACAGCACACTCTAGGAAGGAGTGGATATCAGAAATGGTGCTGGCAGAGACTATAATCTGTTAAAACTTTCTCCACACAGAGCCCTTGTCCCTCTCAAAATCAGAGACTTTAAAGTGTGCACACGGCTTGGTGGCAATTACAGATTCTAATCTACTGGACCACCGCAGTGGACGGAATACAAGGACAGGTGTAAAAGCCAGGGCTTTTCATCTGTGTGCTTTGTGGGACAGCAATCCTGAATGGACAGTCTAACTTAACTGGTTTCATTGGGGTAGCTATAGCTTGCCAGGTGATGCCAGTGTGCAGCCAGCACTAATTCTTGCATCATCATGACAGTGCTAATATGGATGCTACACATTTTACAGCTAAAAATGTTTTTTTTCCAATTTTGGTCATACATAGTATAGTAAATATTTACTAAAAATTGCTAATAGATGTAAATGAAAAAATACATTCAATATTTTAGCATACAATAATAGTACATTTTATATAAAATTGCATTTCTTCATATTCTGAAGGTTTTAACAATTTTCTTATCACTAATTTCATTATCATCCATTAAAATATAAGTTTTTTTCTTAAAGACATACAAAAAGTAAATTCTAAAATCTAAATATGTAGTTTCAAACTTTGTTTCTTCTTTCCACACAATTACCGTTCTAAAGATATTATTGACGTGAGTACTCTAATTTGTCTTTAGGTCACATTTCTCTACTGTTAACATAATAAGCAACACTCAACAAAACTTGGTCCTAAAATATTCAAAATCCAGTATTTCATTAATACAAAACATTTTCCTTGACTGTTTTCCTAATAGATCATTAAAGATATTGATCACCAGGTGGCATTGCTACAAAATGATAAATTCGTGGTATTTTCTTATGAAATTGCAATAATTCACATGACAGTTACACTTGACCAAGTATTAGAAAATCTGGACATCTTCTCCATCTCCAGAAGAAATATACACCATATTTTAAATATCATTATAACAAATGGTGATAAAAAAAGATGGGACTCATTAATTCCAAGACCGACTCGTAGCAACTCTGCACACTTTCTAACACGTACCCATAACTGTGCTCCTCATCTCAAAAAGTACACTGTTCTTCCCATACAGAACAGACTGTTACCATTCAAGAAAACTGTAAAAATCATAGACCAAAAATCAGAAGACTCGTCCTTCCCAGAGAGTACATATACTCCATAAAATTTGCCTCTTTTATTTTTGTTTATTTTCTATAGCAAGATGCATGTTAAAACTAAATAAAATTAGATGAATCCTAAGCTACTTTATTACAGCACAGCACATAGACAAATTAAAATACTGGGCAAAAATATCTTTATTCTAACTTTTAAAGAAATTGAACTTTTAATTTTTAAAACTCCCCAAAAAAGAAATCTCCAGGCCCAGTTGGTTTCACTGTCGGAGTCTGTGAAGTATTTTAAGAATTATCATCAATTCCACACTTCCAGAAAGTAGAAGAGGAGGCAGCACTTCCCAACTCATTTTATGAGACCTGACTGCCTGATACCAAGTCAGACAAAGATAATACAAAAAAGAGAAAACCACAGGCCAATATCTCTCATGAATATTGATGCAAAAATCCTGCACAAAATATTAGCAAATAGAATTCAGCAATATACAAAAAGAATTATATACTTTGACCAAGTAGGGGTTTTTTTTTAAGGATTTTATTTTTTCCTTTTTCTCCCTAAAGCCCCCCGGTGCACAGTTGCACATTCTTTGTTGTGGGTCCTTCTGGTTGTGGCATGCGGGACGCTGCCTCAGCGTGGTTTGATGAGCGGTGCCATGTCCGCGCCCAGCATTTGAACCAACGGAGCACTGGGCTGCCTGCAGCGGAGCGCGTGAGCTTGGCTGCTCGGCCACGGGGCCAGCCCCCAAGCAGTATTTTATTCCAGGGATGCAAGTCTGGTTCAATGTTCAAAAATTAATGTAATCCACCATATTAGCAGGCTAACAATCATTCAACTGATCCAAGAAAAGCATTTAACAAAATTCAACCCCTATTCATGATTTAAAACTCTTCGAAAACTAGTAATAGAAGGGAACTTACGTCCTATATAATTCCATTTATATAACTTTTTCAAAGTGATAAATTATGGAGATGGAAAACAAATTAACGGTTGCCAGTGGTTAAGGGTGCTTGGGAGAGAGGGATGAGTGTGAGTGTCAAGGGACAGCAGGAGAGAAATTGTCCCTCAAGATGATGGAACAGTTCATCATCTTGATTGCAGTGGTAATCACATGAATCTACACATGATAAAATGGCACAGAGGTACACACATGTTGTGTCAATGTCACTTTCCTGGTTTTGATATGTAAAATATAATTGGAGGAAACTGGGCAAAGGGTACACTCAAGCTCTCTGTACTGTTTTTGTGACTTCCTATGAATTCATAATTATTTCACAATAAAAGGGGTTTTTAAAAAAAAAATCTTTATTCAATGTCTGTATGCAGGGCATTTACAAAAGCCAACATAGTCCTAAAAATGGGTTTTTAATTTGAGAGAAGGTAGGGTATTGTTTTTATTGAGGTCATAATAGTTTAAATGATTATGAAACGTCAGTTGTACTTATTTCTTGTCTGTCACCACATAAGTGCTCCGCTTCACCCCCTGTCCCCACCCCTAAGCCCACTTCCCCTGGTAACCACTAATCTGTTCTCTTTGTCCATGTATTTATCTTCCACACATGAGTGAAGTCATACAGTGTTTGTCTTTCTCTGTCTGGCTTATTTCACTTAACATAATGCCCTCAAGGTCAATCCATGTTGCTGTGAATGGGACAATTTTGTCTTTTTATGGCTGAGTAGTATTCCATTGTGTATATATTCCACATCTTCCTTATCCAATCATCAGTGGATGGACACTTGGGTTGCTTCCACGTCTTGGCTATTGTGAATGATGCTGCAGTGAACATAGGGGTGCATGAGTCTCTTTGAATTGTTGATTTCAGGTTCTTTGGATAGATACGAATTAAGTCCAACTGGTCTAGTTTTTCATTTAATTCCACTATTTCCTTGTTGATTTTCTGTCTGGATGATCTATCCATCGATGTGAGTGGAGTGCTGAGGTCACCTACTATGATTGTGCTGTTGTTAATGTCTCCTTTTGGATTTGTTAATAGTTGCTTATGTACTTTGTTGCTCCTGCGTTGGGTGCATATATGTTTGTAAGTGTTATGTCTTATTGCTGAAGTGTCCTTTTTATCATTACATACTGCCCGCCTTTGTCTATCTTTATGTATCTTATTTTAAAGTCTACTTTGTCTGATCTAAGAATGGCAATACCTGCTTTCTTTGGTTTCCCATTAGCTTGGAGTATCGTCTTCCATGCCTTCACTCTGAGCCTGTGTTTGTCTTTGGAGCTGAGATGTGTTTCCTGGAGGCAGCATATTGGTGGGTTCTTTAATCCATCTGACCACTCTATGTATTTTTATTGGAGAATTCAAACCATTTACATTGAAAGTGATTATTGATGTATGAGGCTTAATGCTGTCATTTCATCGCTTGTTTTCCAATTCTCTTGCATTTCCTTTGTTTCTCGTCCCATGTAGTTCAGACTACCAATTCAGTTAGGTAGTTTTCTATGCTGGATTTCTTAGTTTTCTCCTTGTTTATCACTTGTAACTCTGACCTACTTTTTGTTTAGTGGTTGCCCTGCGGTTTGTATGCAAAATCTCATAGATGAGATAGTCCATTTTCTGATGACCTCTTATTTCCTTAGACTAAGCAGAGTCAGTCCCTTCCCTCTGCCCCTCCTAAGGTGTTTTTGTCACATCTTATTCTATCTTCTGAATTTGTGGTGAAAACAAAAAAATTATCTTTGTTTTTGGTGTTTATCTTCCTTATCTTTAATGTTTTACTTGAGTATTTGCTAACCTGTTCTGATGGATAGCTCCAATTTTCTGATTTCTTCTACCTATTTATCTCTTCACTCAGGGCTTTGCAACCTCTTTCTCCCTTTTTTGCCAGGTATGAGGGCTTCTTGAGGATTTCTTGTAGGGAGGGTCTTGTGGCAATGGGCTCCTTTAGCTTTTGTTTATCTGGGAAAGTTTTTATTTCTCCAGCATATCTGATGAAGAAATATATTCTCAATCATATTCGCTGGATAGAGTATTCTTGGCTGAACGTTTTTGTCTTTCAAAGATTGGAACATGTCATGTCAGTCTCTCCTAGAATGTAAGGTTTCTGCTGAGAAATCCACTAATAGCCTGATAGAGGTTAACTTGTATGTTATTTTCTTCTCCCTTGCCGCCCTGAGTATTTTTTCTTTGTCATTTACTTTTTTCAGTTTCACTACTATATACCTTGCAGTAGGTCTTTTTACATTGACCGAGTTAGGAGATATACTGGCTTCTGTCACATGGATTTCCATCTCCTTCCTGAGGTTTGGGAAGTTCTCTGCTATTATTTCTCTGAACAAGCTTTCTGCTCCATTCTCCTTTTCTTCTCCCTCTTGAATACCTGTAATTCTTATGCTGCATTTCTTAATTTGGTCAGATGTTTCTTGGAGACTTTCTTCACTTCTTTTTAGTCTGAGTTCTCTCTCCTCCTCCAGCTGAAGCATTTCTTTATTTTTATCCTCAATATTGCTTATTCGTTCCTCCATGATATCAGCTTTACTGTTCAGGGTATCCATATTCTGCTTTATCTCAACCATAGTGTTTTCCAAATCCAACATTTCTGACTGGTTCTTCTTTATAGTTTCAATCTCTTGTGACATAGATCTGGAACTTGCTGAGTTGTCTATCTGCATTCTCTTTTAACTCGTTGAGTTCTTTAATGATAGCTATTTTGAATTCTCTGTCATTTAGATTACAGATTTCCCTGTCTTCAGGATTGATTTCTGGGTACTTGTCATTTTCTTTCTGTTCTGGAGATTTAATATAGTTTTTCATACTGATAGATAGTGTGGATTTGCGCTTCCGCACTGTGGCAGTATCTGATCACTGCTTCCACCTGGAGCCACTGAGTGAGGGTCAAGAGCTACGTATTCTGAGCGCACTGTGATCCATGGAGCAGTTCCCAGGTGTTGGGCTGGGAAGCCGGTTGTGGGGGGTGCTTTCTTTCTCATGTGTGATCTTGGGGGCTTCTTGCTCTGTCCCTCGCTGTCTGCTTTCCTGGGGTGTTGACTTGATGAAGACATCCCCACAATAGCTAGACACCTCTGTAGGGGCTTTCCCCTGAGCTCTGAGGGTCCTCAAGATCTATGACATTCCTGCAAAGGGCCACCACTCCCTCCTGGCTTTCCTCTTGGAGGCTGTGCGCAATCCCTGGGTTGCTGTCCTTCAGGCAGGAAAAATGTTCTCTTTCCTCGTTCCACTTCCTTGGGGGAGACTCCAACACCTCCACCTTCTGTCGTATGGCTGCATGGGACTCTCAGATGTCTTCTGTGTTGTGTGAATGTCTTCTGTTGGAATATAAATGTCCTTTTCATTGTATCTTAGAGGGGAGAGCTCACTCTGCCATGATGCTGATGCCACTCCTCTAGTTTTAACTTTTCTAAGTAGGAAACCACACCAAGATATGATCGATTTCTAGGTCTCCTGGGTCCCCGTGCGGCCTTCCTATGGCTCCCACAGCCAGTGAAGATCACAGTGAAACAGAGTCTGTGGCAGAGCCACCAGGCCCCTTCAAGGCAGGTGACCCAAGAACACGATGGCCAGCACACAAGTTAATAAATAGTACTTTGGTTATAATGTAATAAAAACCATTTATACACTTTAATATTTTACAAGAACATTCTTTTCCTAGACAGGAATACAAATCTGAAATCTAAGAAGTGAGATTAAATCTTCTAATTAATATAATGAAAATACACCATTTTGAAATAGTTTCCTCATATTTTAGAAGTTTGTTTCAGAAAGTTCTATGCCTGCAAAGGGTAAGTATGTCTGCTCCCACTCCTAAATTATCTAGAATACTGGAGCTAACTGGAGTTGATCATCAATAATTTGTATCAAATTCCTAGAAAAAATAATTTCACCTAAGCTAAATTAGCATCCAGGGATAAGAAACAAATATGATTTAATAGGACTTAGTATCTAAGTATTGAAATAAAATAGGAAGATATACTTGTTAAACTTAATCTTTAACCATGCAGATTGTGAAATATTGAAGCCTATAAACACTGTGTGTACAAATACAGAATCAGTAAACTGTCATTCATGATTTAATTGCTGTCAGTCCAAGTTCCTAGTATAGTAAAAATATTGGTCTTCAAATACTTTTTGGTGACTTCACTGAAAATCCACACCACTGTCCACCCCAAAATCTGATGGCAAACACTGCATAATTAAGAACGGAGATTTGTATCCCTTGATCACAAAGCCAGAGATAAGGCTAGAGGCATCTCCACCATCGGTCTTCAGCAAGAACCTCCACAACAATTCTAAGTAACTTAAATTCCAATTTCTTGTTTTGGCCCAGGACACACACACGTGTCATTCCTTGGAAGAATGATATCATCTCCAGCTCTCAGGGACTCATTATTAGTGTGGCTGCACTCTAAATGCATCTAGAAATTTAACTTTCGAAATTGCCTTTGTGCACAAGGTGCTCTGCTTCTGTCACAGAAACAACAAGACCTCTCTCTCTCTCTGGTACATAAATTTGATGGCTCAAGTCAAGGCATCAATTATAATTTATGAAGTTAATGAGGTGCAAAGATGTCTGTATTCAGAAATTATCTGCACTGAACAGAACCTGCAGAGTGGAACCGCCTCTAGAGAGAGACTGAATAGCTGCTTTAGGGCCTGTGGTACCATCTCTAAGTTTTATAATTTTAGGGAACAGGAAAGGAGGCTCCACGGCTGATCTATGGAAGGAGAATTTCATTAACATATTTGGTACAGGTGGTACGCTTCTGGTTCTATGTATTATGTGGTGAATTTGAGAGCCAATTTTTGGAATGCCAGCCCTACCACCATGCAATTCTACAAAGCAGTTGTATGGAACTCAGAATCAACATTTCTGGCTGAACTCTGAGCTCCGACATTCAGATAAGCCCCCAACGTTGGAGATAATAACTCCTATTGCACCCATTGTTCTCTCAAGGGAAGGATGAGAGGATGTAGGTGCAACTGCTTTATAAGCTGTAAAGCCCCACAGAAATGCAAGGTGTCAGAGTATAACAATGCATACGAAAAAGTATATCCCATAATATTGATAGGCATTTCTGTCAATCAATACCACGTAAAAATCAAGAAAGGATACTTTTTTTGACCCACAGTTTACTAATTTGGAACTTGAATAATCAGAGAACCTCACTATATTTTAATTGCTCTATTAACAGTATTATAATCTTATCTGACCTTTATAATTATGTTGTTTCTTATAAAACATACAGAAACCAACTATTGTGTAAAAAATCACTGTACTCAAAGTTGGAGACTTGTGACTCTAATCCTAACTCAGCCATATTAGGTGCATTATGTTGAAAACATTCCTTCTTCTCAATAAACCTTGTCCTCTTCTGTAAAATGTGGATAATGCTACTTTCTCACAAAAGTTTCACAAGGATTAAATGAGATATGCCCACTTTGTAAATTGTAAAGGACTTTAGAAATAGACTCTATTGTATAATTACACAATTGAGATTAAGAATACGAAATCACAGTGTTAGAGATCAGATTTATAGCTAAATAGCAATCATAACTAAATGTATATGCAATATCAGTTAACCTTTGCAAATATGCTTTGAAATGTGCTTAGAAAAAAAGTCACTCTTACAAAAATTATTAACTGGCCTGGTATAAAACAGATGCTCAAGTATTCAGAACGAGTGAATACTTCTTTAATCCTCACTGTTAAAGGATGATAAAAAGAGCCATCACACATAGAAAACAGTAAGATAAATCTTCCTGTTAATGTCCACAAAGCCAACAGGAGTCTAAAGGATAAAAAAAATGGTTACTTGTACAGCCAGGCTATCTATACGTTAAGATATATGGATTAACCCCTAGCCAAACATATCTGGACTGTGAAGTAAGTAATGTGGTCAGTTTGCATAATGTATCCTTAATCTGAAAATAATCATTTTGTAATTTCTTCTTTATATGATCCTATTTTATGTGGGAGAATAAAATACATGTTGTGCATAGGCCAACTATTACTGACTGAATTTTTCTGCATCGTCAAACAAGTAAGATACTTTATTCTTTTACTTTTCTTTTTCTAATGACTCAAAACACCCTTGAAAATGTTTCCTGGAAAGCAGCTTGCATTATATCTTAAAATTATTTGGTATAGACATCAGTGGAATACACTTTACATCACATGGAATATGTGGAATACATTTTAATATTTATATCCTAAAATGTTATAAGCTTCCTAACTTCCTGAAATTTCTTTTTTAGTTTATATTCCTAAGAAAATAATCTAAATAATGACAAGATTGATGGCCTTAGGAAAACAACCATAAGTTTAAATACATTGTAATAGGTCACCCTGGAAGATGGGGCTTTGGGAACACACAGAACATTTTGTGGATTTATCTTAAATAGGCTAAAAGACATTGAAAAATAAAAAGCTACTTGAAATATAAGCATTAGTCATCAGTTTGATTTTTCCTGGTTTTGAAAGTTACATAAATTTAGATTTTTGAGACTACAGGAAGCTTCAGTCTTCAGAAACACTCCCAAAACACCGCGATGCTTGATAGTGCCCTTCCCCCACTCCTGTGCCCTGACCTGATGCTCCAGGCCTCAGAAGACATCGAGACACTAATGTTCCCAAAAGTTCCGAACAGCCACATGAAACCACACCTACACACACGTTAAAGAAATAAGGCCGTTCATGGTCTTGAGGAAATCTAGACCAGACCATATTGAATAACAATAAAAATGTATCTGAGAAAAAGTCTAAGGTCATTGATGATAAGACGAAAAGATTCCACATAGAAGAGTTTAGAGAAGAATAAATTTCATGTGTGAATATGACTTGAGGGAAACCACTAAGAAATTTCTTGCCCAGAATCTAAATACACAACAGTAAAGAACTCTGGACAGCAGATCTCAACGTGAATAATCTCAGGAGACCCTTCTCCAAGGCAGCGACTCTTCATGAGGAAGAGTATGCAGGGCTAACAGCAGGGGCATTTCACTGCAGCTGTCCGCTGACCAGGTGCCCACAGGGACACTGAGCATCCATCCACTCAGGAGGGCAGGCCGTGCACGCGAAGCCTTGGAATAACGGCCGGCAGGCCCTGCAGAAAGAATCAGGGCATCTCATTGTTTGGGGACTGGATGTAACCACAGGCTTAAGAGACTAGTTCTGGGCAAGTTCACAGCAAAGACGTCACCAGACAGCACGCAGACGTAAACGTAAACGTCTTTGATAAAGGAAAACGTCAGGTGTGATCCAGACCTCACACCCAAGCAACATCAGCAGAACAACGTTAATGTGCAACAATAATTCTGACTGTGCAATCAATTTCTACGTCCCTCAACATCCCAAAGACATGGAAATGGAAGACACGCCGACTGATGCGTACTAAGGTTCCAGTGACACAAATCACAAGAGTAATAGTCAAATAATGATAAAGATGAATTTTAAGGGTATGGGGGACAAAATGGAGCTACTTATGAAGGACTGATATTGCTTAACATTTAAAAATATATTATTAAGGTATAAAAAGGTAGAAAATAAATTTACTGCAGCAAATATTTTTGGTAATATAAACAGATGTTTAGAACCAGAGCTCCCTCAAAGAAAGTTACAATAAATATTGTTTTTGTCTTATTTTGGTTTTTGTTTGTCTTTGTTTTTGCTTTGGGTATGTAAAAAAGCAATTAATAGATATATTAAAAGACTTTTTTTTTTTTAAGTTGGAAATTCCTTGACTGGCAGAGGGAAATCACGAGGCATTGGAATATGGAGAACATTTTATGCCTCAACCTGGTTCTAGAGGAAACTGCTAAGTATTCACATTCGTAAGCCTTTGAAATTACAGTCCCAGGAATGAGGTTGCAAACCCCATGAGGTCGCTGGTCTACACCTCTGGCGCAAAAGTGGTCAAGGTGTACAAAGGCCCATCCTGTGCACGTGAGTCCCACTCCAGGTGACAAAGGCCAACGATTCCAGGGAGAGAAAGCACAGAAAGAAACGGAGAAAAGGAAGCAACACTCACAAATGCATATACGCGGTGCACACGCTTCCTATCACAGAGCGAGGTGAGTCAGGGTCGGTCAAAGGCTCACCTGCTGACTCAAGAAAGGAATTTGCTTCCAGAGTTCCTAAATATTTACAGTTCAGATAAGTGAGTCTGAAACTGCGTTTCCAAGACAATCACTTGAAAATATCTTCTTCTCAGATTCAATGTTCATAACACAAGCTGCCACTGAAAACTCAGGACAGGACTTCTCACTGGCGAGGCTTAAAATGCTCACGTGGTTCCTGGATGGTCACAGCTTCTCTCCTGAGGAGAGTGGGATGGCCTTCTACTCAGGAAGGCAGGGCAATCCTACACCCAGTGTGCCAGGCTGTTTAGACCCCTGGCTCCCCAATGAGCCAGCTGCACTAACCCGTCCCCCAGCCACTTCAGGGAGTACGCACTCTTGAATACAACGTCCCTCGATATTTTTGAAACATTTAACTTAAAAGCAATAATTTCTACAGAGGTCTTTGTGAGGGATACACAATAAATCAATTTAGATGTTCTAAAATCTAACGCTGAATTAATCGAGACCATCAGACAACCCTGAACCTGGGCGTCACTACGTTTCCACACAGTCCCCTCCCGCCTCTGCTCCCACGATTCCTCTTATGTGTTGTCCTTCGACATGTTCCTCTGTGGATCACAGTGATGGTGTTGCTCACAGGACACGGATCATGCTGCTGCTGCTGATTATCTTCTCTGGGAAACCACACAGAAGAAACTATCTCTTGTGTCAGTACCAGGGAAAATTAGTGTACACTTAAACTGGCCTATGTTCATGTTATGGAAGCTGCAAACTTTGATGGTACTTTCCTCAAAGCACTTGTGTTAGAATGTTTAAGGTTAAATCTGCAGCCTAATTTTCTATCCTTCTTATCCCTCACTGAGCTCTTCTACATGTTTTTAACTTATTTCAAATGCTATTTTTTTTAAGATGGCACCTGAGCTAACATCTGTTGCCAATCTTTGTTTTTTCTTCTTCTTCTTCTCCCCGAAGTCCCCCAGTACATAGTTGTATATCCTAGTTGTGGGTCCTTCTGGTCATGCTATGTGGGACGACACCTCAGCGTGGTTTGATGAGCAGTGCCATGTCCGCACCCAGGATCCCAACAGACAAAACCCTGGGCCGCCGAAGCGGAGCACGCGAACTTCACCACTCGACCACGGGGCCAGCCCCTCAAATGGCTATATTTTTACATTTTAGGAGCTACCTTAAGTCACTTTTGGCATTACGAAAGATTTTAACGTGGGAATTAAAATTAAATGAATATACACAAAATATAATTTAACGTATCTATTGTAACTCTGTTTTCATTAAAATACAGATTTTTCCATCCATCCATCTCAAAATATCTTTGATGTAATGGGAAACAACTAAAATGCAATTGATGTACAGGTGTTAGGATATCCATAGCTTAAACAGTAGAATTCAGTAAACAGCCAATTATTTTAACTTATTTGGGAATCTTGACGATGTATCGAAAACAAGTGAAAAAGTCCTCTCATCTGGCAAAAACCAGTATCAGGAGTCTGAGCGCCTAGTTTCAGTCCTTCAAGAACCAGAGGGCCTTCGTTCACAAGGTTACAGTCAATGACGAGGGGCTCTCTGCTATCCAGCCTCACAGGACCACGGAAGGTCACCGCGTACAAGAACAAAGCGCTGGGACAGACAAGCACGCAGACAGCAGTAAGAATTCATAAGGAAAGGGACGGGGAAGCTTAGAAACACAAACAGATCAAACAAATGGGTAAGGGTTTAGCAGGCCTCAACACCGTAATTCTGGGAGCAGCTCTAAGAATGTAAGTGTACTAACAGGCAACATAGCAACTGACATCGACGCAATATCCATTAGGCAGAAACTAAAAAAATTATTTCACAGCATATAAACTTTTATGAAATCCTTTTCAGCCTTTCTGGCTTAAAATTTTTAAATTTTAAACTTAAAAAGAGAGTAATGTCCAATACTTATGAGAAGAATTTTAATTAAAATAGTAAACAGCATCAATAACAATAAGCTGGTTAGCAAAAATTGGGCACATTGGAAAACTCAGCTATCCAGAATGAGGGATTTGAAACTAAATTTTTCCAATTCCCAAATTAAATCATTACTTATCAATGAAACAAAAAACAGAAACATATACAGTTTATCAAATATACTGCTTTAGATTTATCACATTTTAAAGGATTCAGTGCCCTGTAACTATTCTCGTTTTCTCCCGTTGAATGTTCTGTTGCTTGACATTTTGTGAATGCAGTACAAAGAATGGGAAATATGAGGTTAATGGCTCTTTGCATGACGTCCTACCCAGAGTGGCCAAATTATTTTCTAAAGATTCCTAACCAAAACTACGTCTCTTAAGCAGGAGCAAAGCAAAGCAAACAAAATGATCTTTTCTAGATGATTGAGTATGTAACTGAATTAAAGTGGAAATTAAAAGATATTTGGTGAAAAAATTGAATACTGTTAGCACTGACACATAAAATTTTCAGTGACATTAAATCTGAAAATTGAAATTACTCTTTGAACTATTTTATGAAAAAGATTGAGTGTTATTTGAATAATGTTAAGAATTATAATTTTTCACGTCTTCTAATACAAATTTCATAAATCCATAACAAATCTTTCCTAATTAAGAGACACTGATGTCATTCACAAAAACGAATGTCTGTAATTTTTCCCCATAAAATGAGTACTTTTAAGATTAATCAAATAATTCCTCTCATCTTAATAACAACATAAGATCATTATACTGCACCTGGTTTCTGTATAAACCAACCCAAATTTTAGCTAAAATAGGCCTTACTGATTGCAGCAAGAATGAGCTGGAAAAATGGATGGAACTCACAAGAAATATGAAATTATTATAGTGAATATAACAGTTCCAACATTAAGAAAAAAGTCATAGTTTAATTTAATCTTTCCCAAAATATATAGACATATTTAATTTACACATATTTTAAACCAAATTAAAGGGCTATCTTCATTTTTAAATGATAGTCAACTAATAACATCTTCTAAACTCAATTTCTTTTTATGTGGCAAGACAGTAAGTAACATTTATTTTTACGTATAAATGTTTACTATTCACGTTTGAAATATATTTTTAAAGAACTTGGATTAAGAGAATTGTTGCAACTGTATTCTAGTGGCTTAGCACTCATCAGTCTAATGAGAACCAATATTACTTTGGCCTGGCTCTTTTGTATCTGCTACTGTTAAAGGGGATAAAAACAGTGAAAGATAACATCTTGTTAGCCTTTATAATTTCATTTATTACTAAGAACTTGCACAGCTCTATTTCTTTTCCAAAGTGATGTACTAATGGTTTTGATGACAAAAAATTACACACATACATCACACACACCCCCCCCCAGATCTTTGGGTCTACCAATCTTTGTTCAACGTAATTATCTTTGCATCATATTTTAGATCAAACATCCAAATGCGCAATTAGTTCACAAGCATGGAAACTGTAGCCATTGCAACTGGTCTTTCTACAATCAGCCAGGACAAATGTGGAGACTAAAGACGGTGCGGTCAACGATCATGGAAAGCAAACTCGAAAGGACGACTCCAAGGACAGATCCTTCACCTCATCACAAAACACGGGTTTCTCACCAATACTCTAAAGGATCGTTCAGATTAAACACATTTTGGGGGCTCAGTTCTGCGGTCAATTTTTCCATCATTTTCACGTCCTCATTGAATAGCTCCTATTACTGTAAAATCTCATAGACTGAAGCAAACATTACATAAATATCTCTGTAAATAAATGCCTGATCTGGAAAAGACTAGCCTCTGAGGTCAGGAAGTCATAACGTATTTGTCCAAGAAGCCTACTGGCAGAAAAAACCCAGCCTCTGTCAAGCCATTCCGAGCAGAAACGAGGCCTGGCTGGCGCTTCAGGTCCAGACGAAAGACCACTGGTCCATGTAAAGTGCACGCAGCCCGTATCCCTGTGGAGGGAAACACTGGAGTGCTCTGCACCGAACGGCCATCCTACCGACACCAACGGATCTGATCATCATTTATCTTTTGGAGAGTAAAGCTCGGGGTGGATTTTTCACTACAATGTGAAATAACACTGCCCATGAAAATATCAAATGGTAATTGACCTTTTTCAAAACAAGAACATTTCGAAGTGGGTCTTGGGATGATTCACTCACCACAAAAAGTAGGCAAGACTTTCTGCTGCTGGATGCCCAGTGCTGTTTTTGTGATCTTTAAGGTACAGTTTAAAACCTGACTTACGTGAGCCCTTTCACATGGGCCACAGTTAGACTTAGAGGATCCATACACTCTTTAAAAGTGTATATGAAGTTTTGTATGAGTAAGTGTTTTTCTATGGAGAGCCCACTGCTTCCTTTATATCTCTGACAGGCCCACAATCTCCCTCCAAATTAAGAAGAAACAGTTAAGGAGTCTGGATGAGGAGTGACTCAGACTAGAGCCTTGACGCCTCACGCTGGCTCTCAGCATCATCCCCCACAGTCCTCAGCCTCAGCACTCCGCCTCGACCCCTCACGCCAGCTCCCAGCATCGTCCTCCACGGTCCTCAGCCTCAGCACTCCACCTCGACCCCTCACGCCAGCTCCCAGCATCGTCCTGCATGGTCCTCAGCCTCAGCACTCCTCCTCGACCCCTCACGCCAGCTCCCAGCATCATCCTGCATGGTCCTCAGCCTCAGCACTCCTCCTCGACCCCTCACGCCAGCTCCCAGCATCGTCTTCCATGGTCCTCAGCTTCAGCACTCCACCTCGAGCCCTCACGCCAGCTCCCAGCATTGTCCTCCATGGTCCTCAGCTTCAGCACTCCACCTCGAGCCCTCACGCCAGCTCCCAGCATTGTCCTCCATGGTCCTCAGCTTCAGCACTCCACCTCGAGCCCTCACGCCAGCTCCCAGCATTGTCCTCCATGGTCCTCAGCTTCAGCACTCCGCCTCGACCCCTCACGCCAGCTCCCAGCATCGTCCCCCACAGTCCTCAGCCTCAGCTGAGCACCTCCACCAAGACCCCTATAGAAGGCAGACAACTAGGAAAGCAGGAACCACACTCAGAGAAATGAGCTTTGAGATTACACGCAGAGGGCAGGGGAGTCACCTCAGACGGCACCTTTGGGGGCTGTCAAGACTCTAATGAATCTTGTTTTTAAAAAGCCTTTCATATCAACTGGCAAGAGACACACTACATACAGAGGTGCTAGGTCCTCCTCCCTGGTGCATGCTTTAAACGATTTCAGAGATATTTGCTGAGAAAGTAAAGATAGAAAAAATAACAACAAACTTCACATAATCTAAACAAGTTAGTAGAAAACATAATCTTGTAATAAAAGGAAAGATAAAATAGTGTTCCAATTTGGATCTGCCAAGCAGTTAAGAGCACACTTCAGGGCTGAACATTCTCTAGGGAAAAGAATATTGCAAGGCTAACAGCCTCTGGTTAAAAAAAAACCTTCAGCTCTATTAAGAAGTCCATTGCATCTGACAGGTGTTATATAACTGAAAACATGTTTGTCAGAACCCACGGACTATTATAATCAATATGCCCCCTTTTCTAAGTCAGCTTTGAAATTTGCTCAATATTTACAGTTTGTTGAATAAGAGTCACACAACTCATATAAAATCTGCTTTGAAACAACCGATTTAAATTAACCAGGCATTCAAAATTTTTGGTTGCATTTCTGCGACGAACTGAACAACTCATTACACAATTATGACAATTATCTTCTTAAAGGCAAAAGATGGCTACAGGAAGCAGGCCATCCAAAACAAGACCCATTCACTAGCCTACAATCTACAGGCACGAAAGTAATTATTGTAAAAGTCTTATTATTAATATTACTGTAAGAAAATTACTAATTCTTTCATTGATTTCTCTACTTTTATAAGTTGGGATGCTTCTTTCTAAACTCCCTGGCCTTAGAAATTGAGAAGACAGAAAGTATTTATTTATTTTATTTATTAAAAGTGGGGGCCGGCCCCAAGGCCGAATGGTTGGGTTCCCGTGCTCTGCTTCTATGGCCCAGGGTTTCGCTGGTTCGGATCCTGGGCGCAGACATGGCACCGCTCGTCAGGCCATGCTGAGGCAGCATCCCACATGCCACAACCAGAGGCACTCACAACTAGAATATACAACTATATACTGGGGGTCTTGGAGAGAAGAAGGAGAAGAAAATAAAGTGTCTGTGATGAGCCGGAGAAGCACAGGGAAGAATACATACTTGCTGTTCCCTGAGATTAATTTGTCTTTGTTTTCCAAATGACTTCCGTTTGTCTGACAGAAATCTCCTCAGGAACATTCACAGGCAATACTTCACAATGAAAGCATCTCCTTCTGAAGCGCTTTTTTCCACGCACTAACACCTGACAGCACCACAGAAAATCAGAAAAGACCTGCATGGACACCGTTCCGTACGATGAGAATCACTTCACTCATGGAGTTACTGCCCTCCTCCATACACGTGTGGAGATTACAAATGAGAGCTTCCTCAGAGCTCGACAGAGAACAGACCGCGCTTTCCTTTCATCTCTCATGTGACGGGTGGAGCAGGGCCATCCCTGCCTCAGCTGTCTGTCATTAAGAAGACCCAACAAGGATGACCAAGAACACAGGATTCATGATCTTTATCAATGAGCCATTATCAGCCACTATGCAACCACATGGCTCCATTTACAGCAAAATTCTCCCCTCTTCTCCCAAAAGAACATATTTAGTTAGTCTAGATGCATGAATGTTAATCAGCATCGGATGGGCAACAACCTGATTCACTTCCGCCCGTGGGAGGTGGCTGGCTGCTTCTTTCCAGTTGCCGCGCATCCCTGGGTTTTAAGCAGAGCAGGCAGGAGCTGTCCTCAGCTGCCCTTGCAGCACGCGCAGACCCGAGACGGTGCGGAGAGCCGGCTGCTGGCAGGCTTCCGGGGAGCCAGCGCCTCTGCACCAGGACCTGGTCCTGCAGCAGAACACATGACGCCCCTACCCAAGGAGGAGAGCCGGACCCTGGTGCCTCAGGACACCTCAGCCAGCTCAGCGCCTCCTGGCAGAGCAGCTATGATGGAGTCAAGGGCTTTACCAGCTTGATTTAAAGGAACCATCACCTCCCTTCTCAGAAAGCCTCAGCTGCCAAGCGCTCAAAGCAAGAAAAGCTGAAACTCCCACTGCCCCTTTAAGAAACTGTGCACCTCCAAAGGTTAACATGGTGTCATCTTGTACAGAGAAACCATCAGAAGATCCTGAGCACCTGAAAAACGCTCGGCCATTCCCACGGCAAACATCAGGAGGCTTTTTCCAAACTGGTGGGACGGAAACAAGGGACAGAGGGGTCAGTGGCTCTGCCGTCGGAGGTCACACGCGAGTTGGCTCTCTGCTCTCCCGTGTGGACAGTCTCCCCTTAGGGCCCAGCCCAGCGTCACACAAGACAGCTGCTCCTTCCACGATGGGCTCGAAAGCCAGGACCCTCGGTGGCAGGAGAGAGCAGCCCCGGCAGCCTCTGTCCAAACACTTCAAAACAACAATCTCTACCCAAACCGGTATCTTTCTTTTTAAGAAGATTAGCTCTGAAGCCTTCCAATTTTAGCAAAATTCAGTAAATAGGGAAAACAAATGTCTTTGGCCAATCAGAAAAGGAAAATATATACTCTCTGAATTAACTGTATCTTATATATATCAAGTTGAGAGTTGAATACTAAATTGTAGACAATTTAATGTACACCTCAGATATTCATTTAAAACATGAAAATAACTCAATACAATGCAACTAGATGATCACCACTGTATTCTAAGGTAATAATATATTTGTGCAATTTCCATGTTCAAAGCAAAATATTCCTTACTGTCTACTGAGAGAATCTAAGTGAAGCATTTCAGTATCTTACTTTTGGATAATTAAACCATATATTCCATTAATTTCATATTTATGCATAAGATTAATACTACAGCGTAGTTTACCTGTTCCTGAGTGCAACGGATGAAGTAGTAGAAACTGCTGAAAGCCAGCAAACACAACAGCATCATCGGAGCAGTGAAATAAACGCTCCTGGCATCAGATCACTAAACTCCAGCTAGCAGTGCATCAAATCCACAACACAATAAAAAATCCAACAAAAGGCAAAAGCAATTTTAAATAAAATTTCCTGTGGTCCTTGCATTCTAAAGCAAAACCAAAGAAGCCTGCAGAGTGCAATGTTACACAACAGTGACTCTAAACACGGCAGAGTCTGCAGAGTGCAGCTCCCCATTGATTACCGCAGTGATCTACGGCACTCCGTGCTGGACCAAAAAGTTCCCACCGGGGCAGGCACCACAGCGCCGGCAGGTCCGCCGGTGACCACTTCCTGAAGCAATGCACACAGGATGCTACCTGCCTGCGGGCAGGGACACGAAACGCCGTGGTTCCTCAGAGCTGGCACAGGAGAACAGATTCAAGCAGAGGCTTAAGAGCTGCTCCGTTACCCCAGGGACACTGCACTCAGAGGACAAAGTCGAGCAGACCCCCCGCTGGCTTGTGGACCAGAGAACACTCACCTGAACTGATCAGTGCCCACTGTCAACAGCTGGCCATGGTCCCGCCAAGTCCTGCGCAGCTGATCGTTTCCTCTGCAGCTTCCCTACCTGAGAGATCTTACTCAGCCGGTGACAAAGACTGGCGTCAGGACGCAGGAACCAGGAGGACAGGAGCGATGTTGGGACATGGACAGAGTGCTTCTCCAAGCTGTTCCCGTACAGCCAGCCTCGTGCTAACCGTGGATCACCTCCAGGGGGCAAAAGGACACCCCAAAGAGGTTGTGCCAGGGAGCTGCGGGGTCTCGTGCTTCCAATATTCTAAAAGGTGCAGACGTTTGGTGATTGACAGTCTCAGCTCCTGGTCCAACAGATGTTACTCAGGGAGACACAGAATCATTACCTCCTCCTTAAGTCACTGCGTTCACTGCACCCACCCCATATCACGTATTTCAGAACAACAGCAACATAAAAGCAAAACTAGAGGATCGGGAATGATGCCCTCCCCTAACTTCATTTTTATCCCGTGGACATCAACCTCGTCCAGTTCCCAGAAACCACAGTGAGCAGCGATGCAGGTCTCTAACCCACCAGGGAATACCGCTGACGAGTAGAGGCACTCTGCTGCTAGCCTGTTCTGGAAAACGAAACGATCAAATGATGACAAGGGAGAATTAAGGACCATCTTCCATGTATTTAAACTAAATGCACCGTGTTTACTTACATTACATACACTTGCCAAAAATAATTATCTGATAAGGAAAAAACGAATCCTGAACCACGGATCAGCTCACCACTGCCAAGTCAACTGCAAAGTGTCAGCCTCACATAAACTCACAGAGGCGAACACTTTCCCCCTCTTAAAAGAATGTGTTTTTTGTCTTTATTTGGAATCTTTATTTTTTCTTTTCCCCGAACTTCCAAGTATGCTTTTAACAGGTGCAAGTCAAAACTTGGCCAAACTGTTGCTGGGAAAACAAAAAGGGAATAAACGTTGACTGAATGATTGTTATGTGCCAAATATTGTACTGTGTTAATTTTATTTAATTCATTTATTTCTCACAGGCGTATGGCAAAATCAGTATTACTTATCCCAGGTTACAGATGAGGCTCAGAAAAGCTGGTTAACTTGCCCAGGGTCACACAGCTACAAGCAGCAGAGCCAGCATCTGGACTCGACTTGGTCTGAGCTAAAAGCCCACGCACGAGCTTTTCACGGCACGACAAGAGGAGGAGTGACCTTGATTATTTTGGTAGATTCCCGCACATTCGTGCCGTTTTTGTTAAAGTGTGGTGACTCAGTGTGGAAAACCACGGGGGTGCAGGAGGGGCCTCGCTCATCTCCCTCTATTTCCCACATCTGCAGCTGGGGAGGCTTCTCCAGACCTGTCCATGACCTGACGCCCCACGTCTGCTGAATCTAAGCTTCTTTCTCTATGGCGCCTTCAAGACAACAACCTACAGACCCACCCAGGTCGTGGTCTGGAGACAGACGGCGGGCCCGCAAGGACGCTGCAGGGAACCGACGTCAAAACATCAACAACTGACTTACCCACGTCCCCTCGTTGAAAGCCGACCTTGTAATTTTATTTGATTGAAATTTAAGAGTCTATGGATCCTACGGGCCTGCGTAGGCTAAGCCAACTGAGCTGAAATACCTACATACACTGCATGCAGCCATAACTGTGCCTGAGTTTTGAGATATTTCTTTCACGTACATCTCTTCTCCTATTTCTTTTTTCTCATTTATCACCTGGAATGGGCTTATCTCAAACTATAAAGTCATTTTGAATGCTATTAATCCAATATCTATTCCATCTCATGAATTTATTTGGTATAATTATCTTGAGTTGCCAAAGTGCCTCCATATGAGGAAACTTATCAAATGATAACAAATCGTATTTCTAACAAAAGATACTTAATACGGCACCTGTGGTCTCTGAAATGGTAGACTCAGCTTTCCAAGTTGCAGAAGCGAAACAGAGAATCCATACTAAGGGCCAATGCTGACCATACTGTAAAACACCTGTTCACTCACTTGTTGCTGGACGCCACGTGCTCGAGACGCCCGCACAGCAACGACTGCCCGCCACTGAGGTCACTGTCCACACAGAAGTAGAGAAAAACCCACTTTCATCTGTCAGTTCAGAAATTTAAATTAACAATATTACTTATTTAAAACATTTCTACCACCCCGTCCACTCTGAGCCACACGCCACTCTGAGCCCTTAGGTCACGGGTCTCCCAGGCTGCCCCTCAGCTGTGGTTCCACAGCCACTTGCAACACCAGCAGACGGGTGTCCCTCGGGAGGGGACACATAAACCCAACACCAACTGCAATTTTGATCTTGCTTCTCATAAACCATCTGACCTTGCACTGTGATCGAGGTCAAGACCTGTTTGCAGAAAGGTTTAGCTCTTTCACAAGAACCCAGGAGCCATTATCTTGAAAAACTGACACAATCTTGTACTTGGAGACTGATCTTCCACTAACGATGACTCCAATGTGTCACAGATTTCTCATTCTTTGTATTAGTACAAGATAGCAAAGCATGGAATACACTGACTATAAACAGAACTCCTGCACTAAGCAACTTGCTACTGTTTTTCCCTATTTTCAGAGAACACTGACATTCTAATCTTTAAATCTTTCCTGACTTGGCTACTTGCACAAGAAAACAAATCATAAATATGAACAATCATCTTATAATCTTTAGGGCTATATTGTGAATCTAATCATCTCTTTCCAGACAAAAAGACCAAAGACAAAGTTGGTAGCGGGAAACTTGGCTCTGCTGAGCAAATGGAAGAAAATCGCTCTGCACCTGACACACAGAACGGGACTATTTACACTGGAAGAACAGAGACAGAGGGAGTGTGAAAGACACGTTTGGGTCCACCTGGAAATGAAGCCGGATTCCCACGCCCCAAGCTCGCTGTCTGCTCTTACCAGCACCTGCGCGTCGGGCCTGGCCTGCTCCCTCTTCGGAATCGGCAGACCTCCCTTCTCCCCACCCCTCTGAAGGGACCGGCGTCCCAGGCGCACACATGGCAGCGGCCTCGTACAGAAGCCCAGGCCGGGGACGTCCAGCGTCACTTCTGAGCAAATCCAAGTTCTCGTCTGAGAAGAGCGCCCAGCGCCTTCTCCACTCCGCCGCTGTCAGTCAACAAGCACAGCAGCGACCCACCCGCGGGCCAGGAGCAGCAGACGGCGGGAGCCGAGATGTCGGCGTGCGTGAGAAAGGCTCCTTGCACGACTGGCTCCGGCCACGGCAGGCAGCCGTGCAGCCAGGCAAAGCGCGGCTTGGACAGCCCCCCACACACGAGCCTCGCGGGCCCGGTGTGTGCAGACGGCAGCTCTCACCGAGGAGCAGCATATTGGGTCTCTGCTGGGTTTTAACCAGATCCACAGGGTTCAGGAAATAAGCTCTCTGCCAGATGACACTGCGCTCCCAGCCATTCCTTCTGTTGCCTTATCCCCCAAATTTCTCTAACTGGTGTCCTTTCTCCTGCTGCGAGCTTATTTGTGGACAGGGCTAAATAAAGGATTTTTGTGACAACAAAATGGCCATTAGCCCACAGGATGATTTCTAAAACATAACTCTTCTGCTTTCGTTTGGTACTATTAACATCAGTTAAATGAGAGCATTTCTTCTTCTTATATCTCTGACTTCTGAAGAAAAAAACGTGTTGTTTCTTCCCGAAGAAATATTTGAAATTAGGCTATCTTTGTGCATATTATATGCTCTTCACATTTTATTTTCTCCTGTTACATAAACTTTTAAAGGTAGATTCCCTCTTCCTATTGCTCTGTTTTCAGTATATATATATATATATATATACTGCTCTGGGAGTTGCTTTCACCTATATGTGAGGGGTACAACATTTGAAGACTATGAAGAGCTATCCATTCTCTTAGATGGGACGCATACTCCTACTCTATGAAAAAAAAAGAAGGAAGGAATTATAGTTTTCCTCTACCATAACTTAGTATTTTTACTACAAACAGGTCATTCAATTTTAGTTTAAGCATATTACTCTGCAGGTACTCATTACCTTTTTGCATTTTAAAACAGACAATGATGTAAGTAGTAAAAATAACATATGTGCATGTATTTCGAACTTCCTAAAGCACATTCATGTGTTTCTAAACAAATTTGTGAGGAAGGGAGAAAATGACAAGAGAACTGACCATTTCTAGAAACAGACATGGAGTGTACACCAGGCTGACTTCTCCTGGGAACAAAATTCCTAAATCACCAGCCTAAGGCTTCCACTTCACCGAACTTTCATTTTCAAATTAAACCTCAGGCCTAATAGAACAGCCAGAAAGTACAGGTGAAATTTATTATAATCAAACGCCAATACTGTTAGCTTTGAAATATTAATCACATCCAATTCTCTAGAAATGTTTTTTCCTCCACAGTCTTAGTAATTGATGCAGAATACAAAAAACAAGCACCGTGATTTCAAAGCACAAATCTCTTACAAGTGCACTTTGACGTAATAATCAGTACTGTACCGAACTTCAAAGGTCCATAGTATGCCAGCGTACTGAGTGAAGTGGCACTAAGATGCTGTACAGCGAATGTTTACACGACCTCCCAACTCTCCCCAGGTACTTTCATAACTTGAAAGACATCTCTACTCATCTACAACCAGCTCATCTACGTCATGGCCTCTGCTGCTCACGACCGTATCTTACAGAAAAAAACAGGTGTTCTTCCACATAGACAAACTGAGCAATTTTAAATAGCGAGGAAGTCTAGATTATAAACGCTTGATGGGATGTAAATAAACTATCTGATTCTCTATGGGGCTACAGGCTGAAGACTGCCAGGTGGAAATAACACGTTGCTACTTTACTGACCGGCGTTATCTACTCTGTGGGCCTCTCTGCATTGTGTCACGTGCTGGTGCTTAAGAATCAGTGGAGGACGAGCTCCAGGCAGAAGAGGGTACATATATGGTCTCTCAATCTATACATGCGTAAACTCTATACCCTCTTAGTAAAGTCAACATTCTTAAACTTTACAAGCAGTAGCAGAATACAATGTTAGTGACAGGCTACAGCATAAACACAAGCTCAGGTTCAATGACTTCTTCTGAGATGGCTTCACTGACTGAACCCAGTCCATATGGATCTGTTCATTGCTTTCCATTTCTCCTTAGGTCTTAAAAGGAGAACTTTATGTGGGGCTTGATTCCTTGCAAGTGGCACTGACCCTTGCATGCGTGCATTCATAATTTCTTTCATTTAGCAAAAACTCTGAATATTGAATTTACTAAGAACTAAGGAAGAGAAAAAAGAGCCAGACCAGTCTCTGCCTTGAAGGTTGAAATACTATTATTATTCCCATAGTACAGATGGGGACACTGAGGCTTAGATATGACAAGTGACACATCTAGTCAGCGGCAGGGTAAGAATTTGAATTCAAACAGGAACAATAATAATCAAAGTTAACCTTCCTTAAGTTTGGGAACCAACTTCTATCCAGTACCCAGTACAAGGCTGTGCTCTTGGTGGTCCATGATCGAGGCAAATTAACCTATACCACGTAAAATGCTCGGGATGCCACAGGCTGAGGTCCTTCACGAGGCTCCCGCATGGCTCTGCCACACCTTGACCTCAGGACACCAGTTCACGAAGATGCTAAGGGACGGGACCCTCATCAAATGTACTCAGAACACACTGCATATTGTATTATTTTCTAGAGCAATCAGAGTCCACACTGCAATTAAAGGCATTGAGAAATCCTGGATTAAGGAAATTTTTGGTGAAAGTTAGCACTGGCCAAGCTTATTTGAGCACAAACTCTTGTTTTCGGCAGCATGCTTACTAACCCTATTATCACTCGGCAGAAACACTAGTGGGAGAAGTGCTGCATTATTAACAGCGTTTATTTTGATTTAAGATAACCTAAGGGAAACAAAAGGGAGACAAGCCACGCTATGGATCCTAGCTGACGTTCAGGACCCTTGGGGAGTTTCTGTGAGAACAGGCACGGTGCCACGTCCTGCTCTGTCATCGGGACGTCCGTGATTCTGCTTTCTCCAGGCTGCAGCTCAGCCGCCCCTTCCTCACCACATGGGCGAATTCTGTAGCAAGGTCTTCCATTTATTCAGCTCTACACAACCACAGTGAAGCACCTGTCCTGAAGGATTCTAAGCTACAATGAAACAAACGTAAAACAAAACACAAAGTCCCAAATCTGTATTCTGGGAAATCCCAATTGTATAGATGTAGACACAGAATAAACTGATATCCAAAATATAACTAGGAAACTGTGGGGTGAGAGCAGCACTAAAAAGGCAAAGTCAGTTCTAACAACATGAGAATGAATAAAGTATTAGGATTTGGGAAATTAATACAGTGGATTCAGGTTTTTCCCAGGATTGAGAGCTTCTTTCACACTTGCAAAGTCCTGAGTGATAAGGTGGCAGCCTCTCTCGGACCAGGATTTACGGGTTCCCACAGGGTGTGCAGGAAGCTAGAAGGAACACTGGCTATAAAATGTCGAGCCTGAGAAAGTTTAAAAGGTGAAAAAGACCCAAAGAGTGTGATGCTATCAAGAAGCTCTGGATCCCAAGTCACTCTGGAGTTCTCAAATACAGGTATGGGAGCTCCTGTTTTCAAGGTGCACTGAAGAAACCATTTACAGAGTCAATGAAGACAGCCACTCTGAGGGCTGGCACTGTGTCCCACTGTGTGTCGGAGCACCAGCCTGTCAGGAAGGGACCTTCCAAGGACAACCAGTCACAACTTGTCCTTGATCTGTGCTGACCTGTAATCTGGGGAACACTAGGTCTCTGAGACTTGGTCCAACCAAGGGAGAAACTGAGGCGATACTGGGTATGGAAGAAAGGGGATCAGAATATCAAATATGCCAAAATGACAGACAGTGGCAGGACAGGGCTACAGGAGGGTGGGGAAGATGTCAGAGGGGAGCTTTGTAGGGAGGCCAATCTTTAGCCGTTACTGCACTTCTCTGTAAAAGGCAGAAAAAATGTCAAAAAAAAAAAAAAAAAAGGAATCCAATTGATAAAGCCAAAATATTGGCTCTCTGAGTGGCATTTCTTAGCGCTTGTCTATTCTCTGTAACTTGCCATTGATTACAGCGGATGGGAGGACTTTGAGCTTGAAGCTGGAGGGGATCTAATCTTGGCTTGGGATTAAATCACAATGCAGGGAATATAAATTCAGTGGACAAACTCCACCTAAGGGCCAGGACGAGATTTCAATCTCTTACAAGAGATGTACTGTTTTCTCACCCAGGAAGCTCTCTGAGGGTCACGGCCTTGTGCACAGACGTCAGCTCCAATCCCCACCTCTTGGGGGCAGGACTGCCTTCCGGGGGATTGCTGTGTGCAGACCCCAGCCCCAGACCCTACACGCTCCACACAACCAGAGGTGCTGCTCCAGCACCACCCCACATGCCTGGGGGTCTGCTCTTCTCGTTTCATTTCTGGCACTTGGAGATTTCTCTTTTATGCAAACTCACCACTTTTTAAATAAACGTTATCTTTATCCCCCATTTACAGGTTTTTTGCAGTGGAAGTTGCTTTGGTTTCTAACTTCTTGAGCTTAGGCAGCCACATAACTATAAACCCCAAGTAGTTTCAAATGGTGTGTTGGTTAACTTTTCCCCTTTGATGTGTTGGCAGTTTAAAATCTGATTTGTAAGTTCAGAAGCCATTAAAGGGATATACTTATTTGTCTTAAGAGGACTACAGTTCTATAATAGAATTTTGTGGCTACACAGTACTCAATTAAATGGTGCTTTTTAGCCAGAAAGTTGAGCTGGCTTCCAAATTTTGTATTATAAAAACTGCTGTAATAAGAAATATTTACCCATATCCATCATAAAGTGTTTATTCTGCCAAGATACTCTTTGAGATGCAACCATGTTTTATAAACTAAACACAAATAGGTTAGTTAGAGGTAAGGATTATAGCTATGAAATAAATTTGAGTTTACTCATCACTTGGGCTACACTTTCTTACGTGGTTTCAATTCCAAACACCGGGATGGGGTTTGAGCAGTTCAGCTCACTGTCCCAACTCCAGTGCTTGTTGGAAAGCAGAAGATCTGCTGGCCCCATGCCTAGTTGTCAGGTTCAGCATGCTCCACTTTGGCAGCCCGGGTTCAGTTCCTGGGCGCGGACCTACACACCACTCATCGACGGCCACGCTGTGGTGGCATCCCCCGTATAAAATAGAGGAAGATTGGCACAGATGTTAGTTCACGGCGAAGCCTCAGAAAAAAAAAAGAAAGAAAGAAAGTAGAAATTCTTCCAGAATGATGCCTAGTTTACCTCAGGATTACCCAAAGGCTCTTAATCTCTAACCTAACTCATGGTTTCCCGAAGAAACTGTTCTCTCTGCATCCTCCTCCACCTAATTCAGAGATTTGGGGGATTATACCCATTAGATTTTCAGCTCTTTCCTTTCTGATCACTCAGGTAACAGTCAGCTGTCCTTGAACTCTTTTTGTTTTTCACTAATATTGTTGATGTTATTGATGACGTTTTACTTCTTTCTTAAATCTAGTGGCAATTCTTTACTGTCATCCACACTGTAATTTCTTCTGCAGATAACTGACTTTTGTCTCTTTCATTAAAATGTACACTAAGTTAATGTCTAGCAGTAGTAATATCATGGTTTCCTTTTGTAATTCAAAGAGTTAATTAATGTCCACACTACTAAAAATAATTAAAGAAACAGAATTCTAGGAACAGAGAAGTAAGCTGTGATCACACAAGACACAAAGGAATAGCTTCCTGTCACTCACTGAAGTGGTCCCTATTGACTGAAACTTATGATCATCACAGCAGTAGACTAAAGGGATGCATCAAGAATTAAAAGAAAGGAACAATTACCCTTTTTCAAACTCAATTACCCTCAACTGTACTTTTAGATACATATTCTCTCCCTACTCAAATATATAATCTACTTTTGTAGTTAGTTCCACATATTAAAAAACTAGAGAAACCACCAAGAGTGTGCAACTTAATCAAACAACTATACCTCTGTGTATGCAACTATCAACTATCACATTATTAAGTATAAAACAGGATATAAAGGAAGAAACATGATGTCTCTACTTGAACTTACAATCAATTTCCTTCAGGAAAAGACACAAACATTAGAAATAAAATTAGTTCAAGAGAACGATAGAGGAGGAAATGAAATTTGGTCTTAGTTTTAAATCATACCCAGAGATTGGAAGGCATTTAAAAGGGTGGAACATCGAATGTCAAATAACGGAGATGGAAAAGTATACGGCACTCGTGAAGGACAAGGATCCACGCTAATCTGGCAAGAAGAGCAGAGAGCTGGAGACGGTGAGTCTGCGAGAATAAGCTGGAGCTACACTGTGAAGTTCTGGATTTCATTCTTGATGAAATGACTCAACCTATACAAGTCTTACCACTAAGCCAAGTGCAGTGTCCAAGTGTTAGAAAAGTAAAAATTACTCACGTTTGCATAACACTCTAGACTCTGAGAATCCCATTTATTGTCTCAATATAGGCATAATTTCCAGTTTCTGTTCCAGACATTGGCAAGACCACTCTTCTGCTCCTCGATCCCTCCCTCGTCTGCGGGCTCCCAAGTACTACAGAGGCATATAGGCAGCATTCACAGAATTTGCTGCTAGTCAGTCAGAAAATTGACTCAAAGTACCTGGTCGGAGTTCTAAGATATACCTGGACACATATAACTCTTTATTCTGTCCCCAGAACATAAGTTGAGTCATTTCAGATGCTTTTTCCAGCCAAATGTGTCCCCATATAAATAAGCAGCTTTTCTTTGGGATGCTCATATTATGACACAAAATAAAAATTCTCATGGAAGAACCAGCATTTCACAGTTTACACAGGGTTAGGGCTGAGATTTGGAAAAATCCTTAAGAACTGTCAAGTTCTCTAGTTCACAGCCTTGACTACACACTGGAATTACTGGAAGAGATCCTGAAAAACAGCAACAACGCTCAGGTTCCAAACCAAAACAAGTAAATAGGGACCTCACTCAGGATGCCTTTTAGGAAGCTCCTCCAGTGATTACAACGTGCACTGAACTAGTCCCGTAGTTCTCAACTCGGCCACACAAACTTACACGGATGGGGGCACGGCTCCATGCTGACTAGATCAGCAGCCCTCTGGTCCGCCCTGACATTCAATTTTTAAAAGCTCCCAGGGGATTCTAAAGCACCCCCAAGGAGGAGGATCAAGGACACAGTCCCTCCCTCTCAATCTGTTGCCCAAGGAATCTGGGTTCTTAAAGGACCTGGGACTAAAACTGCTCCCTTGATGGTAAGCCCCAGGCCTTTCTTTCTCAGGCCTTCAAGCCTGCCGTTCACACACAGTGTGTCTCCAACATCTCTCACTGTCCATGCCTGTCTCTCTGACTAGAATCTGCATCGATTCTTCCTGCCCAAATTCTAGCCCAGCTCCAACACAAAACCTCAGCATTCCAGATTCCCTCCTATTCTGCAGACATCCTATTTGGTGTCACAGAAATGAAAGTATTTCTGGAGCACTTGCTGTGTGTCAGGTACAAGGTACACAAAGCCACACCATCTGATCTCATTTAATCATCACAACTACTCCACGGGGTAAGTACAATTATTACCCCCAGTTCCTGAAACCACAGAACTGGAGGCTGACAGAGGTTAAGAACATGCCCAGTGGGTTCTGTCTCCGGCTGTGCCTACAACTCTCTGTGTCCCCATGATGCTGGATATCAATCCTCTTCATAAAGTAACTACTCAATAAGATTCTTGACGGTCTGATGTTTTCATAGACAAAAAACAATGGAGCAAATGCCAAACAGTAGTATCGATCAGGTGTGTTGACAACCATGCAGAGCCTTGGTCTCCTTCCTCCAGGAATTTTACTGTTATCAACTGAATGGTATCCTGCACGAGTCATATATGTTGGAGTCCTCACCCCAAGTACCTCAGAACGTAACTGTATTTGGAGTCGGGTCTTCAAAGAGATAATTAATTTAAATGAGGTTATTAGGATGACCCCTAATCCAATCTGACTATCCTTGTAAGGAGAGGAAGTTTGGACGCACACAGAGGGAAAGCAACGTGAAGACACAGAGAGAAGACAGCTGTCTACAAGCCAAGGAGGGAGACGGGACAGACGCCTCCCTCGTGGCCTCAGAAGGAACCAGCCCTGCTCACATCTTGATGCTGGAGCGCCAGCCTCCAGAACTGTGAACAACTTAGTTTCTGTGGTTTAGGCCGCCCAAGCTGAGGTCCCTTGTTCTGGCAGTCCACCTGTCATCTCATCTCGTACACAGCAGACTCAGAAGACTCTAGTGGAATTAGTCAGATCTGCCCTGTGGCACGGAACAGGAGCTTGTATGAAGACCCAGCTGTAGAAGTTCAGCTCAGCAGGTAGAACAACACACTTGAAGAAGGTGGCTCCAGGCAACAGCTTTTCTTTTTTTTAAAGATTGCCCCTGAGCTGTCATCTGTTGCCAATCTTCTCATTTTTTTCCTCTCCCCAAAGCCCCCAAGTACATAGTTGTATACTGTGGTTGTGGGTCCTTCTACTTGTGGCATGTGGGACGCCGCCTCAGCATAGCCTGATGAGCAGTGCCATGTTGGTGCCCAGGATCGGAACCCACGAAACTCTGGGCCACTGAAGCGGAGCACGTGAACTTAACCACTCAGCCACGGGGCCGGCCCCTAGGCAACAGCTATTAAATCCAGAATGGCAGTAAGAATCAGAGACGCCCCACAAGGTATGGAGAAGAAGGAAAAGGAAGGTGGTATCTGGATTTCCAATAGGGCAGTGGACATCAGGGAAGTCAGGATCTAGGGACCCAGCTTCTAGTCCCCGGAGGAGAACTGGATCAAGCAACGTTTCCTTTCTAGAGGGACTTGGGCAACAGAGCTGAACTCAGGCACAAGGATCCAAGGGCATGGACCAAATAACTAAAACAAGGCACAAATCTGGGGTCTGGTCTCAGGAATACCTAGAAGCCAAGGTGATAGGATTGGGCCCAGACTGCAGACAGAGCAACAGCAGGGCTGACCACACGCTGTCCTCAGAGGGTCTGGCTGGAGCTGGAGACGGGATGTGTTCACGTACGCTCTCCCAGCTGCAAAGAGAAGGTTGCCTCAGGGGCAGGAATCAGGCAGACTTAACACCCATAATGTCTCCTTCCCTGACCAATAGTGTGTGAAGGGAGATTTCTGTTTGCTTCCGCAGTCTCTCCTAGGTCTAAGATTCTGCTACTCTGTTAAATTGAACCAACAGTAAGGACAACCTTTCCATTCACTGGATAAAACGGGTCAAAAACACTGCAGTATGAGTGTGCATTTTAAAAGGCACGGAAGATAAAATTTATTGAGATAAAATAGGGACACTGAAACCTCCAGCATCAAACCCTTTCCTAAATGCACTTTGAAGCACAAATGTTTCCCTTAACATGACCTTTAACTATATATCTTTTAAAACATTCTATATCAAAACTGAAATTATATATTATATGTAAAGTTCACATAACTATTTTTGACCATGTAGCCCAGATTTTAATTTAGTTTCTCCTGATTCAAGAACAGGAATTTCTTTCAGATGTAACTGAGTGACTAATATTTCTAGCTATGGATTAATTTGGGAGAAATATTATTGGGTATAATCACATTAGATTTACAGACTTAATTTCTTTTCTTTTTATAGAACTTCTTTTTAGTCATAACTCCTGTTTTAGAATCAAGGAGTTTTTTCAGTCCTTTATATATTAGGCAGAAACTGTAACTCTGAAAAAGCCAGCTTCTCACCATGATGACTTCCAAAATTTTCTTAATGTGTATTCTTAGAAATTAGGAATTAGCACATTAGTTCAGACCACACACACACACACACACACACACGAGTTATTTGTGTCCTCTCAATCTTTTCCTAAGATCTAAATTGCACAGATGATTCAAACAGCTAATGTCCATTCCATATTCACTGTGAGAAGAAATTAGTTCTCAGACTCCCTCAAAGGCATTTAAACGGAAGCATCTAACACCATAAATCATGCCTCTTTCAGTAGTTGAAAGAGAGAACTAAACTGATCTTTCTGTCAGCAAGAAAAGACTCAGTCTCTTTTCTTTTATGCCAATCCTCACCTCTGTCCTTTGTAACATCCAAGGAAATGAGACCAGAGAGACCTGCTGGGCATTGGTGCTAAACGTCCACCTCTCCGACTACTGGTCCCACAGCAATGTCTCTCCTCTGTACAGACTAAGAGACCGAAGTGAAGAAGGGGCCAGAGAAAGCGTTCGGCTAGAGGTTAAGTGGAGGCAGAGACCTACCAAAGGTGTTGGGCAGCCTCTGAGTGACATGGGCCAAGGGGAAGTGGATACAGGGAAAAAGGACAAAAGAATGAGGGGGACTCTTCTGAGAGAGCCCCTTAGGGCAGGGGCCATGTTCCAATCAACAGATTCCCAAAGCCCCATAAGTGCCTGTCACACAGTAGGGATCCAACGAAAGATTCGCGTAAAAACAGCAAAAGAGAAGCCCATGCTTACAGCTCCACAGGGATCCACTGCTGTTTTGAGGTTCTAGTGGCTAAAATGACCATTACGAAAAGCCCCACAAGACACTAAAACTAGTTATTTGCAACTTAATGAAGGCAACATTAAATAGCAATATTTTGTGTTGTCTCATTTTAATGGATATCAAATTAATGCAAGTACATGATGAAAAGTAAAATAAATCAGGGCTTGAGATGTAGCTACAATAACTCATTTCCCCTCATGGCCCTTCTGCCCACACTATCAATTCCACTTCCCAACCTTATTTTTAAATATTTATTTTCTTAGCTCTTCTAATGGAAAGCAATCTAACTTTTAAATAATTTGCCCTTACAAGTTGACTGCTTTATTTGGGATATTATCCATTGATTTCTAATTTTAAGATGTTATCTATGGTTAAAACCAATTAAAGAAGAGACTTCGGCTCTCTTTATTTATGTCCTTTTACTTTCAAAAGCCAACAGTTTTATTTCTCCTTTTACATTTCTATCTTTAAATATACTTAATCCTCTATTTCTGGTCCTAAAATTTGAACATTATCTTTTAACTTTTGAACATTTTACTACTCCAGAACCAAGTAAAAACCAATACTGTGGGAGAAATTAAATTTCCATTTCTAGAGATGAACTCCTAGGGTTTCTGTTCACGCAGAGGAAAATGTCCCAGGTTAGTAGTCAACTGGGCTGTATCAATCAATAAAATAATGTCACATTTGTGTTTGCCTCATATTTGAACTATGATTTTCCTTAACAGTTTTTTTCCCTCAATGTTTGATTGTTCCTTTTTATTGTTGAAAAGAGAGAGACAGCCTTTCTCTACCAGGCGAATAACATGAGGTACCTCATTAGTCTTTGCATATTTCTTGGAACCTGTGACACTCATCTTCATAATGATATTCTTCTGCAGCCTCGTGGAAATGAGCTCCCGTTCCATCATAGACGGCCTGCGCGCTGCACAGAACGTCTTCGCGCTGGATTCCTGGGTCAGCTCCACTGTTTCTTGTCTCCTATTTGTCCCACTTTCTTGATTATCATTTGCATATGTGTTTAAATAATTTCCCGAAGGAGACTGCAAAGCAGGTTTTCTGAGAAGTTGGAGCTGACTGATTGTTTCGAGGTGCACAGAATTGTAGTTTCAAACAGTTTTGCTCCAATCTTTGAAGGCACTGATCAGTCATAGCCCAGAGTCCACTGCTGATGAGAAGTGTAAAGACAGTTTATCTCTTCCTGCTGTGTCAACGACCCGGTTTATTTGTCCACTTCCAAAGGATGAGACTTCTCCCTGTTCCTCAGCATCTTTCAAAGAGCCGAGTGTCCTCTAATGCTGCCCAGTCCCCATCTCTGGACTCAGCCTCTGGGCCTCCCCAGGGCTGCCGGGGCATCCTTAGGGCTTAGCCTCATGGTTGCCTCTTTCTGGACCCAAAGGAGTTTACAGGCGTTCCATCAGCCTCTACTCCAATGTCTCAAATCTGGTTACTTTACTTGCTGGTTAAGAGATTTAATTCACACCTGCAGGCGGGTCGGTGGGCTTGGGTCCAGTTGCACATCCTGTATTTTGTCCGAATATCTCTGTCCAAGGGCTTCAGTGCTCTGAGTGTTGGTACCCAGAGCTCTCCCTTTAAGCTTGGTTAACAACATTTTTAATTTTTCAAAAAGTATTTTACACAGAATACCTCTGTGTTTGGGTGTGGAAGCTGCCTGGTGATGGGGGTTCAGCATTTCACCATGTACTAAGTTTGACCGAGACGTCCAGCATTTTGTTCTGTCTGTTTTTAAGCACAGCTCTGCTCTTGCATTATCTCTTGCTTCTAGGGTCAATGCGTCCACTTATTTATCTTGATCTTTTTAGCTCATGCTGCTGGGGTTCTTCGTATCTCACGGCCGGCCTTCTTGCTCGTTCCTATTGAAGACTGAGTATGGGGCGGATTTCTGAGCGCAGCTGGTGAGTCTCCACGTAGGGCTTTGCAGCCAGGCTGCTGTCGTGGACACTAACACTGTCTGTGAAGGGATGGAGCGTGTGAGCTGGCAGCCTCACTTTTGAGTGAATAAGCTGTGGAGTCAGCGTTAATCTGGGAAAGGTGGGGGTCCCCGAATGGGGAGCACCTACTCCAGCATCTCCAATTTTGGCTCAGGCAGTTCACTGAATTTCCTCTTGATTTTTACCTGGGAATCAAACGTTGGGCTGCTTTTGCTGTGTGTAAGGGGGTAAAGAAGAGGAGGGGATGGTAAGAAGAATGAAGAAGAGTGCGTTACAGTTGTTCTGTCAACAAATATTGAAAAAACCTGCCAATCAGAAGCTCTCCTTCTCACCTGCAGCTCCGCAGGATCTGAAGTCTGAGCCTGACCTCGGCAAGGGGCTTCACAGCAGATGGTCTCCAACACCCCCTTGCCTACTTGGCAAGCTGTTCTGTCCAAAAGCCAGCTCTTTCCTCTCTCCCCCTTCTAAAAACATCTCATCTGCTCATAGTTCACTTCCTTTCCTCTGCACTCTTATGGGGTCTCATGGGGCAAGAAAAATAAATGCTTAGGTCTGGCCAGCCATTTGAAGAGGCTGTAGTTGTTTTAAGGTTACAGTTTTTTTTTTTATTAAAGATCTGTAACCAAATTCTGATTTTATCATCTGAAGGCATCCTGCCTCTCTGTAAAGTCTCCAGTAAGAGTCCTCTGGATAGCCAATAAAAGTCCCAGGAGGGCAGGAGCCACGGCTGTCTAGGTATGTGCCTGCCTGCGCACAAGTGTGGACTTAATTATTTAATCACTGTGTCTTTAGGCCACAGCGCAGTGAGGCTCGCAGACAGCAGCTTCTTGCAGATATTTTGTTTAATGTCATATATATCATGTAATATTTATGTAATTTAACGTATAAATCGATGCATGAATAAACGAATGGTGGCCAAATTGTTTATGCAAACCTTCTTCAGATTACAGGAGGAAGCACTTGGACTACCAGAAACTGTAAAGTACAATCTTTGCTTTCCAGAAGCAGAAGTCAATCAGGGACTTGTGGTCAGGGTCCAAAGTTCTCTGCGAGCAGGAGACACTGCTGGACCCAGAGGATGCTCCGCACACCTGCTGCTTAATGACCAAAGCACAGTAGGAAGCACAGCATGAGTGAGTTACATTTAAATCACGCACTGCCTGATTGTTGCAGAGCTCCCATCTCTCGTTCCTACTCCCCAACGATCAAGCTGTCAGGTACCCAACTTAACAGTCACATTGCCCACAACCTACACCCTGCTCCCCTGAAACTCTGTCTTAGGGGGAACTTAAAACCTGTTATTAGGGGTCCTCAGTCTCACTCTTCAACCACTCATTGTCTGACACCCTTGCAAGAATCATTTCTTACAGCTAGTTCAGATATCATGTGCTCCTAAAAGGATGGCTAACACTGCCCAGCAGTGACAAGCCAGTTAGCCCCTGGTACATGGGTTAACCTCAGAGGCCATTCGCAGAGTGCTTTCAAAGTTCAAAGGCATAGTTAATTTGCCATGTGTTCTCGGTTTACTCAGAGTCATCAAGGAGGAACGGATGACGAAGGAAGGATACCCTGCTCTCTAGAGCCAGGCTCTTCTCCCAGCTCGTTCCCTTGAGGATGCACACGCGAAGTTCCTTGTAAGTGGGAGGGGCTGACTCCCCTCCTCAGAGCAGCACTGCTCCCCTTTCTTCTCAGAATGAGCACCATTGCTTTCTCTCCTTCACTCCAGCACCTCTTGGTTTCTTTATTCTTAAACTCTTTACTCAATTCGTTAGAGGCACAAATCTTCACTAGACCTTGCCTGATGGATCATATTACACATTTCATTTAAATTCAACTATCCTATAAGCAAGATTTAGTTCACTGTTATTCTTCTGTGGACAGAGATTATATTAGTTAACATTTATAATCTGAGAGACAAGAGATGCCTGATTCTTCCCAGTTGGCAATAGCAACACAACCATCATGCACTTTGGGAACACGTGTTAGTTGACCTCCACTGGTACATAAGCCCGCCAGAGAGAGACAGCTCCCGTGAATCCCCGTGCGGAGCGAGTGGATTACACTACACACAAAAGAGGGCGTTGAAGGGAAATGGTGTGTTGTCTTTCAGATGCCATTTGACCAGGTTATCTCGTTTTGTTGAAAGCTTGGGCACACAGAAAGATTACATCAACATATCTGGAAGAAATGCCCCTCTGAGGCATTTATTAATTGTATTTATTTGTGTAATATTCTTTATTTCTTTCAACGGAACATATCTCTATGAGGCCATGGAGCATATTTCTCTTTGTTTAACCTCAGTTTATCCACTGAAAGTGCTAAATACATATTTGCAGGTAAATATACTAACAACTCAGCATAACAATAAAATAAGAAGAATAGTATCAATTACCAGAATAGTACACAGATATTAAGCAGTTACCTTATGCCAGTGCAATGGGCTGGATATCTGTGCCCCCAGATTCATGTGTTGAAATCTTAATCCCCAGTCACGACCAGATTAGGAGCCGGGGCCTTTGGGAGGTGCTTGGGTCTTTAGGTAGGCTGGAGCTTCATAAATGGGGTTAGTGCTCCTATAAAAAAGACCCCACAGGGGGCTGGCCCCGTGGCCGAGTGGTTAAGTTCGCGCGCTCCGCTGCAGGCGGACCAGTGTTTCGTTGGTTCGAATCCTGGGCGCGGACATGGCACTGCTCATCAAACCACGCTGAGGCAGCGTCACACATGCCACAACTAGAACGACCCACAACGAAGAATATACAACTATGTACTGGGAGGCTTTGGGGAGAAAAAGGAAAAAAATAAAAAATCTTTAGAAAAAAAAGACCCCACAGGCTCCCTCAGACCTTCCACGTGTAAGGAAACTGCGAAAAGAAGCGGGTATGACCCAGGAAGAGGAACTTCACCAGAACATGACTGTGCTGGCACCCTGATTTTGGACTTCCAGGCCCCTAGAACCTAGAGAGATAAATCTCTGCTGTTGATAAGCCCCCAGTCTGTGGCATTTTGTTATAACAGCCCAAACAGCCTAAGAGAGCCCGGCACTGAGCTGAACGTTTAATTTATACATGTAACTGATAAACTGAACAAGCAAATGCATGGAATATAGTAAAGATGCAATTTTAACTTCTGGCCTCCACTGCCCTTCAAATTTTACTGCCTGGGGAGAATCTTCCGCTGACCTTGAAACTCACGAGACGCCATCCACTGCTCCTGAGAAATCTCTTTCCAAGTCATTCTTCCCCGTCTCACACCAATGAGCCTATCAGACATCAAAGGGTTCTTCTCCCTTTGCTTTGTATATTATGTATAGGAGGGATTATCTCACACTCGTGGTTGTAGATGTCTACAGCAAGGAGCCACACGCAAACTCAAGGGAGGAAGAATGCTCACTTGGCATCCTTTTTATATGCATCATCTCATTCAAATACTCAGAACCTTATGAAGTTGATAGTCTTATCTCCATTGTACCATTAAGAAAACTTAGACTTACGGAGGTTAAGTAAGTTGTGCAGGGTCACGGGGTGCTGGAGAGGATCATGGCTGGCTTCCCAGAGCCCTGAGTAGGCAACAGTGGGGTTTGGTAATAAAGCCACTAACAGATGTTACAGATTGATAAAAAGTATGTTTTTTGTAGTTAATGTTTCATTTTGTAAACACTGAGTTAGGATTAGTTAAAATATTAGAATAGGACAACTACTTTGATTGGAGTATAGTCAAGACATTTAATGAGAAGGATGTCAATTGTAAGAGAAAACAGGGCGTCTGTATGGGGTAACGGCACATGTGATGCCCCTGTTTTCCCAGACGAAGAGATTGAACTCCAGCCTCAGGGGTGTGTGCATCCCAGTGGTCACCAAATCCTCAGGGGATATTCCCAAGGATGGGAGACAGTATGCACAGGCAATATGGTCCTCACTTCCATCAGCTCCATCCCTCTGATTCCCAGACCATTGGTCTCTTCTTCTTTCATAATCTGCTGTTACTGTAAATAATTTTGAGATTCAATTCTGTCTGATTCCATGCCCGTTGTGGTATATAACACACGTTCAGTAAGAGTTGGTGCAGAGTCCTTTCTTTAAGGAATGAGAAAATACACACATATGTGTATCCGTCAAGAGTTATCTACACGCCAACTGAGCTCATCGTTTACCTCCTTACTTAACACTTTGTTACTTCAGGGGGGAAACACATGTTCACAGGACAACATAGAGGCATGAAGGACGGCAAGAGTCCACTCCAGCTGACTTCTAACAAGCGCACAGACAAGACGCACAAACTCACGCATGCCAACTCACAAAGCAAACGTAAGTCATCAGAAGAATGACTTTTTCCTTATCAATGTGGCATAGACATTTTTCCTATTTCAAACTGAATTAGAAATTCCACCACCTGTAATATCTATTAATACTTTCATTACCAAGAGACACCATTGCCTATTGTGGACTCTCCTGGGAACAAGCCATGATCCTCTCCAGCACCCTGTGACCCTGCACAAGTTACTTAACCTCCAAAAAGAAAATACACGTGTGTGTGTGTGTGTGTGTGTGTGTGTGTGTGTGTGTTGAGAGACACAGAGGCAGAGACAGAGACAGAGAGAGGGGCAGAGACAAGAGACGGTGGGGGCGGACACACCTGCTTGCAGTTTGGAGATAGAAAAGACGAAGCAAAGTGATTTTTTATAAAATTTATAGTACTTCATATATGACTTAGTAATTATAAATCAAGCCAGAAAGCCGTGAAAACAGTCATCCCAAAATATAAAGTAACTAAGAAGCACACAAGGACCCGAGGCTACAACGAGGATGGCGACACCGCCACTGAATTGAGGACAGAGGCCAGTTCAAACCTGAGTGAACGGCAGCAGAATGAGGAGAATCTTCAAAACAAACATAATTTTCAGATTAAACTGAAGATTTTCTAAACCAGCGTTATCTCAAGGAAATGTCTGTGATGATTGCTCCTGAGCGCTTGAAATGTGGCTAGTGAGACTGGGGCACTGAATTTTTAAGTTTATTTAATTTTAATTAATTTAAATTGAAACAGCTACATGTGGCCATGTATTGTTCAGTGCAGGTTTCAACAGGTAAAAAGTCAGCCCATCACACAATGTTCCAAAGTCTTTGGGAAGGTGATAGATAAGATGAACTGTGTCCTCCAAAGTTACTACCCAAAACATGGGATCTAACACCTGCATGAAATAACCCCGGTGAAGCGACTTCTTCACAAACTGTGAGAAATGTCCATTTGAAACATGAAAAATGCTATCTCTGTTACTGGAGTTTCACACCACTGAGGTTTAAGAAAAGGTACATTCCCTTTATCAGGTGTGGTTTTGGTTTTTCAGAACAGAAGCTATTTTTCCCAGATAAATCCACCCCAAAATAATAACTTAAAAACACAAGACTACACTCTGAATTTCCCAGAAAGACAGGAACCAAAATCAAACTCTTGTAACTCACATTTGGAGCTTGTAGTTACTTATAAAATCCCGCTAAAAACAAACAAAACTAAAACCTTCTGTTCGATGCCAGGCTGGCTGTGAGCATTCCAAGCCACATTTTTCTCCATTTTTTTTTTGAAGATATAATTGACACACAGCTCTGTATAAGTTTAGAACACTGCATAAATGACTTGACATACATACATTGCGAAATGATTACCACAGTCAGTTAACATCCATCTCATCTACTGAAGTTACCAAAAAAAAAAAAAAAATCTTTTTTCCCTTGTGATTCCAACTTTTAGGATCTTAGCAACTCTTAGCAACTTTCTAATATACCGTAACACAGCAGTGTAATATAGACATCATACTGTACGTTACAAACCACATTTATAAACTGGGCACACAGACCTCGGGTCCTCGCACGCGCCCCTCCCCTCTCCGCACGCCCTCACCTAGGATCCCCGCACGCGCTCACCCCGGATCCCCGCACGCGCTCACCCCGGATCCCCGCACGCCCTCACCCAGGATCCCCGCACGCGCTCACCTCGGATCCCAGCACGCGCTCACCTCGGATCCCCGCACGCGCTCACCTCGGATCCCCTCACGCGCCCTCGGGTCCCGCGCCCCCGCGCCCGGCGCCCTCACCTTTCTCGCTGACGCTCTCGCTCTCCAGCTCCACGTCCTCGCAGCTGGTGTACTCCGGCGTCGACACGCCCTCCTCCTCGGAGCTGCTCACCGACATCTGCCGCTTCTTGCCGCCCCTCCTGGACCGGTGCGGCTTGGGCGGGGACGGCCGCACCGACTCGGACTGGTCCGAGCTCAGCGAGTCGTTCCGCAGCATGGTCTCCACCTTCTCGCGCTTGGCCTTGCGGACGAGCACGGCCGAGCCGGGGTCCAGGCGGCTCTGCTTCCTGAGGGGCTCGGGGGCCTCGGCGGGCGCCGGGGCGGGGCGGGGCGCGGGCGGGCTGTGCGCGGGCGGCGGCGCGGGCCCCGCAGTCCTCTCGGCCGAGAAGGCGCGCGGCGAGGCGGGCGGCGAGGCCCTGGCGGCGGGCGCGCGGGGGCCGGCCGGGCCCTCGGGCAGCGCGGCGCCCGCCTCGGTGCGCGGCAGGGCCACGTCGCTGTGCCGCCGCTCGTGCCTGGCGCGGGACACGCGGGCGTGCATGCGCATCTGCTGCTCCTCGGGCGGCGGCTTCACCGGGTACCGCGCCAGGTTCGGGTCGCTGCGGTACCGGGTCTGGTACTCCTCCTCCTTGCTGGGCTTCGCGTCCTCCGCCGCCCTGCCGCGCTCGCGCGTCTCCGGCCCGTCGGGGTAGTCCTGCGACCGGCCCTTCTCCAGCCTGCGGCTTTCCCGCCTTTCCTTCCGCTCGCGCTCCTCCGCGGGCCCCTCCCCGGGCGGCGCCGAGGCCCTGGGCGCGCGTCTCCGCTCGCTCTTGGGCGCCGCTCTGCCGTTCTGCTCCGAGAGCGCCGGGGTCTTCTTCCTGCGATGGGCAGAGGGGCGTCAGTGGGGGCAGCGCGCAGAGCTCAGCGCAGACCAGACCTAAGAAACGGTGGCTCCGCGTTCCAGACTTCAGTCCTTCAAATAGTTCGTTATAATTCGGGGTCTCGTTGAAAAGCGAGGTGCTAAAGGGCCACATCAAACCTGTGTATCTGGTCAGCTTTCCGGGTAAGGCTCCTCGGTATTACAATATATTCAGGGACTTTAGAACTTGTTTTCACATTTAAAATTCTCTGTAAATTAACTAGGCCAATTGGAATACATTAATTCAATAAATGAACAAGTTTTATGCTAGCGTCTGCTTGTGAACCAGACAATGTTTCAGATGAAACTAATATAAGTAATAATATAGGAACAAAGGATAATATACACATATCAATTCAAAACTAAATATATGCTTGATATATATTTGGACAATACTTACGGACAGCCTTTTAGTGTAACTGAAACTGTTAAAGAAAAGTGAATACAAGTGTGTCCATTTCAGAAATCAAATCTACTAACCCCTCCTCAATAGAGGAACAAAAGTAATTTTAAGGAGATCGTGGCTCCCGACCACTCTTTAGGGAGCTGGTTAGGGAAGAATGGCTGAACCTCAGCCTGCATTTTACCTTCCTTGGGCAAAAATAATAGAAGTAGTGAATATTTTGAAATTATTCCTTTTCTCTCCCTCTCCCTCATTTCAGAACACAGCCCAAAGGGAGAAAACCGTTTCGTGTTCTCCTTTTCGCTCTGTCCTGTTGAAGACACTGGCAAAGATGAAGTAAAGGGAACCAGCTTGGCATCTTTGAATCCTGTAGACGGATCACTAAGTGGCCAGTCAGCCCTCTGTGCCAGGAGTGCCCTGCTTTTGGAAAGTTCCCCCAATTATACCAGCTACAAAGTTACAAAGTAGGGGGCTTGGCTAAGCGTTCTGACTCTCTGTGATCTACCCTGAAGTTAAAACAGAGACAAACGGAGGCTCCTTTTGGAATCCTGAGGTCCACAGAGATGGCTTTCCAGAGGGAGAGTCATTTGACTGCAAGTCTAAAAGAAGATGACATGAACAAAACTCGATAAGAATACAAGATGAAAAACAGTAGGGCAATTTCTGTTGTGGGTTCTACCATTGAGGCAAGTTCCTTTTCTTGAAATGCTGCTAAATATTGCATACCTCGCAGAGTTCACGTGAGGATTAAGGGAGACCCCATCTGTGAAAGTGCTTTACGAAAGGATGGAGAATTATGCAAACGGAAGGACTTCTCCAGTCTCCCTGACTCTGCTTCACTGATCATGCCTCTTCTCCCCTCTACCTTAATTGTTCCATTGCCACCAGCTCCTGATGAGAGCACAAAATCTGATCAAGAAGTCTTCACTAACGTACAGCAGGCGACTGCCACTCTTTCAGTCTTGCTCCTGGCCCTGCAGGTGCCGCTCCCTCCATGTTCCTTCTCCTACATCCTCAATGTCCTCATTGTTTTCCTACGTATCTTATTTAGTCCCTGCCACAACCCTGTAAGGTGGGCTGTTACTGCCTAGTGTGGCAGGGCCAGGACGGGGGTCCAGACCTGTTTAGCTCTGATCTTACCGTGTGCAGCTTTGTCTGAAAGGAAAGCAAAAGGCTTCTGGGAGCCTGCTCTCCCACCCGACTCATAGATAAGGGTTAGACACACAGCCCCAGCCAAGCCTCGTCTCAACAACAGTCAGGTCCCCCACACCACCGAGCTCATGAGGAAAAGCCTATGTTCTCCTTCTGAGCACTGTCTCTCAGTGATAGCATCCTGTCTGGTCATAAATGCATTGTTTGAAAGAATCAGTCAATCAATTGAAGTACATTATCTGATCATGTTAGTACATGCTTAAAATCCTCATGGCTTTCCATTATTCCACAAATAAAACCTATAAAATTTAACCTGGACCCTGATGCCTCTCCATCCCCCTCTTCCCTGCTCTCACCCTGCTGCTCGTACTTTGGCCAGGGGGTACCCTTTTGGCTCTGGCACGTGCCTGTGCATACACCTGGAGCACCCATCCCACTCCTCACTCGGTTAACTCCTGGTCACTCTTCAGAGCTCAGCATAAAGTGAATGTCCTCGAGGAAGGCTTTGCTGGTGTACCCATGCACCCTCCACTGGATCAGGTTCCCCCACCATATTTGCTCAGAGCACACCTTCAGTTAGAGGACTAATTCTGAAAGTGAGTCAGTGATCTAAGAGCTTTTCTGAGGGAGGCTGGACGTTAGTGGCTTGGTCTGGGGACTTGTGTACATCTGTGCATGATATGAAAGGAAAGTGTGTCCACAGGGTCTCTAAGGACGGTGCGTCCTAGAGAGGGGCAGAGCCCGCGGGCCTGGGGCGGCCCTGCAGGTGGAGCCTGAGCAGTGTTCTTCCACACTTTCCTCTAACAGACTGAACTCTCGAGAATGGGTGTGCTCCCCACACAGCACCTTGCCTGTTGCCGACTGCTGGCGGGTGGTGAAGGTTACCTCTCTCTCGGAGGCTCGCTCCTGGACCTGGAGGCCGCCTGCTTCTGCTCCGGCCCCGCGGCCGGCTGCGCGGGCTCCACCGCCTGGCTCCGGTCTGGCTGTGCGCTTGGCGGAGCCGCGTCCTGCGAGGGGGCAGCTGCTGTGCTCAGGGGGGTCTGAGACCGCGAACGCTCTTGGAGTCGGGCTTTCTTTTCTCTGGGGACCTCGGATCCAGCACCTGTTGCCGTGTCGCTTAGGGTTCCATCCTGACTTGGCTGCTGAGGGCCGCCTCCAAAGAACCACGCCCCAGACTTGGTTAGGATTTCTTGCTGCTTTCGACATAGATTGCATACCCACATAACCTATTGAAGAAGAGAGGACAATATAAATTTTCTATGCTGCTTGGAAGTAATTTATTTTCATAACATTAAAATATCTTTTATCTTGTTGTCATCTTCATATTGATCCTTGCAAATTTCTTGTGAAATGATCCTTGCACAAGTCACAGTCAAGTGTAGGAATGGCTGGACTGGGACCTGTTGGAGACCATGGTGCCTCTGGGGAGCCAGAGGAGAGATTTTTCTTGGCTTTCTCATCCTGTGATCTGAGGTTCCTCTCACTATACATCCATCACACTTTGTGTGACTGACTCTGAAGTTTCATTTAAAATATCTGTCAGTAAAAATATTCTGAGTGGGGTAGTTGATCAGTTAGAAAAATGTTGTAAGGAGCTATAGAATTAGTATTTATGTACATAAACCTTGGTGTCTCAAAGAATTTACAAGATATCTATCTTCTCAAAAATCATGCATTATTATGTTAACACATTCTAGAAGGTCAACATCACTCTGATACCAAAACATGACAAAGACAACACAAAAAAGGAAAACTACAGGACAATATTGCTGATGAACATAGATGCAAAAATTCTCAACAAAATATTGGCAACCCAAATACAGCAATACATAAAAAAGATCATAAATCGTGATCAAGTGGGATTTATGTCAGGGACACAAGGATGGTTCAACATCTGCAAATCAATCAATGTGATACGCCACATCAAGAAAATGAGGAATAAAAACCACGTGATCATCTCCTCAATAGACACAGAGAATGCATTTGACAAGATGCAACATCCATTTATGATAAAAATTCTCAATAAAATGGGTATAGAAGGAAAGTACCTCAACACAGTAAAGGCCATATATGACAAACCCACAACCAACATCATAGTCAGTGGGGAAAAACTGAACGCCATCCCTCTCAGAACAGGAATAAGACAAAGGTGCCCACTCTGGCCACTCTTAGTCAACATAGAATTAGAGGTCTTGGCCAGAGCAATTAGGCAAGAAAAAGGAATAAAAGGAATCCAAATAGGGAGTGAAGAAGTGAAACTCTCGCTGTTTGCAGATGACATGATTTTATATATAAAAAACCCTAAAGAATCCATTGAAAAACTATTAGAAATAATCAAAACTATTACAAAATAGCAGGGTACAAAATCAACTTGCAAAAATCAGTTGCATTTCTATACTCTAATAGCAAACTTACAGAAAGAGAACTCAAGAATACAATTCCATTTACAATCATAACAAAAAGAATAAAATATCTAGGAATAAATTTAACCAAAGAGGTGAAGGATTTATACAATGAAAACTATAAGACATAATTGAAAGAAATAGATGATGTCATAAAGAAATGAAAGAGATTCCATGCACATGGACTGGAAGAATAAACATAGCTAAAATGTCTATACTACCAAAAGCAATCTACAGATTCAATGCAACCCCAACCAGAATCCCAATGACATTCTTCACAGAAATAGAGCAAAGAATCCTAAAATTCATAGGGGGCAACAAAAGACCTCGAATTGCTAAAACAATTCTGAGAAAAAAGTACAAAGCTGGAGGCATCACAATCCCTGACTTCAAAAGGTACTACAAAGCCATAGTAATCAAAACAGCATGACTGGTACAAAAACCGGCACACAGATCAATGGAATAGAACTGAAAGCCCAGAAATAAAACCACACATCTATGAACAGCTAATCTTCAACAAAGGTGCCAAGAACATACAGTGAAGAAAAGACAGTCTCTTCAGTATATAGTGTTGGGAAATGTGGACAACTATTTGCAAAAGAATGAAAGTAAACCATTATTTCATGCCTTCCACAAAAATAAACTCAAAATGGATCAAAGACTTGAAGATGAGTCCTGAAACCATAAAATTCCTGGAAGATAATATAGGTAGTAGACTCTTTGACATGGACCTTAAAAGGATCTTTTCGAATACCATGTCTTCTCAGACAAGGGAAACAAAAGAAAAAGTAAACAAGTGGGACTTCATCAGACTTAAGAGCTTCTGCAAGGCAAAAGAAACTAGGATGAAAACAAAAAGACCACCTATCAATTGGGAGAAAATATTTGCAAATCATTTATCTGACAAAGGGTTAATCTCCATAATATATAAAGAACTCACAAAACTGAGCAACAACAACAAAAAAAACAAATAGTCTCATCAAAAAAATGGGCAGAGGTTATGAACAGACATTTCTCCAAAGAAGATATACAGATGGCCAATAAATACATGAAAAGATACTCAACATCACTAATCATCAGGGAAATGCAAATCAAAACTACACTAAGATACCATCTTACAGGTGTTAGAATGGCTATAATTACTAAGACTAAAAATAACAAATATTGGAGAGGGTGAGGAGAAAAGGGTACCCTCATACACTGCTGATGGGAATGCAAACTTGTGCAGCCACATGGAAAACAGTATGAAGATTCCTCAAAAACTAAAAATAGAAATACCTTATGACCCAGCTATCCCACTACTGCGTATTTATCCAAAGAACTTGAAATCAACAATTCAAAGAGACTTATGCACCCCATGTTCATTACAGCATTATTCACAATAGCCAAGACATAGAAGCAACCTAAGTGCCCATCAATTGATGAATAGATAAAGAAGATGTGGTATATATACACAATGGAATACTACTCAGCCATAAGAAAAGACAAAATCATCCCATTTGGAGCAAGATGTATGGACCTGGAGGGTATTATGTTAAGCGAAATAAGCCAAGCAGAGAAAGACAAACACCATATGACTTGACTCATATGTGGAAGATGAACAAACATAGGGACAAAGAGAATAGCTCAGTGGTTACCAGCTGAAGTGGGGTGGAGGGTGGGCACAGGGGCTGAAGGGGCGCACTTATATGGTGACAGACAAGTAATAATGTACAACTGAAATTTCACAACATTGTAAACTATTATGACCTTAATAAAAAAAAGTCCATTATTAAAGCTGATATTAAAACATTCCTATGGAACAGACACTAAAATGTAGGCACAAAAGAAAAGGTCAAGCTGTATATTTTCTCTAGTTTATTAGTAATAAATTAACCTTATTTACTTTATGCTATAAAATATAATTTCCATGCGCATATTTACTAAAGCAGGAAATCTGGGGCCGGGTCTACTCGTATGTGACTTGTCTAATATAGTTCCCTCTAGGAGAGCTTTTCTGGAATAGTCATTTAGAAACAAATCCACTGATAAGTTATAAGATGCATCACCGCTTAAATAAACCTCTGTATCTGCTCTCCTCTTGGTGACGTTTATAACGAATGTAATAATGAGGACGATGATGATAACAGAAATACTGAGCAATAATAACAGTGCCCACTGGCAGGCACAGAGCTGAGGTGGCCCAAACACCGGAGCCTCTCTTCAGACACCCCCAGCACCCCGCTCCCTGGACATGAGCTCACCGCACTGTCCCAGTCGTTTTCCTTTGCATGCTCGTCACTTCCTTTTCCTTCAGAAACAGCACCCCCAGCAAAGGGCAAGCACCAAACGCAGGCCCCCATTTTCACAAATACTGACTAGGTCAAGAATTCCTCCAAAGTATTCCATAAGGTTGAATAAATCTTAGATACGTTAAGTAGGAAACAATCTAAGACGGTAAAAGAAGCAGCTTTGGCAAAAAGAAGAAAACACTACTGAAAACATTCAGCTGATAAGAGGAAAACCATAACTGAAGTCATAAAATGAGATAAAAACTAATGTGAGAATGGGAAAAGAGAGAGAAAAGTAATATATTTTTAAAAAGGAAGATATTGCAGATGACCTGTTAAGAACTCCTCTTTTCCAAGCAAGAAAACTCAAAAGAATTAGTAATATGGGGAAAACTAAGACTTAACAGAGATACTTGCTATAAAAAGGTTAAGACTGATGCAGCTTGACTCATTCCTCTGCATACCTCAGGTCATAAAATGCAGAGAAATGAGTTCACCAGACGAGTCAGGTGTAACATCTACACAGTGCATCGTATTCGCTATCACAGAATTCCCGTGAAACAAGATGAACAATGCATTGCATAAGCCTCTATCAAAATAAAGGATTTATGGAAGGTAACCTCAGTTTAAAATGCTTGCCAAATATGGCTGTATTTTGCAAAATGTCTCACCATCTCTTTGAGTCCTGGTGGATTGAACATGGACATATCAAAGACAACATTACGAGGGCAACACCCTAGGGCCCGGACTGCCACGGCTGTGACATGGGTCTCCTCTGCCCAGACCTGGGCGAGCGGGCACCGAGCTTCCTCTCTGCCTGACAAGACAGTGACGAGAAGGCTGCAGTCACCTGTCCCAGGAGACTGCATGAAATGTTGACTAGTTTACATTAAGTAGACATTAAATTCGTATTTTTCACACTAATAATAAGCAAAATATTACTCATCATCAAAAGTACATCCTTTACTACATAAATATTAAAGCATATTGAAGTTAAATATGCATCTCCTTTAAAACCATTAAGAAAAAACAATAAAATTTACAATTATTACAAAAGTTCCAACAAGGAGTGAAGCTGCATAAAGAGGCAGAAAAGAACAGGAAGGAAACTCTTCTCTTTATGGTATGTCTGAATGTCTTCTAGAAAATTGTTACCACAACCTTATTTTGATTGCTTCACATTTTTAAGTGTTACAAAAACGGGCCATTGAAAAGTCATTGCCAGATTTGGGAAGTTGCAAATTTTGAGTATGTGTAGAATTGTTGCAGAATTGATGAAAGCAAACAAAATATAGTTATTATTAATTACAGTGATAATTCTACAATTCTTTTAATTTCATTTTGAATTTATTCAAAAGGTTACTATTAGTGGGCAAGTACTTTAATATTTAGAAGCAGCTACTTTAATTAATATTTTTAAGATATTATTCTTTTAAGTCTGTGATGTTTCATTAATTTTGTCTATCTTTAACACTTAGGAAAATTGTTATTTAATCCCAAATTTTTCCTATGTCTTATTTCTTTGTGCACCACAACATTTTTAGATTTGTATTTCAAAATTAATTATAAGTGTGGTCAATCTATCCTCCAATTTGAAAACAAAATTAACTATAAAAATGTAAAGATATTTCCATTAAAATACTATCTCCCAATCTTTACTATTAGGTATATACATTACTCTGGCCACAAAGCTTACAAACAAAAAAGAAATTGCTTATACGAGTCGTAAGGAAAAACACATGAGCTTACAGTAGGATATTTGTTGCCATGCCTTTCAACACGGTTCGTATCAAATATCACAGACACACATCAACATGAGCCAAAACAGTAGTTGCTAAGAAGCAACACAGATATGGATGTTTAAAGATTCTATTTGGAATTTAGTATTAAGTATTACGCTTGCCTGGAACTACAGGTAATCCAAAAGTGGGATGGGGAGCCTTTCTTAACTGATTTTTTTTTTTTAAAGATTGGCACCTGAGCTGACAACTGTTGCCAATCTTCTTTTTTTTTCCCCTGCTTTTTCTCCCCAAATCCCCCCGGTACATAGTTGTATATTTTAGTTGTGGGTCCCTCTAGTTGTGGCATGTGGGATGCCGCCTCAGCGTGGACTGATGAGCGGTGCCATGTCCACGCCCAGGATCCAAACCAGGAAACCCTGGGCCGCTGAAGCGGAGCACGCAAACTTAACCACTTGGCCACGGGACCGGCCTTGATTTTCTTAAAAAGAGGATAAGACATAACTATTTCTAAAAAATTAATGCTATTTATTTAAAACACACAAACACACACACCTTTCAGAGACTGTGCCATGTGGGATCAACCCTGATTAAATACCCTGGGATGTGTCCCAAACTGCTCTGACCTAGAGCTGGTCTACGCACTCCCCTATCTCAGCAACTTGCGGGTGTTAAGCGACCAAGTGCAAACTTGAATAAAAGATCCTTGTGATGTAACATGGCTTCTGAAACTCCGTGTCACCCACCAGAAATGTGAAGAACATCTGAAAATTTTATTCTGACCTTTCGCTCTACCAGCATTTTAAATCCCATTTTTCCAATTAACGAAGCCTTAAAATATACCATAGACCACTTTATAGAACCCACAGGAGAAATAAAAATATATATCTATATATAGTAGGGAGTGTAGTTATATATATAGAGAGAGAGAGACTTTCATGGATAAAACTGCGAGTTTGGCAGAAAAATGATAGTCGGGTGAAAGAAATACTTTACACTTGCCTCACATGAAATGTTTACAGACTCAGAAACACAGAGAGAAGAAATGAGTCTTAAATTTACTTTTGATGATATTACTAAGGTGATTCATGACAATGAGGTGCAGAATTCTTATATTAACAAGAATCCATCTGAGGTGCGTAGTATTATAACATGAAGAATAAATACAGGCATGAAGGTTTTTTCAAAAACAAAAGATATCCTGTGATTAAATTTTCATCCTATGTTTTTACAGATAAATTTTAAAAGTTACTTTCATTTAATACAGTACATTTTTCAAAAATTTTTACACTCCTGTTTTGAAAAACATGAAAAAGAAAACAGGAGATATTCAAGGTCATTATGGATGCTGCATTTTCTGAATAATGTACTCATTTTCCTTACTTTCTCTATTCAGTAAAAACACTCACTTCAGCAGAAACTGGGGACAAAATTATCACGGTAATGTTTCAGCTTTGTTGACGATAGTCGATGAGATGGTAGAAAACAGCTGACAGAGTGGGTGGAATGAGACCTCTCTCTGGTACCTATTTTGATGTGTGTGTGTGTTTCCCATCTTTCATAATTGTTGTTGCTATTTCCTTGGTTTATTTTTTCCTTTTGAAAGTTTATAAAACACGTGATGTGGATTTATGAAGGATGAAATATGATATAGTTTGCTTCCTCTTAAAGAGTAAAGCACCCCCACTGTCCGCCTAGTAGCATTTTGGTTTAGTTTCTTATGCAAATTTAAAATAATTGAAATTCCACTGTAACTTGGCATTCTGTTTATTTAATATTACAGCGTAAATATTTCCATGTGATTCTAAATGTTTCTAAAACACTTCAATATTACAAAATATTCCATGGGGACTATATGTCATCTGCCTAACCTTTAAATTGCTTACATTCTTTCACGTTAATACAGAACCCTGCAGGGAAAAACTGTGTTGATCAAAGTGTTTCATACTTAAGGTCATTTATTTTTTAGATGTATTGAAAAAACTCACATTATTGGGTAAAATTTTAGAACACATTCAAGGGTCTTCTGCTCTAACCACTATGCTTAGTTAGGATTCTTCGTATATTTTGCAAGATTGTCTCCTAAACAGTTTTTGACAAATTGTAACGAAAACTTGACAATGTCATTTCTGCTTTTTAGAATCTGAAGATTTAATAATGCCCCTATACCCTCCACTCTCACCAATGTTTCAGATTTAAGATAACGTAATGAAATCCCATCTAAATAATAGCCATGAGGCATTAACAAAGCCATATGCCCCATGACAAAAAAGAAATCTCAAGGAGGGGAGATGCCAAGACATTTTTAGAAGTCGCGAAATGAACGGAAAAGGGTGGTAAGTGAAGCAGAATGGAGGAAGCTGGAGACTGACCCGCAGTGGAGAGGACTTTACGAAAGGGGCTAATCTCAGCAGAACCCACAAGACGCTCTGGATTAGAAACGGCAGACACTATGGCAGGGCAGAAGTGAGAAGTGGAACAAAAAACAGGAGACTATTTGAAAATCTTCATTAAAAAATATTTTATTCTCCACATGCAGAATGAACAGTTTCCCACAAATCTGATATAGAGGGTGGTGTGGACTGGCATAGTGCCTCCGTCACTCTTCAGGTAGATTGTCTACACCCTAAGGGCTGGGTCCACTCAAACTGTCCACCTTTGTACACACAACACACACCGAGGAATCCCAATCATCCTTCCTAACGCCTGGCTTTCATCTTTTTTTTCTATGAATGGTTAATCATGAACTGCTAAACAATTAAAAAAAAAAACTAAACCTAAATATTAAAGAAAGTGGCCAAGATAAACACAAAGGAGAATGATTTCGGAAAAGTAAGATATACTTCCAGCAGGAGAAAAGAAACCTTAAAATAGTCTCTAGTTGGTGTTCAGATACCAGAACAACAAAGGTTTTGAAAATTAATAATGAGATTGTCACAAGGAAAAAGGAATTAAAAGAAGCTGTTTATAAAAAGTAAAGGGATGAGAAAAAATATGAGACACAAGTCCAACTAATATCAGTTCCAAAAAGAGAGAACAGAGCATGGAGGAGAATAAATGCTGCAAAAAGATAGAAGACAAATTCCCAGGGTGGAAAAGTCACTGCACGTTAACGATATGAATGGAAAAAGAAACCATGAAGACAGAAAACTGCTAGACAATTTCAATACACCAAGGGCAAAGAGAAGATCCTAAAAGCTTCCAGAAAGGAAAAATCAGGTCCCAATAGGAAACAGAATAGTAGCAGACTTCTCGTCAGCAGGATTGAATGTTTGAAGACAGGGGAGAATACCTCCAGTGCTGTGGGGATAACTATGTGGAGCCCGCAATTCTATATACAGGCAACCCATCAATCAAGTGTAAAGGCAATAAACAATGTTTTCAACATTTGGAAGAACTTAGAAAATTTACCACTGGTATATCCTTCCTTAGAAAAGCTAAGTCGGCCAAGGAAGAGGAGGAAATAAGTCTTTTGCAGACCAGTGAGGAAAGTGCCCAGATAAGCAGCTCTCTTGGGAAAGCTTAAAGAGAAACTTGGAGCAAGAGGACGCGGGTCTAGGAATGAGGATTCCAAGAGTGAACACCAAATATAGGAGAAAACAAGAGCAACAACAAAAAAGGAAACTGAGCAAATGCAGAGCGTAATTTAAAACATAAAAAACTTAAGCGGATAAAGGAATCTGGTTAAAAGGAGAACCATTTGCCTTTGAAGGCAGGAACATTCTCCATCAAGTGGAACCCTGGCCATGATACTGGACCCATAGACCAGGACACAGAATGTAAGCCCACCACTTGTCTCTCATGAATAATAACTGTGTTGTTGTAAGTTGCAGAAGTGATGCACAGAGCAAATGAAAGCGCGATGGGGGTGGAAGGACAGAGGTGGCCCAAAGGAGCCATTCTCACTGTCCTAGCAGAGTGTAGAGCTGGGAACAGTTTACCAGCCCCAGACTTTTCTGCCTCCTCCCTCCTGAAGACACTGGGAGCTGGGGCAGAAGCAGCAGAGGATGCTTACCTTCACTGTAAACGCTGCTTTCTATTTCATCTTTTATCCATATACACAGTTACATAGACACATACATAGCTTTAAGTCTTGTTGCAATATTTACCTCTTAACTAGATTCATAATAGATGATTAAAAGTAAAATGGCATACCGTGATCATTTATTGCCATTTATTGATAATTTTATCACTTTTATTCATTCAGGTAGTACTAATAAGAATGAACATTTTTCCAAATTTTCCACATGCTTGTTAGCATATAAACTGCCTGTGTTTTGTGTATTTAACAATTGAATTAATTGTACTTTTGTACTGTTTTTACTTGATTTAACTCTTTGATATAAATCATTTCATATTGTTATGGCCATATTGGCTAATGTTCTCTGTTGTCACAAAGATGGTTTTTCACTTTTACAAAATCTAGTTTGATATTTTCTTTCTTTGCAATTCTTCTGTTGTGTTAGCCCAGAAAGTGCTCTGATAAAAATTCACTTTTATTTTCATCGACCAATTATATGGTTGAACATATTACAATTTATTCCTTGATCCCTCAGAATTTATCCCGATGCATGACAAGAGACAGAGGTCTACACTGATTTTTTTTTCTCATAGCTAACAATCTCAACATGATTTGCTGGATAATCCTTCATTTCTCCACTAACCTTCCAAGAGGAGCTTGTGTGTTCTCTGTAGTTAAACGGCGGTCCTGATCTCAGATTGCACCATGTATTTGTTACGCAGACCAATTCGCCAAGACTCCCTGAGACTCAGTGCCCCCATCAACAAACTGAGGACACAGTAGTTCCTCCTTCACTGAGTTGTGTGGGGAATTAATGAGATAATCTATTTAATTACTCTGCACAGTGCCTGCCATATAACTGCTTATGAGGTACTAACAACATGATAATTACTAATCCTTACTAATAACTAATCATTGCCTTCATCGTTACTTATTTATCAAACATATAAAATCTTTGAGGGGCCATCAACTTCATATAAAGCTAGTAAGAAAATTATATTCTGTTCCTATAGAGGTGCAAATACAAACGTGCACTTATTTGCTAATTCATCATGTCAACTACATTACGTCACTCAAGGTCCCTGCGTCTTTTTGAGCGGCTTTCACACAGGCTGTCTAACAGTGTGCCTCTCATTGCTCTTGTTTGTGTAAATGTCCTGATTCCGTGTAGGTCGTGGCACGTCAGGGGCAGCAATGAAGACTGAGCGATGGTGAGGGATGTGCCCTGAGGGGGACTATCGGGGCCTCAATCCTTGCTCACCCACATTCTTGCTGTGCGACCTGAGACAAATTATATCATCTCTGTGTCTCATTCATAAAACAGGGAAAACAACGATAATGATCCCACAGGCTCGAGGTCAGGATTACACGAGAGGGTGCATGTAACTGTGTTTGCACATAGATTAACAACGTATAAAAACTCACTGCAGGGGCTGGCGAGCTGATGTGTTGAAAATAAAAGGCAGAGAATCAATTGTGGAATGTCTGTGAACTGAATTCTCATATTGTTATTTTTCTCTCTTTCGGCTCATTTTTGCTAGGTGGGTGTGCCCATCCCTTAGGTTATCTCTGTGTGTCACCTCATTGGAGGTGCATCTCCTCTTACATATAGCACAGGACTGAACTGTGTTTTATATCCAGTCTGAGAATCTTGTGTTTAGTAGCATCCGAACACGCCCCCATCTTGTTACCCACGTCCTGTCTCACAGGACAAGATGCTCCCCCAGTCCCCTGTGCTCTGGATCCCACCTTCTCCAGGTGGGACTTCACTCCACCGCTGACCCGCACTCTCCTCTTCAACCCTGCCCTCTCTGTGGCTACTCCTGTCCCGGTGCCTCCCCACTGAAGCTCAGAAAACAATCACGACTTTCCTCCCAGTAGGAACAAGGCTCCTCTGAGCTAGTCCCTCTGTCGCTTTCTCCTCTGTCCTCTTCAAGGTCAACCTACCTGTTGAAGTTGATGCCTCTCCCCTTTCTCACCCTGCTTCTTTCTCACCTTGTTGAAATCTGACTCCAGTCCCCGCAGTTATATTTAATTCTCTCTCACAGACCTTAGTTTCCTTCCAAAGTCCTGTCTCCCTGGAGGGACACTTCCAGCCCTGCTCTGACTGAGCGCTTTCGAGAACTTAGAATTCATGGCTACTCATCTTTTTGGTTTCTGGATTTCAGTGACAATATCCTGTTCTGGTCTTCTTCCTACTTGCATCATCTCCTCCCATTTTCCTTGATAAAATCTTCCCTCTTGACCTCCTTAATAACGTTGATGTCATACTGAACTTGCTTCTTGCTCCGCTGCATTTCTTACTCCAACAGGTCCCACGAGAAATGTAAAAGGGTCTCCATATATTCTGATCACCACCCCTTATGAAAAAACATTTTTGAGGCTTATACAATAAATAAATATTTGTTTAATAAATTATATTCATGCCTACTAGATTAACACAGTATTTGCATTATAAGATGTGCAAAATAGAAATTAAAATGAATTATATAAAATATAAATAGAATTTTATTTTGTACCTGAATAGATTACCTTTCACTATAAGTTTCTGACTCAAAAGTCATAATCTCTAGCTCAGATACCTTGTAAAATATCCAAATCCAGACACCCTCTTATCTGCTAGGTGGCCACTTGAATGTCACACAGGAACCTCAAACTTAAAGCATACAAAACAGAAGGGATACACTTCCCACAAAAGCTGCTCTCGTCCTGTATCGTTTGTCACAGTTAACACTACCACCATCCACACCAAACCAAACCACTTCTCCCAGAGTGAGTCCAGCCTACCCTCTCCCCAGCCCCTCATCTGATCTCCTCAATCCGGATTCCTGAATATCCTGGCTCCAGCTTCCTCCCCCGCTGTTCCGCCTCATTTAGGCCATCTCTTTCTACTGGGATTTCTGGAACTGACGTTCCTGCCTCTTTTACTGCCCATGCAATAAATCCTGCATACCATTTCCACACCTTCCAAAATTTAAATTTGTCAAAATCACTCCTGTATTCAAGACAGAATTCTAACTCTCTTGTTCAGCACACTGTGGTTCTTTCCCATCCTTCCACCTTCATCAACAGCTTCTTCCCACATATGCTCTATATCCAGTTTTCTGAACATTGTGCTGTTCCTAGAATTTGTCCCGGATGTCTAGCTACATGGCTGTCTTTAAAGGTTCACCCATATCCAAATGGATTACACCCATTTTATAACATCTGCATTTTTCAGATCTGATGCAATACTTCAAATACTCATTGATGATATAAACTGCCATATGGCTCCTCTCCCCAAAGAAATGTATTACAAAGAAAACCAACAAAATTATTGTATTTGTTCAATATAATGTTTCTGACATTTGATATCTTATTTTTCTAGTTTTAATGTCTTATCTTCCTAATTTCAATAATAAAATAAAAAAGAATGACCTGTTTATATTCTGTTATCATGCAGGGGTGTCAAGCACTATGACATCCCATACAACTTCAGGGCAGAAGTTAGACCCATGCACATAATTGTTGTGTAAGGCCTGTAGTACATTTATACTTGCCCCTAAAGTGAATTATTGGAGAAAGGGCATAAAAAATGTTTTATGCTGAAGTATTCTAAAATTGTATGGTCTGAAATATTGACTAAACCAATATACTTGACAGTACATGTGTAATTATTAATGGTAAAAAATAGTTTATTCTGGTTTGTAATTTTCATCCAGCACCACACTACAGCCCAGATGTACAACGGGTGTAGACGGATCTTTCTGAATCTTTGTCCAAATGCTAAGCTGCACATGTTCAGGGCGAGACTCTGGGAGGCCTGGCAGAGAACAGTAATTGGGGTCATTAAACTGCACAAACAATTCAGAGTACGTATTTTTTCAAGTCAAATGGAATTCTCATGAGGATAGACCACAGGCTGGCCATTAAAAAAAATTCTCAAAACATTTAAAGGATCGGGATCACACAGAGTATGTTCTCTGAGCAAAACGCAATACAATTAGAAAACAATAACCAAAAAATCTAGAAATAGCCTAATTTTGGAAATTCAGCAATGCATACCTAAACATGGTCACAGAAGAAATCACAAGAGAAATTAAAATGTGTTTTGATGTGCATCATAATAAAAATACAATCTATCAAAATTTGTGAGATGCAACTTAAGCACTTCTTGGGGAGAAAATTATAGAATTAAACACTCCGTTGCAAAAGAAGCAATTATAAAACCAACAATCTAAGTTTGCACCTTAAAAAGAACAAAATTAATTAACAAAAATAATGAAATGTAAAACAACAAAACAGTAGAAAGTGGAAATCAATGAAATATAAAATTTAAAGAATAATAAACCCAGAGTACATGACTGAAATCAGAAATTGGCTCTTTGGGGGTGTAATACAATTAAGGAACATCCCCCTTGACTCATGAAGAAAAGCAACAGAAAATAGAATTACCCTAGATTCACTGAAACGATGAATAAGAAAATATTATGAACACCTGTATGCCAATAAATCAATTAACGTGGATTAAATAGAGAAATTTCTTAAAAAATTAAAATTACCAAAATTAACACAAGAAGAAATAGAAAACCTGAATAGTTCAATAAATAACAAAGAAGTTAAATTCATAATTGAAAGATAACATACAGTGAAAGGTCAGAACTAGATATGTTTACCGGAAAATTCTTCTAAACATATTTAAAGACAAAATGATGCAAATCTTACTTGAATTTTTTACTAAAAATGTGGAAGAAGAACCACTTACACTCCCGAACTCATTTTACCAGGTCAGCTTAGCCCTAAACTCCTGATACAGGAAACTCTGCTATAAGAAAATTAAATTAAATTAAAACCAATACCCCTCAAAAACATAGAAGCAAAAATCTTTAAAAAAAATTAGTAAACCTCCAGAAAACCTACCATGAAGAGTACACCTAATGGTGAAAACTGAATGCTTTCTCCCCAAGATCAGAGAGAAAGCAAGGATGTCCACTCTCAACACCACAATTAACCATTGTACTGGAGATCAAAACAAACAAAATGAGGCAACGAAAAGAAATAAAACATAACCTTTGGAAAAGAAAAAGAAAATCTATTCTTATTTACAAAGGTCGTGATAGCATATATAGGAAACCCTAAAGAGTCTACAGAACATTACTGGAACTGATAGGTGAATTTAGCATATAGCAGTACACAAAGTCAATATACAAAAACCAATTTTATTTTCATATCCTAGCAGCACACAAGAGGAGAGTTAATTTCTTTTAAACGCCATTTATAAAAACATAAAAAACTAAAACATTTAAGGATAAACTTAAGACATTATGTGTAAGATCTCTACCTTAAATTTATAAACCATTGTTGAAAAATATTTATGAAGACCGCTGTGGACTGGACTGTGTCCCCCACCCCCACATTCCTGTGTTGAAGTTCTAACCCCAACATGACTGTGCTGGGAAACCAGGCCTATAAGGAGATAATTAAGGTCAAATGAGGTCATAGGGGTGGGGCCCTGATCCAACAGGATTAGGATTAGTGTCTTTATAAGAAAAGAGTGCTCCCCCTCACTCCCTCTGGAGGCAGAGAGGGAAGACCACGTGGGGACCAGCGAGAAAGAGGCCACCAGAGGCAGAAGGAGAGCTCTCACAGGAGCTGCCCCTGCTGGCACCTTAGCCTTGGACTCCAGCCTCCAGGACTGTGGGGCGATAATTCTGTTGTGTAAGCCACTCGGTCTGTGGTATTTTGTTGTGACAGCTCAAGCAGATGAACACAAAGACCAAGTAAATGGAGACATTTATCATTTCATGATTGGAAAATTCAGTATTGTTAATATGCCATTTCTCCCAAATGAGAGGCACCAGTGTGAGCCCAGGGGTCACAAGAGAGAAGATTGGGTATATTTACCTCTGTGTCACAGGTGGTTCCCTGGGGTGGCCTCCTCAGCACACCGCTCTCACAGAGCCCTGGTAACACCATTTCTCCCCCTCACTCCTCCAGCCCTACATGTGCTCACGGCTCCCAGCTTCAAACCAGCTCAGTCCCTGACTGGACTAGAGCAATCTGCCTCCTCCGTTACTTCCTTGAAGAAGCAACAGTACTTGTTTTTGATGGACGGTAACATCATAAAAGCCTCAAATTATATCTATCATTTTTCCTGAAAATTCCAAGGCATCCACACAAAAATTACTACATATACCAGGAGGCAAAACCACATGAAGAGAGAGACAGAGACAGAGAGGGATGGCGAGCAAGAGACAGGTGGGGAGTGAGAGAGAAACACATGAGGGAAACAGACCCACAGGAGACCCAGATGCTAGAGATAAAGACAACTATTTCCATATGTTGTTGAATATGTTCAACAAGTTAGATGACAAGATGAAGAATTTAAAGAGACCCAGAAAAATTCTAGAACTGAAAAAGAAATGAACTTAAGTAATTAAGAACTCAGTAGATCCTGGGACCAGACTGGTGGTTGAATTCACACCCTTCCCTTTGGAGGCCCAGGGTTCACGGGTTTAGATTCCAGGCACTGACATATGCACCACTTATCAAGCCATGCTGTGGCAGGCATCCCACATATAAAACAGAGGAAGATGGGCACAGATGTTAGCTCAGGGTCACTCTTCATCAGCAAAAAAGAAGAGGATTGGTCAAGGATGTTAGCTCAGGGCTAATTTTCCTCAAAAAAAAAAAAAAAAAGAGAACTCAGTAGATCACTATACTTTCAAATTAGATAAAACAGAAGATAGGATTAGTGAACTGAAATTAGGATAAAATGTGCAGGCTGAAGTAGGGAAAGGAAAAGGTTCTGAAATGCAAAATAGGGATGATCATAAGAGAGATATGAAAAGATTTAGCACATGTGTGACTGGAGTCCTAGACGGAGGGAACAGAATCCGGAACATAAGCAGTGCTTGGGGCCGTGGTTTGTGTCTCTCTGTATTCATGCGTTGAAGCCTAACTCGGGATGTAAAGGTATTTGGAGGTGGGCCTTTGGGAGCTGATTAGACGTAGATGAGGTCAGAAGGGCGAGGCTCCCGTGATGGGATTCAGCGTCCTGCTAGGAAGTGGAAGAGACCAGAGCTCTCTCCCCCAGGGTCTGAAGATGCTCTGAGAAGGCAGCTGTCTACAAGCAGAAAGAGGGCTGCACCCAGAATAGCACCAAGAGCTTGAACTTCCAGGCTCCAGAACCGTGAGAAATCAATGTCTGAGGCTTAAGACGCCCACTCAGTGGAATTTTGTTGTGGCAGCCCACAAAGAAAGACATCCTGCCACAGATCCACGAACCCTGCAAACCCTACGCGGAACAGACACAAAGAAAACAGCACCCAGGCACAACCTCATAAAGCTACTGAAAACCAGACACAAACTGTTTCAAGCAGCCAGAGAAAAAAAGACACATTATTTTCAGAAGAGTAACTGTAAGATTAATAACTGACTTCTGAACAGCAAACTTAGAAGATGGTACAATTATATTTCGAAATATAAAGGAAAATAAATGCCAAGTGGAATTCTATAATAGTGAAAAATATCCTTTGAAAATAAAAGCATTTTGATTCTAAGAAAAACTGAACGTGTTACCAATTGAACCACAGTAAAGGAAACACTAAGGAGAGATTTTAGCATAAGGAAATGATGCCAGATGGAAACAAAGAAACAGGAAAGAATGGAGAGCAACAACTGGTAAATCTAAGTGAATTGATGGAAAACAAAAATAATTTAAAATAAATATCTTACACAATAAATCACAATAATAACAAAATGTTGGTGGGGCTAAATTGTGTTAATGTGGTACAAGCTTCTTGTATTTTCCAAGAAGTGGTAAATATATTAACAGGATTAAGCATTAATAATATAAGATTTTGTGGATGACAAATAGAAGAATAGCAAAAGAATGGATTACTAAGAAGCTAAGGAAAGACAGGATGCTGAATACAATTAGTTCAAAAGTAGCAATAAGGGGGAAAATAGAAAATATACAGGAAAATGGTAAATTTAAATACAGTGTCACTACATAGGACTAAACAAATTAATGTTCCAATTAAAAGAAAAAATCATCAGATTGGCTTTTGTAAACAACATAACTCAACTATTTTCTAGTTAGAAGAGACAGTTCTTGAATATACAGGTACAGAGAGATTAAATGAAGAGAAAGTAAAAGAAATACAAGCAAACACCAATCAGAAGAAAGCTAGTGCAGTTATAATAACACCAAATTGGCCTCAATGCAAGAGACCTCACCAGAGACAAAAAAGGAGCATTTCACTACAATAAAAGACTAATCCCTCCAAAGACACTAAACTCTGATTTAAATGCAGTAACAACACACATAAAGTAGAACCTGGCAAAAAGAAAAATGGGCAAATCACAAGTACGATGGGAGACACAAATGCATCTCTAAGTGACTGACAGGACATGCAGAGTGAAAATCGGTGAGGAAGCAGAAGAGCTGAACCCCACACGGCCTCAGCCATGCACATCAGCAGAACAGTGCTCAGCACCGCAGAGTAAGAGATGAGTGAACGTGCGATTCGGAAAACACTCCGTGTATCCGATGCAAGGCCCCCAACACACACACACAGAATCCCACCCAGTTCTCCTGGAAGTGCATAAGGTGATTCTAAATTTATTGTGGGAATGCTAAAGGCCAAGAAGATGCAAGACCATCTTGAAGAAGAAAAATTTCAGAGACTACACACACACAAATGGTTTTACTTCATTTTCCCGAATACAGTCAGGCAGACGGCTTTCGTAAGGCATCAGTGGTATTAGGCCAATTGCACAGTTATTTCTCTATTATTTGGGCAGATGATTCTTATCTATTCTAAGAAAAGATCAGTCTAAGATACTCTTTGCGTAAGCCCTGACGGTTGCGATTTCTTTTTTTGTATTCAAGCGCCTGACTTCAGCTTTGATCACCATGCCATCCTCTTCAAAGAGCGCGAGCTCCCAGAATCACGTTGCCAGCCACAGTGGAGAAAAGCGCAAGGCCACCTCCGCCTTGAGGCTCCTTTGCTGTAAAGATCTTGGTTGATTTTGATAACTGATCATTTGAACAGCTCATTTTTTCTCTTTCCACACTTTTAATTTCTGCTCTTATGTTTTAAATTCACCAATTAAGAGTGAGTCCCAGAAACCCTAGGCCCCCATCCTTGACCCCAGTGAAAGGAGAACCCCAGCCTGTGCATGATCTCTCTTTTTCTCTGTCTCTCTCTCCACCCATGACCTCACTCTTTGGCCCCAGGTGTGCCATGTAATTTGCAAAAACTGTAAGTAAGAAATGTCTTTCTCAAAGTTTCCTGATGGTTATTGCTGAGGGTGTCTTGCAATTATAATAAAAACCGCAAGGGCCAGTCCAGCCACAACACTGGTTATCAACAGGCTGAGACCAGCACACAACAACATCTGTAAAAGATCCACGACTATATGTCTTGGATTCTCTGGTAGTCTTATAATCATATAATTTAATTATTTCAATAAATGTAGAATAATATAATTTTAATTACACGTAGCGAAAGATTATGCATTTGTAAGAATTTTCACATTAACCAGTTAACCGGTTTCTTCTTCCTCTGTTAACTTGTCATAGCATGTTTTTGGTGCATTTTTGCATTCATATTAACCTCTAGCTTCTTGTTGCCGTTGCTACCATCTGTATTAAACTGTGGCTCCTTGAAACATGGGTCTTTCTCTTTCCTTTCATCCTATAGGGCAACCATCATGTGCTCTAGGCATGATTGATGCTCAATGAATTCCTGTGGAATGGTTTGTTTTCTTTGCATTGGACAGCCATACAATCAACACATCCATCCACTGGTCAGTCATCAGTAGACCTGACAATATACCGCTCCTTAGTACAGCCAAAAACCTACAGCAGAAGAAAAGGGGGAAGATTCTGCTTCTCGTAAAATGTACAACTCTTTCCATCTGTAATTATTCTCCTAGCTTGCAAATTTATAGCCGCCTCTTTTTCTTTTTTTTTTCTTTTTTGTTTCTATCCAGGAATCAAGCAGTCTGCCAAGCAGAGATAATTCATCTCAAAAGCAGGAAAGATATTATGGAGCAGCATAATCACTTGCATATTTAAGCATGTAATTAATTCTGTGCCTTCGTTAGGTGAGAATTATGTTCTCAACAGTGTCTCCTCCCGCATCTTTTATACCTGGTGGGCAGACAAATAAATTCTGTCCTTTGTGCTTTGTAGGTTTCAAAATTTGAACATTTTAAAATTAAAAAATGTTTTTGCAGCATTACCACCACTTTTACAAACACACACGTAAATGCATCTGTTTGTTATACTCATCAGATTTTCCAAAATCAGGCGTTTAAGGAGACAGCATCACAGGCTGGCAGGCCCCATCCAGGATCCTCAGTAACACTGCACCAAACTCGTCATTACATCATATTAGACAATCGGTCCACCAGCAGGGCTGTGTCCCAGAGCCCTCCTCGGAATCTCTGCTAATCTTCCTCTGGAACGTTCTCCCTCGGCGCAGCAAATACACAAACCCAATTTTGTGTGACTGCAGGTGTGTTACGCTGGTTTATCTAAGTGGCGATATAATATAATATTGTAGGTTTTGGTTTTGTTACATAATTTATTCTAATGAATATATAAAATATTTATTTCAGTATTTTTAGAGCTAATAGAGATTAGAAAGTAGTCATGTAAAATTTTCATTTATTTTTTAAATATATTTGTTATGAGAATTATATGCTGTTGTAGTTCTTGCAAACTTAGGGATTTATTAAAGTCTTGGGATATAGTTCTTTCAAAGGTCAAGGGTCAGTTCGATCCTGAGGAGAAATGTCCCTACCGGCTGCTTTGGAAAGCAACATACATCCTGATCCAGGTCTAGAATTTAAAGGTAAAAAAACATCACTGAGTCCAACTCCATTATTTTGCAAGTGAGCAAACTGACTCAGAGCAGTCATGGATTGCCCAAGGTTTCACAACACAATTACTTAGGAGTCTGTTCTTTTTGTTGGGGGGATATAAGTTCCCTGCCTCCTAACTTAAGGTTCCACTAGTGCCAGTATCTCCATGAATGCTGTGATAACAACAAAACACACACTGACAAGCACGGCATGCTCACACACGTGTGCACACACGCTGCACACACTGCACAAGAACTTTAGGAATATCTGCTGTGTAAGTCCAAAGTCAGTGATAGTAGTGGGAACAGACCCACATAAACACAGGAAAGTGTGAGAGAAAAGCACACAGCAGGTTTAGTGGAGAGAGCACAGCACAGCAGCGAAGAACCAGCTCTGTCACTTGTCAGCTGAAGTCTGGGGCAAGCCCCCAGCCTCTCTGTGCCTCAGTTTCCTTGTATGTAAGACAGGCATTCTCATGGTGCCTCCCTCATAGTTTTGTTGTCAGGGTTAAATGAATTACCAACTGCGAAGTCCTTGGAATAATGCCTGGCATGTAGCAAGTGCTACACAAACGTTTGGTGAGCAAATGAAATATGGAGTTTAAAAGCAAGCATTTCCCATCCAACTCATGCTATCCTTCCTTAAATAAAAAGTCCAGTCTCACACGTAATGGCTTATCGTTGGAGGAGAGAGAGGGGGAAAGAGAGAGAGAGAGAAAGTGCTCTTCTTGGCTACACAGAAGGGAGAACTAGAGACAATAAGCTCATGTTGCAGTGGCAAGGATTAGCAGCTGATACAGGAAGAATTTATGACGGTAAGAGATGCCAATCATAGCTCAGATGATCAACATGATGTGTTCTTCTCCCCATACAGAGTGTTTTCAGCAGACTAATCTGAGCAGGATGTGATGAAGGTGCTCAGAGAAAATCAGAAAACCTCTTAAAACCCTTTCTTCGTAATTTTTAAACTCTCATATGATGTCTTTCAAGTTTTATCCTTATTCAGCTGGTTACTTTTTCGATTAAAATAGAATATATGTCTTTCTAACATAAAGTGCCTTCCGAAATCAAATGATTTTCAATGGCATGTATGACTCCCACTAAAGTCCACTTGAACCCAGTAGAGCAGTAATTCTGGCTGCCATTACAGGTCCTGAAGGAGAAAGAGCAGAAAGGGCTTCAAAGGGCAACATGTGATCTGGAGCCGTTGGCCCTTCACCTCAGAGCAGATGCCCTTAATTTGAAGATAAAATCCTGAGTGGAAACCTAAGAAATGGGACGGAAAGGAAAACAAACAGTCAGACTGAGGGAAGGAAGACCCGTGCACTTGATGAGCCAACAAGAAGAGCAGACTTCTGTCTGTTGACTTCAGTACCCCCAAAACCAGGCCAGAGGGTAGACTCCTGCAAGGTGGACAACCCCGCTGTGCCAGCTCGAGAGATTTCTACACAGTAGCAAGCATTTACGATTAATGAGGGCACGGAGGTCAAATATCCTGCAATATTTTTACTCACACACATGGGGAAAAGCCTCAGTGCCTCAGACTCCAATGTCTTGATTCTCTCCCGTCCTGACACTTTGTGAGGACAGAGGTGCATCCTTGAGTTACAGCTTCACAGTCCTGCTCCTCACAGGAAAGAGTCAGCAGACTTGCACTCCTCCTGGTTTATTCTCTGACAGAATGCATCTTAGCTACTTCTCTGAAATTCAGGACCATCGATGCATCGGTGAGAAGTCATTCTGAGTTACAAACCTTTGTAAAAACACATACGGCTTTAAAGTAGACTGTATTATTACTAACCCTTACTAGATGGATAAGGAATAGTTGTAGTTTTTGTTGTTGCCGTATCTTAAACAGGCATGGATAACGATTTGCTGCCTCAGAATGTCTGCCTGCATCGCCTGCGCAGTGGACAATATTAGACCGTCATGAATTTGTCCCCAGAGAACTGTGCCCCAGAACACGCTGACTTTTAGTTAAATCAGACTTTCTCTTTCTTCACTTTTCCTCATCTTTTCATCTCACCATTTTCAGGATCCATACGTGATCCTTTAATTGCCAAAAGCTACGGATTGTTCAGAGTTTTCCTTCAAGTAACAGGGTCTTACCCAGTAATGTGTCATTTGTCTTTGAAATATACTTCTGGCAGAAAAGATGTAGAAGTGTGATAATTACAAAGAGGCATTTACTGCGATGGGAAATTAGTTAGGTCCCTTTGCCATAGTCTGGAGCCATCCTCTGCTCAAACTGGGGTTTGATCTTTCAGGCAGCAAAAGAACATCAGCTGAGCATCTAAACAGCATCACAGCAGGAGGACCAAGCCCCATGTGCACCACCAGGGTCTCAACTTACCGCTTTTCTCTCCCCGCCCTCAGAGTGATAACCAAGACCACAGAAGCTGGGGAATTCTGGACACATTTCCACACTCCATTGTTGGCAGCCTCCTGGCGCCATCTCTCCACTGAGATTTCCTACTCTCTAAAACTGGCCACTCTTCTCCAGTGCCAGGGCCACATGGTGGAGACTTTGTCAACCCAGTATTTTGCTTCTGAGTCCATTTATGATGCCAGTTACCATGAACCAATTAAAACTGATTACTTTTTCCCCAAAACTATGCAGTTAAGCAGTTTCCTACTTTGATGCCCTATTAATTCAAACAGAAACAGAACCAATTCTATATCCCAGTTCTCTCAAATGTCTTCCTTCCTCCAAGAAGCCACTGCCAACCACATACCTAAAAAGAAAGTCTGCTCCTACTCTTGAGGTAAACACCATACTCAAGAGCGCATTATGATCAGCCTATGTGTCAGAAATCAAAACAGCTTTTGATTAAAAAAACAAATGAAGGAAACCATACACACAGTCACCATTTACACTGTATTCTGGACATAAGTTTACCCACTACACACCAACATATCACGACTAACGTAACAGTCGCACCAAAGCACGTGACAAAAGAACTTCCTTAATAAAGTTGTACCATGGGGAAAGCTGGTTGCATAAATTCTCCCATTTCTAATAAATTAGTGCTGGCCTAGATCTCACCACATACTTCATGCACTTTTGATTTTTGATCCCCTCCCTAACTCCGTAGGTATTATTGCTGGTGATGATGTTTACCAAAAATGTCATCTATTTTCAAGGATTTATAAAGTTCTTGCAAAACGTTCTCCTGCTGTTTATTTCACACCTGCTGACATAATACTTTTATGACGCTCTGTTTAGTTACCTTGGAAGTGATATTATAACACAGCAGAACCACCTGTCACTGCAAGGTCATTCCTGCTTAATTTTAGGTGGAGTTAACCTCATTTCTGTATACATAACGGAAAAATGTTATTTGACATGGCTTTCATGCTGGGAAAACTCTGCAGCCACCATAAAAAACTCTGTTTTCCTCATGATTGTATACGATCTGGGGGTAAGTTCTGATAGATTTTAGAAATAAATACAAATGATTATCTACCTTTGTCAGGAAGTGGAAATACATCTTAGACAAGGAATTTACTGCCCAACCTGTTAAAATACTTACTGATTATGTTTAATGCTCTACTACTTCCTGTCAGAATATCACTTTAAATTCATAACAAAATGTCCCATATTTTGTTCCAGAAAGTAAAGAACCTGCATCCTTTTAACATGGTGCCGTGGGGAAACCAGTCTTCTGAGGAGGCACACCAGACTTCGTGCTTTCTGAAAAGCAGGGAGTCAACTCTCCTTCGAGGTTTAATTTTCCTCCTCCGTAAACTGAGGACAATAATACTTAACTCGAAAATTTTTTTTTTCTGGCTGAATGAGATAATTAAAGTGGCGAGCACACTGCTTGATACTTGCAGAGAGGTTGAATTAAATGAATTTCCCCTCACACACTCAGTTTACAAACTTTAAAATAGTAATCTCTTATAAGACATCATAAAAAATTTTAAGTGCCCCACTAATTAAGGCAAATGCCGAATTTCAGTTTTAACAATTGTTTAAAAAGCATGATATGAAATATTTTCTCAAAAGAATACAACTTACAAGTATTTTTATTACCAGAATGTTAGCTCTTGAAGGGCATTTGCAGGGCCCCTAAGTCAATACCCATCCCTTCCCAGGAAAGGAAAGGGCACTTCGGTCACTTGCCCCCAGTGATGTGTTTGACTAACGGCTCGGCTGAGGTGAGGACACACACTTTAATCCAGTCTTGTGACTAATCCTTTTTATCACCAGCCTCCTTTATGGCAACTCTACTCTCAGCACGTTAAATTCTGAAAATCATAATTTTAAAATATGACACCAGGAAATTTTTTTCACTATCCTTAAACGCCCACCTGAAAATTTAGACTGTTGGTATTTACTTGTCCACGGGTTATTTAAATTGTGTAGTAAAGTGTAAGTAACATTATAAAGTGTAGAAATGTGAGGAAAAATTAATTAGGACGCTCTTCCTTCCCCCTTCTTTGAAGGAAATCTTTATTCTTTCGAATACTAAGCATATTTGCCACCATTCAACACTACGATTCTTTTGGAAAAATGCAACTTTTTAATTATATCTTTGCTTCAAAATGCAGCCTCCAATTTACCAAGCATAGCAATAATGGATCCTAAGACCTGTCGGTCAACTGACTTAAATCCTCAGAGATTAGAAGTGTATTTAAACCTTTTGTTGGTAGAGGAATTGGGAAAATTAATGGCATAGAAAGCCCCCCGGAGCCACTGTCTGTTAACTGCACGTTGCCGACCTGCACAGCCAACCTGCACTGTAGCCCCGCGCAGGGGATGCGGCAGCATTTCACTTACATCATTCCTGGCATAAATCTCTTAGTCCATATCACTTCTCAGTGAGTCTTTATCCAAACTCCGTAACTGTGTTATTCAACGGCTAACTTTATAACTGTTTCAAATAGTTGGTTAAACTCTCTAATAGTGAAAACACTGGCAAGAAATTATTCCTAGAGGATGTGCAGAAGGTTCTATCAAAATATTGTTGGCAATATTGGAATTCACACCCACCCCAAAAGATGAGATATGTATAACCTACTGCTCATCGGTTGGGTAAGCTAGTAAGCTGTCAAGTTCTTCTGGCATCCCGCGGAAGGGGAGGGAATGTCACCACCCTGAGGAAACCCTTGGGAGGACTATTCACTGAATATTTACTGAAAAGCTTATCTTTTCACCTATATGACAACAGCAAAAGAGCAGTACTTCATATATAAATGTTGCTGCCTCTTAAGGACAGAGATACAAATATGAGCCAAGGTAGTCATTTAATCTCCAGTTCCTGAGGATAAGGATGCAACTCGAGACACGGTAACTCCTGCTCGAACACCCCGGGCTGTGAGCGGCCCCCAGTGCTGACACACACAGATCTGCGTTCTTGCTGGAGAAATGGTTGCCTTTTCTCATACGCCGAAACAAAATACAAATAACCATGGGAAGGGGCTTAAGGCCTTACATTTTAAATAAAGTACTCACACCACGTGGAAGCGTTGAACCATAATGTATGGAACGGGGCACCTCCTCTCTCTAAGGCTTTGTAACTTCCGCCAGCCAAAGTCACAAATACTCTTTAAAAAATTTAAATGTTCAAAATACCTTAAACCAATTAGACATCTAGATATCCTCCCTCCGGATTGCTCTGTCTCCCTGGACTAATGTGGAAAGGTGAGAGATTTGCATATGATCTGTAATTTTCTAAATAACCTAATAAGACAACATATTACAGAAATACATTATTTTGGAAAAAAAACACTAAAATAAAGATTGAAATCCGAAATTTTCCTTTCATACAATATCCGATAACTATTATAATCTAGTTCACTCATTTCACATTCAGCAAACACTCTTCCACGTCTATTATGCCCCAGGCATCAGCTGGCCTCAGGGAAACCACAAGTCTCCGTTATCCTGAAGCTTATCTTCTGGGGGAAGAAGTAGACAGTGAGAAAAGATGCTGACAGATGCTCCTCAGGTGGTGCTATGAGAAACACGGATGGAGCGAAGGGCCAGGCCAAAGGGCGGGAGGGCAGGGGGCAGCCTCTACCAGAAGGAGTCGTCAGCAAGGGCAGCTCTAGCGAGATGCCCACTGACAGAGGCACAAGCTGGGGCAGACTGACGTTGGGAGTGAGAGAGAGCCTTCAGGGAGAGGAAAGGGCAAGTGCAGAGCCTCGCCTGGTGGGTCTGGGAACGGCAAAGAGGCCAGTAGGTAGAGGGGACGCTGCTGAGGGCACAGAATGAAGGGGTGAGGTCACGTCAGGAGAGGGGTGGTGTAGGGGGGGCGGTCAGTGTTCATAGGGCCTCATAGAGCCCCCTCTCTCCTCATGTGCAACCTTCCAACACTGTACATACTTGATGAGCCAACGAGAAGAGCAGACTTCTGTCTGTTGACTTCAGTGCCCACAGAACCAGGCCAGAGGGTAGACCCCTGCAAGGTGGACAACCCCGCTGCGCCAACTCGAGAGATTTCTACACAGTAGCAAGCATTTACGATTAATGAGGGCACGGAGGTCAAATATCCTGCAATATTTTTACTCATACACATGGGAAAAAGCATATTTAGGAGGCTTTAACATATTCCTAGCTTTCTTAGAGTTTAATTAGAAATGGCTGTCGATTTTATCAAATACTTATGAAGCGTCCATTGATAGGATTATATTTTTCTTCTTTACTTTACTTGTTTGATACACTGATTTACACTGTTCAAGCTGTGACTGTGTCCTCATCTGTCACATGGGGATAATAGTAAGGTTGACGATGATTAAATAAAAATATATGGGTGTACAACACACATGTACATGCGCGCACACACGTGCACACCCCTGAGGACACCACTGCAGCAACACCCTGTGCTCGATAAAGATCAGACCAAAACGTCTGCTCCACACTTGGGGATATTTTCACACGGTACCTTTTGCAAATCAACTCTAGTTATGACATCATTGCTGTCACTAAGGCTAATTTAGTCACATTCAGTCGTCATGCTCTTAGTTTATCTTCAGGGAGAAACGGGGCCACTTTCCACTCTGCTCAGCAAGGAGGATTCTCACTCCCCTGACGTTTCAGAAGGGAGACTGACGACTCCTCCTCTCTGGGTACAATCTGTATTATCGACAGATGGAGGGGACTGATCTCTCCACTAAAAGAAAGGAACAGAGTCAAAAAGGTAAACTAAGAACACTGCAGGGTACTGATCAGTGCCTGAGACATCAACTGATCAATTCCTCTTTCCTTCTTAGAACATCCTCTCCTTTTTCACTTTGTCCTTTCTGAACTGTTAGATTTCTTCAGAATAACGATGTGGAAATTTTCATATTTTGGGGAGTCCCTCAAGGATGTATTTTTTTAATATTTTGCCAATTTCCTTGTTTTGAAAAGAAATCTCTGGCCAATCCTTTGACCTATTATACAACTTCCCAAATTGTCTAGGGGACAGAATTTTGCCCTGACAAGATACATGATCTCAGATATGTATTCCAAAATACGTTTAAAGACAAAGTGCTATTTGTGGAAGAATAAATAATGACTAAAATGATAAAAGAACTACATAAAAAATGCACAGTAACAGAATCATGTTGATGTCGCTGTAACAGAATTTACTGGATCAAACTGTACAATATCCCCAAAACACATGTCTCTAAGGAGCTTATCCATCATTATGACCTACTTCCATGATCAGGCTCTACCTTGGTATTTTATTTAAAAAATGGATGTGGAATATACACAGTTTATGCTTAACTGCTGCAGTAACATTGATAATGTATTGACCTAAAAATAATCAAACCTCACAGCAAAGGAATGAATATGTGAATAAAGTAAAAAGATGCCTTTTTCTGGAAAATAAAGCTGATGTACAAAATAATAAACTCAGAAAAAAAAAAACCTGTGAACAGCTTACACCACATAAAAGTAAATGTAATTCAAGCATATTAAATAATGAAGTTTCTGAAATAATCACCTCCCCAGAGAATTTGGGCTGACACAAATAATTGGCACATGCTGAGAAGAAAAATAATTTTAAATTCAAAACATCCCATCTTGATGGCTCCTGCAGTGACCGGACGAGGACCCACAGTCTAAGCCATGCAGGAAGGGGATGGGTCTTCGGTCCTGCTGTTCCCTCTGCATTCAAAGCTGGCACGGGTTTGTGCCAGCCTTTCCAGCACTGACCCCAGTGTTCCTCACTAGTCCAGGAGCCTCACTGGTCATCTCAGCAATGTCACAAGAAATTACACCAAGTAGGAATAGAAAGAGATTTATGCAAACCCTAAGCAGAAATATCCAGCAATTATATACTTATATTCTCTCATAAAGAATTACTCCTGCTAGCCATATTTTCTAGTTCTAAAATATGTTTAAACATGGCATTTATATTTGTATCACAATTTGGAATTAAATATTTCAAAGATAATATTTTTAAGGCTTTCTGTGAATGCAAACAAAAAACCAGGTTCAAAAGAAAGCACCTTAATACAAACGTTTAAGGATACAAATGTTCTTCCAGAAGCAGTGGTAGGAAGTTACCTGATTGTATACTATAAATTAAATGACAGTAACCACATAGTTGAATAGAGAGTAGGAGATTAGACATATGCTACAGCCAACTACTTAAGTGCAAGAATTAACTATGCAGTTTTAGCCTACTAAAATAAAGTTAAAATAAATAACACTTGCAAAAAGTGTTAAAATATCACAAAGACTTGCGGTAACTTATTATGGAAGAATATTACATTAGCCTATAACCTTCTATTTTTACTCAAATATTTTCTAATGCATTAACCAAAAATCTAAGTGGGGAAAAACACTTTCTTACAGATCCCTGACCAGGCTAAATAAAGACCATCCCAAGTGTTTGTAACAAATATAATCACTCTGTGATTCAACTTGATATTGTATATTTTAATTAACTTATAAAGGATGGCAAAAATACAATGATTATGTATTTGGGTCACATATTTCCAAAAATAAGCTCTTTCTAATAAAAGAGTGAATTGAAAGAACAGATGAATCAGTTTCTAATAATACCATACTTTGTCAATAATGCGTTATCTATCTTATGTAAGACTAAGAACTCTCAGTGCCTATTAAGTATTTGGCTTTCAACCAAACTTATATGCCTACCGAAGACACCAACTGAAGTAGATTATTCCAGTTAATGACAAAGAGCCAGCCAAGAAGTGTGTGATGAAGATGCACTGATGAGAGGGAGACTGGATCAGCTGCAAATCTTCAATGGCCCAGAACACCGAAACCCCTCGGCTCCCACCCTCCACACGCACCGTCACCACAGAGGCTGGTTCCGATTCCGACATGGTTAAGCAGAAAAGCTTGTGGGGAGCCTTTAATTCTTGTCAACTCAAGCATCTTCCAGAGCTTGTGTGAGAAAGAAGGGACCAAACGTCCCTGTCAGAGCATGCAATCTGCACAGAGCAGAGAAAGCCAAGCCAGAGGCCACAGCTCCAGGAGACAGCTCCGGGCAGTAACTAAGTACAGATACGATGACTTTGTTTTAGGAAAGAGATGTGCTAAAACGCAAACTTAGAGTTTAGAGTTTCAAACATTTGAATTTCAAAAAACCTTTTTTGAGGAAGAAAAGGTACAGAGAAGCATCATCCATTCATTCAACGTCCATAGGGTGCTGACTCTGTTTGCGCATTGTGGTAAACACAGAGTACAGCGCCAAGAAAAATAAAATATGGTCCATGTCATCCAAGCAATTAGAGCAAAGTGAAGGAATTAAAACTGTCCACAAATAATATATGAGTGAATATTCCCTTTAAAATTTGTTATAAACATTAGAGGCTGTTTATAGCATGAGAATCCGCCTTGGAAGGAATCAATCCCATGACCGTATTTTACATGTCGGGGCTTTGTGGCAGCTGCTCTGGATTTCCAGCCACGCCCCATCAAGCACTCCCTGACCTCCGGGCTGTGCCCCCTCCTCCTCACAGCACCACTCTGATGCCTTTCAGAAAATGGACACACGGGGCTCATAGAAAATGAAAGCTTTCTTCTTAGTCTAAAACCAAATTTAGAAAAGAGATCATCTCAAATTTCACAGATGAACCAATCTATGAAAATTTCATTTGAAAGAAAGTAGGACTTTTCTGAGGAATCAGAGCAAATGTCTCTCTAAGAAAGAGCCGTGGTATACAATACAACAGAACTGGGGAAAACTTACTTAAAAAAGAAAGCCAACAATTCATATTCTTAAGGAGTTTTGAGAAAACATTTCTTCCATCAAAACAATATAATCTGATATTAGAAAATTTTGCTTTCAAATGATTCAAAATTCACATGGAAGAAGAACCACATAAGAATAGCTTTGAGACTTTGAAAAATATTAATAATGGAAGGTGGTGAAGAAGATGAGAAAAAATATGAGAAGATAGATACAGGAGATTCAATTACACATTATAGAAAGGAGAGGGCAAAACAGATGGCGAGAAACACTGATCAAGGTGGAAGTCAAGTTACTTAGCTGAAGAAAGATATGTCTTAAGTTCAACAGGACACAGAAAAAACTAGGTGACATCAATATGACACTGACAATTGGCCATGTCTAACAATTGTTTTCTTTTACTCTGATGATAAAGTAACTTTAAAGACATCCAAAACAGACCCATCAAAATTGCTCTTCTTTTTAAAGAATAGTTTTGAGGTAGAAACACAAGATGTGTTAATTATATAACTTCTTAATTATTCTACACAGTCCCTATTCTCTTTTTTACACCATATCCTGTAATTCATCTTAATATTTCCAACTTTCACTCTTCACCAAAAACTGAAAATAAAGCTTAGACAGAGAAAAAATAGAGTCATACATATGGCAAAATGAGAGATATTTGCTCGTAATTATCTCACAATAAACGCAGGAGGATAGTCTTTAGTTGTTCAATCTCTAAGAGGAGAGGAACCTCAAAGACAAATAAGAAGAGAACATATTATCCTGGAAAATAGAAACAAAAGGCTGAGTTGGGTGACAGTGTTGAAATGTTTCCCACAATAGATCAGTGGTGATGGTGTGGTCCAAGAAGGATGATTAACAAACAACTGGACAGGGCTGGCAGCAGCAACTGTTAAGGCTGTGTGGAATCTCTGATGTAAACTGCACTGGAATTAGAGCCTGTAATCTAGTGCTGGAGAAAGAGATTCCTAATAAACACCAGTCAGTTTTTAGGAAGGATTTTCGGCAGCCACTGATCTTAACATTTCATAGACATACAAAACGTCAGAGTTGAAGAGAATCTATTCGTTATCTCATTTAATTCACCTTTTTCCAACAAATAAGAATTGAGGACCTAGTGTGTATCAAGCTATGTGCTCAACACTGAGCATTCAAAGGGGGTGTTTATTCTTTCCACACCTGCAAGAAACACAAATCAAAGTGGAATATGTGATAAGGAAGATGTGCAAAAAGGTGCAGGAAGAGCTCTGTGGCCTGAGACCTGGGGTAGGGCTTCATGCAGCCACGGCATTTGAGCCACTCTTGGCATTTGGTAAATTGCTCTTCAACAGGTGGAAAAGTTGACCTGGGCTATTTTGGTCATTTTGAAATAAACTAAGCAAAGTATAGAAGTATAAGAGTAAGATGAATCGAGGGAAGTTGCCAGCACTGTCAGCCAGTAACTGAACCCAAACTGCACCTGGAGCAGGAGGCTTCTCTGAGAACCGCCAGCAAACGGCCCTCTGACACCTAACAACAATCAGGCATCTCCGGCAACTGTAAATTTTAAGGGGAACTAAATATAGATTTAAGAAGATATATTCTTACGACACAAATACAGTATTTGTAACGAGTAATAAAAATGCTAACCATGTCTAAAAGTAAACAATAACAACAACAAGGAAAACATCAAAGAATTGGAGTAAAACAAGAAAACCCTGTGGTCACTGATTCCCACACCAGCCTGAGGCCTGACGCCCGCCCTCCCTAAGCCCCCATCAGATCGCCTACTCCTCGGGATTGCCATGTCCTGCTTAGCTTGTACCAAAGACCCTAATTGTCTAATCTGTGCAGTGAGTGGCACTGCCATCCTTCTGTGTTTCTATCTAGTTTAAGAGACACAGACATTTTCAAATTACCTAGAAGTGACTGAAGATCCAAAGGCGGAATACTTTCCCCCAGGAAGGTTCCGTCTTCTACTTTTAGCTGTATAGTCTGCTGCCACAGCATTTGATTGGTCAATAAAAACACTTGATTGATTTTGATGAAAATTAAATATTTTACAACACAATATTTATAAATCAAATGCACAAAACTATTTTTCCAGTTGAAATGAAGTTTTCAAAATAAAATACTTGCTGTTGAAGTTCATGTATGAAAAGAATCTATTGCATATACACATTATACAACAAAATAAATTGCTCAATGGATAAATTTATTTGTTAAATGCCACATAAGCATAAAGAAGAAACTCAGACTTTTTCCTTCCTATGTAGGAAAAACCCAGTTCTTCCGACGGTGTGTTTCCTTCGCTGCTGACGCTTCTGGTCACCTAACGTGTGGGGGGCTTTCCCCACACCAGGCAACTCTCTGTGGCACCAGCTGGGTGTCCTGCAATTAGACCCAATTCTGACACTGTCTACCTGGAGTCGGCATCAGGTCCCACAGCTGAAGGGCTCAGTGTCCCTCAAGACTGCCCCCCACCCCTACACACACACTTCAGACGCCAGTTGCAAGTCCAGGTTGTCACTGTGCTTCTGACCAACTGCGTGTGGATCAGCTCCGACGTCCCCCTGCTTAGGTTCAACTAATTTGCTAGAGCAGCTCACAGAACTCAGGGAAACACTTACTTATGTAAGTTTGTCAAAGGATATGACGAAGGACACAGATGAACAGCCAGATGAAGAGAAACACAAGGCGAGGTCTGAGAGGGTCCTGAGCCCAGCAGTTTCTGTCCCTGTGGAGTTGGGGTGCGACACCCTCCTGGTGTGCAGACATCTGTCCAGCTGGAAGCTCTCCAGACCCCTCTATTGGGATTCTATGGAGGCCTCCTCCTCTAAGCATTACCCACACCATTTCTAGCCCTTCTCCACCTCTGGAGAACAGGGGGTGGGGCTGAGAGTTCCAAGCTTCTAATCATGGCTTGGTCTTTCAGATGATCAGCCCCACCCGGGAGCCACTGGGAGTCCCTTCATTAGAACAAAGGAGGCTCCTCATGCTCTTATCACTTAGAATCTACAAGGGTCTCAGGAGCCCTGTGTCAGGCCCAGGGCAGAGACCAATGTATGTATTTCCTATTCTCTCACAGTAAGGCAATATATGCAAATAAGGACTTTTTAAGACCTACGAGGTGCCTAACTTCAAGCTAGGGCTACAATATTTAGGACATATTTAAAAATATTTTTTTAAGTATCTGCCAAACTACTCTTTAAATTTAGAGCATATTTTACAAAGTTTTAAAGATATCTCTAAAACAGCTCTAATAAACAGAATAGGAGGAACGGTCATGGTCCATTAGGCTTGTGGCTTGCAAACAAACGGCCCAAGACACTTCTGGCACAAAAAGGATTGAGTAAGGCTGTTGCAAGAATTACCAGACAGTTGTCATCCTGTACACTAAGAGGAAGCTTTTGAGAATCCAACTTTCTTTAATGTAACATTCTATAAATATTATTAAACACACACACTTTTAATCTGAATCTCTTAAATACTAAGCTCAAGGAAAGAACTTTTATATTAAATTAGACAGAAAGTACATTTTGGTATGTATTACTATCAAAATTGCATTTGTTGAAGTGACTGGGAGTTGATTTTTAAAGAAAAAAATTAAATATAAGGCTTCTCATGGGATAAAACTGATGAATGGATAAATGAATAAATGAATTAATAGGCGAATGGAGGAGTGTTAACAGGGAGTTATCAAGAGTCCATCCACAGGGCACGTCCAGAATAGCAATGTGAGGAGACTGCAGACCTCCTCCCCAGGAAAGCAGCCATGACTAGTGAAAATTACTCTTAAAAAACCATTTAATGTCTCCGGAAATTGTCCAAAGTGCATATAGCAAATGGAGAAACATTTATTCAAGAAACTCTACTAACCCTCCATAAGAACAGTGAGAATCTGTGGCACTTGAGCTACAACCTGCTCCCTTCCTTCTTCCCTTCCAGGTCAGCAATCTGGAAGTTCTACTCTGGGTGGGCGCAGCCAAGGGCGTGGACTCTGTCAGGCTGCCAGCATCTCCCATCCCCACTTATGGCTCATGTTACAGAAGCTCTACTCCAGGCAAGCACAGTGAGTGGTTAGGGCATCTGTTCCTCCACCCATCTCCCAGCTGTAGGATTGAAGCTCTGCCTCAGGTGTGGCAGGCCAAGATTACTGGAACCTAAGTGCCTTTGTCCCAGCGTGCTCACCGGGCAGAGGTTCCACACAGGAAAGACAAGTCAAGAGGTCCAGGAGTTCCTGACCCCATCCAGTGCCACCTCACAGAGCAGGAGAGGCTGTCTGAGAGAAGCAGGCTGCTGCCCTATTCCCAGCCTGGGGAGGAGGCAGGTGATTAGCAGAGAGAGCTCTGTAGCTTTCCCCAGGCAACTGATGTCATCTGGCACAGAGGTGGGAAAGTTGAGCCACACTGTCCATAAAAAGGGGGATCTTGGTGCTGAGTCACAAGAGGAGGCTAATGACTGCATGACAGAAACAAGTAGAACAACAATGAGCTAGACATCCAACAGAAAGAACGAGGGAGACGGACAGCAGATAAGAGTCTGAAATCAGCCAGGATCCAAAAACTGGCTCCAACACAAGCAGAGCAGCTAACATCTAACAAGGGAATCAGGAGAAGAGCGACACAGTCAAAGTCAGCCCGGTTGAAAACACCACCTTCCACTGGGGAGTAGGCCCAAAGCGGGGCCTGTGAGCAGCAACATCAGAGGCTGCATGCTGCCGGACAGGCTTCCCTGAAGGAGTCCAGCCAACCGCTGCACAACAAAGGAGCAAGCAAGCAAGCCAAAACAAGTCCCAGGAGTGGGTCACCATACAGATCTGCTACAACACACTATCTAAAATGGCCAGTAGTCAACTGTAAATTAAGAGACGTGCAAAGAAACAGCCACATGTACTCATTCACAGAACAGAAAGGAGGCCATGGAGCCTCCCCTGGAGAGGGCCCAGGCGTTGGACCTATGAGACAAAGACGGTACAGGAGCTATTATAAATATGTCCAAAGAACCAAAGGAACCAGGCTCAAAGAATAACGGAAGTTACGACAACAAGGCCTTGTCAAATAGAGAAGACAAATAAAGAAGAATAAACTAGTAAGAAAATAGAATGATTCTGGAGTGAAAAAGTACAATAACCAAAATGAAAACTTTGACAATAGATTTGAGCTAGCAGAAGAAAGAATCAGTGAACTGAAAGATAGATCAATAATGATTATGTAATCTAATAAGAAGAGAGAACAAAGAATGAAGAAAAATGAACAGAGCCGCAGATAAATGTGGCCCACTATTTGGTGCACCAACGTATGTGTGATATGAGTTGTCATAATAAGGAGAGAAAGAAAGGAAGAGAAAAAGAAATCAAAGCAATAAGGAATAAAAACTTTCAAAATTTGATGGAAAACGTTAATCTACATATCCAAGAAACTCAATGAACCCAACTGAGAGGAACACACAGAGATCCATACCCAGATGCATACACATTACAGTAAAATTTGAAACCCACAGGCAAAGAGAAATTCTTGAAAGCAGTCAGAGAAAATCAACTCATCATGTACAAGAGAATCTTAGCAAAGTTGGCAGCAGACTTCTAAAGAACCATGGAGGTCAGAGGCAGTGGGACGATATATCAAAACGCTGAAACCAGGGGAACAACACCTGTCAGCCAAAAACCTTATATCCAGTAAAATGATCTTCTAAACAGTGAAGGTGAAAAGAAGACATTAATAGATAAACAAAAGCTGACAGAATTCACTGCTAGAAGATTCACGTTAAAGAAATGCTAAAGGAAGTTCTTAAGGCAGAAAGTGACACTAAACAATAATATGAGTTCACATGAAAAACAAAGAACTCTGGTAAAGACAATTATATGGGCAACTATAAAAGTATAATTTCAGGGGCCAGCCGGCCCGGTAGCATAGCGCTTAAGTTTGTGTGCTCTGCTTTGGCGTCCCGCGGTTTGCCAGTTTGGATCCTGGGCACAAACCTACATACTGCTCATCAAGCCATGCTGTGGATGCATCCCACATAGAAGACCTAGAATGATTTACAATCAGGATACACAACTAGGTACTGGAGCTTTGTGGAGAAAAAAAAAAGAGGAAGATTGTCAACAGATGTTAGCTTGGGGCCAATCTTCCTCACCAAAAAGCATACCTTAAAAAAAAAGTTTAATTTCATATTTCTTCTCTTTTGTTATCTTAAATCACGTTAAATGTGGTATAAAACAATATTAGTATAATAGCATTGTTAAGCCCATAACATATAGAAATCAAATATATTTTACAATAACAGCGCAAAAAAGGTGGGTGGAAGGACTGTTATACTGGAACAAGGAAATGACACCAGATGGTAACATGAATCCACAGGAAGAAATGAAAAGTAATAAATAGTAAATAAGAACATTATGTAACAGATCCTATCAGTGTATAACTGCTCTTATTTCTTCTCTCAGCTTTATTAAAAGGTATAAAATTATATAAACAATGTATACAACAGTGTAGCATTACAACAATGTATTATTGGGTGTGTAACACATATATAGATGTAAAATATATTAAAAATAGCATAAAAAAGGGAGAAGGGGAATAGAGTTATATAGAATTAACATTCATATCTCTCACTGGAATTAAGGTAGTGTAAATATGAAGTAGATCCTGATAATGTAAGATGTATCTTGAAAACCCTAGAGCCACTAAGAAAATAACACAGAAAATATAGTGAAAAAAATCACTGAAGTAATTAAAACATGACCAGAAAATACTCATTTAATGCAAAACAAAGCTGTAGAGGAGAAACAGAGGAAGAAAGAAACTGAGAGAAAAAAATCAAAATGTAAAATAGGAGGCATAAGTACAATCATGTCAATAATAACATGAAATATAAATGGACTAAAAGGTCAGTCCAGAGCCAGCCCTGATGACCTAGAGGTTAAAGTTCGCTGCTCTCCACTTCAGAAGCCCGCGTCCGGCTCCTGGGCGTGGAACCACACCACTCGTCTGTCAGTAGCCAGGCTGTGGCAGCGGCTCACACAGAACTAAAAGACGACTAGAATATACAACTAGGTACTGGAGCTTTGGGGAGAAAAAACGAGGGGAAGATTGACAACAGACGTTAGCTCAGGGCAAACCTTTCCCAGAAAAAAAAAATAAATAAATAAAAAAATAAAGAGTATTGGTTGTACGATATAATCCTAGTTCTCTATAAAAAAAATCAATTAAAAGGCAGAGATTGTCAAGCTGGATTTAAAAAGAAAAAACCAAGACCTAAGTATATGTTGTCTAAATGAGACAGAGTTTAAATTCAAACATAAAAATAGGGCGAAATTAAAAGGAAAAGGATATAGCATGTAAAGAGCAACCATAAGAGAGCCGGAGGGGCCGGCCCCACGGAGGAGAGGTTAAGTTCTCGAGCTCCGCTTTGGCGGCCCGGGGTTTCTGCTCCTCTGCCCACACTGAGGCGGGTCCCACATGCCACAAGTAGGAGGAGCGACAACTAGAATATACGACTATGTGCTGGGGAGTTTGGGGAGAATAAAGAAAAAAAAGACAAAGAAGGAAGATTAGCCACAGGTGTTAGTTCAGGGCCAAGCTTTAAAAAAAAAAGATCACATTTAACAAAAAAGAGAGAGAGCTGTGTGGCTTTACTAATATCAGACAAAATAGGCTTTTCTTGTGCCTGACAATACACTCCCCGCTGGGGGAGCAGCAACAGGCAATCTCTCTGTGGGTGGGATCTGTTGGGGGCAGACAGCAGGGATACGGTGAAGGTCGGGGGCAGACGACAGAAAATCCGGTTGTTAGTCTTTGAGTGTCTTATGCGTCTGTCAGCCACCAGAGCTCACATCACTCACGACCGTCTCGTGCACTGAAAGAGGAGCCAATCTTTAAAGTCTGGGCTTGGGTCTCTGTGGTAATTTTGGACCTACAGCTGAGCGGTAAAACTGAGTAGCTAGTACGTTTAAAAATAGTCTTTTCACTTAGTGATAAAAATTTCCCACCTTTTGTGCACCCCAGGGAAAGCTGTCTAGACAGATAGTTATTAGATTTCAAGTTATTTTAAATTTAACGGAGCTCCTGTTTTGATTGATTCACATAGATTAATAAGTACTTACACAATTCTAACATAAGAGAAATAAAGAATCCCCAGAGAAGAAAGAAACTGAACTTCTAATACTTTGAATATGCTCGCCTTTTAAGAAAAGTCCATTCTCAAGAAACTGCTAACTTAGAAGCATTTTTAGACAGGAATCTAAATCCACACAATCAAAGGGAATCCTTGGAGATATCAAACTAGTGTGATAACTTTGGCTTAAAAAGAGCTTTATGAAAACCACAGTGAGACGCCATTCCATTTCACATGCAACACGACGGCTATAATTCAAAAAAAGCAGACAACAAGAAGTACTGAGGAGAATGTGGATAAATTGGAACCCTCAGACAGTGCTCTCCAGCCGCTTGAGAATACACTTCATCAGCTCCTCACACTGTTAAGCACAGAGCTACCACGTGACCCAGCGATTCCACTCCTCGGGATAGAAACAAGAGACCTGACAACTTACATTCACAGAAAACAGAGTTGACGCCGGTTTAGCGGGCAGCTTTGTGAAAGCCGTGCGCCAGCAGCCCCTTTCCCTGGACTAGAAGAGGCTGACTTTCCAAACCCGGGTGTGGCTCCACCAGTCCTTCTAGGCTTCTGGATTTCACTCTAATCTGTGAGGTTGTAGTTTCCAGAAAGAGACTTGATAAGAGTATTGAACAATGATTTGAGGAGTCAGGGCAGAACAAGATAAACTGGGTATAAACTTCCAATGATTCTTGACCATCAGCAAACACTTCCAGAACAGTAATGCTAAATGCAAGAGATTAAAATTCCACGCCCTTGAAACACAGTATAGCAAATTCCTAAAACAGAAAATTTGCAACTTTCTGAATTATCTCCCACAAAAGTTTTTAAAACTTGATGTTTTACTCTCCTCTAGGTCAAGCACAACAAAATGAGAAGAGAAACCCTAAGAAATCTAAGCAACTAAATCGCTTGATGAAAGTTCTCTCCAGACCCTGACATCTGCTTATTGATACGTTTATCTGTATTCATAAACTTTTCTATTTAGGCCTGTATTATCTTTCTGGGAAAATCTCTAAGAGAACATTCTTGCAGAAAAACCCATCATCAACGCATCTAGAAAAAAAGTAAAACAGAACGTGAAAATGAGTCCAGGCAACTCTCAGAGTCGTGTTTTCAAAAGACTGAAAGTTGGAAATTGCGATCATAGGCTTCATCACACTACAGACTAAACGTGGGTAACTTTGAGAATATTTTTTCATAATAAGAATAAATATTTAATGCAATGATAAAAATCATTTTTTAGATGATTATTATTCTACTGGCTTGCTCATCTTTATCTAAGCCTATCGAGAGAAGAAAATACCAAAATCCTTTTGGTATGGAAGAGCAGGGTCTGTGAGAGTCCGTACACTGCTAAGAATCAGTCATGCCACAGGAAGCTCCTGATGATAACACCAAGTCTGAACTCAGTTGGCGCTGTGCCCTCCCACCCAACCCCACCTTTGATAGCTTTTTCTATAAAAACAGACTTCATCAGCATATCACTTAGTATCATTTCTAAAAACAAACACCAATGGAAAGCTACGAAGAACCATTTAAAAAATGATGACTCTGTAAACATAACACCTCATGAATTATCTTGATATAAAAAATGTAATTTTTTACACATGCTGCAGCTTTCCCATTTTGAAAGAATAAGAAAATGGTAGGGTTCTGTTTTTCAGAGAATTGTTGATATTTATCATAAAATACTCAATTTATAGCAGCTGACTTTTTTTGTGTGTGTGACAATAAAAACTAGAAATGTAGCAAGGTCATTTTTAGTTGCTGTATTCATCCTCCCTAAAGAAAATACTGATGAAAATTTGGAAATCCCAAAGGAAGTGAATTCGGAGGGTTCAATTCAGCTGGTTTACAAACAGCAAAATGTTAATGTTATCAAAGGAGTTACCTAAATTCAATATTCTACCACCAAATAGAGAGCAAAACAAAGACAGAAGCAATTTCAACAGGCTGCGAGGAATTCTGCAGTCCCCCATCTATGTAGGCACAGGAGAGGGCATTCAACGAAGTAACAATGATAGTTTTACCTCCGTGAGTGCGCACTTGTGTAAGATAATCTCCCATTATAAGCCATCGCATGTGTCAATGGCAAAGTGATTCTTTATGACAGCCATTTTCTTTATAAGCAAGTTTACAATCTTCCAACTATTATCAGACATGATTTAGGCTAAGGGTGGAGTTTTAAAATAAAATATTGCCTGGCTGCAAAAAAGTGATCATTAATATTTTTTGCTGCACTTGACAAAAGAAAAGGGATATTTATAAGTCAGCAATCCTTTGTCCTCATGTAAACTAGTATTTTAGTCACACTTATTCACCAATCCAACAGACTAAGTAGAATTCATTGCTATTATATTGATCGAGATGGAGATTGCTTTAGAAAAGTTTTACTCACCCTTATTCTTCTTGCTTTCTACTCATACCAACACACACACACACATGCATGTACATCTCTGTAAATTACAATTTCTCTACCAAAAATAAAAGATCTCAGAGGATTAGGGAAAGACCCAGCCACCAGCACTCTGTTTAACACTCAGCTGTTATCTTTATCACCACTAAGATGGAATCTGGTTCAGCTTCCTTGGGCCACAAAGGCAATTCGTTGAACAATAGGCTAAAAAGGTTTTTAATTAAGTTATGACAAAGTACTTAAAAATAAATGTAAATATATGCATTCGAATAAAAGTGAAGAAAATAACTGAAAGTGGAGGTATCTTACAGGACTTTCCACTCTATTTTCATCCTGAGAACCACAAAACCCACCTGCATGCTCGTTACACAGTCAGCAATCACAACAAGCACACAAGCTCCCCTTACAGGGAGAGATGGCAGAGGGACACGGGTCTGCCAGCCCTGCAAGAGTGGGGGCAGTCTTACCACCCAGTCTGCATAACGCCAGCATATTATTTACTTAAACTTTTATTCCTTAAAGATTTAAAATTGTGTACATTCAAATGTAGACCCACCCACAGGAATAATATTCATGGAATCAAATGTGTGATATTCTGGTGATATTTTTCCTAATACAGTACATTATTGCATTAAAATAACAGCCCTACAATGACCTCACTTCCGCCGATGGTGCAGGCAAACACATTTAGTGAAAACAAACCACTCTATGCAATTTTCAGCCCAATTTCTTCTTCACAGAAAAAACCCATGAACATATACTAGCATCAAGTTGAAAACACAAATTGATGTTCAATTTAATGTCATGCTTGCTACTTATGCACGCAATACGCAATTTAAACTTTAAACCGTCGAACAAAGGCAGCTGAGCTGATGTATTGAACCTGAAATGCTCATGGCCTCCATCTCATATTGGGAAATGAATGGGCTTTGGGGAAATTGGAGTTTTACTGAATGAAAGCACACTGCGTGTCTACCAAGGACAGGCTGACTGGATTCCACTTGGATCCTGTCTTCCTGAGGACGGCCTCCACAGTTTCTACAGCTAACAAGAGTTAAACGTGACCTTTCACTCCCCTGGGGAAGGATTTCTATGCTTGGGGGGAGAAGAAAAGGGCAAAACGCGGTTCAATTCGGCAGCTCTGCTACTTGTGTTCCACAGAAAACTCCTTCTGTTCTGAGCTCTTGATTCCAACCTGGTCCACCCTCTCCACTCCGCTCCTCCTGCACGGAAGGCTCAGTCCCCTGCCGCAGCCCTACTGGGTGCTGAGAGGAGAGCTGTCTGTCAGACTGCTGTTGCTAAAGGGAGATGGAGTCATCGTCAAAGCTCAGAGAGCCGAGCGGACGGTGAGTCCATGAGACGTAAACTGTGTGAAAATGTCACCAATCCCATGAACTCAAACTGCCCAGACTTTACCTATTAATATAAAACTCTGAAATGCTCCTACATGTTTGTTTTAATTTTTTTCCATGAGAACTTGGGAAGAGCTCTTCCTACATACAATTTCTCTGTGAAATACAGGATTCACGACACTAAGTGAAACATCCACTTAACAAAGTTCACAGCATTATAATAACAAATGATAGGAAAGAAATCATGGATTCTAACCACTTTGTCCTCCTTTGTGAAAGCATCCAAGGAAGCAGAGCGAAGAGAGGAAAAAGAGAAAAACAAAAATAAGGCATCTATTAGCAAACAGACTTCAAGAAAACAGTTATCTGTTACTTTAAAGTGTTAAAACACAGGTATTTTCAAAAGTAAATGTTCACTCTTTCCCCAAAATAACCATTGTTCAGTCGTTCATTGAAAATGCACATATTCGGATCCTGCTATGGGTTAGACCCAGAACTTGGGCACTATGATTTCTGAAATTTTCAGAACTTGCATTATTCAGAAAGAAACCTTAATTCACTGCCATATCTAGCCTACTTATTTTTGAAAAGATATTAAAATGCATAACATTTGCATGAATAATTTTAGCAAATTACTGTTAAAATATTTATAGTTATAAATTGGAAAAATCTAGGAATGGGAAACGTTTGTAACAAATAAAAATGAGAAAAGAAATATGTTAACTATTTTAGCCATAAATTATTCCACAAGCAATACTTATTTGTAATATACATTTCAACATTTACAGTGTCATAGGAAAAACCAACTTGTGCAATTTTTTGTCTTATGCCCAAGATTAAATGTTTTAAGTTGTGCTTTCTCTTATTTTGTTCCTTTGAATATTTCTTCCAGGATTGGATGGGTCTAATAAAGATGAATGCCCTGCATTAGATCTGAGCGTCGGCTCCAAAGCACAGGTACCGCCTAGCTCCATTTCCTTTAAACATCTCTCCTTGTCAAAACACAAGTGTACCCCACCACGTGGGTCATCCAACAGTTTGAATATCATCCAAGGTCCCACTAGTGACAGTTCATTCCAAAATAGTATATTTAAGGTCGCTGAAGAAGGGGAAGCTAACACATAGATCTCCTGCACTTTTTATGTGTCAGACACTATCTTGACCCAAGGTTGTTCTAGAAAGGTTTAAGGCAGCAAATGAGGACTAACGAAAACAAATAACTTTCAGGAGGAAAAAGAAAACACGTGACCCTAAGAATGAAACCTAAAAAACATTAAATATCCATATCGTAAAGACCTAAATTTTAATTATTTTAATTTAATTATCATAACCACATACAGCAATTGTTACTATCTGGTTTCACAGATAAAGAAGCTATTGTTCAAAGAAGTTAATTATCTTCCCAAGGCCACAAAGATAATAGCAGGTTCACCTTAAATTATAACAATGTATCTATTTTACTGAATGTCTTACTTCCTCTGGAAGAGACTCTAGAATGCCCTCCTTACAACTCGATACACTACCAAAGAATGCCGTGCTGACTGAGAGGTTCACTTTAATTTTAACTGTCACTTTCCAAATTAGGAAGACGTCAAGATTGCTTAACAATTCTCGTTATTTTTACATATAACTTTGTATTAAATTAAATTCTATACATGATTAGATACTATGAGAATTTCTTTAAAGAAACACTGGGAATTCTTTCTGTAGTATATGATAATCTTAAGTGTTCTATACTATTATTGCAGACCTATATCAAAGAAAAGCTCCCCAGATATCCCTACAAATAACTCTACTGCACTTCAGTATAGAGAATATAATAAAGTACATTAAAATATTTTAAACTGTTTATTAGAATTAACCTAGTGTTTCATAAGTAATAATGTTTAATCCTTTATATGAGCATCTTAGTGCCTCAAAAACTTTCATCTATCTAAAGCAGGGACCTAACAGAGGAGTGGCTCTTTTAAGCCAACTGGGGAAACTGCATCAGAAACTACATCTCAAAGAGAAGAAAACAGGTGCAAAAACCCCGAAATTTAAAAAAGAAAAATATTCTTTAAATGTCCAAATAACTTCCATGAGATAAACTGAGCACCGTATTTCTTCACCATGATGATAAATATGCAGTTACTCTCATAGCGGCTCGTCGTTGCTTTATATGTTATTATCTTGATTAAATTTCATGTCCCACAGTTTACCTTGCATTTTACCTTCACTCAATCTGAAACACATGTTGCAGAGACTAAAAGTAGGTTTTTTTATAACAAGCAGAATTGTCCATAACAACTCTCAAGAGTTCTATAATTTATGATTCTAAATCTAAATTCACTACATTCTTCATAAAACAAATATACTCTCACAGGTAACCTGCTGGTTTGGGATGGGAGCCAGTTATTAAGATGCACACATACAGAGTCTTTCCACGAACTATCTTCATCCCTACTCCGCTACGTGAACCTTATGACAAACGAAGAACAAGTGAACGCGTACATGCACGCAGGTGTGCAGCGCACTCCCTGGCAGGTGTGTCTCCACTGCGCCGGGAGCCCTGGCCTCAGGGACACTCACCTTGCTGGACCGCAGGGACACGCGGCCTCCACAGCGGGCGCAGAACCTGGTGCGGCAGTACGAGCACAGGTGGCCACACCCGTCAGCAAACTTCGTCTTGTGACAGATGCCGCAGGTCGGAGCATCATCTTTGTGCTCGCCCTGGTAACGTCGAGCTTCTTCTCCTATTTTTCTCACTTGTTCCTTATAGCTTTCAAACTGTTGATGCAATCTCCTGGGCAAAAGAGAAAATGGGAGCAAACTAAGGAAACGATGGAAGACAAAAACAAAACTACTTTTCCTAACAGAAGTATAGCTATTTGAACGAAAGCAAACACAGGAAGCAATTTTCCCCACTAATTTTACCTCCAAAGGTAAGACCTGCATTAGCTCGTATGCCATAGCCCCAGGTCCGCTTACTAACACTGAGCCATATACAAGTCGACTGTAATCACTGTGGCTAACGGTGAGTTTATGGATCCACTCCAAGCCTCTGTTTCTTTTAGACAGATGCCTTTCAAAATATTTCCACAGACACTCAGCACATATGCCAGTATATAACTGAAGCAAAACTTATACAAAATACTCAGCTTAACTATATATTCCATACTCTGATATTTACTACCTTATTCTAAGTTCAACACTGATTCCTGTTTTTTAAAAAGTTCATCACAGTAATTGGCTCCATGCCCCACTATCAAAGCATGCTACAAACTTGGAAAAAGGCTGTTTTAAACTAATTGCTGGGCAATCTGTCTTCCACAAAACGCCGTCCTTCACACCCATTCGTGGAGACTGCTTGTCTATTTGCCACCAAGTATGTGATTCCATACAGTATACAGAATGTATAATTCCATACGTTATATCTGTGCTCGAGAGTCCTTCCACGTCACCTTGCAAATATTCAGATTTTTACTTACCCCAATTTTGTTTAATCTCGCTCAGGTTTTATCTGTGAGGGTTGCTACCTCTTTATTGATAACCACTGGGGGTCGGACAGCCAAGGTTGTTGAGGAAAACCACTTCCCACATGAAAGCTCACATTTAATAGGGTTCAAGTCTCCTCCTGCCCCATAAGCCCATAAGCCCGTATCCCTTGATCTTAGAGAAACTGTTCGCCCTTCTACGTGGAGCACCGTGACAGCCAGGGAATCCCAGTGAAAGGATTCTTAGGCTTGCAAATGAGACCAAGAGAGTTGTCCTGTGCCAGCCAACCATCATTGGCTCTGACACCAAAAGAGATACTCCTGGGAAACGGCCAAGCAAATGATCTGTGTGGAGTCAGACTGTGGGATGCGAGTATTCCCAGGGCAGGACGCACGCATGCTACCGTGAATTCCGGCAGTCAGCCAGACGCTTGACATCTGAGACAACTCTGGGCGCTGATCTCCCAGACACGGGATCAAGAGAGTGAGGTCCAAGCAGGGTGGTGTTGAAGTCCCGGGATTTCCTTGTTTCCCTGCGTATCAACAGCTCCAGAGCAGAACGTCAATGACTACTTCTAAAACTCTAAAATCCCTTTCCTGCTTTGCCGATCGACACTTTTCCTACTTAATTCCCACAATTAAAGCACACAGGCACAGACACACAAGACGTAAAGTAGTTTAGGATCTGAAACCCCCAATTTGAAGGCCAGCTAATCCCCGTCCATAGAGGGACAGAGTGAGATTTTAGTTAATGGATGCAAAGATACCTCACCAATTTACTGAAGAGTTATTTGACCCGTTACTTTTTTTTAATAGTTTTAACACATTAATCTAGGGTCAACTTGGTAGAAAACACTATTATTTCAAAAGTAACCATACAAAATAGCACCGGGAATCTTAAAGCTTCTATTAAAGAAAATAATTCTTAAGAAGTGGGAGCAAGGAAATAGCTCTAACCAAAGAAACAGAAATAAACTGTAACATAGAGGGAATGCATGAGTAAATATTTCTTGTGAGAACTCCCAAATCTAATATGTTTAAATAAATACAAATGAAAAGGAGAAAGTTAGGCTATGGGAAAAGTTCCCCATAAACTTACTGTGTAATATAGAGATGATTTAGGATGGGTGTTGGGAAACTTATGGTAAAAGGGCAGACTGTAAATATTTTAGACTTTTCGGGCCATATAGTCCCCTTGCTTCTACTCAACTCTATTGTTGTAGCACAGAGCAGCACAGATAATATGTAAGTAATAAACACAGCAAGCATGGCTGTGCGCCAATAAAACTTTATTATCAAAATAGACCTTAGGCCAGATTTGGCCCCTGGAGCAGTTTTTCTGATCCTGATTTAGTATATGCTTTATGCTAGGTATAATGGTTTGAAAATCAAAGTCTTTTTGTTTTTTTTAAATTCAAACATGAAGGACTTTTATCTATCCTACACAGCCCAACCAAAAGGACACCCATTTCAGGAAGCTTTGTATAATATGTGTGTGCAGGGCACGGACCACTGAGATGAAACCTTACTCTACCGCAATCTCATAGCATTTCATCTGGTCACTCATAGACTACTTATTTTTTTTTTTTTTTGCCACATTACTATTTCTGCATATGACACCTCTCTTCTACCAAACAGTAAATAATATTAGAAATGCACAATGTAGCAAGAGAGCGAAGACATATACCTCCTTAGCAGTAGCCAGTCCTTATTTCCAAAATGGCAAAGTCATACATATAAATAATTTTTTCTTAGTCCATTTTGAGAAAAATCAAAAAATAAATGTATGGACAAGTTCATACTGAGGTCTCTATGCTAAAAAATTCTACTGCCACAAAACACTGAAAATGCTGCATAAAATATGTAAGAGAATAACTTTTAATTTGTGTCTGAGCGGGAGAGAAAGTATGGAGATCCTTGAAGGAGAAAAGTGAGCTCAGAGGCAGAGCCCGGCTCGGACGCAGACAGCTGCCCAGAATGTTTCCTGACGCTCCCTGACCAAGAAATTCAGTTTCAACTTTGTACAAGTGACTGAAAATAAAACTCCAATTAGGAAGCCACTAAAAATAATTGAAATAGAGTGTATAATATCCAAACCAGTAGAAGGAAAACATGGAATGAGGAAAAAGTCAATCCAGACAGGACAAGAATTGAAACAAATAAACACAGACAAAGCAGGACAATTAGGATCACGGCCTGGCACGCAGTGGCAGAAACCATCCAACAGGCCAGGACTCAGGGCACCTGGGAGGCACTATAACACCCTTAAAAGACGAAGACCATCACGTTAGGTTTTGAAAGCTCAGCTAAACGAGGTTCAGAAGAGATATACCCAAACTTGTAGAGTACAACAGTTAGGGTACCCAGCAACAGGAGAATACATAATTTTTTCATGCAGATATGAAATTTTTCCAACTCTGGGCCTCAAAAGTATTGGAAATGTTTTATTTCTTAAGCTGAGTGGTGGGTGCATGATGTATTTTTATTCTTCCTTATTCTTTACATATATGTTATATAATACTCTTGAATATATGAAATATTTCATATTAAAAATAAGGAAAAAAATTCATTTTTTTCTCATCAAATACCATTGAATAACAAATGAGTGCTCTAAAGAACTGAAAAAAAGGCATGTATTTGACAGCATTAAAATCTACTGAAGGGGCCGGCCTGGTGGCACAGCGGTTAAGTTTGCACGTTCTGCTTCAGATCCTGGGTGCGGACATGGCACCACTTGGCAAGCCATGCTGTGGTAGGTGTCCCACATTTAAGTAGAGGAAGATGGGCATGGATGTTAGCTCAGGGCCAGTCTTCCTCAACAAAAAGTGGAGGATTGGCAACAGTTAGCTCAGGGCTAATCTTCCTAAAAAAATAAAGAATTGACCATTTGTGCCATCTATGTAATTTTAAGAGAAAATGCATAGGTTCAAGTACACAATAACTTCACTAAGTAGACAGCAGTAATTTTCCCATTTTGTTGATGAGGAAACTGTTTTTTTCTGGGGCTTTGCTTCGCCTTTCTGCCTGAGCACATCATCTGAATCCACGTGCTCTCCACCTTCCACTGAGCTCACATAAGCGTGACCATGAACATGGATTCACTGCAGATGAAGGTGTTTCTGGACTTCATCAAGCGCTAGCCAGCAGGCAACGTCAGTCAGTGGTCCTGGCTGAGCCACGGCACCTCGACCAAAGCTGACCAGGACACGCGAGCGCGACGCTGACGGCTCCCAGCTGAGGACCTGTGAGGGCCTTTCCTCCCCTCAGGAATGACTTCCACTCATTTCCCAACTCTGCTCTCATGTTCATTCCCCAACTCTCTTTTCCCAAACTGACTTCAAGAAGCTGTGCCCTCCTGCGAGACTCCAAACACTGTCCCAACAAGCTGTGGGCCCAGTGTTGGTTTCCTACGTGACCCCGAGCTTCGATTTCGGGGTCCCCGGGGCTGCAATGGGCAGGCAGCTCCTTCCCCAGGAGGCAGCTGCAAGAGAGCTGGTCGGGTGAGGCTTCCCGACTGAGTGTGAGGGTGAGGCCCCTACATCCTCACTTCCTCCATGGGGCATCTTAGGGGACCTCTCTTCCAGTCTCACCGCAAGTGGGAGAAAAGCCTGGCCCACAGAGTGGTTCCTGAGGCCGACAGCCACCAGGGGACACTGCTCCTCCCCAGAGGGATGCACCCGAGTGGCCTGGGCAGCTCTTCCCTGAGCGCTTCCTCCCACAGCTCACGGGGCCATCCACAGGCATCACCCAGACTCCACCAGGACTCACGTCGGCCCGATGCAGCCCTCGGTGCCTGCACCCATCTGTTCCCCACCTCACGTGAATTCAGACCCCTTCCTGGTTTCTGCAATAGGGCCGCGTTCATAGGGCTGGTGCGGAGGTCCCCACAGGGAGCAGAGTGAAAGAAGAAAGATCACGCTGTTTCTCGGCTTTCGTCTTCACATCTTCCTTCACGGGCCTCTTCCTCCACTTGCAGAAGGGACTCGCACATCCCGCACAAAGGAAAGTCCAACCCAAGACCCCGCCAGCCTGCCCCACCTCCTTCTCACTGTGCTCCTCCCTCCACCAGCGACACCGTCAGAGGAAAGAAGGGCGGCGGGGGCAGCAACAGCACTCCTCTCTCCCACCGTCTCACGACCTACCCACTCTGCAGCCCTCAGCGCTGCTCTAGGAAACTGTCTCTTGGAAACCACCTCCCAGCCTTTTCTCCGTTCTGATTCCCCTCACATCCTCTGATGTCTCACGCTGTCCAGATGCTGCCCTCACAATAAACATGCCTTTGGAATCAGGATACCGGAGCGAGAGCATAAACACCGTATTTACATTTTGTATCTGATGTTTTAATGCTTTAATCCATATCAGAGCAGTGTGACCGTGTTCTATCATGAATAATAAATGGAAATACATATTTTATTATATGGCATTACAGTAAATGCAGGACTGAAAATGTAAAACCTTTTTGTGAATTTTATTCGTACATTTCAATTTTAGAGTTAACGATATATTCTTATTGATTAGTGGGGTTGACACAATATATGATCACAAATCTGATTTAAATTATCTACATAGAAAAGGGAGAGTGATAAAATATGGAGTGCTATCAAAAGAAAGCACTGACATAGACATGATCTTTGGTTTTCTCCCTGGATGCTATTTTTCCCATCGCTTCACTATGTAATAATTATCACATTATTTTAATATCTGTGCACTCAATTCACAGAACTCCTATATTCTAGTTGTAAACAAGTTGTTTGGGTAATTAATGGCACATATTTGAAAGACAAGAAGCCTAAAAAGCTAAATACTATTCTTTAAATGTCTAAAAACATAAACATTATACTACAAATGCAAAATCAATTATTTAAACAGGAAATTATTAACGATATTCTTACTAGTTAGTGCCTGCTGTAAACAAAGCACATGGCAAGATGCTCAGTGACCAGCAATGGCGGGGCACAGAGAAATCTTTGTCACTCATTTCTAGCTTTTATTTTCCTTCTTCCATCCCCAAAGTGGTCAGAGGCTAGAAGACGTTTCCACCTTTCTTCCTGGCTATCCTGTGCAAAGTCTGGGCTGGACTTTCCCGGAGGAAGAGGGGGTGGGCACTAAGCCTAAGTGGCAGTTCCTGAAGGCAGGTGAGGGGTTTCCGCAAGAGGAAGGAGGGTGGGGATGAGAGCCGTCTGCACGTGGCACCCCAAGATGGAGAACGGCTTCGGGATGTGCATACAGGGGCAGAAGGCATGGCTGTGAAAACCACCAGCACAGGCAGGCTGTGGGTCCTGGCCAAACCTCGGCTCAGAACACGCACAGCAGGGCACAGCACGGCCCCACGAGGTCAGTGACACAGAGGTCAGAGCAGGAGGGGACATCTGAGATGTTTTGCTAGCCTCAGAGGTCGGGGGCTTGCTTTTAAAAATGTTGATATCAGGCTCTGTTATCGAAAAATTCACACTAACCTTTCTGTATTTTCATATAAATAATATACATATATTTTAAACATTTCTGTAATTCACAAATTTACCCCAGATATTACTGAGTAATTTAAAAATTACTACAGTTGAAAAAGTTATTTTTCATTTTGTATCGAAAACCACAGTCTTTCGTTTAAAATGAGTATACTTTTTACTTATTGCAAATGTCCAGCAGATGGCACTAAAGATTTTTATTTTTACACAATTCTTTCAATTATTTAAACTATTTTTCTTTGAAACATCTAATGTGTTAAAGAAAATTAGTACAATCAGCAGGGAGTGTAACTTAGAAAAAATGTGCTTTCAGAGGTGGCTGAAAAAGAACAAGATAGAAATTTATAAAGTGTTGCAATTTCTGCTCTTGTGTGGAGGACTCATTCTACCTGCCCTTAAAAATGATGTACGAAGGATTTTTCCGTATGTTTTCTTTGGTTTCCGGTCCTCCACTCAGCACTGTTAAAACTCTGGTCCACGCAGTCAGCGCCCTGCATGCCGGATGCACCGAGCCCACAGGACAGAGAGGGGCCTCACCGACGGCCGCCGTGTGTTCACAGCGGCTGCTCCAGTCCAGCATCTACTGCTCTTCCCTCCCCCTCGGCCACAGCAGGGCACACCTGAGCGAGCACCGAGTGATGACACCCCAGGATGCAGTGCCCACAGCTTGCACTGGGATGCTGGCCGCTCACCCCCAGGAGGCGCTGAGGGCTGTGCGCTCCACGGGTGCAGAGCCTGTGGGGCGTATCTGAGGAACACCGTCCCCAGATCATGAAACGGTATCACTGCTTTCCAACATTGAGTTACACCAGGGGCCTCAAACTGAAAATCTGGCACAGGAGGAGTCATGTTCAGACCTTGCAGACAGGCTCTCTCACTCACAGCACAGTGCAGGAGAAGAAAATCAAGGCAGAGGGAAAGAATCCAGCCAGTAGAACATCAGCGAGGAATGAAATTTTAGAAAGGAATGAAGTTAATTTTTAAGAAAATAATTTAACAGGTAATCTTAGTGCCACCTATAGGATACATACATAATTGATCAATATTAAATAGGTCTAATTACATTCCATGTGAACTTTTCCAGAATGTTTCATTCGATGGATCAGGGTGATCTGCCCACTACAGAAAGGGCAGACTCCTGTGCTGGCCACTAGGAAGAAGGGGCGTCTACACATACGACCAACCACAGCACTCAGTGAACACTTGGAGCCTGCATCGTCCGGAATGCACAGCACACGGTGAACCTGGCCTCTGCTGTGTTCTTCACTATTTTCGCCAGCCTTGCTATGTTTTATTACTATAGGGAGGGGAAAAAATAAACCAACTTGGCTCCACAACTGGATGCTTTTTCGAAGGGATTAAATATAATAGATTAGGCACAAGTCTGAGGCCGGCCTGTGCAGGGTCTAATCTAGTTCTATTTCTTAGCTTCACGGTGATGAAAAACTTATGCAAGCTCTGTATCCCTCGGTTTCCTCATCTGCAGACTGGTGATGCTGTTAGCAACCTCACAGGATGGTCAGCAGGGCTAACTGAGATAACAGCGCAGAGGTAAGAGCTCAGCAAACGTGAGCCCTTATTAATATAATACAGAGACGTAGAGAATCCATGAGGGAAGAAAGCACTTTGCTCTTCAGTTTCTGAGGACACACATGGTAACTCAGGGAAGCAGCCATACCCAGCGGAATTTCCTTGCACACAGGAATCAGCATGAGTGGCTTAGGTCGCCTATCAGTAAAGCACGATAAGAGGCAACAGGTCAGTCATGTTATAAGATGAGGGTCGGAGAAAGGTGATCCCAGCAGTATAATTTATTTTGTGGAATGTCCAGGAGACGCAACCATTGGGGACACACAATTTTGTCTAAGTATTTTTTAATAGTCTTTGTTAATTCACACATCAGAAAAAAAAAGCAGATTCTAAAATCTGATATTTTTTTAAAAAGTATTATCATTAGGTGGTTTTGAACCGAGAAATGTAGATTGCCCAAATCACCAGTATTCTCAATGCTCTGAAACAGCAGATGAATTAATGACATAAAGAAAACCCTGACACGTTAAAGAGTTGTTTTTCCGTTCACTTTTAACATCTGATAAATTTACTCCCATCGAATGCATCCTTCTTTTTAGCGAGTGCGTTTTGCTCCTTGTTCTTAATTCCTTTAGAATGTCAACAGTCCCAGAAAGCTCTGTGAGCGCCTTTGTTTCCCAGAAATCACAGCGCCATAAAGGGTACATGAGAAGCACAATGTCCTCATCTGCAGACACCGACTGAGCCTGTGCCGGACGACAGTTCTCCTGCTGGTCAAGCTTGGTGCCCACCCAGCCCAGTCCCCAGCCTCTCTACTTGGCCATCTTCCTATCTTATCTGGTCAGAGGCTCTGCATCACCTACTTACCCCCAGACAGAGGGCACTGAAGACGTGGGGACCCTGCTCTGTGCACAGTGGAAGACACGTTACCTGCTCGCCCCCAGAACTGAGGGCACCACGTTTCTCTGGTTTGGGATCCAATCCATGTGTGTGCCAATACTTGAGAAGACACAGGGCCCAGCAGTTCTGGGGCCAGATTTCCTGGGTTCGCCTCTTTCCTGGGCTCTTCCTCTTGCTAACTGTGTGGACCAGCAAGTCATTTAACACCGGAAGACCCCACTTCTTAGTTTGTAAAATGGGGCTGACGATGCCCACCTACTTCAGGGTTGTCGTGAGGCTTCAAATGGCTCATATACATGAAACACTGAGGGAGGGGTTGGACAATTAGTAAGGACACTGTAAAAGGTTAGCTACTTCATAACGTGCTGAGCAAAGAGTGAACAAAAGTCAGATAAAGCATCTGTTTTTGTTCTGTGACATCTAACGTTATTTAATGGATCTTAATATGTAAGTGGGACTGAGAACTATGAAAGCGAGTGTCTGGGTTGAGTTTAGACTTTTGAAAGCGGCACGAGCAAATATTCTAATTTAAAGCCCAAATCAAATCTCAAATATCTGAGGAATAAGAAGTTTATTCCAAAAAGGCTTCTTCTTTCTCATTTTTTAAAAACAGAGGAATAGAGGCTTGCTGGCTCCACGCGCACAGCACACTGCGTTAGTCGGCTGTCGTCAGGTGTGGGTTTCTAGGGTGCATTTCAAGACAAGCGACAAGATGTGATTTCGTTCCCATCATATCTGCTAATGGTGACATCTGTTTTCATCCTTTAATTAAAATACATTGTCAACATGCATTTAAGACCCAACTATCACCTAAATAATATAACAGGTGTTGTAAGTAACTTAAGTTCTTTTGCACCCATGAACAAGAGATGATAAGGCAGATGATTTAATGGTTTTGCAAGTGTGGAGCTGAAAGTCCAGAGACTGTCAGAAGAATTTAAAATTTGTACCAATGTATATGCACTCTTCCTCTCCCTGATGTGACCCAGAACCCCGAGCACTGCTTAATCAACTCCAGACAGCCTCTTCCACGCTCACCAGCCACTGCCTGGGAATAATTGAGTCTATTTTTAAAACTTACCATCTTACATTATATTTAGATACTAAAAATGTGTCCTAATCAGCTATCACTAATCACAGGGCACGCAAAGCTAGAAACAGTCCATTTTACCTTTTATAACATTGCACTGTCTGTGAAGAACTCGGAACAATATAAAAGGCTCTGGATTTGAACTGCATTTAATTCCACAGAATGTGCCAGAACCCCAAACAGAAGATCTTGCAGTTCTTGTCACTGAGATGATCCCATCAAATTAGGCATGATCTAACCACAGCTCGACAACCTGATCAGTTTTGTAGCAATCAGTCATACTTTGTGATACTTCCCTTATGAGCAACCCTCTTTTTATACTGTATCCTATACTGTATACTACATCTTTAGTTTATACTTCCTTTTACTCCTCTTGAGTTTTGATCAATCTCCTCTGATAGATCATCTTAACCTCACGCCCTGGGCCCCAAGCTCTCTCACCCACTCAGTCGCCCTCCACAAGCCCCGCAGAACAGAAGCACCGAGTGTGACAACGGGAGGCTGCGTCGAGCGGCACAGCAACGACACCTGGTCAGTCCTGAGGAGGACTCTCCTCCGTCCTCTTCTCTGAGTTTTACCCCCCTTTGCTCCTCCTAAGGTTAAACCTAGTAGCACCACTGAAAATGCCATAGCTGTGCAGAGAGAAACTCCTATTTTGCCACCATCTGAGGACTCTGGATGCCGAGTGGCGCACTGCTCCTGTCGATGTCCCTGTGTCTGAGAGCGTAAGCGGGGAGTCAGGTGCACCATGAGCAGAGACCTGCAGGAGGTGCGGGAGGAAGTCACCAGGGTGGGACTGGGCAGAGGGGACAGTGGCTGTGAAGGCCTGCAGCGGGCGCCTGGCCGGGCAGCGGGAGGAGAAGCCCGGCGGCCCAGTGGTGGGAGGCAGAGGGGGCTGGCGGTCCTGTGGGTGTCCGAAGTCACCGCGGGATGTGGCCTTCCTTGGGGGAGTGGGAAGCCACTGCACGAGACTGAAGCGAGGGATCAGAGCACCGGCCTTGTGTTCCCAGGGTCCCTGTGGCCCCTCTTTGCAGCGGGAGGCGGCCGAGAAGGACAAGGGGCTGGCGGGCGGCCTGTGGTACTGGTCAGAGACGATGGAGGTTTGGACCGGGCTCAGGCGTGGAGCGGCTGTGAATCTCCTAGAGCCTGTGCAGGCACCATATTTGCATTTTCACGACTGTAACATGTTTTTTTTCTTTTAAAACTGATTCTTGGGTTCCATTTTCTATTTCACGCTGTACTTCTTTTCTCACCGTCAAAGCCAATGGCTGCCAAATCCGACACCACACCGAGTGAAGACGTTCATTGATCTCAGGCTGAGCGACTCCAGAGAAAGCTGTCTCCGAAGGAAGGGCCACCACTCAGGACGTGCAGAAGCAAGGCGAGAGGGAACCTCATGGTTAAAAACGCCCAAACTCCTCTGCTGGCCTCATGGATGAAGGACCCAACTTCTGAAGCCCAGCAGGTACCGAGGCCTCAAGGTAGACCTGAATTGATACACTGAATCGCTTCAAAACAGCCAGAAATTTCATTTATTTTCTCTGTTCTGCTAATAATGTGCAGGCAACGTGAAAGCACGGCGGTCTGGGAATCCTAGATACACGCTGCTCCCTCAGCCTCTTTTCATTTCTTCTGGCCCCGGGACCAGGACCCAGCGGTCACAGTCTTGGTATCCAGGCCACAAACGAAAGTAGAGAGTGTTTTCAATGGTCATTAGAAAGCAGCCTTGTGGGGGAACAAAACAGCTCTAATTTTTCATGTGCTTTAAATAATTTGTTTCTTTTCGTAGTAGATTCTATCTTTCCTCAGGTATTTATACAGAAGCCTAAATTGTGGTGTTCTGAAAGTTAACTTCCTCAAACACATTAGATGCCTTAGTCCTGGTGTGTGTGCGTGCATGTGTGCGTGTGCGTGTGCGCATGTGCACGCGTGTGCGCGTTCAACCTCGTTAGATGATGCGGGATCCTGCAGAGCCTCAGGGTCCTCATTTTAACAGAGTTTTCCTTGTGCAACACTGTAAATACAGACAAGGAAGGAACAAACGGCAAATCGGGTCAGAAGCCAAAGTGAGCTTCTTGGCGCGATCCCAGGATCTGCGTGTTTTCGTTTGTTTGCTGGGCTGGTTGGTTTTATTTCATTTTGTCTTGTTGTGTTTCTGCTTCTCCTAACCCCGGGAGGAAGCCTCTGCCTCCTGGACGTTCTCCGTAAACAGGTCCTCGCCTGGAGAGGCCCCCAGAGCAACCTGTCCCACCTCCTCGCACAGGCGCCAGTGACGAGGAGCACACGCCTCTGGCTGGTCACTGACGGGGGCCGAGGCCCGACGGCGGCACCAGGGCAGCCTCAGGCCTCTGCACGGCGAGCCTGGGGCACGGCTGCTGCAGCCCCTCCAGTGAGCTCTGTAAGGACAGGCATCCTCACCAACATAACAAGAGCAAGTTTCACAGTAAAGGGGCATCTCAGGACAGACGATGCATGAGATCCCTGGAAAAGGAGCCAGGAGGAAAGAGAGAGAGAAGGAAGGCTGATGCCACACAGGCAGGAGAGGGACCATTTCATGCTGATCACTCAGCTCAGACGCTGGTGCAGACAGCAGGTCTCCTGCTAAAAATAACTCACGCAGCCAGCGAGGAGCTCCGCAGACCTGTCTCTGTGCCACCTGCTGCGCACCTGTCTAGTCTGGGCAGAAAGGCCCTTCAAAGGCCGCTGGAGCCACATCACCCAGCTTCACCGAGGGAAGAGGCCACAGGCTTCGTGTATAAATACTCTTGGTTTTAACAATACGTGAGCTATAGTTTGTAGCAGGCTGCTTTTAAAACCCAGAGCTTTCTATTTCGGCTTTGAACAGCCTCACAGCTAACAGAGGCACAAGGGCACCAGGCAAAGAGCTTTATAAATTCCAGAAAAGTCTGCTCTGTCTAAGGTGAAGCCACCCTGCTCTTTTCACCGATCAATGCCGGCCTCGAGAAGAGCTTCCTCCGAGGGCCCCGGGCAGCGCCTCCTGGGGAGGCAGGGCCTTACCGCCCGACGAAAGCTGGGTCTCCACACAGGCCCGGCCGGCAGCTTGCTGGGCGACGTGCACAAGCTCTGGCATCTGTCTGCAGTTGACGCTCCTTGGCTGTGAACTGAGGGTGGTCACTGTCACCTCTTAAGATTGCAGACATCTCCTGGGGCGGCACCGACACAGACCTGATGCTCAGCAAGTCTCGGTTCCCTCTTCCCCGTCCCCCTTCACAACAGTAAGGTTGGCTCCATACGTTGTGCCCCCACAGGACAGGGTGGGGGCGTGGGACAGAAAGACCGTGAAGGAAAGAAGACCCTGGTGAGCCCTGGTTTTGCCTCCACATACTGGGGACTGAGACGGAGCTCTGAGCCCCTGTGAGGACCAAGCTTCCTCATCTTTGTAGAAGTGACAAACTCCGACCACTTAGAGCCATCATGCATCAATTCCTAAATTCACCCAATAATGACTGAGCACCTGCTACCTGCAGGTGCTGTTGGAGGTGCTGGTCATACACTAAGTCTGTTCACAGGACCTTGCTTTCACCAGGAGCAGGCGTTACACAGTCACAAAAGAAGCCACACACAGTGCCAGCAGCCAGCACCACAGGCCACGAGGACAAGAGGCCAAGGGACAGAGCGGGAGGGGGTTACACTGGTGGGTGGTCTGGAGGCTGAGTCTGGGCAGAGTGCTGAAGGGCCTGGAGAAGCCTGCCTGCCTGTCTGGGAGGACGTTCCAGGCAGAGAGAGGAGGGCGCGAGCCCGTGCAGGAAACAGTCTAAGTGAGGGCAGCAGGACGGAGTGAGAGGCACCGGGACCACTCACAGCCCAAAGGCACGAGGGAGGACTTCGGAACCAAAGAGGAGACTTGCATTTTCTTTCAAGTGGAATGGGCGGCCATGGCAGGGCTCCAGGTGACAAACTGAGGCGAGGCGTTGGGGACTGAAAGGGTCCCTCTGTGGGAGTGGAGGTCAGACCACAGGCCAGCGTCCAGGGTCCTCTGACGGGGCTTGTGGCGCAGGTGGTGAAGAGAAGTCAGCGTGAGGAGGTTTTAAGCTGTCACACAATGTGGAGTAGTATTTTACCAGGTCTCTGGAGCCCGCCCCATCCTTGACCATCACTCGCCCTGTAACATTGGCAAATCACGCAACCCCCTTAAACCCTGCATCTTAGGGACCAAATGTGTGTGTCCCACTAATCCATATGTTGAAATCCTAGCCCGCAACGTGCTGGTGTTGGAGGGGCCCTTGGGAGGTGATCAGGTTTAGAGGAGGTCACGGGGGGTGGGGGGGCCCATGGTGGGACAAGAAGAGGGAGAGACCAGAGCTGGAGATCTGTCTGCCGCGTGAGGACACCATGCGAAGGTGCTGTCTGCAAGACCGAAGGAGATCCCAACGGAGGACCTTGATGTCGGGCTCCCAGCTCCAGAACTGTGAGAAGAAGACACCCAGTCTACGGCATTTGTTGTGGCAGCGCGAGCTAACATCTGAGTCTCCGCGTCTGTCAAATGGAGCCGAAACTGCCCCTCCGCAGTGTTGCTGTGGGGCCCGATGAGACGACCCCGTAAAGCTCAGTGCGGCATTTGGTGCGTATTAAAGTACTTAAGAAACATCAGCAGTAATTAATGTAATTTAAAATTTCCTCAAGTCATAATGATCAATATGAGGGTCGTAAGAATGACAATTTTTTAAAAATCCTTAAAGTTTGCCAGTGAATATTTAATATTACAAGAAACATAGGTCACATGCAATTACACTTGAACAAACAGGTCACACGTCCACAAGAGACTTGGACGGGCGACTGTAAAAATTCACCTGCAGTTACACGACAGCATTTGAAGGTAAGCACAGTTAATTCCATTTTTCAAATCATTGGTTGTTTACTGTTTTATAAAGAAATGTTTTACTTTTCTTCTATTTGAGTGGATATTTTAAAAGTCTAGTCTAAAAAGAATAGCCTTCATGGTAGAATTCTCTAAAAACCATCCTAATTTTTTAAAAAACTTACTCAGTTATTAGACAGATATAGACACAATTTGTTTGGACTTTTATGCTATTTAGATACCTGCAGAAAGGATTTTCAGAGAACTGATGAGAATTGTAGATCTGGGGCTTGTGAACATCCTGTTTTTATTCTTCTATTCTTAGCTAAGTAGAATAACAATTTTTAACTTCATTAATAATAATTTTTTAACCTCATTTCATGCTGGGATGAAATTACTTAACATCAGAGTCCATATAGAAGTGAAAAGTGAAATTCACCATCACCAGAACAAGACATCAAGTGGCATCTCTCGTTCCAAAGGACAGTATGGGTTTCCCGTCGGGATTATTTCTGAATGGGTGGGCCATGCCCTTTGGAAGGATTCCGACCCCTCTTCCAAGCCTTTTCTTTCTGCACAGCTTCAGACACCACTGCACAGCTCCCATTAAGCATCAGGCCTCGTGTCTATGATATCAGTGATGGGCATCCGCTTATGCTATTTCCATCCAGAACTCAGTTTACAACCTTGGAAAGTGCTTACTGTTCACAGCCAGTTGCTATTAAACTCCAGAAACAATACACATGCTCTCATTACCCGGCTCAACCATCTTCAAGATGCTGGCCAGCCAACAGACACAATGTTTCATGCCAATGATGATTTTTAACAAGTCATCTTTTTGTTGTTGTTTTTGCCTAGATTTCAAAAAAAAGACCTATCAACAAAATAAAAGTAACTATGAATACCAGCTATGAAATACAACCCATTCTGGGAATGAATGCTGCTTTGTAGGGACTTCCGTTCATGAATCGTGTTAGTATACCTGGACAGGGCCCTGCCTCTCTCTTAAGAGGACACCATAAGAAGGCAGGAGAGTGGGTCAGAGGGAGACCCCTATTCCTTCACAGGTAACGACAGGATGTGGGGTTCTGAACCATCTTTGTGAGGTGGACCCCTTGGCAGTCTATGGATCCCTTCTCAGATGACTGAGTTTAAGCATATATCATAAATTATGTAGGACTGTAAAGGAAGCCAATTATGTTGGAAAAGAGTATTAAAAAAAATCCAAATTTATAATGTAGTAATAACACGTATGGTCACTTTAAGTTCTTGGACACATAAGGAGAGCACTTTTTTGAAATAAACAGTGGAATATAACATACCGATGTTTATTTAAAGGGTCAAAGCACCTGCCTGCAGAGTGATATCCATAGGCTCACAGGTTAACAGATGAGAGACTGCATGCCAGGAGTCAGCTCCACAGAGATGGCAGAACTGAGTGACCAGGGCGCTCGCTCCCTGGGATACGAGGTGCCGTGCGGTGACCGGGAAGCGGCTCTTCTTGGACAGTCATTTGACCTGGACACAGAGTTAATGTGCCTCCCTTTGTGAAATTTAATATGGCATTTTCCAACAGTGAGAAGCCATCATACGCACAATATTAAATTTCACGTGGAAGAAAAATGGCTGAGAAATAAGCCTGATATCTGGCTCTAGATATCAAAATTCATCATTGGGCATGAGAAGTATTTTTATCTCTACTGAATTTTTGGCTTGTATTTTGAATTCATCTCAGCGGGAAATTCATGTTGCATTCAGTGTTTTTCTCTTTATTCTGCTAAGCAATGAATCTGTTTTAACCTTCAAGTTTTGTTCTGATTTCATCGAGATAAGTGTTCGGCTCTGCACGGATATGATTTGCATTTTATTTCTATGAAGAGCCAACACGGACTCGCACAACGAGAGACATTTAGAGTGACAAGAGCTGAAACACAAAGGATGAAATTTCCAGTTTAAATTTTGCAGGTGCTAAAAAACAAAAACAAAAACAAAATGGAGTGGATGACAAAACTACAAATGCTGCTCAAGAAAAGAGCACAGGTTTAAAGAGACGCTGCTGAGTATTTCTCACCGTCGTCTTGACAGGCATGGCTCTAAATACCCTCTGAAAGCTCGGAAAGATATCTCTCTATTGATTTTGCCCTCTCAAATTTGAAAAACAATAAATAACATTTTATGTTTCTTGAAGGACCAGCGAATAACAAAAAATGTGTTTAGCTCCATTCTGGTCAGCATGGGGGCTGTATTTCATCCACTGATGTATCCCAAGCAGCCAGCACAATGCAGAAGTTCAATAAATATTTGTTGAATCAGTGTTGGTGAGTTTTTTAAGCTGGACGAAGTCAGTTCAAGAAATTTCCAGCAATTCCTCTTCTGACTGAATCCCCCTGGAATTAAGCCTGTAGAGAGGAGCTGACACTGATTTCCTGTTACTGGGCTGGGAGCTCCTCGAGGGCAAAAATCTTCACCTTACTCATCTTTGTAGCCTCTTGCATGGCATTGTGGTTTCCCATAGCAGGTGCTCCTAAGTGTTGACTGAATGGCAGATGAATGATGTTCCGGCAAACAGTTTTTTCTCTCCACCATGCGTGTCTCCTACTGTTCCCCTCCTTAACTGAGAACTGCTCCCGCTGGTCTCATCACTGAGAGCCTCAGTGCTCTTACCGCCACGACCCAAATCAAAGCCAGCCTTCGAAGCTCTGTTCACAGCCCATCTCCTTCCTGAAGTCTTTACTGGTCCCGCCCTCTCCGAACGACCACAGTTTCAGTCTACACATCACTCACCCAGATGTTCTACGTGTTTATGTCTTGTGTGCAAAGTTCCTTTGTTTCCCCATGCCACATCACGGATTCCTTTTGTATCCTTCACAATCATAAACAAAATGTTCTGCAAATGGTCAGTGCTCAACGAATGCACGAGGAATACCAACATGCATGCATGATGTGAAGAATTTTCCTGTGACACTTAGTGTTGGGAAGCAATTTAATGTAAATTCCCTTCTGACCCTTGAATCCCATCAACTGCATCGTGCGCTGTCTACACCTTCCAGGGAGATAAAGCGGTCACCTCGTGAGGCAGGGAACTCCACAACTGCATCCTGCACTGTCTACACCTTCCGGGGAGATAAACGGGTCCCCTCGTGAGGTAGGGAACTCCACAACTGCATCCTGCACTGTCTACACCTTCCGGGGAGGTGAAGGGGTCCCCTCGTGAGGCAGGTGATTCCACAACTGCATCCTGCGCTGTCTACACCTTCCAGGGAGGTAATGGGGTCACCTCATGGGGCAGGGAACTGCACAACTGAACAGTTAGTGTACGTATTTATCTACATTGAGCCTAATACCCTGCACTCCCCACCTCATGTCTGGATTTACCCCTTCGGCTCACACAGAATAAACCTCATCCTTTTCCCATGTGACCTTGATCCAAATATCTGGGGAGAGTTATCTGTTGTGCCCTCAGAGTCTGCCCCTCCTCAGGCTGGATCACTTGTCCTTTGGTGTGATTTTCTATCCGTTTACCATCCTGATGGCTCCCCTGGAAAACACTTTGGATATCTCTTCCATTCTGAAAGTAGGAGCCCGCACACTGAAGTCAATTGTTCAGTGTAATCTTGGCGTGCCTTATCTTATATCCCCCTCCATGGAGAGGGCCACATCAACAGATGTTCAGTGGTCATAATCACACAATTGACGTCTATTTGAACTTGCCGTCAACGAAAACTCGCATGTCATCTGTACACGTCCGAAAGCTGCATGGCTCATAACCGTGTGGTTGTCCTATTCAGGCCAGCTAAGGACCTTCCTGTCCTAACTTTTGTATTTTATCCTCCTGGATTGGGCCCGTCTCTCCATAGGGACAGGAACCTTTCGGACTGTAAGTATCTCATCTAACTTACTATTTCTCCCAGATGCATATCTTGTGAAATACGTAGTGAATACTCTCTTTCCATCAAAGGACAGGCAGACATTTTCTGTAAAGGGCAAGAGAGTGAATATTTAGGCTCTGCAGCCCACGCGGTCTCTGTCTTGACTATTCGACCTGCTGCTGCAGAGGGAAGGCAGCCGTGGACAACGCAAACAAATGAGGACACTGTGACCCAACTAAACTTCATGCATTAGCACCCAAATCTACAGTCCATGTGATTTTCACGTATCATGAAGTATTCGTCTTCTTTTGCTTTTCTTCAGTCTTTTAAGCATGTAAAAGCCATTCTGACCTCACAAGCCATACACAGAGGTGGGGGCTGGACCAGGCCCACAGGCCGTGGTTGGCTGATGCCTGATCTGAATCATTGCTGAAAATGACGTGAATGACCGGGCCTTCCTCAAACCCTTGACAGGCACCGGAACCCACTCCTAACTCGGGCTTAGCAATGAAACTGACTGAAGAGCGTTGGAAATACAAGCCATGGGGCCGCCCCAGAGCTGCTCAGTGGTTCGGGATGGAGGCCGGGGGATGTGCACATTGAAAATGCCCCCTGCACTTTTCTCACGTGCAGCACAAGTTCCAAAACTGGATTCTGCTGTTGTTAACAGGAATTTTGATTTTTCTTTTGAAGAGCACCTTTCGTCTTTTATGATGATGTACCGAGAACAGAGTGGTAGCAACCTGGGCAGGGCATCTTCCTCACAGGCTGCATTCCAGACCCCCGTCTGCAGAAACGGTCGGCTCCAGTGTCCCCGCCCCAGTGGCCAACAGCTCCCTCGAGCCGATTCCCCCAGATCGTTCATCACCGGACATCAATATGTGCTGAGGAATGAAATGGTGTTAAAAATAATTCACGTTTTTCCAACTTATCTATCTTAAAATGACAGACTTCAACTTATTTTATAAAACGATCCAAGAACTATCTGTGGATGTGAATTTTTACACACTATCTTGCTAACCATTATCATCCTTGTACCTAGAACCTTGCCTAATACATGGTCGGTATTCAAGTATGTTAACTGAACAAATAAATTAATATAAGAGAATGATATACAAGGTGCTAAAGGGGAAACGAGGAGCTATGACAAACCAAAGGAATGTGTCAAATTAACACTAACACTGAAACTCATGAAGAACGCGACCACGGTGCGATACCTGGTTTCCAGGGAGCAACAATCACATGGTGACTCTGATCACCACATGAGCAGCCTCCCTGCCGTGCCCGACACACACAAACGAAACCGAATCAAACCAACCGGGATCAAGGGACAGAGGCAAGGAAGCCTGGATGGGGAGGGAGGTCCTCACCGCCCTGCTGGTCTGAGACAGACCTTTCCCCCCACGCCTCAGTTTACAGGGAAGGCATGTGATGGCCCCAGGCTCAACCATGCTGCGAGAACGAGAGAGGCAGCTTCTCTCGGAGCATCAGGGAGAAGGAAGGTTCTGAGCAGCAACCACGGGGTGCAGGTCGCAAGGTGGGTGACATGGGTGCAGGTGTCAGGAAGTGAAGCGCTGGTTTGCATATTCGAAAGAAACCAACAACCCGGTCCTTCTGAGAAATCCTGAAACTTACATTTTCCATTTGACTGTTGCTGCAGCACTAGCCTGCAGAGGACAGCTGCCTCGAGTAATTCCAATCAGATATTTTCACAAGCACCTTTCGCTTTGTCCTGACAGGCTCCACAAAGCACGGGAGCCCTCAGTCAGAGGCCTGCGCCAGCGAGCTGGTCCTGGAGCTGCTCCCCTGCAGTCCCAACCTCCAGGCAGCAGCCTGGACCGCAGCATAGCACCGCGTGCCAGCATCTCAGGGCCGTGAACCCAGCCACAGGGAAAACCGGCGGAGGGGCCCCTTTCCCTGGACTCAGGCGCAGTTACACTCCCGCCCCACAGCACGGCAGCGGGGACTTCCCTGCCTTAGCTGTGACAGCCTCTGTGACCGCCACTTACGCCACTCACTGCTCTGCTCCCAAAGGCCTCGCCATGTCCCACAGCCTGGACCACTCTCCAGATTCCCCATCATTTCCGGAGCCTTCCCACCCTGGCTTGCTCAGTTCCGCCCTTTGCAGCAGCCCTGGGCTCCCGGCTCCTCATAAGTTCACCGCGGGCGTTGCCTCTTCTTGTTCATTGTTGATGACTCGTGGATGCAGCCCTGCTCACCTGCCCTGGATCCTTCCATTCCTTCCGACTGTTCCTCTCACTTTACTGCCCCACCCCATCATTTCTGCCAGCTTTACTGCTCTCTGCTTTCTCTCCCACACTTATCTCCTGCCTTTGAGGACAACTTGAGCAGACCCACAGTTAGCACCTAAGAATGAAGGAAAGATTTTATCTCCTGGTGCTGAAGCATGGTGAATTTTTGTGAGCCAAGTTTTTTCAAATTGGCTTGTAAAACAACCCCACATACACATGTAGACATAAAATCAGTAAAAAAAACCCAAAAACCTACAAACAGAGGTCAAAGGCAAGAAGAGTTGAAGCTGGTCTCCCGCAGTGACTATGGAGGTGAAGGGTGCACAGGGCAGTGCTGGAGGTTAGCGCACGTCTGGATCAGGACGTTAGACACTGTGGATCAGAAAGGGGCCCTGCCACCGGGACGTGTTACCTCCCTCGAGGCACGAACATTATGCAGCAGAGGAAGAAGAGGCACCTGCCAGCGGTGACACTGGCCAGGTCATAGTTGTTGTCAGAAGAGTGACCTTGCCATTAGATCACCTTCTGCGTCTGATCGCTGACACAGATGCGAGAGTTTGTGCCAACTCTGAACTCCTAAGACTACGTCATTGTGGGCAAGTTACCCAACGTCCAACCCCTCAGTTACCCCATCTGTGAAACGGAGACGCTGAGCGAACAGATGCCGTGAGGAGTATGTAGTAAACTTCAGTGAACGTGCTTGACCCACAGGGATGAGACTCTAACAGGCTCTGGTTTTCCAAGGCGTGTCATTAGGGATGGGAAAGGGGAACAGCCAGATTCATGAGAGCTCAGGAGGCTTCAGGCCACAGTGACTTCTCTTCCTTAATTCTTTTTTTCAACAAATCTATAGAGAAAATCTACCACGGGCCAGGTCTGTCGTGGGCACTGGGCATGTGGTGTGGAATAAGACAGGTTCCTGAACGCAAAGGGTAGACCCTCTAGATGCGGGGGGACACATACAGTACACATTCGCATGATAAATGGCAGGTGCTATGGTCGCTAAGTAAGAGGCCAGAGACTGACTGGGGGTGTGGGAGGCCTATTTTAGATGAATTATCCTGAAAGAGCTTGACCCAGCCCTTCGCCAGGAAATGAGTTTGAACAGAGATGTAGAGAAAGTGAGGGAGCAGGTCACGTGAAAGTCTAAGGCAGAATTTTCTAGGCAGTGGGGACAGCAAGTACAAAGGCCCTGAGGCAGGAGTGAGCTGATAGCAGAGGGAAGGCCAGTGGGGCAGAGGCAGCCCGAGCAGGAGGATGGAATGAGGCACAGCCAGGGCCAGACGCTGTGAGGCTTCACCCGTGAGAAATGCATGGATCTCATCCTCAGGGAGTCATCCTGGCTGCTGTTGGGGGAAAAACCCTATATGGGGTCAAGAGTAGGGCAGGAGGACCAGTTGGGAAATTACTGCAATTGCCCTGGTCATGAGGATGGACGCTTAGACTAGGATGATAGCAAGGAAGGCATTGAAAAGGGTCAGAGTCAGGACTTGTTTTCAAGGTGGAGCTCACAGAACTTGCCGATGGAATGGCTGCGAGGTGAGGCCTAAGTTTATGACCCAGGGACCCAGGTGAGGGCCAAGATCAGGAAGGAGCTTGTCTAAGGGGACAGTCAAGAGTAGGGTCTGAGACGCCTGACGTCTGCGTGAAGATCTGAACAAGCAGTTCTGGGTTCCAGACCCCAGGAAAGTGGTTTATGCGGGAGACACAACGTGCAGCCTCGTTCATGCTCACATCGTTCTCAGATGTAGAGACTACTATTATCTCCACTTTATAGAAGAGAAAACAGGCTTGGAGAAACTACATAGTTTGCTTCCGAGCACAGAGAGAGATTAAAATGAAAACAAAAGAGAAGAAGGGCCCAAACAGTTTATAAATAGCTGGACTCCTATCTGGGCTGGCTGGGTGGACAAACCTAACACTTCACAGGAAAAACCTGAAAATGCTTGATGTCAAACAAACCCGGTGACTGGCTGAGATTCACGCACAGCATTAATTATTATACTGAACAACTACAGATCAAAAGGAACACTCAAAACCATAAATATGGAAGAAGATAGTGACAGATTATCTCACTGTGCGTCTCTCAACTGCACCTAAACACCTCCAGAGAGGAGGTGTTCTGGACCCCGAGCCAGCCCCGTCTTCTCCATGGCCCAGCTGCACACGTGGAGCCACCTGCACACATGGAGCCGCCTGCACACGTGGACCGACCTGCACTTGTGGACCCGCCTTTGGGAATGAACTGAACAGAACGAGCCTTGCTTCTTTCTGCACCTGACCTTGGAGGATTCCCAGCACAGTACAAAGTCGGTTTATTATGAAACCCAGGCTTCCCTTTCCTCAGCCTCTCGTCCTATTGTTTCTCTCAACATCATTTCTGATACCTTTTCAGCAGGTGATTATTTAGCAACCGCTACAACTCCAGCATGCTTGGTTACAAGCGTAGTTTCCAGACCCCACAGCCTGGACTTGAGTCTCAGCCCCACCACTCACCAGCTACGCGGTCAAGGGCAGGTCACCCATCCGCCCTGTGCTGGACAGAAACTCTCACCTGTGAGACACAGATAATAATCGAACCTTCCTCGTGGGGTTGCTAGAGGACTAACCGAGATAACAGAGGGAAGTCCTTGAGAAGGCACCGGGCCTAGAGCAAGGAGTCCACACATGCTTGCTGTTGTGATTGTTGCCATCACTATTATTTTTACACAGATTTAGAATTCCATGAGTCCCTTGTCTCCTCTTCTCTAGGAAAGGAAGACACAATTAACTAACAAAAAGCCAAACATTTCTGAGAAGTAACATTCCCAAAGGCAGTCACTTTTAAAACTGTAACATTTAAAAGGACTCATTGTTTAGGAATCTTTTGCAATTCCTGTTAGTAAAATCAGGCAGAGTTCTTCCACCTCTGTCTTCAGGAGACCTCAAAGGGACATTATGATTCCGCATTACATAAAATAATTCCTGCTGCCCATTTGCTGGTCATCCTGGCTGCACGTGAGAGACGAGCCTTGGGGAGAAGGTAGCACCTGTCACGCACCACAGAACCCTCTCAGGCCTAGTTTGGAGTGAGGCCTGTTCAGCTCCACATGGCTCTCCTTCTCGTCCACGTTAATCCACAGAAGATTTACGGGACCTTTTTCCCGGGGTGTGCTCTCCAATCACAGATGATCAATGACTGATTCCATCAGCGTAATTCAGAATAACAAAATCAACAGATATTTAAACAGACTTCAAATAAACACCTCACACCGCTGCTCTCCTACACACTGAGCGCGTTTCTGCCCTTGACGTGGCGACTGTGGACCACGATGACACAGACCATGCCTATGTTACAGCAAACACGCCTCCAAAGGACACGTGGGTACAGACAGAAACACAGAGCAGGCGCTGAGCCTCCAAGCCGCGGCCCCAAACCAAATCCATCATTTAACTTTCTTTCAAACAGAACCCCACACAGTATTTACACGAGAGGCTCCAGGTGGTCCTTGAGTCCAGCCAGCCCGGATCACAGCTCAGGCCCACGCTCAGATGCTGCAAAAACTTTCTCAAACCTCATCATCATAGAGGTAAAGAAATTTAGTCTAGCTGTTTGATCGCCAGGTGAAGTCGATTGAACAAGGTGACACACTTCATTTGCTGTGATGGCAATCATCGGCACAGCCTGCGTGCCAAGCTTTCTAAGGAGTCGGCTCATCTCCTTCCCCTTGTGTAAACCTTGCTTTCTCTCTCCCTCTTCTCTTCTCCCTCCCCCCCATTTCTTTCAGCTAATTTTCTGTTTTCCCAGCGCCATTCCAAGGCCACAGTGGTGACAAGCCTGAAGCCTGGGGAGCCCTGGCTCTCTTAGGCTCCCTGTGCAGAGAGCGGTGGGGATGCTGAACAGACTGCTTGAGACAGAGTATGACTCGTGCCATCACGGGGACATGCAGCATCCCAGAGGGGGCAAAAGGGCGAGAGGGACCTCGAAAGACATGCCAGGGATCGCAGGAGACGACAGCCACGCAGGCGTCTGCCTGAGGGACCAACAGGAAAACTCAGGGAAGAGGCTGAGGAAGAGTATCCTGGGGACAGGGAACAGACTGTGCGAGCGCCAGGATGTGAGGCAGTCAGGAACAGGAGGAAACTCGGGACGGCTGAGCTGGAGCTCAGGGGCAGAGACTGCCGGAGAGGAGCTCGGCCTCAGGACGCATTGCTCGGAGTCTCACCCGCATCTGATGGAGGTGAGACTTAGGGGAGAGTTTGGACTCAGAGCTGATGCTGTGAAGGGTCTGGGGCGGTGCGGATGGAGGGAACGCGTTCCACACGTGAGGCGGGGTTGATCAGGGTGGGAGGGCAGAGAGTCGCGGGCTAAACTGTGCCCCCGACAATTCATGTGTCAAAGTCCTGACCCCAATACCTCCAAATGTGACCGTATGTGGAGACCAGATCTTCACAGAGGTAATTAAGTCGAAATGCAGCCGTCAGGGTGGGCCCTGATCCAAATGGCTGGTGTCCTTACAAAGAGAGGAAACGTGGGTACAGACACAGAAGGAGGGAAGATGACGTGAAGACACGGGGAGAAGACGGCCGGCTACAAACCAAGGAGAGGCTGGAGCAGAGTCTCCTCGCAGCCTCAGACGGAGCCCGCCGGCTGACCCCTGACCCCGGACTCCAGCTCCCAGGATGGGAAGAAAGCAGCCCTCTGTCGTGAAGGCCCCAGCCTGCACCACTTTGTTAGAGCAGCCCTAGAAAATGGAACCGATTTTGGTTTTTATAGAGAAAACTAGTACAAACTAACACCAGGATGACACTCCAGACACCGGTGATGGCAAAATTGTTAAAAACCAGATTAAGAGACGTGGACTTCCCCTGGACTGAAGCCAAGTCACGGCCTGGAAGGAGATGCCACAGCAGCCGGACAGCCCCTCGCTGACCTGCTGCGGGCACACTGCCTCCGATGTCAGCGAGCCTGGGCCCTGCCGCTTCCTCGGCCAGCTTCTCGCCAGCAGACCAAGTCCCCTCAGGGCCTGAGGACCTGCCCAGGCCTGCTCTGGGCACACTCGCTCCTCCGTCTTGAGACTGCCTCCCGTTTTCTCGGTGCCGTCCGGGCCTTGAGATCTTCCCCGCAGTGTCTCAGGCGTCGTCCCCAGGCTGCTGGTGCGGCTCCGTCTCCTCCATCAGGTCGAGATACCCACCTGGCATCTGCTCTGCTTCACCCGGGGGCTTCCTCAGAGCAGGAAGCCGCTTTGTCTGCAGTGCAGAGGGGCCCGAAGCAAGGGGACCTTACGATGGGGGCGTGTAAATAGGCAGCCTGCTCCCTTGGCCGGTTTAGTGCAATAACTCTGAGCCGGGGTGGTTACACTTCTTCCCAGGGTTTATTTATTTTTTTCTTTTTTATTATTTATTTTTATTTATTTTTTTATTTTTTATTTTTGAGGAAGATTAGCCCTGAGCTAAATCTGCTGCCAATCCTCCTCTTTTTGCTGAGGAAGACTGGCCCTGAGCTAACATCCGTGCCCATCTTCCTCCACTTTATATGTGGGACGCCTACCACAGCGTGGCGTGCCAAGCGGTGCCATGTCTGCACCCGGGACTCAACCCGGCAAACCCAGGCTTCCGAAGTAGAACGTGAGAACTTAACCACTGCGCCACCGGGCTGGCCCCCAGGGTTTCTTTACTGGAATTAAGTTCACCCTCTCTCTTCCTTCTCTGACTTGCTGTTAAGGGTGGAATTGTGTCCCCCCAAAAAGATATGTTGGAGTCCTGACCCCTAGTACCTCTGAATGTGACTTCATTTGGAAATAGGGTCTTTACAGAATAATCAAGCTAAAATGAAGTCATTATAGTGGGCCTAATTCAATATGACTTATAAAAAGTGGGAAATTGGCCACAGAGACAGACGTGTATGGAGAGAAGTGATGTGAGACATGCAGGGAGAAGGCTGGGGAAGACAGAGTCAGGGTGAGAATCGCAGACACCGAGAGAAAGGCCCAGAATAGCCCCTTCCCAGCACCTCACGGGGCACGGCCCACCCGCGGCTATGGCCTCCAGGACAGGGAGGCACACGGTGCTCTGCTTTCAGCCACCCAGTCTTTGCTACTCTGTTTCTACCACCCTGGGAAACTCGACACTCCCAACTTCTGCTTCTCTATCCAAATAGACTATTTGTGCCGGAATTTTCATCTCAGAGTCCTCTTAACTAAGATGTATTTCCCCAATTGGATTGGAAGGTCCTTTAGAAAAAATACTGAACATTCTGCTGTTTCTAATGTTTCTGATAACTAGCAAAATATTCTCCACACAGTCATACAGTCCTAAATATATAAAATATATATGGATTTGTTGTTAGTGCCACCGAGTGGATTCCGACTCCTAGTGGCCCTGTGCACAGCAGAGCGGAACCCTGTCTGGTCTTTCTGGGCCAGCCTCTCACCTTCTAGTGCTATACCAGATGATGCTCTGATGCTAGTCACAGGGTTTTCATAGCCAATTCTTTTGTAAGTGGGTGGCCAGGTCCTTTTTCGTAGCCTGTCTTAGTCTGGAAGCCCCAGTGTAACCTGTCCACCACGGGTGACCCTGTTGGTGTTTGAAACCCCGGTGGCACAGTTTTCAGCATCACAGCAACACGCAGCCACCACAGTATGACAACTACAGACCTACAGATGGGTGATGTGGGTCCCTGACAGGTATAGGAACCTGGGCTGAGGGGGTTAGAAGGCTGGATCTTAACCACTAGCCCACACGGATGGACCTTGAGGGCCTCATTCCAAGTGTGATAAGTCAAACAGAGAAAGAAAAATACTGTATGATCTCACTTATATGTGGAATCTGAAAAAAACAAACTCATAAATGTAGAGAACAGATGGGTACTTCCAAGAGGCAAAGGGTGGAGGGCTGGGTGAAATGGCCGAAGCTAGAAATAAAGAAGAAAAAAGAAAAGGGAGAGAAGAAGGAGGGAAGCAAAGGGCAAGGCGGGAGGAAGCAGTAATGGCTGTAGGGTCCAGGCAGCTTGCTGCAAGGAAACACAGAGAAGTGGAAAACCAGCTCACAAAGGGGCCCACTGCTGGGAAAAGGCTGGTTCGTGGTCACATCACAAGGACAGAATCATGACACTCATCTCCGCATTACTCCTATTTCTTTTTAATACCTTAAGAAATATTAAGAAACGAACAGAAGAGAACTGAGGCCCTGATAAAAAATTTCTGGACATTTCCAAAGAACCTTAAAAGATGCTGCATAAGTTTAAACACGACGCATCGTAGGCGCTCCGAGTCGGCTGAGAGGTACACAGTGCCAGCAGAAAGCTGCTCTGATCAAAGGTCAAGCACAAGTTATCCCTCTAGCTCTGGCTCACAGAGCTGTGCCAAAAAATTAACTTACGCACATCATGATGCATATGTGATTTATGAGAATGCAATTGTCTCTGTCATTAAAAACAATTAAAGATTCCCTTCTGGGGAAAAATAAAGATGTTATTGTGTTACAAATCTTTTCTGGAATCACTGGTAACAGATTTAAAATATTTAAGACAAATACTCTTCCTGGAACTTTATGAATGCGCCGACCAACATCAGCAGCTCCTTTCATTCTGCAGTCAACTGTTCTGAGATGCTGATCCAGGCTTAGATGAAGCCCAGAGGAATGTCCGGGAGCAAAGTGCAGCCTTCATGCTCTCCCTCCACCAACACCTGATCTGCACTCTCCCAAAAACAAGGAGGGGAGAACAGGAGATGCTCAGGACACAGCGTTTGGGAAGAAGAGAAGCAAAGTAAGAAAGCCTGGTGGGGGACAACAGACGATTCTATCAATAGACACCAAAGAGTCTGTCAACACATACTACATGCAACATATTCTACATGTGAGCAGGTGCTTCTGAGTGAGTCACCATGAGCAATGGCTAGTCTAATAAACTGTGCAATGTACAGGAATATTAAAAAAACTTTGTTGTAATATTTTAAAAGACTTCTTCTAAGAGCCACAAATTCCCAGGCAAGCTTCACACTTAATCCTATTAACCTAAAATGTAACACCACATTGTAACTTAGAAGTAACAGTTTTTCTTATAGTCTGGACTTGAGACTATTATGATGTCAAGAAAGATCTATCATTGGTATTTCATAATTCCTTCTGAAATATTTGAGTAGGTGAGAGCTATAAAGAACCAAGCTACATCCTGGTAATTCCTGAAAAAAATTAAACAGGAAGGTCAAATATTTCATTATACAAAGGCTCTAGAACTCTTAATAATCACAAATGTCAATATTTTAAATACACACATCTGTCATCTACCTAATGAAGAGTGCAAACATAAATATCAACATGCGTGTCTCAGAGGATGTTAGTTACATAAAGAACATTGGAACAAAGAAGAAAATGTTCTCATTCCACAATCATTGAGTGTCAAGTAAGTATAAGGAATTGTGCCGAGAACAAGTAGGACTCAGACTGAGCGAGATTTAGACCCCACCTCGTAGCTGAGATCAACCTTGACCACACACAATTTCAGCACAAAGTCGTACACATGGAGGGATCAGGGAGGCAGACAAATCGGTGTCACAAGTGTAGCCGGACGGTCACTCCCATCCTGGCTGTTCAGGGAAGACACGATGGAGACACAGCCTTTTAACTGGATCTAAAGCAATGGGTTTGGCGTTCTCTCATGAAGGCGGATGAGGCGGAATTTGAAGGAGAGGAGTGAAGAAGTGTGTGAGCACGTGCTGAGATCTGGTGACAAGGAGCCCACCTGACCGGAACAGTGGTGGCCGGTGGCGAATTTCAGGACATGGGGTCAGAGCGGGAAGACCTTACGCGGTCCACGTCACAGCATCACGGAAGGCCTGAAGTGGGGCGTGGCATGTCACTAGCATGCACGCAGAGGTTTGATCTGGGGGCACAGTGCAGGGCGCCCTGGAACAGTGAGTGTCCGGTCAGGGCTGCAAACTCAGGCCCACAGCACGGCCGGGGGGATCTGCAAAGAGCAGCCCGGCGAGGGGCCACTCCGTTCCAGCCACAGGAGATCCGGCCAGTCCAATTCTGCCAAGTACCCCAGTTCTTCCAGAAAAAGTGGAAATCTAGATTTTATGTGAACTTTTCTAATTCATAACTCAAAGCAACTTTTTATTGATTGATTGGTGATTGAAAACTGAATTCAGTCCATGTATGGCCAGCTTTCAACGGGACCACTAGTGGCACAGATGCTAAAATGATCCTAGCGTTAAATCATACGGCCTCAAATTGGATGGTGGCATGGATTATCATATGCCTAACCCTTCTTCCTTATAGCTTAATCAATTGATAAATTAGCTTTTAATGTATAATAATTAACAAATCTAAGCAAATATGATTTAGTAGGAATTTAAAAACACCTGGTGGAAGCATGTCACAGTTATATAAAATCATGAAATAAACAGTTTTCATGAAAAAACCTAATGGAACCATGTCACAGTTATATCAAATCACTGAATATACCATACATGTGTCCCCAGTGATAATCATGAGCTTAGAATTAGAAACAATAAGTTGAGAAGTCAGTGTGGGTAGTATGTCGTCTTGAGTGAAGATTCTGTTTACTATTACTTTTAACATATTAAAATGACTGATTAAATTAATAGTGCAATTTTAATCCTTTAAACATGCAGTGAGCTAGTCAACTAGTCTCCTACAGCTAGTTTTAATAGTGCAAATATTTTCATACTTAGTAGACAGAAAAAGAAGTCAGCTGTTACTATTTTAATATATTTTCAGACCAAGGGTACTACTTTCATAGATTATGGGAGGTGAAACAACTGTCCTGAAATTCTCTTTGTGTCTCTCAGGTTCATGTTGAGCTTTTCATACGGTAAGCTCATCAAATCGGGGACATCTTTGGCAAGAAGTCAGATAAAGGAGCTTCTGCAGGAGTCCACAGCCCTGCTGTCAATACTCAGAAAAGAAGATTTTAGTGAGGAACCAGCACCAGGAGGGGAGGAAATACCAGTTTCTCTCTGGGCTCCCTCTTCTCTGCTTGGTGCTCCCACAAGGCATGGGGGAAACAAGACCGACTCAGTCTAGGGGGCTGCCCCGAGAAGCTGGCAGGAACCCCAGACCAGAAGGGCTTTCAAAATGCAGAGGAGTAAATCCTATTCTGTAACCAGGTGACCCAGACGCTGGTCCCTTTCCCTGCAGCATCTGTCCGCAGTCTCTGAGCCTTTTGTAAACTTTCGTCTAAAGGATAAAGATGGGGACCAACCCTGAAAAGAGGACCCATGCAGAGAGTCTGCCCTTACAGAGCTCTTCTGAGGCCCGCCTGAGGGTCTTGATGGCAGTGGGTGAGAACTCCCCAAAGGGAAGGGACCCTTGGCAATAAGGGTCAAGGTAAGAAAGTCACTCTTGTGAAAACCTTTCTCTTTACACATATTACAAGGTCAGGGATTGATCTTTTAAGAGAACCAGCAGGTGTCCCTAAAACTTATCACCCAACATCAGAGGAACCAAGGAAGTATCTTAAAAGTTCATGAGATTGTTGGAAATATTTGGTAAAGAAATCTTGATCTATTTTCTAGGCATCCAGGTATCTGTCCCCACACCGCCCTCCGCATAGTGAGGATTAAAGTAATGTTCCCAGCAGTCACTATACTGCTCCTGAGGCGGTGTCTACACCCACGGCTGCCTCTACCTGGGGTCCCCATGGTCCCGGTCTGCTGGCACAGTCCCTTGGTATAAGGATCACTGTATTCCTTTTTCTCTCAAAAGTGTCCCAGTCTGGACAAGAAATTATATAATCACAGAGCATTTAACCAATAGCCGAGGGTATCTGCATAACAACCACACGTCAAGGAATCTGTGCCTGAACTTACTGTCTCCAGCACCACTAAAGGCCCTCCTCCAATCAAGACATTTTCCGCACTCTTTCTGGCGTGGCGCTTTCCATCCTCCTGGACGCAGCTTGCGTGTCGGTTCTGCGGCTGGAGGTGCAGAGAGCAGTGAATTCAACCCAGGTTACCTGCTGAAACCCACCAGCTCAGGAGGCCACACCTGAGCTTGTGCGTCTGAAAATTTCTTCTAAGTTTAGCTTTAGAGAAATATCTGCAGATTACTGTGCATACGGTTGTTGTTATTAGAAAAGGTAATGTAGATAATAAATTGTATTGTTCTTGTTTTAGCTGCCATTAAACTGAGAGTAATTTTAGAAACTAGGTGTATAAACCAAAACTTTACTACCTACTCTATATATTTTATATGATCGCTTTACTCACTTATTCTTAATTTTCTTATTTTCTGTTACATTTTACTTACAAGCCATCTTAATTCCTTTTGTAAACTTAAAAATAAGTAAACATTAAAATTAAGAATTAAAATATTCTAAGTCCTCCTCCCATTCTAGAAATAATGACCACATTTGTGATTAAAGGACAAATGTCAGAACCCATAAGGCTGGCGTGGTGGAATTAAGCTTATAGGCAAGAGACTCATTCATTTTCTAAAGTTGAAATATGAAAGGAGGAAGGCCATTTGTCTTGCTGGCTCAGAGGAGAGAAAGCACAGTGAGCGTTTCAGTTTTGGATAACAAGGCATAGAGCGTCCCAGACAGTCCTTTAGGAAGTGACTCTGGGCTCCCTGTGGGAACACCAACTGTGTGATTCTGGACAAGATTGTGTACCCCTGACTCTCAGCTTCTTCGGCTTTACAACAGGGCCAACATCTCCTCCAGTGCTTGTCGTGAGAACCATGTGTGACGATATGTGGGCACACCCAGGCAGGCGCCTGGTGCAGCACATGCTCGCTAGAGGGTAACGAGGATTCCTATTTATAAGAGAAAGAGAAGCAGCTCCTTGGTCACGAAGACCACACCCTGAGGCCTCTAGGAATTCCGCAGTTCTCAATCCCCGTCTACCACATCGTGCAGAAGACAAGATCGGGCGCTGGCTTCAACACTGGCCATGTCACCACTGCGTCACTGTGTTCCGAGTGTGGTGAACACCTTCACGTCACATACATTAGCCATACCGAGACCGACGCCCAGCTCTTGGTTACTGCAAACCTGGATTTACCTCCTGGTCCAGAAGCATTGTTTTCTTGTACCTCTCCATGTTCCTTTCTCTTCCAACAGCAGACATCAGAGTTTGCTTGATTTCCAGGACTGTTCTTCACAAAGGAATGAAACGTACCTCACTTTAGGAGTAATTCCATGGGCCTTTTGAGCAAAGTTTTCCGTGAGATGCTAAGAAGACTCTGGGTGGATGGCAAGGCCCCTCACTCGGTGCAATCTTCACTCCTGCTCACCTCGTCTCACTCCGCGAGCGACCCAAATCTGTGCCTACAAGGGGACAAACCACGAGAGAAACTGGGAGAGCTCAGGGGCTCACAAAGAGTGAGACCAACAGGGATTAAACCACAACAGCCAAGCACCTACGGATCGTCTGCCTTTTTCCTTAGAAATTCATAAGCACAGAAAGAAAGGCAACGCAGACGGATGCCCAGCACATCGGCTCTGAGGAGGCCACGGTGCAGGGACACCTCCGTGAGCCAGAGTTACCACAGGCGTGTGAGGTGGGGAGGAGAGAGCTGAGAGTCTGCTGGTGCTGAAAACAGAGACAGGGCGAGTCAGAGAGAGGAGCCGGGCCATGCCAGGGCTGGACCCTGAGGAAACTTCTGTAGACAAGCCCTAATATCAGAGAAATAGCCCCAGTGCTGGACCTCGTTAGATGTGGAGCGTCGTCTTCAGGAAGCAGGAGGCCGTCTTGGAGGAAGAGCCGTGGACCAGCATTGCCCGTGTCTCCAGCCACAGGCCATCACACATGGTTCAGTCAGATTTATCCCAGTCTGACACCAGGACCTGGTGGAACTGCAGGGCGTTCTCACCAGAGCGAGTTCCCACCAGCCTGTGCTCTCCGTCCTCACAGGAGCGTGCATTCACACACGCCTCAGGGAATAAGGTGTCACGTGGGACTCTGTGCCACGTTATCATCGGTCAAGCCACCACTTCAGCAACGCAGACATTCACACATGTTCAGAAATACAGATGCATTCGTGAAGCATCTTCTTCAGTTCTCACTAAAACCCAGCGCACTGCCTATTATTTTTACACATAAGGAAACCGAGATTAAATGAGTCTCCCAACATGGTGCAATCAGCAAGCGGCAAAACTGAAAGACAGCATTGAGGTCAGTCAGACTCCAAAGTCTACGATCTTTACAGTCCACCACGCTCACCCTCCAGAGACCTAAATGATGGGTATTTCCTAATTTTCATAGACGAGAAGGGGGTGGAAGCAGCTCAAAGAGAGGCCAGCAAAGGGGGCTGCCTGTAGCGACAGAAAGCCAGAAGTGGAAATGCCCAGGCTCCCCCTGGGACCCTCGTCACTGTCTCTCACTGTTGCTCTGACCCTCCTCCCTCCTTCCCCCTGGATTTCGGCAAGATGTCACAGAATGTCTCAGCAACCCAGATCGGTTCTCTCACTTACAGTGGAAAACACGCCACCACATCCATGTCCACACGCCCCTCCATTGTGAGAACAGATCAACATCTCACTAGAGAAAACGCAGCCGTGATGGAGAGCAATTCTACACCATTTTACCCACGTGAACCCGAACCGTGCCCACCACTGTTCTACCAGCAAACAGAATTCTGAGATTTACTACGGATGGCAAACTCTTATGAACGCATACCATACCAAGAAGAGCGCATAAAAATGACTCACTTGTTTCCCCCTTGCTTGTCAGCATCATATTTTTAAACTTCTCTGGTCGCCTAATAAATCTACAGGTGATCACCTTGGGATGCATTAGATTTAGGAAACAGCCACCTGGGCACTAAATTATTCAACACTTTGCAAAATAGAATGTTAATTAGACCATAAAAGGAGAGCACACTAAAATAATTATAACTTATTTCAATACAAGCTTTTTATTTGGACAGAAAGTGAATTTAAATTTACTGGGGTCAGCCCTGGAGTCAGCGACGGCTACTGCCCGGTAGCAGGCACCCAGCTTTCACGAGCTCCACAGGGTCGTGACTCAGTCTCGTCACAAGAGGAGTGTCCCAGGCTTGTCTCCCAAGGTCCACAGCCTAAGGTCTCAGGGTCCCGTCTCCTTGAACCCACAAACCACAGCCAGGCGCCGTATCTTACAAGCTTCAAGAGGCAGTAGTTAGAACACAGCCTCTGTCACCAGACTGCCAAGATTTAGACTCTGGCTCTGCCACTTACTGGCTGTGTGACCTTGGACAAGTTACTTAACTCTTCTGGGTCTCAGTTTTAGATGAGTTAGAATCATACCTCCAGACACAAAGGAAACTTTCAATATTACTGTAAGGATGTGTGAAGTTCCTCCTTCTCTCCCCGCCCCTTACAGAAAGAACAATGTTATTGCAAAGATGCTGCCTTGTTGAGAAAAGAAATTAAAATCTCCATGGACCTGTTTTTCGTGTCCTCAAAGGCAAATGAAGCTAAAGGAATCTATGGGCTTCGTCAGAGTGAGGGGGAGTGAGGGGACAGGAATGGGTTTCGTCTGGAGGAACCACTGAGTGCCAGTGGTGGTCTTCTCTCTGTTCCTCCTCTCACAGCCCCTTTCCACTCTTCTGTGAGGCTGACACGTCCGTCCACGAGCTGGGACCGGCGGGCGCCCCTGGCACTGGAGAAGGGGCAGCAGAAAGCACGCAGCAGCTGCAGCCCCATCGTCGGGAGGAAAGGCCTGGGAGGAGGACAAATGGAGGCTTTCCCGATGTCCCTGCCGGGAGCAGGGTGCACACGCAGGGTCCCTGAGGGCCATGTAAAGGCCACGGCGGGAGCCCCATGAGAAGGCAGGCAGGGGACGTGCACCCCACAGAAGGAACCGGGGCCAGGCAGTCTGATCAGAGAAGCAGTGATGACCCCCGAAGGGGTCAGACACCCCTGAGGACTGTCCTTTCCTCTGCCTCCTCCAAGTGCCAGCACCAAAGGCCAGAGCCGAGCAGAGGGAGGCAAGCGTGCGGAGCGGACGGTGCCCTGGAGCCCACGTCCCCCACGGCAGGTCCGGCCACAGGTGCCCCACACTGAGGAGTTGGCAACTGTGAGTCGAACATGAGACTGAAATATTACAGAGGACGGACTGCCTCCCGCCTAACACCCGCTTATTCTTGTTGAGGAAAAGTGGCCGAGAAGTGACAGCACCGGACCAGGAAGGCTCAGAGAGACAGACTCACAGCAGGAAAGAGCGTCAAGAAGGGGCTTCTACTGAAACGCAAGGAGGAATTTGATGCCTACTCCTCACAAGTGGAGCCTTCTCCATCAAAACAGTTTTTGAAAGACAGATATTGCCATCTCTGACCCAGTCAATCACCCTGCACAAACTGTGCCAGGATCTGTCCCCGGCAGAACCAGGGAGCCTGCCCACTCCTTACCGCCTGTCCACCGTCCAGCCTCCGAAGAACCCTCAGCCTGCACCCTAAGGGACGCTCCAAGCTCTGGGAGCCCAGGCACCGGTTCTCCTAAGAGGCCCTAACCACGCCTTCCGCGTGGGGCCCAGTTTACGCTGAAAGACGTACCTTGGCTCAAATGAGCAAAGTAATCCTAACATCAGCAATATACACTTACTCATTTACTGTGCACAGAGTTTAAGCTTAAATCTATGATATTAAATAAGTGCTTTCTCTAGAAAAAATTGCAGAAGTATTAAACTGCCAAAAACAGATAGCCAGGATCAATAATGGAAGCGGGAAGAAATGTTTCTCTTTCTCGACATCATCCTGACTCTCTCTCCCCAAACGAAGGCCACAGGTCTGCGAAGAACAGACTGCGCCCCGGGTCTCTGTAGGGCTGGGGACGGGCAGCAGCACGTTCCGTTTGACGTGTCTGCTGACTCACCCGTCCCCGGCATGGCGCAGACCTCAGCAATGGGGACGGCTCTCTGCTGCCTACCTCGCGCCACGACACTTGTCCTCCCACCTTCTGACATCCTCATCCTCCACTAAACGGTGTCAGAATGCCCGCGGCCTGACTGCCATTGCCGGTTGCACCACCGCCATTGGAGGAGCTAGGCTGTACGAGCTACAGCTGTGGACTTTTCGGTAATAGAAGCTTCTCAGTCCTCTGCCTTCACTGCCCAACAGTCAGAAGCAGCGAGTTCCCAGATGACATGCTCTCAACTCCTGAGGCTGGTGCCCACCTGATCGGCACACAACACAAGGAAAAGAAACATCCCCGCAGGGAAAGACAGCAGCTTTCTGGTCCTGGTCCTTATGGGGCTGAGGCTGAGGATGCAGAAACCCTCGCTTCCTCCACGGCTGGTCTGCAGTGGCCTTCGACAGTCCTCACTACCTTGCTCCCTGGCGCCATGTACCCCTCTATGCCTACGACCAGGGCAGGATGCCGACAGCAGGTCAAAGGCTGAAAGTCAATGGACAGCGAGGTCAACGCAGACGCCTGTCAGCCCCTTTCTCAAGTGTTTTAACTCCACTGAGAACTCAAGTAGCTTAATCTCAGGCATGAGTAATGAATTTACTCTCCATCTTCAATCTGTCCTCAAGATTAAAGTTTAAAGGTAAGAAAATAACCTTTGAAGTGATGATTATCTTTTCATTAACATTTTTATACCTAATCCGATTTCCCAGCGGGCTGTTGGTGAAACCCCTCACCCGCCAGGCCCCTCCCTTCGTTAGGATCCTCTTACCCACTGCTGTAATCACGGGTTTGTTCTTTCTCAAACTTTTCCTTTTCTATTGTATTTTGTTTCCTACATCCTATAGACATAGTCCAATAAAATCCATCATGTAACTCTTGAGAAAGCAACATTTAAGCCACATTTTGCTGAAAGTCCTTGATGAATGGAAAGCTTTGCTGTCGACCTTAAAGGAGCGTATGCTGCAGCTCAGGACTCCAGAGAGGCCTCCACGCCAGGCAGACGCCAGCAGAGGCTGTGCCGGCTCAGCCCGGGCACTGGCAGGGCCAGAGAGCAGGGGGCACTCGGACACCAACCAGCTGGTTGTTGAAAACGTTTCATCGGGAAATCCCTTCACTGTGGACGCAAGAGCCGCTCAACCACTGCTTCCTACACGCGAGCCGAGATAGCGCTCGTTACAATACAGCTAACAAGGATATGTTTACTATTTCTTTTGTGCCCCAGTGTCCACCATTCCTACTTGCAAACATCACCACTCCTAAGACCATGCAAGTATTTTCACTGTGGGCGGATTGTCACAGATATTAGGCATCTTGACAAACTGCTATTTTAACCAAAGTGCGACAGACGCAAGCTTAGGGGCCAACTTTCCGTGACCTCAAGGGGATCATTTTAAGACCAGTCCTGAGAGAACAGGTGAGGTTATTTTCAAGGCCAACACAAAGAGAAGGAATTTCTTTCTTTCTTGGGAATCCCTTTGATCGAAAAAATATCCAAAAAAAGATTACAATTTCATTTAAATAATGTAACATAGTGACATTTCAGAAATAGAGACTTTATATAACTTTTCCCTTCAAGCTAAAAATTCCTTAAAAGTCTGACTCTGAATTTTACCCTATTGTAAAAGAATATTAAACGATTTCAGGAGTAAGGCAACCTTATTTTTCAAAAAGAATGTTTTAAATTAGAGAATATAGCCCATACCTGAAAGATCTCATTTCTCCTCCCTACCTTTCTGGTTTCTGAAACTACAATTTGTACCACTGGTATCATAAAACCAATCCATTTTTCTCTCAGCCTATCTTTTTTACATTTTACATTTTTTACGTTTTACTTCTTACTCCTGATTTCCTAGAGCCTTAAAACTGAAAACCTGAAAACTGAAATACTCTTAAAACCAGTATTTGAACAGAAAACATTCTGAAATAGGAACTTTGATGAAGTTTCTCCTTTAAGAATTGAGATGGCCTCATTATGTTCTCTCCAGATGCTTTTAGCCAAGCAGGAGGCTCAGACAATAGGCAGCTTAGAAAGGGAGGAGGGAAATGACCCCCGGCCCTGAACAGGGTCTCAGAGCCCCTCCTCACCCCTGGGAACCACGGCTGCCACAGCGCCCACTGACCATCAGGAAGACCATTCTTTTGCAGAAGGAGGCAGAACGGGCTAGTTCTGGTAGTTCTGTTTCAGGCAGATATACCTGTGGGTCCTGTGGACGCTGCTTGGAGACTTTTATTGAGAATCAGAATGTGCCTGTCAGGATGCCCTCCCTTGAGAGACAGCTGCCACTTTAGGATCTCGAGAGCCCACTTACTACAGCTTCCACTGAAACACACAGGGCAGTTCTGCTTTCAAGAACTGAATTTGACTCTGGGGCATTCAACAAGAGATTAGAAGAGCTCAGGTTGGCCAGAATGAGTGCGAGTCCACAGTAAGTTAAAGCCGCTGTATTAAATATAAATGGCAAAAATTCAGACCGAGATGAATTGTGTTTTCTAAGCAATTTCACATTTTTGAAAGTTACTTCTCTCCACTTATTTTCTAAAATAGATGCTTATACCTTTAACCTTCTAATTTTACTGCAGGTCATCCTTTATACGAAGGAGAGCAGAACTCTGGTTGATCATCTTATAATACAATAGCTGATTTGCTTATTTATTCTGTTTATTTTCTCTCCTCAATAGAACGTGAGCTCCATGAGAAGGGACTTTCTGTTTGATTCAGTCTGTATCCCAAACACCTGGAGGAATGCCCAGCGCTCCCAGTGGTAGAATGAATATGTTCTTTTGCTAGTAGTAGTAATGTGTTCGAATCCATACCTAGGTTAACGGAAAGGGAAAGCAGATCAAAACTAGCTGCCCAATAAACCCAAAGATTTTGGCTAATAATTCCAAGCAGTATCCAACGGATTTTTCAATCCTGGACCACAAAAAGAACACAGAAGTCACAAAGATTTCCTGATCAAGATGATGTTAAAAGCCACCTAAAGCAACAACGTAATTAACACTAACTTCTTGTTTCTTTTACAGCCTAGTGTAACTCTTCTCACAGGAGAATTTGGACTGTTTCCACCTTTTCTGATTTACTCCCTTCTATGTTGCCAGCTGGGTCAGAGTGGCTGTAAACGAGCCCTGTGGCTTACAGACCCGGCAGGCACACTTGTTGAAAGCTGTTTTTTTGTCCCACTGACCTCCTCGTTCTCATATATTATGTTCACCTCTTTAAATTTGGGATTACAAGGCATTTAATTCAAGCAGATTAAGAAACTGCTTAAGGTTGGTCAGTGGAAATTAAAGTAAGGCAGTCCAGCAATGTGTCATGTGATCATCATTTCTAGAAACGCTCCATCCCAGTCTCCCTCCTCTGGAGCATTCACCAGGGCTTCAAAGAAATTGTGAAACTGAAAAAATCCCATGGTTTGCATTTAGATTTAATTTGGAATTGTTGAGTGTCACAGTGCTGCTTCTCAGAAACAAAGCTCTACTGAGTAGTTATGTCTGACGAGCTTATTCAAAAAATCTCAAATCTGCACCAAGAGTACAAACAGAAATCAGTGCCTGCGGTGCACAGGGTCATAAAGAAGGAGGTGGCAGCTGAAACGAGAAACCTGGAGCTGCTTTAAAAAGTATTTACAGCTTCTTTCTGCAGGTCGCTTCAAATTACAAAGCATATCATTTTAGGCTATATAAAAACAGATTTTGGTTTTTTGTAACTGCATGTCATAATCTTCCTATAATGAACTGAGGTATTTGAGTAATTCACTTAATATACAGTATTTACTTTCCTGAGTCATATCACTGCAAGATTTATTTTCTAAATCTAAAGCAGCTTTTTAAAATATTGATTTTATGCAAAGATTCAAGTCACAGAAGGACAGCAGAACACTATAGCTGACAATTAAAGAGCAGGGAAGTATAAATGTCACAGCAGAAATTGTTAAAATAGCCTAAAATATCTATTTTATATGGTCTATCGGCCTGAATCAAATATTCAAGGTAAATATTCTACAAAAGTAAAATATGCTCCCCCCAAATCCTGAGAGTGGAATCTAAAATTTCAGTTCTCAGCACAATGTTTCAAAAGCATTCATTTGCCACCTGTTTCCAGACTCCAATTTATAGCAAACAGCCTTGCTAAAAATAATAAATAAAAATAATGGCATCCATCGGGTCGTATTCCCCTGAGAATCCTTCCACCTTTTCGTGAACGTCTCTCTCCCGTTCCGATCCTTCCCTCTGGTCACTAGGTAACAATTTCCTTCTAATTGAGGCTCATCTCCAGTAAGCTCGGACATGGGCCCGCAGCATACTCAGGAACCCCAGTTCATCAGCTTGCCTCCACCTCTGTGCCTTCCAACTTTTCCAAAGCGCCTGCCTCTAGCGTCTGAACCTGGTCAAGGTTCTTCTTCCATGTCAACATCCTCCCCTACAATGAAACTTCCACCCACCCCATTCCAACCCACTCCCTGATGCACTCATGAAGATGGTGAGAACGCCATGAGGCAGCCCTTTCCACACAGACCTGACGGCTGTGCAAATACGGAACCTGAAACTGAGGTTAGCACCCACCCAGGCTGGTCCTTGAAGGTCAATGACTTCTCGAGAGTTCAAGAGATACAGGAACCCCGATCATTCACTGTTGGTCCAATTAGTAATCCACCTCTTTGGGAACCAAAATATTTTATTTTGCTTCCACATTAGCAGTAGTAACTTTAAAAAAAAAAATCATGTCTTTAAAATGATTCCAAGGACATACACAATAAAGAAAAAATTGCATTATCCAAACATGAAAAATAAATGTATTTCAAAAATACCAAAAATGAAATTGAAATACAATATATTAAATTAAAGGATTCTTACTTTAAAAACATCTTAAAAATCAATAAATAATACAAAGACCCAGTAGTGGGAAAAAGAACAAAGAATGTGCATGGAAAATTCAAAATAGAAACATTGTCAATCTCCAACAAACATCTGGAAAATATTCATATTCACTAGTAGTGTAAGAAATGCAAATTAAGAAAAAAAACCCAAACACTTTTTACCTATAAATCTGAACAGGACTTAAATAACACATGGCCCCTGTGCAGCTGTCGAGACAGTTATTCTCATAAACGTTAAAACTGGTACAGCCTCTCTGGAGACATCTGTCAATATACAGCAAAAACTCTAAAGCTTTACAAATTTACTTGAACTTGTTTTAGAAAACATTATAGTTGTTTTATAATTACAAAAAAACTGAAAGAATTTTAAATCACTTACAACATGTTCCATCCATGAGATAAAATATTATGGATTTCCCAAGCTGTTAAAATTAAATAAAAATTATTTCCCCAGGTCTTAGAACTTTCAAGACATGAATGTGCTTTGAGAATCTCCAAGAGGGAGCTCGAGTTCCTAGTCTTACTTTTTTCTACTATAGGTCAGGTTGATTAAAGAACAGTTTAATACAACACAGTTCATCACTCTTTGGTGCATGGCCTGATGCATTTGACAATCAAGACGGAACATCACCAAACTCTACAAGCCCCCTCAGGGCCCTTGGCACCAAGCCCCTCTCTCTCTCCCAGGCCTTGGCAAGTACTACTCTTTCTGAGCTTATCAGTTTTGCCTTTTTCTAGAATTTCATAAAAATGGAAATCTATAGAACGCAGCCTATTGAGTCTGGCTCTTTGGCTCAGCACAGTGTCTCTGAGATCCGTCCATGCTGTCGGGCTCCTTTCCATTGCTGAGCAGTAGCATGTGGGGAAGACAGACCACAACGTATTTATTCATCCACTAGGTGATAGACATGTGAGTTTTTCCCAGTTTTGGCTATTGTGAATAAAATTGCTATGAACATTTGCATGTAGGTTTCTGTGAGGACATAAGTTTTTATTTCTCTGGTTAAATATCTCAGAATTTGATTGCTGGGTAATATATTAAATATATACTTACCTTAATAAGAAACTGCCAACTGTTTTCCAAAGTGGCTTGTCATTTGACATCCCAACATCAGCACATGAGAGCTTCAGATGCACCAAGTTTCGTCCACACTTGTCACTGTCTTTTCAGCTTTAGCCGTCCCAGTGGGCGTGCAGAGCACATCACTGTGGTTTTGATTTGCATTTCCCTGATAGCTAAAGACGTGGCACATCTTCTCATGTGCATATTTGCCTCTAGTTTATTTTCTTAGGCAAAATGTTCAACTATTTCGCCCATTATGGGGAACTGTTTGCCATCTTATTATTTAATTATTTTGGGTACACACTTTTTATTAGAAATGTATTTTACAAACTTTTTCTCAAAGTCTCCAAGTTTACAGTCATTCTCATAACAATGTCTTTCAAAGAGTAGAATTTTTAATTTTGATGAAATCTAATTTATCAATTTTTTCCTATTACATTTTGTGTTTTGTGGCCATTCCAAGAATTCTTTGCCTAATAAAAACTCACAAATATTTTCCCCTATGTTTTCTTCTAAGAGTTTCCCAGCTTTAGCTCTTACTCTTAGGTCTGTGATCCCCTATGTGTTCATTTTTGTATAGCGGGTGTGGTAAAGGTCTACACGGGTTTTTCATTTGATTATGGAGATCCAGCTGTATCAGCCCTGCTTGTTGCTCGACACTGGAATACTCTGGCACCTTTGAAATGTTTCCTAGATTTACTTAATGACAAAACCTATTTACTTTTGAGCATTAATTATTATCTCACAGAAATACAGACTAGCTTTATGGTAAATGCTTTTTAAAAAGATTATTTAATAATACATTAAAATGTTAATGACACATTGTCATGTAAAAAAAAAGCTGGAACAGAAAAAGCATATGTGCATATCTGGAACGTTACGTACCAAAAAATATACACAGAGGTTACTGGGTTTGGATTATATTATGGGTAATTTTATCTCCCTTTTATATGTTTAATTGAATTTTCCTTTTTAAATGTATGTATAGATTATAATAAACATTTTGAAATTTTATTCACTAAAATTTTTGATTCAATGCTTCCTCAGAGCTATATCTTTATTTAAGCTATAATTAGTGGGGATAATCACATCAGCAAATAAAGTTGACGTGCAGCAAATCAGACAGAAAAGGGAAAAAATTCTAGTTAAAAGCACCTTACCATTTTCTAAAAGCAATGTCAGATTATATTTGACAATTTCATTGTTAAACTGAATGTTCTCAAAGGAAAAGACTCAGGGTTTTAGAGTTAAACCAAATTTTCTCAGCAGAGCACATCCCTAAATAACAAGAAGTCAATGAATGATTTAGGCATAAAAGCCCATTGTGCAATCACCCTGATTTTAATGGTGCGATCCTGGTGCTGAGGCTCCTTCCACTCACAGGGCATCCAGAACCTTCCATTGGTACCACACAGCGTACGCAAAGCATCAAGAGGTAAGAATGGTTTGATTTTTCTTTAAAGACTTTTTTCCCTAGATTTCAGTGTAGACAGATAAAAATGACAACTATTAACACTTCTATTTCTGTATCATTGCCCTGTCTCTCTTCTTCTATAAGAGAGAGAGAGTTCTGGTAGAGCAGAACTTGCCTTTTCAGGAATTTATTTGCATTCACAATATGAGTGATGCAAATGATCCTGCAAGTGCGTGTGTATGCACGTGCACGTGTGTTCTATGACCGTGGCGTTACACACCAGATTCTAAGATAGGCTGAAACACGGCAAAAATTATAATTAGTACCAAGTGGGTGTAGTATAATGAGCTAAATACGCCAAGTAGAGAAGTTGGAATTCGTTTTCAGATTCAATTTAGGTGCTGTCTGAGGCTTTGGGGTGATTTCTGATTGTTAAAACACTTAGGTTGTCTCCAAATTTTCCAAACGGTTAACAGTGCTCTACAAACCCCCAGGGCTTCCTCTGCATGCTGCACGTTTTTCTCCCTTTTTCCTCAATTGAGGTTAACATGATGTGTTTAGGGATTACAAACAAATGCCAATCTAATCTAATCTAATCTAATCTATCTCAGAGAATATTTCTGGTGGAGTTGCCTTTCCCTGTCATGTTACAAAGGTTCTTAACATGAAGAACACAGAAACATACTTAAAAATGGCTTTACAGGACTTCTCCAAGAGGTATCTGAATAAGTATAAAATGGTGACTCAAAATACTTGGTCAAGAGTATGCTGTGAGATTAGTGAGAAAAAGAAGCAATATTTTTTCAATGTTCAAAACACTCAAAAGAAATACAGCTATAACAATAAGAAATCACCTGAAAACAAGCTTCAGAAGACACGTGAATTTCAACTTTTCTACTTTGCTGTTTACCTCTGACATTATAGCCACGTGGTACTCACACCCCACTTTTTTCAAAGAATAAAAAAAATATAGCACACAGGATGCATTATAGAGTGTTGTTAATCATTTGGAAAATCAGACACAAGTAAGTATCTGTTGATAAAGAATTCCTGAAGTAAATTACAGCACATGTATACAGTGACATACCCTCCAGATATTAACTATAATGTGTTAGCAGAATACATATTGACATAAAATGTGTTGTAGATACATTTTAAGACTTAACTATATGTGAGCGGTGAGATGAGAAGTGATTTTTTTAAATTTTCTTTTATTTATCTAGAGTTTTTAAAAAACTTTGCACCCAACATTAGTAGAGACGCATCAGAATCTAAAGGCACACCTATCGGAAAGATGCTTCTGCAACAGACCATTGGCACAGCCTCGCTCCCTAAGAGGGCAGCTCCTGACCAGCATGATTTCTGCCTAAACTGTCAGCAACGTGCAGTGCAGACTATGCAAATCTGACCTCTTTCTACTACACTAACACTACCTACCTTTGTACAGTGTCTGATCTGGATTGACAGGGTGAGACTTTAGTAAATTTCTGATGAAACTACTGACAATATTGTATATGTTATTGTCAACATATGCTCTTTTAGAAAGTAAGTTTTTATGATACCCAGAAGCACGGTACCTCTAGGAAGACAAACTATGATGAGAAGCATCACTAGGGAACCCCACTACACGTTATCAGTGAAATTTCCCGTCCTGGGACGTGGAGTAACGGAGTAGTCCAGAGTGGGACTTCAGAGTTAGGTAAGCCTCAGCATGAATCCTTGCTTGGCCATTATCACTTTTGTTTATTTGGGCAAATTACTTAACCTTGATAAACTTCATCAGTTTCTATGTTTCTAGGTAAACTCAACAGTTTCCTCATCTGTTAAATGAAAATGATAAAAGGACCAACCCTACAGGGTTGTTGTGAAGACTGAGGAAAAGCAAGGGTGATGTGTGTTTCGTGCCTGCACAGCGCCCAGTGTGCTCAGCGAGTCAGGAAAAGCCACAGGTGCTGGGGTGCACACACCTGAGAACTACGCACAGACTCCAGGCACGGATTGGCCACATGTGCTTTGTGTGTAGAAGGGGAGCCAGCTCGCAAGGAGTGGGGTCGTGTCTTACAAGACGAGAAAGTGGACTAACAGCTACCACATAATTTAAAATGTTAGTAAGCAGACATCACACACACACAAAGTAAAGCCTCATCAAGTCATAAAGTTGAGAGCTCACCCGACAGAGAAAAGAGCTGGATCTCATTCCCTTGACTTCCCAGAGATGAGCATTCTCCCTTCATCTTAAGTCATTCCAACAAAAACTACTGCTTTTGGTACTATTTGGAATATATATCCAAACAGCTTTTTAGGATTTCACAGTGGACTACTTTCTTATAAGCCAGATAAATTTCCAAAACGTCTCTGAATTATCCAAAAATGAATAAAAATCTGAGAAGATTGGTAAGTAAAAAAAGGAATTAAAGTAAAGGTCATGAAATCCCATCAGCTAGTTTTGGCAGGCGCAGGCAGGTATTCAGGTTTCTCTCTGGAGCCAGAAGGCATCGCTGTCTCCTCAGTGAGTGGGATTCCAGGCAGAGAGATGGACAGACAGAAAGAACAGATTGCATTTTTTTCTTCAAATGAAAGCTTATATGCAGGGGGCCTGTCTGGACCTGAATGAAGTGCGTTCCTGTGTGTGCACATACAGCCTGAGCACCAAGCCCGCCAGGTCCCCTGGGAGGTGCACTGGAGGTCAGTCTGCACTGCCCGTCAGGTGAGCCGACAATAAAAATACCTGAGATGATCCCCAGGCCACAAGCAGGTTTCCAAGGGGAGGGGTGTCCAGGACAAAACAATATTATTACTAATAAAATTAATCATCTATTTTCAACATCTAAAAAGAACTTCTAAAAATAAAGGTAACATTTAAATCAATGACTAATTTAGTTGGCAAAGTTCTGAGTAAACAAAGTACGGTGAGACAAGACAGGTTTTTGCCTCAAAATCCACCCCCCGGAGTCCAGAAAAAGTAAATGCTTAGGTTGCACGTTGCAGTCCCCATCACTGGACACACGGTGTAGCAGCTGCCGGGGACAGCACTGTCAACGGGCTGTAAATAAGAACCACAAGAATAAGCCAAATTACCTAACTTCTAAATATGCAATTGAACTGAAAGTGTTACTTAATGGAATAAGTGAGTTAAAGCAATAAAAGAATGAAGAATGGGTCAGTGGAAGCGGGGAATGTTTGCTAAATTCATTTCAGCTCCCTGGGATTCGCTGTGCCAGCAGGTGCAGAGCACGCCACTGGGGCTCCACGTGGCAGAATCTGCAGCTCCTGAAACATCCCGTATACTTTACATAACAGTAATAGTCATACATGAAAGACTGAAAATCTCATTTTAAAATGTTACCTATTTCCCCCAAATATACTAGTCAAGACCTCTAAACTTTAGTTTAAGAAATTCTCTAACTTGACTCAGGTGTAGCTCTGGGACTTAGTATTTCTAACCTGCAAAATGGGAGCATTGGCCTAGATGCTGGGATTCTGAATCTAGACGTGAATTTCCAAACATCACATCATTGTCGTGTGGCCTGGAAAGGTCTGTGACTACTGTTCACTAAGTCCTCATATTGCTCTCACGCGGCTCCAAATAACAGACGGCTGGAAATGGGAACTGGACACCAGGGTCTGTCCTCACTAGTCTTCCAGTGGAACAACGGCAGAGAGGGAAAGGAGGCAGGTGGAAAGAGCACAAATTACAGAACTGCAGAGATAACCCAGGCCCCCTCCCACTCTGCAGGTGAAAACACTAAAATTCATAGATATTAAGCACCTTCTATCCCATAACATAGAACCTGTCAGTAGAAAATCGAAAACACTATTTTGAAGTCTTCCTTGTGTTAGCATCAGAAGCCATGTGCTGTGAGCAATGCTAATTTGCAGATTCTGTGAGTATAAAGTCACTGATCCTGGCTTATATTCTTTGGTTATTCGAAAAAGAGTGAAAACAATGTTAGAGGAAGTATGGTAGGAATTTGCAGGATTCAGTGTCTCCTTCCCCTCCTCATTAGTGGGTTCATCAAGTTTTCTGACCAAAGAATGCCTTAATCGTTATACAGCTGCTGCTGCTTCTTCTTTTTTTTTTGGTAAGGAAGACTGGCCCTGAGCTAACATCTGTTGCCAATATTCCTCTTTTTGCTTGAGGAAGGTTTTTGCTGAGCTAACATCTGTGCCCATCTTCTTCTATTTTTTGTATGGTGGGATGCCACCACGACATGGCTTGATGAGAGGTGTGTAGGTCTGGGCCTGTCCAGCCACACAAACCCTGGACCACTGAAGTGGAGTGTGTGCCCTTAACCAACACGCCCCCGGGCCGGCCCGGGGCGTACACCAGCTTCTTAAAGGACTGTGGCTGCTTTGAACCAGTGTTCTCATATTAAATCTATTTGACACAACACACGTTGGGTTAAAACTCCATTTGGGCTAGTAAAATTAATCATAATTCTTTGGTATTTCTGAACATAAATTTAAAAATGAAAACTAATATGTCTGCTCAAATCACAGAACGAGACAGAGTGCCTGATGCAAAGACAGACATCCTGAGCTCCTTCAGATTCTGGACAGAGGGCCCTGGAGCCCGGGAGGCAGGGGCGCCTGGTGAGGGCATCTTCCCCCAAGGGGTGGGGACCACTCCAATATCTTCACAATATGACTCGCTTGCAGATGAAGCCATCCGCTCTGCCTAAATACCAAGAACCACCTGAATCTCGCTAAAAGGTCAACATACTTTGATCAACCCATTTGCAGTTTCTTCACACTGTCAAAATGAGGGACAGGTAGAAAGAAAGAGCCACTTTAGAAAACAATTAAGACTTTCTCTGAATTTGTAAGATTAAGAGAAGGGTGCCTCTTATTTTTTGCTTTTCATTGCTGAAAAATATCTAAGAACCATCCAGTTGACACCTGTATGACATATACTGATAATAGCCTAATGTTTAGCAATAGATATTATTCAAAATACATATGCTGCTAACGCACACTGATATTTCCAAAAAGTACGAGCATTTCTTCTTACTGGAAAGCATTTCATGAACAGTGATTTCTGGGAAAGAAATGTTTACAAACGAGAGATTTCCTAAGTCACGTCGAAACTGTTAGGAAAAGTCAAATCAAGATTATTTGCACCTTGAATCCTCAATGAAATGCTATTTGAAATTTTTTTTAGAACACTGCTAATTAAAAGAAACCATTCTTTCAAGTTATAAAATGTAAATATGTCGGGAGACACCCCAGTGAGAGAGACGCTAAAATGATCATTGCAGGAGAGCTCACCTACTGCCCAGCCAGCTCCAGGGGGTGTTTTCCCACCTCCTGGCGGTAGCTTGAAGAAATCCCAGCACAAAGGACGCCAAGGCCCTCTTTGCCTCCTCCCCACAAGGCTCCCGCAAACCTCAGGAGAGCAGGAGGGCCGAGACTTCCACTGCGCCTGCCCTCTGAAGGCTGTTCGGCTCTCTCCTGCGGGGCTGCACTCCCCACACCCCTGCTGATTCCCCGTGTGACTACCTCAGTTCTTCCCCTCACAGCCCTGGTTAATAAATGTTTCAGTAAGCACTTATTTCAAATCCCCATTTTTCCTGTTTCAACGAGAGCTTATAAATGTATAATGTTTCAACTTGAACCTACAAATTTAAGGAGTTTAGGCCCTATCACGTCTCTAAAGTGAGGAGCTACTGAATTCTGAAGAACTGTTTTCACAAAGGATTTGAATACTGTCTTTTTTAAGGTTCTGATGTGAAGACCTTTACAAATGACAACAGCTTATCAAAAGCCTATTTAGAAACGTCTTTGTGCTGCCATTGTGGTGAATGCAGGGAGGGTTTTCCTATCTCTATTGCTTAATCTTCCCTACTGAAGATTTCCATGATGTCTTTTTGGAAATTGGGAGGGGAGAAGTTATTATTTGTCAACAGAAAACTGAATCAAGACTTTCATTCTCCTTCTGTCCCAAGAGAGGGTGGGATCGTGTCGGTCACATCAACGTCACAGGCAGCTCGTCTGTGAAGCAGGTGGCTGTGCCAGTCTCTCCAAGATGAGCAGCTCCAGGTGCAGGTCAGACCGTGGACGCCCCTCAGGCCAACGTGCAGGTGTCCAGCTGGTGATGCGGCCCCAGGGGATGCACGGAAACAGCCTCATTTCACTTGAGGTCTTCAATGACTCTCAGATCAACCAACAGAAACACTGAGGTGAAAACCGTTTCCTCTCCAAGAAAATAAGAATCTACAGAGGCCTACTATTGACCTGTCAAAGCATTGCCTCAGAACTCGAGCGATCATGCCAGTTTTGTTCATACACTATGCATATCGGTTACTGCTCTTCTTTATCTTTAACTCTTTGGGCTCTTTTCCTAAAACTCTGCAGAATGACAAACTGATGCTGTGCCACAGAATGTCAAAAACCCTGGATTGCACCCCTCATTATGAGAATAGCAAAATGCTTTTAGAATTCCCAGCTCTTTTTTTATGCCTGCCTAAACACGCCCCAAATGCCACGGAATCCTGCAGTCACTTCCTTTTCCCAACGCCACCTGCTCCTGGAACACCCACCCACGAGCTGCCAAGATCCTCCTGTCACCTCAGCCACATGCCAAGAGAGAATGCCGCCCGACACCCCCAACCTCCGAATTGCCTTGGGAATAAAGAATCAAATATACACGACTCAGACCACAACGGGGCTTGTGATGGCAAAGGCGACAGGCAGGACAGCTGGGAGGGGCTTCAGATCTCAGCCCCTGTGTGCAGACCCCAGCTGCTGCTTCTCGTCTGCACGCGATACTTATCAGAGGTACCAGGTGCCAGCAGAGAGTTCAGGCTAAGATGTAATTATTGATCCAAAAGCAGACACGGAGCTTATTCCATTCCCAACTCCATTAGAAATTCCCACGTCGGCCAGTTCCACTTCCAGCCTGAGAAAAGCTTTCTGTATGAGTGACAACTTTAGATTGTTTCAGCCTGTATGAACCTAAAAGACACAATGCTTTTTGAAGAATATAGCTAGATATTAACCCACTCTTTAAACAACTACTTCCTTCCTCTCTGCCCTGCGTTGTCAAGGCACAGTGGGTACAGAGTATTAAAGATGGGGTCACTGCTGATATGGAGATTACAATCAGCTCTGATGCCCGATTATCAGGTGATAACATTTTCTACCATTTTACTGGATTTCCTTCAGTGCCAGACTTACAGAACTGAGGCTGGAATTAGGCCCGATTCTGTTGTAGGCTCTAGTTCAAGTTGCAAACAGAGGCCTCGAGGTCAGAAACTACCGTCACTCATTGTTGTATCCCCGATACCCACATAGTCCGTAGTCCTCAGTTCACATGTGATCAATGAATGAGTGCACGGATAAGCTCATGAACGCCTGAGTGAACAGACTGACACACCTGGGAACAGACAGATGGTAGGACCTCCTGCAGCAGACACACTTGACGCTGCTGCACAGCAGGAAGCTGCTGCCTTTTCTACTGTTCACTTGACTCTTCTTTATCAATAACTTGGAGAAATTAAGGGAATTCTCACCTGAATTCAAGCTCTTAAACTGACAACAAGTAACAGGTCTTCCTATGCTTGAGCTTGGGCCTTCATGGTCTGAAACTTCCCCTGATGCTCTGGCTGGACTGCAGGTCTCGCGGAAGACCAGGCAGGCAGCCACGCCCCGGCCAACACGAGGGAAATGCATCCGGAACGTGCTGCCGTCAACTGTGAGCAGAGTTTTGTGAATTCGAGTATTTCAGGAACACAAACGCAAGCTCTCCTTTGCCTTCTGGGTTTGAATGTGCGGAATAACAGCTATCTACTTGTTCGGCTAGATTTAAAGGAGGTGAGGTCTTGCTTTATTTTTTAAAAATGACCGTTTTTACCCAAAAGTATTACTTGGTTCTTTCTAGCCAATGGTGTTACTGCACTAAATATAGGCAGCTTCCCCCACAGCTCTTCTGGAACTTAACACACTGCAGCGACTAAATCTGGAAACTTATCCCAAACTTTCTGGTGATGAAGCTCTAATTGGAATTGTCAGAACTGCAGTGGGGGCTCCCTCCCCTCCTCTTTCCCTGAGGGAACAGCTGAGTCTCCTGGAAAGTCACTCAAGGAAACTGAGTGCTTAAGACGGTTTTTTTTTTTTTGAATCTCTAGAAGGATTGCACAACCTCAAAAATTCAAATACTATTTTCCTACTGTCAGCACATTTTTCTAACTAATTGTGAAAAGATGAAAGGCCGAGTCTCAGTTGTGCTGTCACCGGAGGCAACGGGAGAGGAGTGTGGGTCCTCGCCTCGGTTGATAAAACCAGTGGAGGGGTTCCGGGGCCATTTAAAAATTATTAAAGCAACAACATAGAATGCTGAACGTTATACCCTTGAATCTTCCATAAAATGACTAAAAGTCTGTAACTGAATTAAAGCTTTTTGTCACATTTACTCTGGCAGAGGTTGGGAAATTAACCTCAACATTTGCAGGTATCTGATGTGTTAACAATACCAAGAACAATAACAAGATAACAACAGGTAACTTTTATTAGACTCTTGCCAGTGTCAGGCATTGCTAGAAAGTCCTTACAGATATTCTCACGTAATTCGGACCACAAGCTCTGATGTAGCTGTCGTGACCACAACACGTTTTTTACAGGTGAAGCCCTTGAGGCACAGAGAGGTTACTGGGCTGAAGTTGCACAGCCAGTCGTTGTAAGGCAAGGATTTAAATTAAGCAGTATGGCTCCTGGCTTTTAACAACCGGCCATGGACGCCTGGTCGAGAATAGTTAACAGTTAGTGCTATTGGAAGTTGTTAGTTATGGTCCATAACGCCCAGCCAATGCATTTAAAAAAGATATTGCATTCAATTAATTTCCTCCTTTTAATTACCTAACAGCTATGCATCTTAATTGCCTCGTAGAAGAGAAAGTATACACCCTCTTACTTACATACCTCACAGCATAGGACCAAGAACCGGGAGACTTCCGTCAGCCTCAGCTGGTTAACTTGTTCACTTATTCGTTAGTCACAACATCAAAACTGTGGCTCTCTTCCTCAACTACCATAAAAATTACTGAAACTAAGCGGTCTTTAATATTCCTTGAGCTCCAAATTCCTAGAATTCTGCAGTCTCTTGGCATGTGTTCTATCTGTTTGATAATGACTCAGATAATGAAGAATAATTCTACAGGGAGTTTCCTAGTTTAAAAGCTGTGTTTTTAAAACCCGACTAAGGAGCAGACACCTGTTCAAGGGAGAAGCAGATCTGAGGGCCAACAAAACACGTACGTGCACAGTCACCCAGTCTGAGAACACTGATTCAGAAAACTCAAATCTGTACCATGAAAATGCCTTTTAATTGTAAATTATCCCTAAAGAAGAGAAATTTAATCTTTATTACTTTGAATAGAGTTGCCATATTTAGCAAATAAATATAGAGGACACCCAGTTAAATTGGAATTTCAGATAAACAATGAATAACTTTTTAGTATTCCCATTGAGGGAGATGAGTTTTAATATGAGTATGTACCTTACTAAAATCTTTAGGGACGTACTAAAATCTAGGGACCTACTGACAATTTACTTGTTGTTTGTCTGAAACTTAAACTAGACTGGGCATCTGTATTTTATCTGGCAGCTCCTCTAGTAAATGATTCACTGGATTGAGGTGAAAACAAGAATCCAGGAGAAAATCATGAGAACTTGGGAATCTGGGGTCGCATCTGAGAACCACCAGCCTGCAGTGTCGCTGCATTCCCTCATCCCTCAGACAGATGTGCCTGTCCAACACCAAATCATCATCTATACAGAGAAAGACTCAACTGCTTTTCAGGTGACTATTCGAACATGCTACAGGCAGTCAAATCATTTAAAGAATCTTTTTCTGCAAATCGGCCCTCAGAGTTGCTGTTCGACGTCTCCTGAGGGGTTTTCCTTAATGCTCAGAATACTCGTAGAAAGGAATGGTCCATGAAAAACGATACCAAGAGCATCTGGCCACTCTGGAGGTGAGAGATGACCCTCGGAATCTGTCACTGAAAAGAGACACAGGACACCAGCTCCAAAGCACCTAAGTGTAGTCCTGAGTGACAGTGAGGAGCCCAGCTCATATAATTAGGTAATTAATGCAGAAACATACACGCCCAGGGCAGGCAAGCAACAGGCAGAAGCCGATTTGGTGAATCAAAGCCCAGCATCCACGCAAACACAGCCCACACTGCCCAGTGACGTCAGCACAAAGCACACAGCTTGTCAGGACTTTAATCTGGACAGTTAGTGAAGGGGGGTAACCAGCACCAGCAACAAAAACGCTCTGGCTCTAAGGTGGATGGGAAAGCAACAGCCAGTTACCAAAAACAGGAGAGCTGGGCAAGCCTAGAATGTTCTTTTCCTCCTTCACTTCCTGGAAAATGTCCACTTACGTCTTAGGGCCCAAATCCTGTGTCTCTCCTCTGGAGTCCTTCTCAGCCTCCCCTCCCTCCATCCGCACAGACCCCCAGTGGCCTGGTCGGTGGTTCCTTCTTAGGACCCCAGGGTACCTGCATTGACCCACAGTGCCCCCCATCACTCGTGTCTGGTTAGACTGAGCTGCAAGGCCACAGGTCTGCTCTTCCCAATGAGGCAACGACAAGCTGAGCGTGGGAAACGCTCCCCTGGAGCAGCCCTAGGCCTTCTGAATGAACGCGTGAGGATGTGAGTGGTCAGGAGACGGAGGAGAGAAATCACCAGAGGCACCCACCACAGAGTTTGATACACAAGATGTTTTGTTCAGATTCTACCCTGCTCTGCTCTGCTGCTTCACACTATGAATTTATTTTACGCATTTTATTTTTAAAAGTTTTAAGTTTCTTCTTATGGAGTTGAGACGAAATCTGACTAAAAGGCAATAAAGCATTTCTATTTACGGAGGATTTATACAAATAGAACTCCTCTCACACAAACCCTCATGAATAAATATAAATCCGCAATGTTCTGGGGGTATCCTGTCTTCTTTTCTTAGATACCATTTCCAGCTAAAATGAAAGCCCAGCGCTGTAGGACAAGCCGGACTCCACAGCCATATATAAGGGTTCAGCGTGAGTCCTCCAGAGAGAGCTCTAGGAAGCCAGGGTCTGTTGGAGTCTGGACACCCGCACACCACACAACGGGGAGGATCAGGAGCAGGTCATCCAGCGCTCTGACCGACAGTCAGTTCTGCGCTGTACATTCAGTCCTTCCACCTAGCTGGCTCTTTCTGTCTAATTCAGGATGGTGTGTTGTTTTTGAGACCATACAGAAATACCCTAACACCTGCACACATTTCCACATGCACGGCGCTCCAAGCTAATACCCCCGTGCACACAGTCCTCTCCCGCTCTTCCTCTCCCTCCCCGTCTCTCTCCCCCTCCCCCCACCCTCTCTGTCCCTCTCTCGTCTCTCCCCGTCTCTCCCCGCCTCCCTCCCTCTCTCTCAGGTGAGTGTACACCCTTGTTTAGGTTGTTCTCTAGATCTTAGATTTCTTCCCACTTCCTCTCCTCCCACACACATGCATCACTGGTCTCCAACAGGACCCTTGCAAAAGACTTCCTTGAATACATCCCTCATTATTTTCATTAGAACCAATACTTTAGACTGTATTAGCAAACATTTGCTTGTGTATTCTAATAATTTTAGATATGCTTACTTCTTCTTTCCATCTCTATTATCTTAACTTCACAGGCAAAGGCTTTCTCCTCTACTGTGCTTTTTCTCTCCCTTAAAATCAGAGTATATGGCTGTGTACCTAACAAATGCTCAAGGAATAAGCATTTGAGTGATAAATGACTAAATTGAGACAAATTGAGGTTAAAAGTCAAGGATTCCAGGATTTTACCACAAATGCATCGTCTTGACACTCAAGGCAGGTCTCACTTCTGCCCAGTAATAGCCACTACATACCTCGGAAGCCAGACCACCACGCTGTGGATTTGTTTTTATTGCTTCCTGAATGTTTACCCTTAGGAAGGTTTTGCCTGTCCAATTATTTCCCCCGGATTTTAGTTTACATCAATTCAAGAGAATCTGAATTCTATAATTACTTTTCCATATTGAGGAACATTTTCTATATTTTTAATCCCAGTTGCAAGAATAACACTTCTTTATTTAGAATCACTAGCAAATTATAGTCGCATATAGATAAACTGCTATTATAGGCCATACACGAAAATACTTTGCTGGGTGGATGAGTTGGGGAATAAAGAATAGACTGTGGGCTCTGAGAGAAGTATCATTTAATCCTTTAAATACTGCTAAATGTACGGAGGAAGTGGGGAACTAAGATGCCCCCGTTCCCACCAGACACAAGATGGGAGGTGCGAACTCTCCTTTTAGCACTTCTTTTAATGTAGCCTCAAGCTGTCATCTTGTAGCCAGTTCTTATTGCTATTTACGGCCAGCTGTGTAACGTTTGCTCACATGGGAGTCATCACAGGTAACCTAAAGGTTTGCAGGTGAAGCATGATCACAAGATACAAAGTTGCTAAAATTACCATGCCACGCGTTGTATTTATTTTACTTATTTGCTTTTATTCCAACAAGATCTCAAAGCCTTCCCATGAAATTTGTTGGAAAAGGATAGTAGAAAAATAATAGAACCAAAGGTAAAAATCCACAGAAAGTGTATTTCAACTGTTTCTGTGCTTTTTACTTCACATGCCCTTTTTCTCAACAATAGAGCAGTTAGACAAGGAGGTTTGAACTCAATCTGCTTCCTTTGATCTGTGATCTACTTTGGTGAAAGTAAGAATGGAAACAGGGGTAAGCAATTGAAAGTGACAGCTCTTTAATTCTGCTTTTCTAGCTATATGGTGTAATTGTGTTCGAAGAGATCATATGTATTTTGGATTCAAAAGCATCTTAAGAAAAATGAATAAACCATATTAAGAATTGCATTTAAAAGTTGAACCACACATTTATTGAAATAATTCAAATGTAATTGAATACTGTCTTTTAAAATGCATATTTTATGATTATAGAAATGATGGCCAAATAGCTGCAAATTACAGCGCCCCCGCAAAAAAAACCTACAGAAAAAGGTCGCGGCAGCTGTAAATATTTACATGACATGTATAGCTTGTCCTTCCTCCATTACATCTTGATACACCGGTTTCAAACATCCATTGTGCTAACACTAACACCATAACAGTTTAAGTGAAAAGTCACAAGTACGTTCTGCTGAAATTTTAGTCAAAGTCTCCACAGCAACTAATAGAGGGAAAAGTCTTTTGGGGTCAAGGGAAACAATTTTAGTGCTCTGACAACTCCACCGTCCATTTCCTTCAATACCACGATGGCGCGTTTCTGACCATTAGCGAAGTGGCTCTGCTGACTGTGACAGAGCGCTGGGCACACAGAAGGGGACCAGCACACGACGCTCACTGAATCTCCACCGCTACATAGACTCGTCTTCCAGAATCCAGATGACTCTAAAGAGTCGGGATGTTTGGTGAAAGAAATACATATTCTGAGTACTTTTAATTCCTAAAATATTTTGAGGAATATCCTATTTTAATATATGCAAATTCAACTAAAATAACTGAAAGATATTCCTGCTTTCATTGTCTCTCTAGGAAGGGATCTGGCAAAAAGTTTCCTTGACTCATCATCAGTGTGATACTGCAGAAGCTGAGAAAGGAAGCATTTCACTTTCCATCATGTTGGGAGTGGTACCGATTTAGGACAAGTCTGTCAGACATTACCCAGCTTCCACTGCTGGCCTATCTAGAAGATTGGATAGATTCCCACATTACACATGAAATTCCAAATCACAAATTATGTTTTCAACTTTATATGTAGGCACAATATTAAAGTAAGACATTTCAAAGACATCTTTGAATAGTTAAGAGAGAGCAATCAAATAGTTATAAAGACTTTTTAGGTCAACATATTTAATAGTTTGACAAACATAGCTAAATGTTTACTTCTCATTAAATGTCCCTTCAGAAACATTACAGTAGAAATATTAAGGCCAAGAGACTAAGAATTTCACTGGGTTACAAGTTTCTGTTTACTAAATTGATGCAGCACCACAAGAGAAGATCAACTGTTAGTGACCACTTAGCTAAATTAAATAACCTCTGTATGAACACATGCAGCCAGAATCCAGACTGCGTTCTTCTCCATTTTATAACAACGTGGTAGCCTCTACAACCCGTACCTGTATTATTATTTAACTTTTTCTTTAATCTGAATTCTAAAGAGAAGTAATTTTGCATATTGTTCTACTGAGCAAAGACACACACATATGGAAATGAAAACTGACGTCTTTGGTACACTCATTGCCTCAACAGCCCAGCAAGAGATAAAAATCAAGGTCGCTATTATCGATATTACCTTGAGCATCTATGAAATAATTATCTCAAAATCTAAATTGTGCAAAGTAACTCTGCTAATCCTTGAGTTTCTAGCTTCTCTACTCTCATGAAAAGATCCACAAAAACTGAAGCAACTGTCACTGGATTAGTTAAGGAACAGGATATTGGCTCACATGATGACTGCGTGAGGGTTAGACACTAACAAGGGAAGAGGCTGAGACCAGGAGATATCTCATGGCTTTTATCAAGAAAGAGGGTGGTGAATGTACATTTCTAAGTGCAGAACTTTTTAATTCTAAGCGAGAATTTGACAGGGAGAAGGGACTACAGTCCATGGGAAAAGAGGGTCTTTACGTTAGCTTATTGTCAGGAAATAGTAGAACTGCTTTGATTTATTTGATTTACTCTGAGAGCATTCCCACGCATCCTCTTGTATGTGTGGCATGAGTCTTGAAGAGTTTTGGTGGTAGACACGTGTAGCTTGCCCTCGCGGTTGCCCCTTCAGAGAGGCAGAGACGGTTTGCCGGGGCTGCAGGGCTGTGTGACCCATTTGCCATCTTAAGCCTTCAGGCTAATGACCACTGGCCTCCTGGGCCCAGGCTCTGCGTTCACCCATTTCTGATGTAGAGCAGATTTCGTGTGGTAGCCAATAAACCAGAAGAATCCAATTTGGCCTTTGAATGCAAAGAAAATGAAGAAGCCAGTTTTAATGGTAAAAAATTGTTGTCTGTCCAAATAAGTTGGCCAAAATTAATACGTGAATACATTTAAAATCATTCATCTTTGCATGTGTGAACAATTAAAAATGCATTACTGCATTGTTCTTCATTTATTCACCAAACTTAAGCTTAAACTACAGAGGATAGGTGAGAATTATTTTCCTATCTTATCTTTCACATATTCCAGTTTCAAATATGAACATTTTTACTTGAACTGGAAAAACAAATGTTTTGGCAGAGTCAGAAACAATTTAGAAATGACTTCTGCACTCAAAGTCCTTAGAGAGTTGTTTTTTTTATTTAAGATTTTATTTTTCCTTTTTCTCCCCAAAGCCCCCTGGTACATCGTTGTGTATTTTTAGCTGTGGGTCCCTCTAGTTGTGGCATGTAGGACACCGCCTCAGCATGGCTTGATGAGTACTGCCATGTCCACGCCCAGGATTCGAACCGGCGAAATCCTGGGCTGCCAATGCAGAGCACGCAAACTTAACCGCTCGGCCACAGGCTGGTCCCCTCAGAGAGTTTTTGAAGAGTTGAGTCAGAACTGATAAAATGCTGACAGAGGGTAGTTTGCAAAATGGGCCATTACGTAATAACAACAAAGACGGGAAGTGCCCTGAGGAGTAGGTTGGAGTGATGGAACAATCTTTCTGTTGATTCAATGAGACTTCATGTAGCAGCTGTCATTTAAATTGTTCCTGGAAGGACGGAACAGTAGAAAATTGGGGCAAATTCCTCTGCAAAAAATGCACATATGTTCCTATATACACTATTTTACATAATTCCTGAGGTTTCAGGACTTCCCGAAACCTATACTGGGCCCCAAATGCGTAGCTTATTTGTTAGTTAAAAAGAATAGTGGAAAATAAGGGGAGAAAAGTAGGTTAGGGACAGAATTTTGGAGAGCTTACAATGCAAAGCTAAGGTGTTTCTACTTTGATCAGTTTTGGCAATAGAGAACCATAAAAGTTTGGTGACAGGGTCCTATCTGAGTGTAGCTGTGCTCTTTTGGACACAATACACTGCCTCTCTGTTCTGGTAAATGAGAAAATACTTGTGTTTCTCTTGAAAAATATGGTAAGCATCCTCCAAGATGACCACCGACAATCCACATCTCTGCCATTCAGGCCGAGTGGAGCCCCTTCCACGTGAACCAGGGCGGGACTGTGTGACCAGCGGAGCACGAAGGAGGTGATGGGGTGTGATTTCCAAGTCTAGGTCATCCAGGCATTGGCACCTCTGCCTTGATTTCTCACACCGCTTGCTCTGGGGGAAGAGCTGCCGAGTTGTGAGGTCACTCAAGCAGCCCCACAGAGAGACACAGAGGTAGAGGAGACAACTTTTTAGCACCCGCCTGCCAGCCATGGAAGTGAGTCACGTTAGAAGTGGATCCTAACAGCCCTGGTCAAGGCTTAGTTGAGTGAAGCACCAGCTGACGGCCGACTGCAGCCTCGCGGGAGGAGCCAAGCATGAAGGACCCTCCTGTGGCTGCTCCTCTGTCTCACACACGCCCCTCACACTCTTCTCAAACCAACGCCCCTCAGGAGCCAGGAGGGGTAATACAGTTTGCAGTTGTTTCAGGGCACTAAGTTTTGGGGTAGTTTACGTGCGTGAAGCAATGGGTGACTAACACAGAGGTCCTGGCCATCAACTCAGCTGAGAGCTCTACTGGGCAAAACATAGCTCAGAAAATGAGAGCAACCGTGCTTCCACGTGCAACACTGGGAGATGTTCCAGTACAGCTGGAATAACGCTGTGTGATAAATTACTCACATCGCGTTGTAGACGATCATCTAAAGATACAGAAATGGCCGGCCAGGAACCATCAGCTTCACCTCGGAGAAGCAGCAGAGACAGGACACGGAAGCTAACTGTCCGTTTCTGAGTTTCCGCTCTGCCACCTGTGTGGGTGATCCACTTCACACTGGGGTGAGCGGTGCAGCTGTCCCACCCACCCTCCCTCATCCCGGATCCGTGGGAGTAACCAGATTCAAAGGAGCAGCTGTGCATATAGCCAAAAACAAATATAAAGAGCACCTAGGGAAAAGAACATGGAATTTCAGGACCCGGGTTCAAATCTCAGCTCTACCCTTCCTATTTACATGACACTGGACAAGGCACTCTGTCAGAATGTCAGTTTATTATTTCTCTCTTCACAAAATTGGGGAATAAACATGAGACTTCAATAAGATAGTGCACAAGACAGTGCCCAGCACACTGCCTGGCACAGAGCAGCCTCTGAAAGGATGTTACTTGACTCTAAGTTGTTTTAGTTCTGTTGGGTTGCAAGCTGGCAGAGGTACTTTACTATCAAGTGCAGATGAGCTGCAGAACTTTGAAACTGAGTAGACTGAAGGAACCCATTCTTGCTTGGAGATATTGACAAAGACAGTTCAAGTCATGGAATTAAAATATTTATAAAAATAACAAATGCCACATGAATGCCTTTCATATGTCAGGCATTTTACATTCCTTTTTTTTTTTTTAAGGAAGATTGGCCCTGAGCTAACTACTGCCAATACTCCTCTTTTTGCTGAGGAAGACTGGCCCTGAGCTAACATCCATGCCCATCTTCCTCTACTTTATATGTGGGATACCTACCACAGCATGGCTTTTGCCAAGAGGTGCCATGTCCATACCCGGGATCTGAACCAGCGAACCCCGGGCCAACGAGAAGTCGAGGGTGCGAACTTAACTGCTGTGCCACCAAGCTGGCCTCTACATTCTTTAGTTCACTTAGTCTTCACAATAACCCTGTGTCTGCTTCCAAAATGAGGAAACAAGACTGAATAGTCATGTGCAAACTGGCAAACCCAAGTCTACCGGCCGCAGAATCAGGAGTGCATCTCACTAGAGAAAACTTCTAGAACAAAGGTAAAAAGAGAATCTTGTAAAGAAATCATAGGAAATAGAAGAAGATAGACACACATTACAATGAGGAACAAAGAAGTCAAGAAGGAAAAAGATAAAAAATCAGAAATGTGTAAGTGGAGACAGAGATGAAGCAAGAGAAATAACTGAGAAGCAACTTAAGGAAATGCCCTTGATAAAGTTACCAATTCACTCCCTTTAAAGCTGACTAATACATAGAAATTATGTTTTAAATCCTGATTTTTGTGATAACTTACTGAAACCCTAACGATGTGTGACTGGACAAGCAGCTTATCCTCACCAAGACACAGTCTTCTTGTCTGCAAAACGGAGCGATGACTGAAGGGCTCAACCTTTGACAAGTCAGCTTACATAAAATCCTCACTACAGTGCCTGAGACAGGGCATGTGCTTAAAACTTGATTCATATTAAATACTATCTATGGTGCGTTTATTCAAATAAATCTACGAAATAAATTTACATATATATGCACTTACGTAGACATTATATATATTATACATAATATACATATGTATAACAATTTAACATGAAACGCTTTTAGTTTCAATTTTACTTGCATACCAACAATTCACCCGCATAGTATACTATATAACAATTCTATCTGATTCAATTCAATGAAATTCTTGACTCACTAAGATAGAAATAGTATGGAAATGAAAAGTCTTAGAAAGTAAAAAAGGTTCCAAAGCTTTATCTATGTCTATATATTCAAATAACACAAACATATTTCAAATAACATAATACTCACTGGAACTTTTTCTCTTCTTTTATTTAAACAATGACTAGGAAAGATATTTCATCAAATCAGGTAATATTTTCCCACAGTAAACATATTGTAAACCTATATTTTTTGAGAGCTAATTCTAGCCACATTAAAATAATAACCAAAAACCCCCACAACTACAAAATACTGTAATAAAAGTTATTGAAATTACATATGAATTTTATAAAACTATAAAATGTTTGAAAAACCCTGATTACATTAGAAACACATTGTGCTATTTATATACAACACGTAAGTATGACACTCTTCTATATTATAAAGTAAATATAAAATGTATGTTAGCTATCAATATCAAACATTTAATAACATTTTCTTGCTCTTTTAGGATGTAAAAGTCTTTTAAATAATTTCGATAAGTTAAACAACACTGAAAAGCTTCCTAGATAAGATTAAACTATTTTCTTTTCTTTGTTGACTTTCCCTGTAGAAAGCAAAATAATTCCAAATCATTAAAAACTCAGAGCTGTGCGTTTTAAAAAGTAGCCTGCAATTCTCAACTGTCCCCGCAGAGGGAGAACTCACGCATGGGTAAGCGGCCGGACGCAGTGAAGGAAGGAGCTGAAATTTAGACACAGACATGTATCTGGAGGTGCGGGTACTGTCACTTACAGAAACAGCTGTTCAGTATCTCATATTACATCTAGAATATGTCATGGAAAAGAAAGTCTCTCTGTAGTCAGCCTCCTTTCCACTCTGTTCTCCTGTTTTGGGATTCACTAATTAGATGTATTCCTCTTTATCTGTACCTAACATGTTCCTGAAAATATGTTGGATTGTGAGGTGCGAGCCTGTCTTCCAATATTTTACATGGGAAAAACTAATAAAGCATTCCCATCCCTCCAAAAAACCCAATCAATTTCACCAAATATGACTAAAACCCTCTTAAATATACAAAACAATCCACCAAGGATTCCTACATAATGAAGAGTTTGGGACACCAATTACCTAACTATTTAACGCTTACTGAACTCATTAGTAGGTATTTGCCTGAAGTTGGCAAGGACACCCTAAATCATCGAATATTAAGTTTTCTCCTATGCTGCAGCCAACATGCTGTAATGTGCATGTACGTAATCTGTCAGAATATGTTGGGAAGACAAACAGCCTACCCTCCTCACAAGCTCTTCCACTTGCATATGAGCATTTACACGTAATAATGTGGGAAGACAGTGATGATCACGCCCAACAGTGAAGAAGGCAGACTCAGGCTCCCTCTCACTGGGGGAACAGCTGAGATGCACCCACAGCACACGCCACATCCTTCCATCTTTACTTGCAAACGACTTAGACATTTTGCTGCCAACAGCTGCAAATTTGTTACAGGGGGGTATAGGCTGTGAATTTTCTGTAACTGTTTTTTGAAATTCAATATAAGTTATAAGTTAAAATGTCACACACTAAGAATATTATTTCTTTATTAATAACAGTTGACTGTTCCCTCTCCACCCACTCCTAGCTGGGTTGGGTTTTAGGGAAGAATTGCTAGTTGTCCCCTAATATCCATTCTTTTTCTCTTTCATTGTAAGACAACTTATCATTTTAGCTGGGCACATGACGGCTTGGAACGAAGACTATATTTCCAAACTCCCTTTGCACTTGGTGTGGCCGTGTTGCCACTTCCTGGTCCAGGGTATGCATGCAGATGGACTAGATACAAGTTCTGGGAATTTGTCTTCAGAGGTGAGGGTGAGTCCTGCGTTCTTCCCTTCCTCCTTCCTGCTGGCTCGACGCGGACATCATAACGATGCAGCAGCTAACCTGGACCTTGAGTGACCTTGGGAAAGAAAGCTACACATGAGGAGTGACAGGATAGGAGTGGCCTCAGCTCCTGACATTGTGAGGACCTCACGCCTCCTAGATGGGTCCCTGTACCCTCCTCGGACTTGAGAGAGAAATAAACTTTGATCTTGTTACTTGGGGTATTTTGTTTTTATTATTACTTTCAGGCAATTCTAATCCCAAATGACGTGGTGTCCCTTCTTTGTGCACCAGACATCCTGGGCTTAAGCTTAACCTAGAGCTTCCTGCAGGCTACTGTGACTCCCTGTGTGTCTGGATAAGTTCCTCAGGGGCAGGGACTGTGACAACTCTGTAACCCCCTAGTAAACACTACAGACTTCACAAACGTTTAAAAAGACTCGTTATGCATGATACTGAGTATATCATTGGGTCCTGTTCATCAAAACCTGTCAGTTTCAACACTAAAAGCCCCTACAACAGCATTCTAAGAGCTTCTAATATATTTGTATTAAAATAAGAATTTCTTTAGATACACAAATAGTTTCAACAGAAGGAAACAAATTTATTAAGTTTTTTTTTTTTTAAAAAGATAGTCTCACATTTAAAGCCTTCTTGCGTGAAGAATTAAGCGACAATTTCAATCCAAGGTGAGGCAGCTCTTTATGCTGTAAGACGTGCAAGATCATTAACCTGTATGTGTCTGTGCACATGTTTCTACAAGTGGAGCCAACTCAGAGGGGACCAAGTCATCTGCTCCATCAAATTCACTACAACCTGAATTAGACAAAGGATCTGGAATCGCTGGGAATGAAAAGAGAACAGCTTCAGCACTTAGAACAGTCTCACACTCACTGGGTACTCAGCAACAGCACGTTGAGAGAGTGGCTATTAATCTAACAGGTTTTCCTTTCACCAAAGGATGCTTGTGCACCAAAAGACGTTATGATGAGAATGCTGGAGCCCTTGCTTCTGCTGCAAGAATGATAATGATAAACGTTCCCTACTATTTATTCAGTGCTTATCCCTCATCAGGCACCATTATAGGATCTCCACATACAACTATCTCATTTAATTTCAGCAAGAGCCCCATGGCACCTGTATCATCATCATGAGATGAGGAAAATGGGAACGTGAGGCCAAGTACTGTGCACAAGTTCACCCTGTGAGCAGTGCTTCTGAGTACTTACCACGTGCTAGGCACTCCAAAATGGGTTTACATGCACTGACTCATTTAAACATCGTAACAGTACTGCTCCTAGGGGGTGTTAGCACCCTCACTTCACAGACGGGGAAACCGAGGCAGGGTGAAGGTAGGTAACGCACCTGACATCACACCGTCAGTGAGGAGCCAAGCTGAGACCAAACTATCACAACAGCAGAGATGGCTCCTTTCACTGCTGGGTTGTGCTGTGCTCAGCAGTCATGTAGACTATTTGAAAAGGATTCTGCAATGTGGACATTTTATTATTTCCAGTGCCTCCAAAGAGGGTAGGAGAAATGGTCTGCGGAGGGCGCAACTTGCAACACAGAAAAGCAATATATTATTAGTAGCAATGTTTGATTGATTGCCATGTTATATTAATAAGAGTAAAAATCATATGCAGAACTCTCTTTGAGACACTATTTCAGGTAAATATAATTACTGTTATTTTCAAATAGAAAACAGGCTCAGGAGGATGAGAGACTCGTCATGGAAGGAATGGGACCGGGATTCGAACCCTAGTTTTCGGTCCCTAGGCCTAAGGAGTAATTTTCACCGGTTCTCAAACTGATGGAGGATGTGGTGCAGCTCAGCACAGAGATAAAAGGTAGTGGAAGAACAAACTTGAACAAGTCATGCTTCTATCCTCAAGGATCCCACAAGACAATGGGGATATCACATCAGGACCCAGGACCTGGGCCAAGTATGCAAATTCACAAGTCTATGTGGGACAAAACTACAACAAACTCGATTTCCAAGACATTTTAAACATAAATCTGACCACTCTCATCCCCCTGCAAAGACACATCACCCACGCGCTGTCCCCGAGAGCCAGGAACACAGACAGCAAGGAGAACGAGAGAGCAGACGGATTTCAGTGACTTTCCAGCTTCTTTAGTCAGAGTATCAAGGTGAAATAATTTTTCAGAATATTAGGTCAATAGCCATTCAAATCACTCACAAAATCCAAAATTAACATTTTGATTATGCCCTGTTTTGTATCACCTATCCCACAGCTCCTCTCAAATAAAACACGTAAAGGGTTTTCTGTAAGAGTCAACCTAGAATCTGCACAGGTCTTTATATATGACAAAACAGTTTCACCTGCTTTTCCTCCTTTAATTTTTTTTATCTGATCCAAACTCTAAAAACAAAAAAGTCAAGTAAACACAGCAACTGTTAGTGACTTCACTTGCTGACCAAGGTTTGTGTTGACTCTATTTATAAAGGAATCTCAAATATAATCACAGTTAAATATGTAAATCAAATTCTAAATCAAAGACCACAAATACTTCTCTTTTTTTTAAAGATTGGCACCTGAGCTGACATCTGTTGCCTATCTTCTTCTTTTTTGTTCTTCTTTTTCTCCCCAAAGCCCCCAGCACGTAGTTGTATTCTCTAGCTGTAGGTTCTCCTGGCTCTGCTGCGTGGGACGCCGCCTCGGCACGGCCTGATGAGCGGTGCTAGGTCCACTCCCAGAATCCTAAGTGGTGAAACTCTGGGCTGCCAAAGTGGAGGGTGAACATAACCACTCGGCCACACGCTTGTAACTGCACAAACACTCACAAACCCAATTTCACTCCAAATTTATATCAATATTTTCATCCTATGAGTTCAAACGTGAATTAATGCAACAAGTAAATTTTTCGGCATGACATTATATGAGAGTCATAAAGTTTGCCCCTCTCTCACACCACAACTCTGGTGCGTCGACGTGGGTGGGAATTGTCTTGTCCCCTCCTGGTACTGTCTGTCTAGCCAGCAGGTCATCTAACGAGCCGGCGGGGACTTGCGGCCGATGACTGCGAATGTTCATCCCACTTGGGTCTACTTTCTATCATCCATTACAACCTTCAGCAGCATTCTGAAATACAGAGCAGAAGTCGGGTTGAAATGCTCAATTCTTCCCTTTGGGGGAGATGATCCTCCCAGTCGAACAGTGCTCTCTCTATTGCTAAACCCAAAGGTCGGTGTTCAGTCCCTGGCTGCTCACTCTCTTCCCTGAGACTCTCTTCTCCTGGCTTCCAGGATGCCATGCTCTGCAGCTCCTCCTGCTTCCAGCCTCTAAAGGATGGACCCCAGGGCTCACCCCTAGGAGCACGCTCTCCACCACCCAGGTCCTCATCCTGCAAATGCCTCCAGCTCGGGTGCCGCCTTCCACTCTGGGTTTGTGTGTGTGACTGCCCGTTCTACTGCTCCATCGATGAGGTCCAACCAGCGACTCAGATTCACGTGCCCAACATCGGTCTCCTGAGGGTCCACCCTCCCCCCACACACAAAATCCGTCTCCTATTTCAGTAAAGGGAAACTCCATTTTTATATTTGTTCAGACCAAAGAAAAACCTTAGTCATTTTTTAATTTTTCTGAGGAAGATTAGCCCTCAGCTAACTACTGCCAATCCTCCTCTTTTTGCTGAGGAAGACTGGCCCTGAGCTAATATCCGCTCCCATCTCGCTCTACTTTATATGTGGGATGCCTACCACAGCATGGCTTTTGCCAAGTAGTGCCATGTCCGCACCCGAGATCTGAACTAGGGAACCCCAGGCCACTGAGAAGCAGAACGTGCGAACTTAACCACTGCACCACTGGGCTGGCTCCAAAAACCTTAGTCATTTTGTCTCTTTTTTTCTCACACTCTCTATTTTATCTGTAAGGACATGCTTTCAGCTCTACTTGCAAAATACATCCAGAATCCAACAAATTTTTAAAAGCTACACTATGACTTCCATCATCAAAGTCTTTACCTCTCAGGATATTACTGCAATGGCCCCCACGTGATGTCCTGCGTCTGCCCCAGAGCCCCTGTAGTGCTCAGCACCACAGCGATGGGGTTAAAATGTGCCTCAGGTCCTGTGCCTTCTCTGGCCGAACTGTGCAATGCCTCCTCTTCACACAGCGAAATCCAAGGCCCTCCAGTGGCCAACAGGGATCTGACTGGGGACCTCTGTGGCCTCACCTGCTACCCCGCCCCCTGATTCCACTGCAGCACACAGCTCCTTGGTGTTTCCGGATGAGTCCAGGCCCAGCTCCCCTTCCTGGACGTGCGTCTGCTGGTCTCTCAGCAGAATGGCTCACACTCACAGTTCATTCAGGTTTTTACTGAAATGGTACTTTCTTAGTTAAGTCCTTTCCTGTCCACCTTACATATTATTGCAACACCTCACAGTAACATTTCCTCCCCCATTCTCCTCTCTATTTTTCTCCACACCAATTTTTAAAAGTTTAGTAAACTATATTTTATCTATTTATCATGACTCTCCTCCATGGAAAGTACGCAACAGAAAGGGATTTTTATCCGTCTCCTTTAGTGCTGTATCCTTCGAATTGAGAACTGTTCCTGACACACAGTAAGTGCTCCTAAATATGCTTTCAATAAAGGAATGGATGTCACCACAGTAATGCACTGTGCACATCCACCATGCTAATTTCTTTTTACCCTTTCTCTATTTTAGTGTCCGTTTTCCATTTTGTGTGATATTTTTGATGATAGAAAATAACAGATTTTGTCTTTTTCACGTCTGATTGGAAAGATGGGAAGAACCACATGTACGGAGGTGCGCTCTGCCGTCTCAGGAAGTGAAGTGCAGCGTCAGCCATGCACCACTCGTTCACAAAAGCCTAGTTATTACCACCACCACTGCTCCGACTGGAAACGTATCTCAGCCTTCATGTGCTCCCATTAGAATGAAATTAAGTGTTGATAATGGAATCAAAATATTGGAACATTAACATGGGCTAAAAATGGTGATAAACACTAAGAGAGGGAGATGGCGGCCTGCTCTCTTACAGAAGTCCTGGGGAACATGCTCATCTCGGCCCACGTCCACAGCAACAGGACCACACTGTGGAGGGCGTGCTGGCAGGTGCACTTTTCTCAAGAGGGAATCTTCTAAAGATTGAATGTGCTCAACTCAGTTAGTAAATCCAAATACTCTGGTTAAGTCCATGAACACATCAGCTTTCCTCACTAGGGCAGGAACGATCAGGGCTCCCACTGTCCAACAACGCTCAGGGTCCCATGCCATCGGCATACACTTGCCAAGTGGCCATCAAGTGTGTTTTACTTTTCTCATAATAGACATTTGAGAAGGATTTTAACTGTCATCCACATCATATCATGATCTACTTTGCATTCACATAAATGTACAACTAATGCTTCAAACTTCAGCAGATCGTTCTTCTTTCAAATACAGTTAAAATAACTCTGCGGAGAGAAGCCCATCTAGAACGAGAGCTTCAGACCTCCAAGAATCCTGTTCTCCATAAAAGCAATGAGAACACTGGAAAAACTTGTCAAAATCAACGTTTTCAGAACTCTGGAAATTAACACAGCTTGCAACAAGCCAAGGAGCAATTATTCAAGAAAAATAGCTGAATCTTGGCGAGGATGGCATGCTCCACAGCATTTTCATGTGCCCTGCTCCCATTCCTCTCGCCCTAGCTTCACAGCACCTTCAAAAACAGCCGCCCCAGAGCAAAAGTATCTGTAAAAACCAGGAGCCTAGAAGTTAGTTTCTTCACTAGCAAAGGAAGAGCAAACTAAACTAAAAGCAAGCAGAAGGAAGGAAAAAAGAAAAACAGCAGCAGAAATAAATGAAATGGGGAGTAGAAAAAAAAATATTGCCCTGACACCAAAAACAAACATGACCCCCCCAAGATACACAGACCAATACCCCTTATGAATATATATGCAAAAGTCATCAACAAATTACTAACAAAATGAATCCAGCAACATATAAAAAAGATCATATACCACAACCAAGTGTAATATCACATGAATGTGAGGTTGGCTTAACATTTGAAATTCAATTAATGTAATATACCACGTTAACAGAATAAAGGACAAAAACCCCATGGTCCTCCAAATTGATGCAGGTAAAGCAGTTGACAAAATCCAAAACCTTTCATGATAAAAAAAACCCTCAGTAAACTAGAAATAAAAGGGAATTTTCTGAATCTGATAAATGTCATCTATGAAAAAGCCACAGCTAATTCCACACTTAATGGAGAAAGACTGAGTTCTTCTCCCAAGACAGGAACAAGACTAGGCTGTCTGCTCTTACCATGTATGTTCAAGATTGTACTGGAGGAGCCAGTCTGGGCAATTAGGCAAGAAAAACAAGTAAAAGCCATCCAGAAAAGATGGAGAGGAATACAGAAAACTATTTCTATTTGTAGACAATATGATCTTCTATACAGAAAATCTAAGGGAGCCATAAAAACTTCTTAGAACTAATAAATGAGCTCAGCAAGGGTGCAGGATACAAAATCAACATAGAAAAATCAATTGTATTTTTATACTCTAGCAATCAAAAATCTGACTCAATAATAAAGAGAGACATTATTTAAAAACAGGCAGAGAATCTGATTAGACACTTTTCCAAAGAAGATACACAATGGCCAATAAGCACACAAAAAGATTCTCAATTTCATTACTCATTAGAGATCTGCCCATCAAAACCACAATGATATAACACTTCATACCCACCACGATAGCTAAAATAAAAAAGAGGGACAACAACAAGGCAAGGATGAGGGGAAATCGGAAACCACATTCATTGCCTGTGGGATCATAAACAGTACAAACTCTTTGGAAAACAGTTTGCCAGCCTGTAAAATGTTGAACACAGACTTAATCATATGACCCAGCTACTACGCTACTATTTCTATAGCCACAAGAACTGAAAACACATGCTCACACAAAACCCTTGCACACGAATGTTCATCGCAACATTATTCATAACAGCCAAAAAGTGGAAACAATCCAAATTTCCATCAACTCATGAACGGCTACACAAAAGTGATCTATTCATACAATGGAATATTATCCAGCAATGAAAGGGGCTGAGGTGCTGATGTCACATGATACAACGTGGGTGAACCTCGAAAACTTATGCCAAGTGAAAGAAGCCAATAGCAAAAGATCACACCTTGTATAATTCCATTTATGTGAAATGCCAAAATTCAGCAAAACTGTAGAGACAGAAATCAGTGGTCACCAAGGGTTGGGCGTAGGGGTCCATGGGAAGTGACTGCTAATAGGTATGGATTTTCTTTCTTGGGTGATGAAAATGTTCCACAACTACATAGTGGTGGGAGTTGCACAACTTTATGAATATACTAAAACCCACTGAATTGTACACTTTAACTTGATGAATTTATGCTATGTAAGTTATAGCTCATATTTCTGTTATAAAAAAATAGTGCCAGGACGGGGCTTTACTGCAACTAACATTTGAAATGAAGGAGAAATGGAGGCAAGAAGGAAAATGGTGGACCTAGGTTTACAAAGGTCATTGCTCTCTCCTTAGGCAAACTGCCTCCCTCTCTCCTGGAGTCTCAGGGTGTTCAGTTCATGCTTTCATATAACAATCACATTATATGGCCACCACATGTTCCCGTGTCTGTATTCCCCATTACTCTAGGTATTTGCCAGAGTCTCATATTCTGTCTTGTTCTACCTATAGAGCCATGGCATTTAGCACAATCCACATACACACTGCACATTCAATAGATAGTTGGTGAATAAAAGGATTAGGTTAGAATAATCAGAATTAAAGTAAAAGTATTCTAAACCCTGAACTTATTATAAATCTCATGCTTAGTATGAGATAATATTTATAAATTACATTGCTGCTTTTCTCAGACAAAGAATAGCGTTTGAAGCTTTGTTAGATGTCTCCAAATAGGCATAAGTGACACTGGGATTATTTCTAGACACTCTAAATATATCTACTTGGCCAAATATATAAGTATTATTGCACCCCTATATAGAGAGAGTCACAGTGCTTGAAAAGACCTTAAGAGTCATTGGGATAAAATTCACCTGAGTAATGCTTAAGAAACCAAGACTAAAACAGTGGTTTGCACACATCACCTACATGGGTGTAGAGAGAGGTATAAGGGAAACACAAGTGTCTTGGTTTTCAATCCAGTGGTGCCTTTGCAAAACACACCCTAAGACCAAATTACCCTGGAACGCATGCTTTCATAAAATGTGTGCTTGCAACATACAATTTAACTTAATACTTCTAATTTATTGCCTTAGCCATAAAACCAAAATTTAACAGACCAATCTTTTCTTAGATGTAATTTGGATCATGTGACTCCCTTGCTTAAAAGGTCTCAACGGGCTTCAGATCACATTCCAAATCAATCCAGATTCTTTACCAACGCCAACGAGCTTTATTACAATCTCACTGCGCGTCGCTTTCCAACCTCACCTTGCAGCACACGTCCTCTGGACCAGCGTCCATCAAACAGACGTGCTTCCTCTCAGCTCCTAGCACACCACGCTCTCTTCCAGGCCTCGGAATGTCCACCCAGATTGCTTCTTTTTTCCACAAGGCTTTACTTCTGTTTTGTCTTTTTCCTCTTTTTTGATGGCTGGTTATTGATCCTTCAAGTCTCAACATAAATGTTACCTTCTCCAACAGGTCCTGCTTCACACCCTACTCAGTCTTTCCATTTACTGAATCCTGTGTTCTTTACCTTCATAAAACTGAACTTCAAAAAATTTTCTCATTTACTTGTTTTCCTAATTATTCTTTGCCTCCCACTAATCTACAGGTTTCATGACAGCAGAGGTCAAATCTATGTGTCTAGTTCACTGCTTTATCCCCAGAATGGAGCTCAGAGTAGACATTCAATACGAGTCTTTTAGACAGATAATAAGTAAGTAAATGTTGACCAAAAGAGCCTTGCTCACCAGCACAAAAGCCCCGAATCCAGGGGTACTTGTGACAGAGGGGCACACCCACCATCTCTTCTGTACTTGACAACCATTCCAGTCTACTTACTTGCACGGATTTAAGGAAAAGAAAACTTCCTCAAATGGTAAATGACTTTTTGAAAAGCTAGAAGCAATAAACTGTCTCCTAGCAATTGATTAATCAGCAAAAACTCACTGATCAGCTCAGTATTAGCGTCTAAGGGGTAGAGAAAAGAAGGATGAGCTGTGGCCCTATTCTTCAAGTTGCTTAAAACCTAATTGAAGAAATAGCATGACCGGTGTGGACAGTTAATTAAAGTACAAGGCTGTGTGTGGTGAGTTGATCTATCTTCTGACATGTGACCACTTTGGTTGCGGGCCACAACTGGGGTAGAGTCGTACAGCGTGATCATCTAGGTAGAGAGCCCAGATGGATTCTCATGACATATATGCACCATTTATACCCAGGACAAGATGGTTTCAGTAAGCTCGAGAGGAGGAGTCAGTGGACACAGAGAGGAGCAGTCAGGGAGATGGCAAGGGCCTCGTTCATCCACCCACTTATGCACCCCCGCCATGAGCAGGCAGCATTCGCGGAGGTGCTGTAGAGAAATGCCTGAGGTGATCATGGGGTGATTGCCTGGTGGGTCGGATGTCAGGGGACGATCTGTCAACACCCCAGTGTGCCCGGGGAGCTCTTCCCTGTCCCGTCTTACAGCCCTTTGATTGCCTGAGTGCTTGTTGGCATTTCTGCAACATTTTTGAGTGCTCCCTCATCTCTGCCGACTTCAGTCGCCCAGTGGTAATCATTCTCCTATGATCTGGCCACCCACGGGCCGACTGCTGCGGAGAGAACATAAAAGCAGAGTCTCATTAGGGCTGGAGAGCACACCTGTGCCCCGTTCGTGCGGGCGATGGAGCCAGAAGTGAGGAGCCCAGCAGCGTCAGGCTCACAGGTTCTGCTACGGCAAGGACAATTACTCCACCGAGTCTTGATTCCTTTATGGGGCTTGTGATGTGGATTTAGCCATTTCCTTTCATTGGATGAAAGGGTGAAGACACTCCAGGTGAGTTCTATTTTTTCCTGTACTCTTGACTTTTGACGTCTTCATCTGCTGACCGCTCTGATCCTGCCCAATCCTGTTTCGATTGCGTCCTGCCTACTCTGCCCCCGCTGACCTGTTCACACAGCCTGTGGGGTCCACAGGCATTACAGTGATCCATCTCTGAACTCAGAGGCTTTTTCCTTCGCTGGGTGAAATGCGAGTCCGTCCCTGCCTCCCTCCGCCTCCTCCAGCCCCAGGCTCCCTGCCTGAGGTGATGTGCCTAGTGAGCTCCCAGGGCTTCCTGCACTTGCCCTGTGCGACTCTGCTCTTTTGTTCTCCCCAGTCCCACGGAAGTATTTTTAAACATTTTATCTTTAGGATGCTATTTTCAATCCACTTTTTAAAAGATTCCCTTCCCAGATTTCGAGGGCATTGTTGCGAGTCTGACTACAATGGCACCAGTGGGCTCTATCGCCCTGCAGAGTCCACGTTTTAGAACATTTTTCGGCTAATATTGTTTCTTCCTCCTCTTGGAGCCTCAGTGACAGCTTCTCTCAGTACAGAGTTCAAGCAACTTTTTAAAAAGTCCTGATAATCCATATTCTTGAAAATTGTTTCTCTGTGTTCTTAACCTACTGCCATTTGTGGGAAAGTTTACAAGTTGTGGCTGTGACCACACAGAGCGGGGGGATGGCCTGATGAGGGCAGGAAAACGGGGCACTGCATCTAGTCTGGGGTCTCCTGCTGACACTTGGGCAAACTTTAACAAATGTGTCCCCTCCAGTGTCTTCAGTTTTAACTTTTAATGATTTTTTAAAAATCATTTGACTAGCTTACATCATGGGGATATGAAGATAAGGTAAAGAGCGTTTTGAGCTCCTCTGAGGGCTTCCATGTCCTCATCATCCATTCATTTTATTTTGTGGAATTTTCCGCACTATATTTTGCATAGAATGAGACCCTTCTACTACCCAGAATACCAGAGAGGTGTTCCTGGTAACTGGAAGTCATGAAGTATGAAGGAATACAAATTCATTATAATGTAGCCTCGAAAGCTCTTTTTACTGGTGTAGACAATCAAAATGTCTGGAGTTTGTATCCAAGTGTACAATAGAAATGAGTATTAGATTAGTCAAAGTTTTAGACTCTATCCACCCATGGGAAGGAATGCTTGTCTTTTTTCCCATCCTTCTTTATTGAACTTACTATTTAGCAAAACGTTGTTGTTCATCTATCAGAAGAACGACTCGCGCCCTCAAGAACACCACTTTCTAGTCCACGTGGGGAGGGGCACGGAGAGGAGAAGCAAGCATAAGTAACAATAAACACTAACATAATTAGTTTCAAAATGGCAACACTAATCAAGTATTCTGGATCATAGAGAAAGAAATGCGTATTATGGGGATGAGATTGTATTTGAACTGCATTCTGATGTTTGAATAATGCTTCTTCAGGCACAGAAGAATGGAAATGTATTTTAGGACAGGAGGAGAGCCGAGTAAAATGTACAGACATGCAAGAGAGCAGGATGTTTAGGACTGGAAGAGCTCCCCAGCGGTGAGGACGGAGGCTGGGGTGACGGAGGGTGGCAGGCAGCATGAGGTCAGACTCAGGGTCTTGTAGGCGACAAACAGAAATGGCCAGCAACAGGATATACTGGAATATATGAGGAAGCCATTTGGTGTAAACCTAATTCAGCCTGACTTTGTTTTTTCCAAAAGGGCCACTGAGCACACATTGCATATCTGCTTTAAACATTTCCTATGGCAAGAACAAATGGCCTTAAGATAAAGGTGCAACTTCCCCCCACATTGGCATTTCCTGAAGGATAAGCATCTTTCCTTAGGCTAGGAACTGATTGCTGTGCTTACCTTTGACCACCCAGCTTGAGACAACAGACCCGCCACCCTGCTGTGTCCACTGAGACAGCAGACCTACTACCTGCTGTGTCCATCAATCGCTGTGGGGACAGAGCAGTGTCGCGACTATTGTAAAAGGGACATTTCAATCATATGTGAAACATCCTCTTTGGGGGTATATAACCACTCTGTACACCCTACTTCTTTGGTGCCCTTTTTTCCTTCGGGAAGAAAGGCCCCAGGCCATGGTCCTCACATTTTAGCTCAGAATAAACTCACCCAAATTTTCATTTATAGATTGGTTATGGATTATTTTAATTGACATACGTAAGCAAAGAAGGTTGAGTCTCTCCCTTTAAGCTGACTCTGAGGCTTCTGCCTTCAAAGAGTGGAAGTGATGACTTCAATGGACACTGGGAAATACACTGACTATAAGCAGAGTATCTGAGTTTTGTTTGAGTGTTTTCAACTTAAGATGACTAAGGAGTGCACAGATAGAAATATTCAGTTGATAGAAAGCACAATGTAGCACGTGTCTCTCTGTGGGTGCATCACAGTGGTAGTTGAAAACATTCAAGAAATGGGTAGAAGAGGATTGATGGAAGGAGAGCTTGAAGGAAGGATTACTGAGGACCATCTGGGTAGATTAGTTTCTGTAAAGTAGTGAGAGGAGAGAATTTCATAAAGGAGAGAACTGTCAACAGTGCCAAATGCACAAAGCTGAGCAAGGAGCATGAAAATGAAAGGAAAACAGTTAAATTTGGCAGTGGGAAACTTATCTGTGGCCAAAGAGGGTAGGTTTCGACGTACTGGCAAGGCCAGCAGCCACCTGCAATGGGACTAGAAGAAGCTCTTCCTCTGAGGAGGTTTGGTGGTAAGAGGAGGAGAAAGCGGGGGTGGCGGAGGTGGGGCGGGTGCACAGGGAGGTTTGTCTGTCTGTCTGTTCGACTGCAGAAGGGATGATTTGGGTGAGTAAACTTTAAGTATGACTCTAGGCTAAAGAAAAGAAGGCTGCAAAGATAAGAAACCGAAAATAAGGTCGTAGAAACCATAATACCAAGTCTCGGAGGCAAGTGACACATTAACCATCCGTCCTCCACACGATATTTACGTGTGTCATTAATATCTCCCAGATATACGTGATGAATGTGTTTTTGTAACTTGAAAATTTTCTGTATCTTGAACTCAACTGATGACAAATAAATTATTTATAAGAGAAAGTTTGGGTTATTATTTCTGATAACATCCCAAGGATTTATTTGCTTTACTTATGAATCAGGACATTTTCATTCCTTGGCTTATAAGAAGCCTTATCATAAACTGATATCCACGAAATTTCGGGTGAAAGGGCAAGCTTACACTGCTCCCTTTTCACCTCCTGCCCCATTTCTCAGAAACTCATTGAAATGAATAAAAAGGACAAATTAGGGGAAAAAAGTTTATCAATGCTAAAAATAGGGAACAAGTACATCTCAAATTTTGAGAAGTGTCTATCAGAGTATTTCCATCCAAATTGTAATAAGATGCTGAAAGCTCATGTTCAACTGTCCTTCTTGAGACCACTGAAATGACCCAGGTAGTGGAGGACGTTGTTCTTAAAAAATCACAGCACCAACTATGCGAAAAGAAGGCTGGAAGGACCAGCTGACCGTGAAAGACAGAAACTCTCCACCAGAAACAGTGTATCCGCCACTGACAAACAAGCGTGAGGCTGGCAGGAGATCAGGCAGCCCTGCCCGCTGGATGCCACAGGGGTAAACCTCAACGTTTTACTAACGTTAATTTAAAAGAAGTGTTATGTTAAATATACTAATAAAAGTGGAGAAATTTTAAAAGTTACCAAAGAACCGCAGATCCTTACCTCAAAAATGCCAGACTCGGATTGTTTCATGCTGTCGAAATGTTTCTACACTATTCAAACCATCCCAGGGGGTTGGGATTCTTGCCAATTTATTTAACAGAAAAACAGGATCTCATTAGGAAAATTAACAAAGGTAGCAGAGAACACATAATTTATAGAACAAAACCACGCATCTCTAACCATGTTTCTGTAAACCTGTTTGTCCATCTCACCAACTAACCGCCAGGCCCCTGTGTGTTCCAACGTGAGCAGCATCCCCATCCCAGGCAGGAGCAAGGCAGGCGACTCATTGCCACCACCACGATCTGTACTGTTCTGAGAGCCTTTTCCCACGCAATTCAACAAGGAAATAGGACATCTGAAAGCTAGAAAAGAGGAAATAAAGCTACTGACATTTGGTATGACTGTCTACCTTGAAAGCACACCAGATGAAAAGGAAATTACAGACTGAAATTAGATTGTGAGTAGGTGATCAGTCATAATGTGTAGAAAAATTAAAAGCACGCTTATAGCCAGAGAAAAATACTGTAAAAAAGATCCTACGAAAAAATGGAAAAAAGACAACAAAAATAACTTAACTTGAATTGTGAAGGATGTATATAAAAACACTATAGAATTAATACCCAATAAAATAAACAAGAATTAAGTGGAATGCTATCCTTGATCTGGAATTAGAAGACTCAGTATTTAAAGAGCCAAATTCATTTACAAATTTAGCATTAGTCTAATGAGAGGCTCATTGGAATCTGACAGGATTATTCTAAATCTCATCCTGGAAAAATAAATATACAATAATCAGCATAAATTCGAAACAGTAAAGAAATGAGAGACTGTTTGCTTTTTTAACTATCAAAGTATATTTAATGTTATAGTAATTAAAACAATATGGTACAAGCAGAAAACAGACCCTAGATGAAAAGAGACTCTGGAAAATATCAACATACAGAAAGATATGTGATAGGCGTGAAATTTCAAACCAGTGGGGAAATAGGATTTACGTATTTGCCTTCCCTGCAGCAAAACTTCATTGAGCGTGACAATTTACCAGGCATTACTGCAGGTGTGGGGGAGACAGGAGGTGAGAGATGCAAGGGCCCCTGTCCTGGAGTTTCTGTGCTGATGGAGGAGGCAGGCCAGGAACACACCACACACAGGTGCGCCATTCAGTGCAGGTAATGACCTGTGCCAGAGGGAACAACACAGCGGGGAAGAGGGAGGGAGACCATGAACCCTCGGAGGCACCAGGCTAGGGTTGCAGAGCACAGAACACTGAAGGGCAGGGGCAGCCAGTCCAGGAGCAGCTTGTAAGCGTGGGACCACTGATGCCCAGACCACCGTAAATATCCTAAAGCGTCAGACTACCCAAGCCCAGACTACCGTAACTATTCTAAATATAAGAAACAAAATATTAAAAATCCGAAGAAGGTAGGCGAATCTAAGTGACTTTGTAGAACAACATTCGAAGCACAAACACCAGATGGAAAAGGGGCCAGGAAGCCAGAGCTCCCGCCCCGAGGGCAGCCTCTGTAAACCCTCCGGGCACCACTGTGTACTTTAGACGTCACGCTTTCACCCACAGTTCCGGACGTGAACAAGAGTCATCTTCCTTCAACCCCTATCCCTTTCTACAGTGTCCCACCAAGAAAAGCCAGCTATTTCCCTCGTTTCCCGGAGTAGAGAGGCGCAGTATTAACTAGGAAAGATAAGGCAAAAAAATAAAAGAGCAACTTAGACATGTTTTACTCATTTCGATTTCCTACCACCTTGATTAAGCATTAAAAAACTCCGAGTTTATAAAATAGTAGCCTACATTAGCTAGTTTCTCCTACGCATATTTGTATGGGTTTTGCTGTCCATAATTATCTTTAAATTCCCCTCTTTTCTTTTCACTCATCCCTCTTGGATAACACACCTTGATGTCTGCGACGAGATAAAATGATTCTCCCGTTGACAGGTTTCACACAACCACACCTCCCTCAGAACACCTCACTCCCCAAAGGGCTGTGTACGTTTTGCAACGATTTTATCATTCCAGCCTAATTGTTCAGGTTTTAGGGAAGAAATTAATGACAGGGACAACCATTTAAAGCCCAGGAGCTTGGTTCACACTTCATTAAGTGTTTTAAATGCCCATTTTATTTTATGGCTTTTGCGTTACTCTTGAATTTTAGCTGGCTTGCTTTTTATAACCAGGAATTTTGAATCTCTCTGCAAAGAAACCTTGCTGTACATAAGCATCACCCAGCCTATAAATACATTTTTCATATTTCTATTTCCCATTATTTAAAAATGAAGCAAACTTGAAAACACGTGTCAAGCTTTAACGGTTTTAGGAGCAGGTAATGAAACTCTTCATTAATAGAAAAAAGTTTATTTTATCTCTTTTCTAAAATTGCAAGCAGAGAACTTTGCCTCCCTCCAAAAGTAATCAATTAGCTTCAGCATTACACTTTCTGTGCAGGACAGACATGAGAAGTGTTTCAGTCAAAATGTTGCTATTGCTCCAAGGAAAAAATGATTTATCAAGACAAATTCAAAATTCCAATAAAGCCACATTGATGAAATTGATCTGTGATTCCATCTGTTATTCTTTATTTATGATGACAGACCAGTTAGTACCTCTGATTAGTTATTACTTATCAATTAGATCTAAAAATTAATTTCACTATTAATCTGAACTTTGTATAATTAATCAAACCCAGAGCAATTTTATCAGGCAGATTATGAAGTGGTTTTCCAGTGACATTCCTTTTTTCCTGAGAACTGCCCCTCCAATGGCATGGTGGGTCTCCAAGATCGGTTTGCACTATTTCATTCCATCTCCATCCCCACAGGTTTGCAAGGCTGGGCCTCTGTTCTGCACCTTCACGTACCTCTGTGCAAGGACACAGGACACCAGCCAGGTGATGGGAGGCACCATGGCGGCGGGGTGAGGGCAATCTGGGCACATGGATGAGTTTGCCATTTTCTGCCATCCTTTTACCCAGTGGCAGAGAAAACACAGCATTGAACAAGAAGAGAACAAAGTACAGATTAGGGAGGACAGCCTGGGTCCCAAGGGTACTTCCTGAACTGCCCCGGAATCCTCCCACTATATTCCCTTTTCTTATGCCATTCTAAGCTTGATTCTGCTCATTGTAAATTTGAAAATATGATAATAAAAGCACAGAACCTAAAGATATAAAACATAAGCACTTTGCACTAGTTGGGAGGTAAGGTTTTAATATTATTAATATGGTTTTGAACTTAGACATGGATGCTATTTATAGCCAACCTTATTACATAAAAATGAGATTGACTTAACATAATTATAAATGTTGAAAATGAAATTTTAGGTTTGAAGTTGCTATGCACTGAGAGTTTGTGTCCCCCCCAAATTCATATGCTGGAGCCCTAACCCCGAGTGTGGCTGTGTTTGGATACAGGACTTCCAGGGAGGTAATCAGGTTACAGGAGGCTATAAAATTGGAGCCGCGATCCTATAGAATTAGGGTCCTTCTAAGAAGAGACACAGGAGAACTCGTCTGCCTCCATGCACATGCACAAAGGAAGGCCATGTGAGGACACAGTCAGAAGGTGGCCATCCACGAGCCAGGACAAGAGCCCGCACCAGAAACTGACCAAGCCGGAAATCCTAAGTCAGGACATCGAGCCTCTAAAACTGCAGGAAAATTAATTTCTGTTGTTTAAGCCACCCAATCTCTGGCATTTTGTTATGGCAGTGCAAGCAAATTAATCCAGAAGGGACCATCTAGTACACACCCAGTACACACACACACGCCCCATGTTACACATCAAAAACCTGAGCCCCAGACATGGGGCAGCTCACCTGAGCTCATGCTGCATTGCTGGATGAGAAGATAGGAGGTTATAATTTAATCCTCATCCTTAGAAGTACAAAGAGAATGCAGTCTGAGGTTGAAATGGCTCAAGAACTCACTTTAAACTCAGAAATTCAATTTGAAAATGGTAATTTCTACATTAAATGATTTTCTTCTAATTTTCAACAGTGCCTTTGAGGTACAGGCTCAGCCTTTCAGAGTTCTGCCTCTTCTCCCTCTCTTTACAATAGACAATACCTGAGGGATGGCTCAGTGGGCCCCCCACATCAGGATGCCCTTTCTTCCCCAGGCAACCGGGGACCCGCTCAGCCTGCATAACAGCAACAGTGTCGGTGCCACAGGATGAATGAAGTTCTCTGATCTCAGCCTAGCTCTTGATATGTTAATGGATCGAACATAATTCAGAAATTCTATTTTTTTCTAACAAAGCCTATATTTCAAAATCATTTCTCTGCTGAAGACAATAATGAGAGAATCAGCTTTGAGACAGAGAAGCAGAACGATGACATTTTCATAGGCAGTATCCGCACCTTCTCCTCCCCTGGGCACCAAGTATCGTGGTTTAGCTTTGGAGACAGCAGCATGCAAGGCAACAGAATTTAGGGAGGAATTACATCATTTAAACATGTTTAGGCATAATCTCTACTCATCGCACCAGCAAAATTGGGACTGCTGCTTGTGGTCTTTTTTACTTTCTTTTCTTCAAAGAATAGCGGTCACATTGGCAGGGCCCTGTGGGTGGTTATCATGGCACGGTGGAGCATTATGAGGTAGTTAAGTCCAAAAAATAGCTCTAGGATAAAGCTCAGGAAGGGACTGAGACTCAGTGAGCAGGTGAGCAGATTTGCTGGGCAATTAAAAATCTGTATTTAGACCACAACAAAATATCCCACGACATTGTCAAATGACTCCTCCAGACCAATGCCATGCCACGTCTGCCATGCTATGCTTCTCCAGGGCAAGCGCTTACTGTCAGCACATCTGTCCTCCCAGGGGCTATTCCCAGCAGTTCCACAGCCATCACTCGCACTGCTGATTTACTTGGCATGTCAACAAACAGCAGAGGAAAGAAGCAAAGAGCATTTCTACTACATGTATTTGCTGGAAATACTTTTTCTTTTTTTCTAATAAAATATTTCATCAAACCCCAAATGGTTTGGGTTTATCTTTGTGAAGATCAAATTTAAAGTAATAACACTGAATTCCGCACATAAATCCTTTATATCAAAAACCACAAGGGAGGTGCAAATAGGCAACGGTACCTGGGGGAAATTGGTTACTGTCTCCCATGGGCTGTCTTGATACAACAGCTCTGACCCTCACTAAGCATTCTCCACTCTCCCTGACTTACGGTTTAATGCCCTTGATTGTTGCCACTGGAGACCATTGTCAGAAATCAAGGCACTTCCAAAAATCACAATGGAAATGTTGACTCTCAAAACCTCTTAACCAGTGTTCATTTGATTGATGACAATCTAAAAAAAACGTCAGTTTGTGACCATTTAACTGAGATAATATGTAATGTCTTTATCTGAACTATAATTTTCAAAAGAAATCTAATTTTTAAAACTGTAAAGAAACATCCTCCACCCCATCATTATACAAAGTTTAGATGGAATTTTCTACATGCCAAACTGTATAAACTTTATAATTTGAAAATAATTATAAACCTTGAAAAGAGTAACTGTTTATGAAGTTCAACCTGCAGCTGAGGCAGGCTTCCCTCTTGAGAAGCTCCGAGTGGACAGTCAGCTGGACCAACTGGCGGCTGCTGTCCTCACACACCACAGACAGGGTGTATGAGAAACAGACCTTTCACACCACGACAGATTTCCACCCAGGAAGTCTTCCCATACAAAAAATACTCAACAAGAAGTCAAGATGCCAATCACACCAAGATAGCAGTGCTCCTGTTGATGTCTCTATCCTGCACGTCATGAACTTTGGGTTGAGAACCAACAGACATCAGCACAGATTCCACCCGGAGCTTTCCCTTTCCTCATAGCGTTGGAAACAACGACAAAAATTTAAATAAAGTCACAGAACCAAGAGGCCTTGAGACACCCTGTGGCAAGCTAACATTGAGACCCGTAGGCAGAATAGTCTTTTCTTCTCTTCTTTAAAATGTTGGGAACGAAGACTCAAAAGCTTCTCTTTACAGAGTACCCTGGTGTTATAGCCACCTGAACATCAAGAAGCAGATTTACCTACGACTCATCAACATGCCAACTGATTTTATTATACCCAATGTCTCCTTAACAGTCTCCTGTGTGTTTAGACAAGAAGAATCTGATTAAAAGGCACTTGCTCAGTTAAATTCCAATTAGCAGTCCACTGAAAATAAAATGTGATTCTCCGAAAATAAAAAAGACTACAGCACATTCTCTGGATGAGCCTTGGTTGTTATGCATCACCTTCCTGTGGCAAACTGGCCCCGTGGCCCCACGATGGTGGAGGCGCGCAGCTCTGCCCATCAAGGACACCGCCAGGCTCCACCACAATCTCCCCGTGTGGCACTGGGCACATATTCTGATTTGACCTCTCTGAACCTCACTGCCCTGTCTCAGGCGAGAAGGCTGAACTGCATGATCCTTTAAACCTCTTTCCATTCTAAAATTCTGACTTCTGTAGTTGATGTAACTTTAGGAATAAAGGAGAAGGGACAGGTTAAAGCATCTTTATATGTGTTTTGGTGGTAAGGAGTAATTTCTTCATTTTATTTGTCCCCTCCACTCCATCTGTAACTTCTCTAAACTCCCGAAGTACTTTGTCCCTTTTTTAAAGAACAGAGCACGTATAGGCTCTGCTTTTCCTTTGAGTACTAGACAGAAACTCTGCCACTAAACTGAATATCCTTGAGGGCGACAGTCAGATCGGACATCACCTCTCTTCCTTCATAACCCTCACACAGCACATGCTTCTGTGTGATGAATAAATAATTCTGAATACACTCCACTCAGACTTGGGGATATTCGTCAAAGACAGCCATTTGTATCACCTGAAAAAATACAAAGGGTTTGGGCTTTGGGACGTCCTACTAAAAAAAGAACATGCTCAAGTAAACGGCACAGCGTTAGACATTGACAAAAACATGTTCAGATGTTCTGGATAAACTGACGTAACACGATGTTAAAAATTTAAAGGTTTTTTTTTTTAAATATGAAAAGATAAGTGACTCCCATAGTCTTGAGGCAATCTCAAAAATAAAGTCTGCAATTTGAAAGAAGTCGTTCATAAAACTAAAGCCGTTACAGTATTTCTCTCCATGTGGCCAAGAGAAGAGAGCTCTTGACAAAAGGAATCAGTTGAGGCTGGTGATTTTGACCTTGCAAAAGACTTGCTGGTTTTTCTGTATTCATTTTAGTTATTGAAATATTATTCATCATCAACATGTAATGTTCTGTACAAAGTGTATTTAAAAGTTTTCTTAGCTATAACAGCTTTCTGTCGTTATCTTAACTGTTCCAAAATATGTTTCAGGAAGCCTTATAAGACCACGGCCTGATATTATTAATAGACACTGTTATTATAGGCTGCTGCCATCAAACTTGGAGGAAGCCCAGTCCCCACTGTGCCCTGCATGACCCGGCTGGGGCTGCTCCTCCAACCTTGCCTCTGACCCCTCTCACCCCACCCACATTGCTCCTATCATCCTGGGCCACAGGACACGTTCCTTCCCACATGGGAGGCTGCTGCTCCTTCTGCTGGGAACAGACTTGTCCCAGCTTTCATGGACTGCTGCTTCTCATTCGCCGGCTTCCAGGCCTCTCACAGACGCCGTCTCTGACCTCCACATTAAAGCAGGCCCCTCTGTTATTCTCTATCACAGTGCCCTATTCATTAAATTCCTAGTTCCCATCACAATCTCTAATTACTTTATCTATTTATTTATACGTATTTACAAACATATATTTATGTAGGTTTCTTTGAGTGTCTCCCTCACTAGAATACAAATTCCATGACAGGACGAGCCTGCTTTGTCTGTCACTGTTGCATTCCTGGCTCCTGGCAGAGGTGACTGGTGTGGAGCAGATGCTCAACATATGTCTGTTGAATGAATGAATCAATCAATCAATGATTACCACCAAATGTAATCAAGAACCCGTGGGTCATAAATGCTTATTCATCTGGAATAATCTGATAGCAAGTGTTTGTAATTAAATTTTCTGATGCTATGTGATGAGGTCAGTGAAGTATAAAACGTGACTCTGCCTTAAAAAATATTATGTTCTTGGAACAGAACAAACTTCCATGCAGGTAAGGCCACAGCAGATGAAGACTCGTCTGTGCAATTAAATGTAGTATAAACTGTACACACCAGTGCTTCCATGGTCCAAAGGACAGGGTAGATGTCGTTAGTGAGGATTCTCAGAGTTCCTGAAGTGGAGGCAATCATAATAGTGACAATAACACTTCCGAGATATTGATCACCTGTCACGTGCTAGTCACTGTACTGGAGGAGCATTAATGGAATTTCAGTCATTTTAGTTATGAAAGTAATGCATGCTTCTTATGACAATACAAACAAGGGCAGTTGTCAAATGGAACAGGCTCCTCCTCCTTGCTCCAGCCCCAACTATATAATGAACCACTCCTGACAGTGGCGTGTGCATCCTTCCACACTCCTCCCACGGTTCAGACACACCCTTAGGGACAGGGCTTATGTTGAGCTGGTTACAAACTAGTGTTGGCAATTCAGCTGCTCAGAGCCAGGACCCCTTCTATTAGGTTTGTACGTGTGCTTTATGAGCTGTTTAATAATTGCATAGTAATTTAAATCAGTTCTGCTTAGGCATAAATATATGACATTGTTGTGCTATTAACAACTGGACGCTACATGCAGATAGGAGCAGAAGTTACTTTAGTCATTTAAAATTGTATTACTGACGTGTTTTCTACTAACAGAGATAACGACCGTAGCAACAGTAATATAATCATAGTTGTAGCCAGGGCTAATCTTTATTACAAGTTTGCTGCGGGCAGTCACAGCGCTAAGTTTATTTATCCCAACAACACTCTAGTTCATCCATGGCGCAGGTCATGACACTGGATTCTTTTCAACAGCTGTTGGGGGCTGAAAGGAGTCCACAGCAGGGCAGGGCCATAATTTTTTCAGCTACTTTCCTAATGGTGGGTATTCAAGTTTATCCAAGTTGTTGCAGTAAATATCCATGTACATATATCACTATATATAGGCACCGCATTGGCATCAGAAATTTTCCCATAAATGGGACTACCAGGTCAATTGGTATACCCAGATCCTGAGCAAAGGATCTGGGATATACGAATTTAGGCCTCATGGACTTCAAACAGCTTGGATAGGCAAAGCAGAATCTGCATGGCATTTTGAGGAGAGGAATAAGATGAAGACACGGCAGTGGGAAATACTACGATGTGTCCGCTTGGCAATCAGTAACACTGATGCTACACTCTCGGGGCACTGAGATGTGGGAGGGGGTTCCTGAAGCAGGCTAGTGTGGATCTTGATGTCAACTGGAAGAATTTAGATTTGCTCCTCTAGGAAGCAAAGAACCATTTATAGTTATTATTATAACATTTGCAATAATGAGACAAGTGATTAAGCAACCTTTCAGAATTGGAAGAAAAAACCCTGGCGGTCTGCTGACCCACACATATTTGAGCCTGAGCACGCTGTTCTTTCCAGACCATATGGACTTTGGCAATCTCAGTTTCCTCAGGAACTCCTTGAGTCACAGAACTAGGACAACTCCCTGTTCAAAAGCAAATGCTTTCTCATCAACTCAAAATTGCTCCTATTATCAAGTTTGAGACACAGAACAACAGCAAAAGCCTTCTGAGGACACAGTCAACGACACACCATGGGCCACCTCCTATTTCCGGCCCTTTCTTCTCTGTCACACACCAAAGCCAGAGAGGCCACTGGGCGATCGACCTTGAGCCCCTACACAACCCACCCTCCTTCTGGTCTGAACATCTTTGTTTTCAGTACTGGTAGATCCTCCTGGAGCGAGCACGGCATTCTGGATCCTTCGTCAACCAACAGATTCCACCTGGTGGTCTTTCCGTAGCACAAAGGTCAGGCCTCCAGATCTCTGTGGTGCTTGTATTTTAAAGAGGCCCCTCAATTTATGTCTCTAGTTCTAACACAACAACTAGTTCATCAGAAAAAACATGGAATTTGAAGTGAAAGCAAGATAATCCATCATCTCCACTACACAAAATATAACCACTCTGTCTTTTTACTATTTTTACTTTTGCCCATCCTGTAGATGTTAATATGCTCTATGGGTCCATCATTCACCCTCTTCTTCAAATACTCTGTAGAAGATCCATCTATATCCAGAGCATCAACATCGCCTTTGTCAAGGACTCAAATCCCAAGACCCATCTTATATTTCTTATGCCATATTTTATATTTCTTATATGAAAATCTCACATTTATCTCTTTGTTAATGGCACCACCATTGACTCTGCTGCCAAAGCAAGAACCTTCAGACACTGATATTTTCTCCTCATTCAGCATCTATGCCCAGGGATGGTGTCTACCTGTTCTCTCTCCAGATCTTCATTCATGACCACGCTCTCCTCCCTACTGGGAGGCACTGCCATCACTCCTCGAGCCTACAGCCCTCGCCTCCTGTCTGGCTGCCCTAATTCCACTTTCTAGACCATTTCTCTCCCACCATCTAAAGTTACCTTTATAAAACATTAATCTTGTCATGTCGTTCCAAATTCCACAAAAATGTTTCCTGATTTCACCCATCAGAAACATCTAAGAACACATGTTAGATAAGGAATAAGATAGGATAACATTTCAGATATTATTAAAAAAAAAAAACCCAACTTCCTATTATAAGCCATTCTCTATGTTAGACACTGTGGGCACCATGGAAAAGAAGACCTGGTACCTCTCTACTAGGAAGAGGAAACATCAAGCAAACTAAGGAGAGTAGTTAGGGTATCATATAAAATATAAGATGCTCGGTTAAAGTAGAATTTCTGATGAACAATGAATAATTTTTAGTATTAGTACACTCAAAGTATTGTACAGGACACAAAAAAATATTGCTTATCTGAAATTCAAGTTTTTATTTTCTAAATCCAGCCAGTCTAAGTGTAATACATGATGACACATGCTAAAGTAAAGCCATGCGAATTACAGAACTGTGATGAAGGAGAAAGAGGCACCTGTCTGGAAGGCCTGAGAAGTCTTGTAAAGGAGCCACACCAAGGGATCAAGAGGGGTTCACTGGGTGGATGATGTGCGTGTGTGCATCTGAGCACATACATGTGTGTGTCAGACAGTGTGAGGGGCATTCTGGGTGGGGAGAGAGCGTCTACAGAGGCAGAAGGAGAGAACCAGCAGAGTGAGTTTGCAGTGTGTGCTGACAGGTGCACAACCGCTTCTCCAAAACGAACAGACGAACAGCAGGAACAGTGCAGATTTATAGGGTCTGCCAATTTCCATGGTGTAAACACACCTGCCAGGACAGATTCCACACAACAAATGTGATGCCACTCTATCTCGGAGGTGGTCAGAGATGTGCCACCGCAGTATTCCCACCACAGAGAATTTCCAACACGGGGATACAAAGGACGTGAATGACTCAAGAGCATAAACAGTCACATGTAGCAAATAATTAGAAAGTGGTGAGTTTTCAGTATTTACGGCCTTTGTTTTAATATAATTTACCTAACTACAAGTTTATATAATTTAATTTTTATCAGTAGCTCTGTTTAAAGAACAAGTTTGCAAAATTTTTTAAAATTTAACAGAAGCCGGCCCTGTGGCTGAATGGTTAAGTTCATGTGCTCTGCTTTGACAGCCCAGGGTTTCACCAGTTTGGATCCTGGGCACGGACATGGCACCACTCATCAGGCCATGCTGAGGCAGCATCCCACATGCTACAACTAGAAGGACCCAGAACCAAAAATTCACAACTATGTGCTGGGGCGCTTTGGGGAGAAAGAAAGAAAAAACAACAAACAAAAAAGGAGATTGGCAACAGATGTTACCTCAGGTGCCAATCTTAAAAAAAAAAACAAAGAAAAGAAAATTTAGCAGCTAGCTCTCATGAGCTGGTATGGGATGTCTCTACATACACCACCGTGTGCTATGAGTCTGTACTCGTGGAGAGCAAAGTGTGTGAAGGAGGGTGAGGGTGGGAATGTGTGTGAATAGGCAAGTGGAAGGTGTTGGACATCCCTTTATACAACCCTATCAGCTCGTATATGGATAGATAGATGACAGACAGACAGATAACGATTATAGATAGATACATAGGTGCATGGTAGATAGACAGATAGACAGACAGATAAATAAGATAGATAGATTCTGAAGATTACCACCCCAACTTTCAGGACTCAGCTCACAGAGTGCCCTACTCACCCCTATGTAGTGAAATAAAAGGAGGAATTGAAGTCAGAGGTCTGAGTCAAAACCCCATCATTTACCAATAATCAGTTTGAGCATCAGCTTTCTCAAAGCAAAAAAGTAGAAAATAATGCCAACCTCCTTGGGGAGAAACTTAACTGAGGTTTAGCATATCAAGGGCTTTGTAAACCAAAAGCTTCCAGATGGCAATCCTACTTAGCGTCACACGGATGCCATGTCTTTCCCAGTGCACGTGTGTTTGTTGCCTCTGTGCAAGGACACACGCTTACAACTTCGGGTGTCGCCCAGCCGCACAGGGTTTCTTTCCTTCCCTCCCTACTCTCAGTGACCACCCTCTTAACAGATGCTTTGAGTCCTTCTGGGCACGGCTGCAACCTTTACCCCCACGCTCCTTTCTGTGTCTTGTATTTCATCCAAGAATTACTTAAAATTTCAGAATGGAGACATGTTTCTGAAGCTCTTTTGCCTTGTTCTCAAGCTAGGATATAAACATATTGCAGAAATCCGATGTTAGATTATGAACACAGTCTCCTTGTCTCTAATACATTCTGATTATAGCTGTTAAAATGCTCAACAATGGCAATTTATGATCAATCAACCAGTACGTAAATTAACATCTTTTATGAGGTTTGCATGTTGCTAGAAGCATGCAGAAATGTGCAAGCAAGAGGAAGAGAGATGTCATAGAAAAGAATAAAGATGAGGGAATGCCAGGAAACCCAGACCCCAGATTTTGGGCTTAACTGGATAGGCAACAGCAAACCCAAACACGTTTGAATCAGAAAGTAATATGATGCAAATGGGATTTAAGAAATAACATCTTAAAGGTGTACACAGGATAATTTGTTATGTGAGTAGTGGCCTCATATCTGCATTTAAAGTTTATCTACAATCTACTACCCCCAAATTTTGTTTAGTTTTTAAACATAAAGTTTGTGCAGGAAAAACGTGTCAGTCCTTCGGCCACATTTGAGCATTCAAAGTGGAAAACTCAAAGAACACGGCAAGCCATCACTTTTCTTGTCTACTTTGCAACATCGCTCTTCCATAACCCCATCCAACGACCTATTTCCTTTTACCTGAGAATTTATTGGACTAGTTTTCCAATTTGCAATGTTATCAAACGAAAAAATCACAATTCTTATGCCAATGTTGACAGAAAAAAAAATCAAGTTATACGTCAAGAACAACGAAAGCTCTCCTGTTCTGATTGTACAACGCTGAGGCTTTCCTCTATAACAATCTGCAAATTTAATATTTTAACAAAGACAGCGAGCGAGAGCGTGAGCACACTGCACGTGGCCCGCTATGGCATCTAACCCCACGGGAGAACTACTGACACTCTCCTGCAAGAAGTAGGAAAATAATCAACCAAAACAGAGCTCCTAAACCCACAGCAGATCTAAGACCACACCAACGAGAGGTGGGAAATATGTGCTCTAGGCAAGACGGATGTTCCCAAAGCTCAGAGGAGGAAGAAATTCTGGGGGTGGCTGGTCAGGCAAGTTTTAGAGAAAACCGCATCTGAGGAGAGACTTGAAAGAGGGTTGGGGTGAGAAATTAGATCCCGGAACCAGGAGGGCAAAAGCTCAGGCCGGAAGAAGGCAAGGGGGCATCTTCAATGGGGAGTGAGTAGGGCAATTCTGTAAAACCCACAGCCTGGAGAAGGCACCGTGTGAAAAGAGACAGCAGTGCTGACAGTGTGGGCTCTGCACTCATTCACCAGCTCCCGCCTGAAGGCCTCCAAGGTCTGCGGCCCTGACCAAAGCGGGTGGGGAGAGTTCCATTCGGCAAAGAACAAGACACAGAACGGCCAACAGGGTTTCCAACTCCAAGCAGAGTGAAGGAGAATCTGAAATAAGAGGATGATGGTGAGAATGGAGAGGAGGCACAGACACGGAGAGGATTCAGAATTCACTGACAGGACACAGTCACTGACGACACGGGGCGCACAGGGAGGGGAGGCATGGTGAGTGACCCAGGGGCCCCACCTGGCTGATGGGACAAAATGGCAGAAACAGGAGAGGGTAGAGCAAGCAGGACATGTGTGCCTGGGGTGTGATGTGCAAGGAGGCAGGAGCTCAGTTCTGCTTCCTGGGACCAAACAGCAGAGGACTTTCACGCCTTTCTGTGTCAGTCTGCGTGGGCACTGCGGGGAGATCCCACAGGGTAAATGAGACCCCACTTTGTCAAAAGTGGAACATTAAATGCCTTCCCTTCTGAATTGCAAAAAAACCTAAGTTTTATTTTCAAGCACACACACTGAAATATAACTCAAAGTCACGTTTTCCAAGCCTTAACTTTTGTCATAGATATGGCCCGAGACTGTCCTCTGAGCTATCCTAGTAAACAACTGGGCAAAGAGCCAGCCCGAGTACTTAGCACTTTTAATGCTTTCCCAGGGCATCAGACGGTGGGCACGCTCTCTGCATTGCACGGGAAGGCAAAAAGATCCAAGGGACCAGACAAAGGAGGGCTTCCTCCTCTTCCCTGGTATCCATACTCTGCTCCCGATGTCTATCCGCCCGCTTTACCATCCACAACGAGGGTAACAGATCCACCCAGGACTCATTCATCAACTGGAGCTCATTGTTCAAATCAAATCAAATCAGAGTTCAAACCAAAAGAAAGCAATTTATGTCACATTCCAATGGGACAGCACAGTGTTCCACTTCACAGCAGACCAACGACTTTCACAAAGGACAGCCTCTACTCCCAGGAGTGGACACTGACTGTGGAGAGACAAGCAATGAACCATTTTTTTAAATTAAAGACCTTTTCAAAAATGAACTAAGGCAACCAAAGAAAACACATCGCAAGGCAAAACACAATTCATTGACAAAAGACCAGAAAATTTTAAATCACTGCAAGAATTCATCCGCAAATTAAAGATCAACCGCCACCCCCTTTCTGCAGGCAAAACAAGTAAGAGCCTGCTTATTTCATCTCGAAGGAAACTCAGACGCAAAAAGTCACCGAGAGCAATTTTCTACACTCTTCTAAATCCATCAAGTTGTATATTCTCCATGCCTTTGTCCCAACTTGCGGTGAATACCACAGAGCACGACTTACTTACTGAGGATATACTACGCCCACCATACTCCCAACTAGAGCGGATTCTTTGAATCAAGAACCCTGTGGCACTCTTGTCCCCTGACCACTCTGGAGCATGGCCCAGGACGGAACAAGAGAGCTGTCAGTGGGTCCTGCCTGGGGAGGTGACACGGATTCCCAGCAGTGACTGCCTCTGAGGAGGTAGGAGCCAGGCTCTGGGTCAGACCGCCTGGCTTCACTATTTGTGGGGGTGGGGGTGGGGGGGGGCGAATGAGCAAGAAATTTACATCCTGTGCCTCAGTTTCCTCAATTGTAAAATGAAGACGATAATGTTACTTTATAAAGTTTTGTGAGGGTAAATGCAGGAAGCACTTAGAGCAGTATACAACCACAGCTGTTGTTAGGACAGTTGATGGAGAACTAGCAAAGAGCTGAAACGATGCTCTTCTGCCCTAAACTTATGCACAACTGAGGGTGGTGAAAGGTCTTGAAAATTTAGAGGTGTGCTCTTTTCCTTTTTGATGCTCTGATGGGAAACAGTTCTCCACTGTTCCAGCGTGTCCCTTCCTGTGGATGGCCCTGAGGCACCAGAAGAGAAGTGGGTATTCTAGGAAATGGAATTCCCCAGAGCCAACTGCCTTTCCCATTTCCTTGTTTTTTCATTAACTTTCCTAAGGTAAGTCCCAGGCTCAAATTCTTGAACACTTTTTCAAGTCTTTCCTCTTCCTCGTTCCCGTCTCTGCTACATTCACTTGTCACCAAAGCCTGCTGTTCTCTCCTTCCAGATGGCTCTCTCATTCATTTCTTTTTAACCACGATCATTACCCTTGCTATTATTAACTACATCTGGTCTATTTTCATCATCTACAAATCGGTCTCTTTCTCTCCAGGTATGCCCTATTATCATCCATCAAGCACACTTCAGACATTTATCATCCTGAGACACTCCCTTCAACGGGGCAGCTCTGTGTGCAGACACTTTCACGTCTTCCTTCAGAGTAAAACCAGCTTCCCAAACCTGGATTTCAGGAGTTTAGAACTTGGCCCCAACCATCCCCAACTCTTTTACCAAATAAGCTTCTTAGGCCAGGTTACATATTCGATGACCCTGAGCCTGACTGCTTCATTCTCACCCTGAACTTTCCCATTCCAGGATGGCATGCCCTAATCTCTTCTCTCCACCTAATTACAGCTCATTCTGGAAGGAAGTGAACATCCTTCTTTGTCCCTGTAGCTTTACCTGACTCCAGACCACCTCAGTCACAATTAGACATGTATTTTTTATGTACTCCTCCCTTAAGGAAACTCCATAGACATTTCTTAAGTAATTCACTTGGCTTTAGTCATTTACTTGTATTGTAAGGTATCTTTTATACCTACATAGCCACCAACTTATGCATCCATTCATGCATCTATCTCATCTTCCACAATTAAATTATCAACTGCTTGAGGGCAGATCTTATACTAACATCAATTTTGGGGGGCTTCCTTCCCACATCCTCTAATATAAGACAGCATTTGTAACATAGCTTATGCTCAATAAATATTTTTTATAGATGCACAGAAAACTATCAGATAACATATAATTGTTAACATAAATATGATAAAACGCCAAGTATGACCAGCTCTAACAAGATTTCTTGACCTTCAGTTTTGGTTTAGATTTCTCTGTGCTTTCCAGGCAATCTGTGGTGCTTTCACAGCCTTATCATCATATTTTGGTGTAATTATCTGTTTACTTGTCTGTCAGCTTAAATAAGCTATATTTTCTTAATAGTTTTATAAATTTCTAACATTTGTTGAGTGAATGAGTAAAAATGAATGAATGAATGAATGAATGTCAAAATATATGCTACATATATGGGTCATTTGAAAATGATGGAAATATTAACACTACCCAGAGTTAAATAAGATTTAAAAGGTCTGCTTCAGCATGTCATGTTCTGGGTTTGTGGACCAAATGACCTCAATTATGTATTACTAGTGATGATATCTAAAGTCATTAAAGACAGCGAGATACATCAAAATGTTTAATATTTGTTATATGCATAATAGATGAGTGCATTCATTTATCTCCCAAAATCAATTTTCACTAAGTAAACATTAATTCACTGCATAGATTGCCCGAGGTTCTGGGCATGATCTTTTCCTTTAATACATTCCTTCTAATACCAGCACAGAAAGTTGCCGGTGGGTATAGGGTCTCCTTTGGCTACAAGCTTCCTGTTTTTGCACAACCACCATCTATTTTCTTGGCACAGGCAGACCGTTCTCATCCTGGACAAAAGACTCTGTAGCAGAGCAGAGGAAACAGCAGCACTTCGCAGAGTAACCAGGCCGGGCCCTGAGGCACAGCGACTCTCTAACAATAATATTGCCAATATTTAGTTCCCTTTGTGTCCTCCCTACAGGAGTTTTGGTAGAGAGGTCCAATTCAGTGATGCTCACATGAATTTTGACTGATGGAATTATCACTCATCCCAGCGAATCTTCATTTTTACTCAGCAGTTCAGTGGTACATACCAATGGTCCTAAATCAGGACAGTATGTCAGGATAACTCAGGGAAATCTTCCAGATACCTGGTTCCTGGCCTCCCTACTCAGGCACAGTCGGGAGTATGTGATACACGATGGGGTAGGTGGGCACATCCTTTTTACATGACTCCCCTCAATAAGAAACACTAATACACAAGAAAAGAGACAGCCTGTGTTTTGATTGGATCAGCCAAAAAATGTTTTTTTCAAACCATGCCAACATGAGCGCACTGTAGGAGCTTGGTAAATATTTGTTAAATGGATGAAATAATGAATAATGTAGAAATCATTCACTGCTACCTTAGTAGAATATGTGAATAATATCTATATAGTAATTTATACACAACTTTCTCATGCACTTTATCTCATTTCATCCTCAAAAAATTTCCATGAGATAATGAGAAACAATTTTCTTCCTATTTTCCAGATAAGAAAACTAAGATTCAGGAAGGTAATGCAACAAGGCCAACGTCACCCAGCAAGCGAGTACCAGAGCAAGGACTGAAAACACGTGGTTCGGACCCTTAAAGGAAGGATTTGCCCATCACTCCCTGAAGAATTGCAAAACTCTTCTCCTTGATTAATACTAATAAAGAATAACAATGCTAATGATCTGCATATTCTGAATCCATCCTGTACTGTGAATCCAGACACCTGGATTCTAGACTAAGGTCTGCCCTTTCCTTGAGTGACCCTGGGCCAAGTCACTGCCAAGGTTCCTGTCTTGTCTGCCGTACACAGGCCACGGGCACACACCATCACAGCTCGGTCGTCATCCACATCACGTGGCTCCATGTCAAGCTGACATTGAAGGAGCTCAATCAAAAGTCTGCCTGGGTTTGTACAACCTTAGCTTCTTCAGGACATCTTTTTAAGAATAATTCTTTGTTCCTGTGGACAGATATCTATGACCTAAGACTGGCCCAAGAAAGCTGAAGGGATGGAGACCCACTGAGCTGGCTGCTTGGGGCTGGCCCTGGGCTTTAGGTAAAAGTCACTGGTAGGCTTCTGAGAAAATCAAGAAGATAATAAAGAATAGGATTCAAGTCAGATGCTCTGCACAGGAGTGGAAAAAACTGCATTTAGCCAAAACACCTTGTACTCACAGGAAGAAAGGACACAGACAGTACACAAGGGGCAAGGTCTCCCAGTGTCTGGGCCACCAACATAGGAACTGTTTGGAGCATCGTTAACAGAGGACGGAGTTCAGTCGACAAGAGATAACTGGTGGAAGTAATTAATGAATAGTCAGTTCCACACAATATAACACTACACGCAAATCCATGGCTCTTCTTCTAGAGAACTAAACTGTTAATACCCAAGGAGTTGAAGAAGGCACCTTCTCTTCTGAGCATTCAGAGATAAACACAACACTATCTTAAAATAGTTACCGCAGAAAGAGGGGCTTGTAAGACTTTGTGAACTGGCATAGAATGATTTGTGTAAACCAGGAAATCATATAAAGAGAATGAAGACTATAAAAGCCACACAATTTTTGAAAAATTCTGTCACTTCCTAATTATAACCATGAGTCGGAAATGTCAGCATTCCTAGTATTCTCTATTTTCAAGTTACTGGCTGTACTGACTTTACTCTAAAAAATAAAAACATTTTTTTTTTTAGTTGGAGCTTTTATTTTTCTAATATCACCTGCTTCATATGATCCCTACTACAAGTGGTAATAGAACTGTAGACTGAGACATTGAGTACCTCTTATTGTATATGAAAAAACATTTTAACTTAGCAAAAAATCCTCAATCACATTTTGATGTAAACAGGTGGCTAAAAACAGCAAAAAGACCTCTTGTCTCTGAATAATACCTTCATTCATAATAAAATATATAGCTAACAGATCCTTTGCATATGAAAACATGTTGCCTTTCTTCTTGGCTGAATTTTACTGAGAAAATGAGATTTCTTTAAAAAAAGAAGCAATATTTTTATCTGGTATATATTTTTAAATATTCATTTCCTCTAGTATATCCAAACATCTACAAAATTATTAAATCTCCTATCCCAACAGAATATCAGAGTGAAAAAAATAATAAAAAAGCCAAGGTTTAAAAAGGGGAAGTCAAATCATGTTTCAAGTTTTACTCAATTTTACTTGTCATAATTTTTTACCTTTAATATTTGAAGTTCTATGCAAATTTACCTAAAATTACACAATTGAGATTTCTAAATTTTTCCCTTATATATGCCATTTAAGATGCGTTTGTGTACAGAACAGAATGCATAAGACTGTATGAGAAAAGATGTCCCTGAGCATCATGCAGTCAGTGAGGAGAGGACCAAGCAAGCAGATCAGAGACCACACGTGACATGCAGGCTCCTCCCTTCAGCACACACCAGAGGTTCCTCTTCTCTTTCACTGCGTCCAACATCATTAAATGTCAATAAACTTCACTGCATCCCACTGCTCCATCTCTACTGCCACCAGCAGAGTCCAAACCACCATTATGTTTGCCTAAACCACCACAACTGCCTCCTAACACTCCTCTTTTCCTCTCTCGACCCATCCCACACCCCCCACGGGCTATGCTAAACTCCTCTTAGCCTCTCCCAACTCACCCCGCACCCTCCATGGGTCATGCTTCTCCCTTCTTTGAACTGCTCCAAGGGCTTCTCAGTCTTCTTACATAAAATCCAAAGACCTGTAAGGCCTCTAAGATGGAACCCTCTCTTCTCTCATCAGTCTCATCCATTACCTCCTCCTCCTCCGCCCTCCTCCTCCTCCTCCGCCCTCCTCTGCCCTCCTCTGCCCCCCTCCTCCTCCTCCTCCGCCCTCCTCCTCTTCCTCCGCCCTCCTCCTCCTCCGCCCTCCTCCTCCTCCGCCCTCCTCCGCCCTCCTCCTCCTCCGCCCTCCTCCTCCTCCTCCTCCGCCCTCCTCCTCCTCCGCCCTCCTCCTCCTCCTCCTCCTCCGCCCTCCTCCTCCTCCTCCTCCGCCCTCCTCCTCCTCCTCCGCCCTCCTCCTCCTCCGCCCTCCTCCTCCTCCTCCGCCCTCCTCCGCCCTCCTCCTCCTCTGCCCTCCTCCTCCTCCTCCGCCCTCCTCCTCCTCCACCCTCCTCCTCCTCCACCCTCCTCCTCCTCCACCCTCCTCCTCCTCCTCCTCCGCCCTCCTCCTCCTCCTCCTCCTCCAGCCTCCTCCTCCTCACTTCTCTCTGCCCTTCCTTTAGTTCCTTTAGTTCCCCAAACAGGCTACACTGTTTTCTCTATAAGGATCACTGCCTGCACCATCCTTTGCCTTGAATTCCCTTCCACTGGCTCTTCACAAGGCTGACTTCTCACCCCTCAAGTTTCTCCTGCAATGTCACCTCCTTGCAGAGCCTTCCTCGAGCAGAGCCTTGCTCTGTGCACAGCCTCCCCTGCGTGGTTGCCCTTCACTCACTCTGTTCAAGTCCTTGTTAAAAGTGAAGAGTTTTAGCATCTATGTTTGTTTGTTGTTTAGATCTCCTCCTCTCAACTCTAAGTTCTACCAGGACAAGGACTCTGCCTTGTTCATCCTCTGCACACAGTAGAGACTAAATCAATATTTGTTGAGGGGAGACTCATTGCACACCAAGCAGTGAGCTGCTTCCCTTCTGCCATGCACATCGCAGCAAGACACAGAGTCCTGGGCACCAGTACACAGGCTGCAGACCAAGCTGGTGTGCAGAGCTTGGAGGCACAGTGACATAGTGGCACCTGTCCAACTGTTTACAACTTCAAAGACACACTTTGGTTTAATCTGTTATCTAGTAGAAGATACAATTTTGATGTTAGATATGTAATTTTAAATGAGAAACCATATTTTCAAGTATAAAGATATATATATATCTACATATATATATATTTCCCATATTGCCAAGGCAAAAGTAAATATATTAATATATTTTTTCTTGGTTATATTTTTGGCTCTTAAGGTCAAAAATTAGGTTTTAAAATTAGGTTAGATATAAGCTACCACATTTACAAGATTAAATTCATTCTGGGCCCATACACGTTGGTCCTCAGAAGTCCCTGTGTTATAATTAAACTTGAACAAAGACTGTTGCTGCTGAAAAAGGCAGGCCCTTGAGATCTGAAGAAGCCTGCCTATTAAAAGAAGAAGGTGGATGCAGCCTCACTGTCAGTTCATGGCTGACTCATCTGAAGCTGCGGAGAAGGGGCAAGAAGACCATGTGTGTCACATCTGTCAGCTCTCACCACTTTTTGACAACTGGACAGTCACATGCAAAAAAAAGAAACTGGACCCCTACCTCACACCACATACAAAAAGTAACTCAAGATGGATCAAAGACCTAAATGTAAGAGCCAAAATTATAAAACTCTTAGAAGAAAAACTTAGGGGCAAATCTTTATAACTTCGGATTTGCAAATAGTTTCTTAGATATGACACAAATCCGACAAATAACCAAAGGAAAAATAGATCAATTGGACTTTATCAAAATTAAAAACTTGTGCTTCAAGGTACTATCTAGAAAATGAAAACTTACTAAATGGGAGAAAATATTTGTAAATTATTTATCTGACAAGGATATAGCACCCATTATATATAAAGAACTCTTACAACTCAACAACAAAGACAAATAACCCAACTAAAAATGGACAAAAGATTTTGATCAATATTTCTCCAATGAACTGATACAAATAGCCAATGAGCACATGAAATGATGCTCAATATCATTATTCATTAGTGAAATGTAAATCAAAATCACAATAAGGCAGCCATTCACACACTGCACCGCAAGGATGGCTATAACAAAAATGCCTGACAACAACAAGTGTTGACAAGGCTGTAAAGAAATTTGAATTCTCTTGTGTGCTGGTAGGAATGCAAGATGTGCAGCTGCTTTGAAATACAGCTTGACGGTTCCTAAAAAATGTAAATGCACACTTACCATATGACCCAGCAATTTCATTCCTTGAATATAAAACTCAAGAGAACTGAGAACATATGTCCACTCAAACACTTGTACACAACGTTAAAAGCAGCTTCATACATAATAGCATAACAACTGGAACAATCCAATTAACTCATGGATGGCTAAACAGGTAGGTGGTACAGACAGACTATGGAATGTCACTCTGCAATAAAAGGAACGAACTACTGATAGATGCTATAACATGATCCATCTTGAAAATATTACACTAAATGATAAAAACCCAGATATAAATGGTCACATTGAATGATTCCATTTATATGAAGTTTCCAGAATAGGCAAATCCAGAGACAGAAAGTAGATGACTGGTGGCTGGGAGCTGGGTTTTGAGGGGAGTGGAGGAATGACTGCTCATGGATATCAGGTTTCTTTTTTGGGGTGATCAAAACATTCTGAAATTACATAGTGGTGATGATTGCACAGTGTTTTTTTGTGAAAACCACTCAACTGTACACTTTAAAAGAGTGAATTGTATTACAGTATGTGAATTATATCTTAATTTTAAAAAGCAGGCAATCACCAACAAGACCAAAAAAAGACTGAACCAAATATTATCCATGTACCTCCCTGGATTCAGTTTATTCCTGATCATGCCACCTTCAACAGCAATACAAACATTAATTGTCTAAGCTTAGTCTATATACTCTTTTTCTGGATTTTCACTTTTGAATTCTAACTTTCCCAGCTCTAGTGTGATCAACCAACCAAGTTTTCCCAGGACTGAGAGGGGTTCCAGGACATGTGACTTTCACCACTAAAACGGGGAAAGTTCCAGGAAGGCTGGGACAACTTTATTCTTGCAGGATCTGGCATAATTTACCTAATTCCTCCGTTCTTTGCTTAAGCACTGGTGATATCTCTATTCTGCTTTTACTTTCTTTCCTTCTAATTCTACACCTTCTCCCTCTGCTATTTCTTTTTTACTATTAAGTAATTTCTCACAGATTAGTATATCTCATCTCAGTCTCTCCTGAGTTTGAGAGATGAACAGCCAATTGTCTTCTAGACGTTTCTACTGGAGATCTCTTTGGCCACGAACATGTAAGTCTAACGAAATCTAAACTTGCTTTAGTGACTAAATTAACACTCTTCTGGATCTTATCGCTGCCACCTTCTCTCTGGACGTAAAGTGAGTTACCCACTCTCTTCTCTGCATTATCATCAGGTCTAATGGATCGCTGGACTTTGATTACACTACCTGGGGACCTCTCTCCTGACCCCACTTGTCCTGCTAACCTCCAGGACCGAGTCTGAGGAGTGGAGAAGTGCTCCTCAGACTTTTTAAATCCATCATCAGTTCAAAAAACTCCGAAACCCCATAATGTTGTGTCAAATTTCAGAATATTGAAAATAAAACCCCAAACAAAGTACATGATGCTTGTTTTCTCCAAATTAGACGTGTCCAATTCTTCAGAGATCTGGATGCAGCACTTCCTGGCTGCTCTCTTTCTCTCTGTCACACACTCTCCCACACTCACCCCAGACACAAGAACTCCACCAACCACACCACATACAGACACACCCTCATGAGCTCCAGCAATGGGGACATGCTTTAAACGACTCCAGCAGAACCTGACGTTTGGGTCTCAGACAACTGTCCTCTCCTTCTGGAAGCCTGCATTCCAAAACTGTACCTACTGAACCATTCATCCTTCAAAATTCACATATCTACGCAGGCTCCTTAAATCCTCCCCGGCCATATCAACTCCAAACAGAATAAATCATTTTCTCCTTTTTAACATACTTTTAGTGTTGCATTTATCAAGTAGTATTAGAATTTATTTGATTATATAACTGCCACCTCTAACTTGAGAGGGAACTCTCAAGACAGGAATTCTATCTCATTTGTCATCAATGCATCTTATACCCAAGGAATAGCAGGCATAAGACTCAATTTGTTGCACTCCACTAATATTTGTGATATATTACTTTGATTAAATGAAGACAACTTATGCAGCATGCTAAAATATGACTCAGTGACATTTTAATAATAACTGAAGATGAATCTTTGGATCGTTTACATACACAGTTACCAAAAATGTAAAGTATACTGACATGTGCATCTCTCAATCTGGACCTGCAAAAGAGAAGGTACCAAGTAATACAATATAGTCACCTATTTCCTGTCTACCTACCACTCGTCTCTCTCTGCTACTCAGTCAAGCACGTCGAAAAGGTCATGTACGACCACCACCTCCTTTTCCTGACTTCTCAGTTCCTCCTCACTCTACAGAAATAGAGTAGTTCCCTCCACTTAGATAAAACTTCTATGGCAAATGCCACCAGTGACCTCTACATGGCCAAATCCAGAGGACGTTTCTCATCTCTGAAGTTTCCTACTGACTTTCTGCTGCATCTGGTAAACTGGGCATTCCCCTGGAATCCCTCTACTGACTTGGCTTCTGGCCCTCCTGCCCCTGGAAACACCATTTCTCAGCTGATTGGGATGCTCTTCCTTCACTCACTCCTCCAGCATCGACTTTCCCAGTTAACTGAGGGCTTCAGGTTCACATACCCAACCATTTCTGGGACCCAAACCCTTGGATAACACACAGGCAGCTCAAAATCATGACATCGAGTCTGAATTCCTCACTACCCACCTACACCTAGGCCTGGTCTGCTTCTTTAATTCCACTTCTCAGTTGGTGGTCCTTACTCACCCAGACCATTGACGTGCCAGTCTCCCTAAACACTCTCCTTACAAATCATGTTCAAGGACAACCAAGGCCTGCCCGCCTACCTTCTCCTTCAGCTCCTGACACATCTCCATCCCACACCCTCCACCCCTCCTGTGGGTCAACACCTCCACCTTTCTCTGGGCTGGACAACAGTCTATTCTCTCATCTGCTCCTGTTCTGCCCACGTGATAGTCACGTTCCATTTTCCCCACTTCTGCCAAAGTTAGTAACACATATGTTATACATACACACACATATATATAATGCAAATTTGACTGAGCCACTCTCCTAATTAAAACCCACTAGTTGGGGCCAGCTCGGTGGCGCAGCGGTTAAGTGCACATGTTGCGCTTCTCAGCAGCCCAGGGTTCGCCGGTTCGGATCCCAGGTGTGGACGTGGCACCGCTTGGCAAGCCTGCTGTGGTAGGCGTCCCACATATAAAGTAAAGGAAGATGGGCACGGATGTTAGCTCAGGGCCAGGCTTCCTCAGCAAAAAAGAGGAGGACTGGCAGTAGTTAGCTCAGGGCTAATCTTCCTCAAAAAAAAAAAAAAAAAAAAAACCACGACTAGTGCATCTTTATAACTATAGCGTTTACTAAGTTCTCTATTTTGACCCAGTTATCATAACCAGAAATCTAAGTTCATCCTACAGTATTAACCCAGGATGCATTCTTACATTTTCTATTGTCTTCTATTTCATTTGAAATTAGAAAACAAAAAACCCGAGAAACTAGTCTTTACTGATTTTCAGACCCACAAATAGACTGTGGGTCACAAATGTAAAAACACTCACCTACAGGCTGAAGCCCATCCTGAGGCCCACCTCAACCCATCGTTGCCCTTTTCCTGACAACCTAGAGAGGCGCTTCTGTGGTCACGGAGGGCTCAGCTCACAAACGGCACCCTCTACAGGGGACCGGTAGAAATAAGGGGTGAATTGCAAACTTTAAATGTTTCAAGTCACCTAAAGGGAGGTTCACTAATTAACTAGAAAAGCATAGAAGGGTTGTCAGAAAGGAGGCTCTCAAGAGGCTGCAGGGGCCTCTTCTCCTCGGTCCCCCACTCAGAGGGGCCCCAGTAAAGTTCCACCAGGCGCAGTGTTAGTAGAACAGATTTCCACAACAAAAGTCTATGGAAAGTAAAAACAAAACAAGAGGAAAGAATCATCTAGAGTCTTGTTGGAAGGCTCACAATTGCTGCTTCACATCTAATAACTCAATTTGAAGTGGACCCGGGAGCAAGCGGGACCAATTAAAACGGAACTGCAATACGTGGAATGCAATGTTCCAAAATCAATGGCAATTCCTCAAAGAATTTTCCCAGAAGTTACTTGAATCCCAATATAACAGAAGTAAAAAGTTTCCCAATGCCTAGAGCATAAGATGGAAAGTGGGGATCATAAGTTTTCTATGAATTATGAAGGTAAGTTCCATCATCGGGAAAATGGCTTTACAGTAAGAACATTTACAGAAAATAATGTGGCAACATCATCAAGAGTATTCCTTCTAACTTTGCACTTTTTTCAACGTAATTATAAATCATTTCTACTATGGTTAAATCAAAAGTATTTTTATTCCTTGAAAAGTCCTAATTAAATGTAGACGATACTCAAGAATACTTATTGAGATAAAATCTACATCCCATCTATTGAGCCTCTTGAAATTTAGTTACCAAAATTTTATATCCTAAAACATAAATAATTTTAAATTATTTGTGATTGTATATAATAGACAAAATATAAGCATTTAACCGGTTTATTTAATTTCAGTCTTTGTCAGTGTTAATAAAAACTTGTCACAGCAAAAGAATTACAAAAATTTATTCTCATAGCCTTTTGACAATTTTATCACTATTTTGCTTTTACTTCAAAGAATTCTCAGATAGCTAAAGAAATCCATGGAATATCAGTCTTAGGACACATTTCTTCAAAGGCTTTTGCTGAAAACCTTGGAAGGAGGCATTTCCCCCGGTAGTAACTACTTGGCTGTGGTGGTTATGCCAAGAGCATGGCTGCTGAGACATTTCAGGCAATGTTTCATCTTCCTTACCAGAAGCATAATTCTATTCAGAAGACTGAATATATCCTGTTACTCTGCAGAATTCTAAAGTCTTTACATTTTATCGCATCAAAATTCACACTCGAAACCCAGAGCTGATTCATTTAGCTTCCTCTCCACTTCATGCTTCCTCTTGGGTTGGTCCTTTAACTCTTCACTAGCAACTACACTGGAGGTTGAAATAATGAAAATGTAACTAGATGGGCAATCGCTCTTTTAGATTGTCCATTACCTTTAAGTAATGTGGCGTGAGGGTGGACAGCAGACTACCCATGCATGTCCCTTATTTACACGCTCCTCCCCCCTCCTCCCTCTGTCTCCCCCATACTCGTCCCTCCTCCCTTCTCCTCCTCCTCCCCTCTATCTACCTGCTCTCCCTACTTTCCTGAAGCCTTAGGGTCCAGCTCACATCCAAAAGGTACAGAACTGCTGCTACCCTAGAACCCTAAAAACGTGTCCTTTTCCTCTAATTGGCTTCAGGCTTCCAATATGGCATTAGAAACATCACTTAACAAGATACATACTCCAGAGCTCATTTTTCATGTTACTTTTATCTAATTCAAGGGTAGCCTTATAAGGAACATACATCAGAGTAGCAGAGTATTACACCCACATGCAATGTGAATTAATAACTCCATACCCAGTGACCGTAAAAGAGACGACATTTTCAGTCAATAAAACCAATGCCATACTCACGGTGGTGGTTGGTGGGGCTGGTTTTCAGCATTTCTCGGTGTTTTGCAGGCAGCAGGCTTCGCCATGTCCCTGACAACACACCTGGGGCGCATGATAGACAGCACAACGCACTATTAATTATAAAACGGGTAGAACACATCTAGAAATTAAACACGGCACTGAAAACACAGTCTAAGGGAAACCTCCACAAGCCCCTTCAGTGTCAGCCTGGAGCCCTGGAAAAGCCCTTCGAGGCAGAAATCTTTGACTCAGGCTTCTAAGAGCTCAGTTACACCTAAATAAAATCTGTGCTAGCCTCTGGATCTGATTTTCCTTTTAGCACCAATGAAATGACTGCCAGCCACTTTCCCCATAGAAGAAATGCTACCAAAATCTTTGGCCTCACCATATGAAGACATCTAAAAGCTTAAAAATAGAAACGGCTGTTGTGTTGATACACTACAAGAGGGGCAGGATTTTCTGTGGCTTTGGCTATTTTACCAAAAGATATGGACTGTTGTTTCATGATTCATCACCACACAGGTCCCTGTCTTTAAGCAAAAAGAGGCCTTATTGGCCTCAAGGCAGACCCCGTGGACAAAATCTCCTTCAAGCTAAGAAAAGAGGAAGAGTTAGAAGGAAATATTCATATATAAACTATGCGTGTGTGTGTAAAATAAATAAAGAAGATACCTCCAAAATGTGAAAAAAAAAAATAGTCAAAGGTCTTTGTGCCTTTGGTCTTCTACCATAGAATAAAGATGGGTGCAGAGGGTGGACGGACAACGTCCCAAAGCCCAAGGGCAGAGGAGGAGTTAGACACCCTCACCCTCCTGTCGACAGGGCTTAGGGAGCATCTGAGAGAGCTGTCAGCAGAAGTCAGAAACACCCCCATCCGAGGCTGACTTGGACAGCTTAGATACACCTCCACCTCAGAAGCTTTGAACAAGCACTGCCCTGGACAGCGAAGCCTTGGTCCTAAACCCGAGACCCCACGTCTGAGACCGCTATACGGAAACGCCCCTAGGACCCAGGATTCTCAAGCAGGAACCAGGTTCTTAGCAGTCCCAGAGGCTTCTTGGAGGTGTGACTACACTGCCAATATTAAGGCCAGTAGTGCTATTCAGACATGGGTGGCTGGCGAGGCAGTGGCAGATAAACTGCTTCCCAGAGCTAATAGCTGCATGGCAAAATTCTCCACTTCTGAAAGAAATGGTACAGGAAGACATGGACACAACGCACAGAAACGTGCACACACACACTGCTCATTCCAAACAAAGGCAGGGACGACTTAGAGACCGATGTGTAACGTGACAAGGAAAGAACGCTGGGCCATTTCAAGGCCTCAGCCTTCCTCCTGGGAGAAAAGGGAGCAAGTAGGACTTGTGGAGACCAATGCTCAGCTCTTGATGGACTGGTCAAGAGATGGAGTCAAAAGCATCCACAGGAACACAAACCTGTGCTTGTTCCAGGCTCACAGGAGGAGAAGGCACCAGGGTTAAGAACATTTAAGAAGACAGGTGTCAGGGAGGAGCAATATCCCAGGATGGATCTCTGAGTTCAGCAATTGTAACCTAACTCACCCACAGTACAGTGCCTGGGAAGTTAAATTTCACAGAACTGGAAAATCTTTAGCAATTCTCACTCAACTAAAAATAGCACCCACAGCATGCTTAGTCTACATGCACTGGTTTGTGAAAATATTGGAAATATCACCAACTTTGGAAAAATTTCTGAAGAATTATATCTATGAGAAGCCACAGGCAAACTTCTGTCTTAGTCCATTTCTTTCTCTCCCTAAAGTTTCATGTATTTATGCAAAGCTTTGAAATAAAAGAAATCTATCACTTAAGACTTTCCATTAAATATGCTTTTGAGTGACTCTTTTCTAATAAATGTGGACTATCAGCCAGCACTAAGGGTAGGCTTCTCAGGACACTTCTGTTTTGAGTGGAAGAGCAGGTCTACCTAAGGAAACTCTCTGATCTGAAGCGCCCAGTGGTCTCAGCTTAAAATTACGACAGCTGACATACCACTTCAGTCTGTACGGGCCAGAGAACCTGTCAAATAAAAGCTCTACTCGCATTTCTGAACCTTAAAATTTTATTAGATAATGAAAATAAGCACATCCATATTTAAAAACAATGTATTTAGAACTAACTTAAATATGTTTAATTTACTTAAAATATACTTACTTCTATTAATATATTTTAATTAATTTATTGAAAAACAACATATTTTTCATACTAACATATCCTGACCACAGGCCTAGATGATACAGCTAGCTATTTAATCTGTGTTTTCAGGGGAAAAGCTATTTGTTTCAGATTGCTACTTATTCAACCAGTTTGAGGGGACTCTCTAAACTACGGTAACACATACTCCTACATTTTTTAATTTGACTTCTTTTTAGGTGAAATTTCTGCCAGGTATAAGAAAGTAAACATAAAAAGCTTGTGCTCAGATAGATAGATAAAAAAATTTTAATACACTCATAAGATTTTTGTTAGCCTGCACGCATTAACATTTCTTTAAAACTGTAATTGAATTGTTGTGTCTCACACATCAGTTTGGAGAGAGAAACCATAATGATTTTGACAGTTCTAACCTGTGGAAATCTTTCAGCCCGGCACTTTCCATTATCTGCCATGCACCAAACTTATAAAAACATATATCCCGCACACTTTAAGAAACACAACAATTATATCTTAGCGTGCTGTGGCTGCTAAGGGTCTTTCTCTTCCTAGGATTTATTCCTTCAGTCAGACACAAGGAGGTACAATGCTACCCCATGCTGACTGCCCGGAATCACTGTGGATCAAGAAACCAGGAGTCCCGGGCGTGTGACTTATTCTTTGCCACGTCCTTAATGACCCAGGGATTCAGGTACGGACTCTGAGCAGCCTTCAAACTGCCATGCGGGTTTCCTCATCACTCCGCATCACTTAAGATGTATGCAAACGAGATACTCCGCCCTCGGACGCCCCTCCCGACTCCGCCCACGGACCCCTCTCCCGACTCCGCCCCTGGACGCCCCTCCCGACTCCGCCCTCGGACCCCTCTCCTGACTCCGCCCTCCGACCGCTCTCCCGACTCCGCCCTCGGACGCCCCTCCCGACTCCGCCCCTGGACCGCTCTCCCGACTCCGCCCTCGGACGCCCCTCCCGACTCCTCCCCCGGACCCCGCTCCCGACTCCTCCCCCGGACCCCTCTCCCGACTCCGCCCTCGGACGCCCCTCCCGACTCCTACCCCGGACCCCTCTCCCGACTCCTCCCCCGGACCCCTCTCCCGACTCCGCCCTCCGACCGCTCTCCCGACTCCGCCCTCCGACCGCTCTCCCGACTCCGCCCTCGGACGCCCCTCCCGACTCCGCCCCTGGACCGCTCTCCCGACTCCGCCCCCGGACCCCTCTCCCGACTCCACCCTCGGACACCCCTCCCGACTCCGCCCTCGGACGCCACTCCCGAATCCGTTCCGGGACGCCCCTTCCGACCCCGCCCCTCGCTGCCGGGTGATGAATGGCTGCAATCAATGCAGGCACGCAGCCCAAGCACCGGCCCGGCCTCTCAGCCTCTTCCCCGCCCTACAGGGAGAAGCTGCATTGCACAAGCCCGCCAATGAGGCAGTAGAAAGGCTGTCCTCTCACAAACAGGAATTAAACGTGCACCCAGACACTTAGAGTACGTGAATTAGAAATTCTAAAGGCCTTCTAGAAACACAATTGACATAATTGCTTTTATCTCTTTTGAGGATCCATTTTGGTGCTTGCAATCACTAGCCACCCACCTCTGGCTCCTCCACCTGCAAAAAACCCCCAAAACCTACTGTTTTTTGAAAATTTATCTCAATTGGAACCTAACCTAGATTGTTTTGTTTTTCATGACTAATGTTAGGAAACTGGTTACTGTGCACTAAGCTGCCAAGGAGATGAGGACGAGTTTACAATTTTGTTCTCAATCTTTTGGTTTCTGAGTTATACGGATGTTGCTCTGTCATCAGTAGCGACAACAGTGACATCCCAACAGCCGTGGGGAAGGTGTCTGGTCTTCCTCGTCCAGGGCTGCCCCGGCCTGCACCTGTCATCAGAGACCTGGGCAGTTAAAATAATGCGAGGTCGAGAAAGTGAGACATTCTTCAAATATTGTCTTCTGATTGCTGACCACTGATTAAAAATGCATAGAAACAAGGAAAAGTAGACAAGAAGAGACCTCAGAGGCTCTGGAGCAGCCATTTTCTTCTACACCTCTGGTTCAGTGCCTCAAACCCCTCCTCACAGGGCGCGAGACAAAAGAACCTAAAATATACGCTAAATTCCCACCTCCAACCCGACCCTCCCTTCACTCCAGACATCCAACTGCCTCCTCAACACCGTCACCTGTATTTCTAATAAAGCTCTCAAAATCAACATTTCCATCGTGGAATTCCATGTCTTTCCCGGCAAAACCTGATGCTCCAGCAGCCACCTCCATCTTGACCGACTGCAAACACATTTCCCTGCCTGCTATTGCTAAAAACTTTAGACGCCATTCCTCTTTTCTCACACACTTCCCATCCAATCCACCAGGCGGGTTCTACTTCCAAGCCATGTGCAGAATCCGACCATTGCTGCCCTCCTCCCCCATCGCCACCCTGTCCTGGGCTAGGCTCACCTCCACCTGAGATTGCCACAGGAGAGCTGTAACTGGGTCCAGACGTTTGCCCTGCTCCTCGGGTCTATTCTCAACACAACAGCCAGAGTGACTCCTGAGAGATGAATCAGATCATGACGCCTCTGCTCTAAATCTTGTAAGGCCCCCCCCCCCCCCCACTCATGATAAAAGGCAGAGTCCTTAGAATCCAGTCTGCCTCCCGTGATTCTCAGAGCTCATCTCCGGGTACTCGCCCCACCTGCCCACGCTGCTCCAGCCACAGCGGCCTCCTTGCTGGTCTTCTGCAAACAACCAGGCACCATCTTGCCTTGGGGCCTTTGCACCGCATTCCTCCTCGTGTCTAGAATGCCCTTTCCCGATAGTGATATGACTAATCCCCTTGCTCCTTCAAGTCTTTGCTAAAATGTCAGTTGTTGATGGCTCCTGCCCTGATTATCCTCCTCCCTGCTATAATCTGTGCCCCCCACACCACATACTTGCAGTGCTCTTAGCTTGCTGCGCTACTTACTAAAACTTACTGCCTCCCACTGCTGAGACAGGACCTGCTCAAGAGGAGGAATCTGCTTGGTTCACTGACATATGCCAAGAGCCCAGAACAGTGCCTGACACAATAGTCACTCACCCACATATTTGTAATATGAATGAATAAGACAAAAAGGACAAAAAGCTGTAGATTTCAAACTTGAGTAACTTAACATGTTAAAACATAGTGATTTAGAATGGATTCTAGGTAAAATTTTTGTTTTTGCAATAATGGGTATTTCTATAAAATATATACAAAAGATAAATTCATTTACAAACAACAAGTTTTATAATTTGAATCACTCCACTAAATTTGTTTTTATATGGTTTGACTAAGGTTCACTCTCTTTCTGAACAAGGTATTTCTCAGCATAGGATTCATTTGGTGGAAAAGACTCTTTAATGCCCCATTATTGCTTTGACCCAGTGAGATGCTATTTAACATCTAGTGTACTGAAATTTTATCAAGTAAAACTTTAAAATAATTGTATAGGAGGCAGTTTCTTAATAGCAAAGAGAAAAAATTAATCCCCTTCTCTTCAGATTTTTTTTAAACAGGGTAGGAAAATAGGAACTCCTATTTATTTAAGATCTACTGTGCACCAAAATGTATACAGCAAATCTCATTTAATCTTCACACTACCCTACAAGAGATACGATTGTCCCATTGGACAGATGAAGAAACTGCAGATCTGAGATTAAATTATTTTCTTAATGGTAAGTGGCAAGTGTTGATGTTTTAAGAAGCCAAGATTTGTATCAAGGTTTATTTGGCATCAAAGGTGATACCCTTTTCATCATTCCAAGCTGCCTCCTGACATTAATACTTAAGACATGAATGGAAACTAATAAAAATCAGTCATGAAGTTACAGAGTCCAATCTCAGAAATGTTTCAATACCATTGATTTCATGATATAGGCACAGTGTTGAAACTATTCAAATAACCACACGTAACTGAGTGTTCTTTAAAGATTATTCTAGTATCTCAGGACCATAGTCTCCAAATAGAACAGCAGGACAATGATGACAGCAGGGTGTGGACCTGCTAAATTAGCTGCATAGAGTGACCTTAAGACCAAGGGGAAAACTACAGAATGTGGAATGCAAGACAGCTCATCTGGTTCACAGAAAGAGCTGATATAAGAAAAAGCATCAAGAAAGCTAAAAAGCTAAAAGATAATTTATTTGCAAGACAAATATAATGCAACTGATAAAAATCTCTTCAGATATATTTTTCAAAGGAGGTCTTCAAAAGTGGTCTTCTATTTCCCTTCACAAAGAATATGTGTGACTACTATTCTTGCACAAGAGGAAAGCTGAAAAATATTTTAAAAAGTGAGTTTTAAAAAGTTGCATATTCACGTCAATTGAACAGGCATAAATGAGCATGTGATTGTCACTCTCAAGATGCAGATGGAGCAGAGAAAATTCTGCACCAGCAGGAGGGCGAGCACTGGTATTTTGAAAGGCCAGATGCACTGACCTCAAGTCATCAGGGCCTATTACGTCTCTGACACGCATTCAGGGAACCTTCAAAAGCTACAGAAGAGTAATTTTTATTTTACAAAAGACGCAGAGGACACGCGAAGTAGGATTCTCTCTCTAGGGAAAGGGAAGCAAGCTGGGCATTTTTCACTGTGAGTGATGAGGACTCTGAACCTCCCCTGAAGTGGCCAGGGAGTTATTCACAAAACCAGACAAAAAAGTATAGGATTCTAAAATAAAGCTGATAACAAGATAAAGGTACAGTACAGAGATTAGTGGGTGATTTTAAATTTTGGAAAAATCAATATTTCAAAGACTGTAAGAAAGAAAATAATAGGTAGGAAGTCAAGTCCTGGGTTTCTGGATTATTCAAACCTGCCCTGTTCATCATCCCCGCCACTCTGGAACACTACCAGGCTTGCCTCTACAAGATCCTCGCATCATTCCCGACATTGCAGTAAATGAGCAATTAACCTCTTTTTATGCAAGCTACCATTTTTGTTAACACAATCAGTTTTTTCCTCCATCCACCAATTGTTGAAACATTACACCAACCTGTGGATTTATATCTGCTGCCTTTCCCCCACAGGGTCCTGTTGACATCTTTCTACTTACTGACCCGCGTGCATTTGCCAAAAGCCCCCTGCTGCCTGCAAAACACAACAGAGCTATGAAAAACTCCACAGCATCAGAATTCCCTGCCACTAAACCTGCACAAGAGACCTTCTCTTCACTCCATAGAGGGGAAATCTTCCAAGAAGATTCTCTCAGGATAACAGTCCATGAGATTCATTTTGGAAAGGTTTTGGAGAGTGAACATCATCTCTCCACCTCTCCTCATGTTTCCCCCTCAGCTCCTGGAGGCAGAAACTTTTGCTCAAAACCCCTTCCCCACTCCTACCCCAGTCAGGGCTGCAGGAGGTGTGAGGGAGCTCTCTCCTCCCAACCACTGTCCACCAATAGTCACGTTTCCCTGGAGAGACGGGGTACCAATTTCTTCTTGGGAGTACAATTCATCGTTTCAAAAATCACTTGATATCTGTGAAGTACTTTGTTTTGAGCAAATAAATTATTGCATTGTCATTCAAGTTTTAGCAAGAGGCACACGTCTGTAACTGAATATTTCGAGTTGTTAGCACCTCGCACTCCCATGCCACATTTCAGTGTTGCAGGAGAATAATGGATAGCTGTCAGACAATGGTTATCTACAGTCTAGATGTCCAGGGTAAAGAATGGCATTTGGTAGAAGAGAGAGATGAATGGTATTTGTACAGATTATTGCCAGAACTGTTTTGCAACTAACAATTTTTCTGCTTTTTATTTGTAACACAAAACCATAAATCCTTGAGTAACGGTTTTAGGGTAGTTCTACATATCTAAGTGTGCCTTTTCTCCGCAAGCATTCATTCTCCTCCGTCATGGGGGAGCCAGATAGCTAAACAGATTATCTACTAAGAGGTCTATAATAGTTCCTTGGTGGGATTTAAGTGGATTTTAAATAGATAAAATAAAATGAGAAAATGAAACTTGGAGAAGCATTAATGAAATATTTCAGGCATTGCTTTCCATTAATTGTAACTGCTTTGTCAACTCACTCACCTGCCGAGAAAGTTAGAGAGAGACTGGAACCAATCAGGTCTTAAAGGACGTTGTGCACGGACTATGACTTGTTCATAAATATCCAAGTACTGTATAAGACATATATGCTATTCATCTTCTATTGTAAGTAAATATTGTTTATTTTGTCAAGAAGCTACAATGATTCTTTTACCTAACATATGACAAAAGAATGAAATCAAATAATTTTGACTCTTCAATGGAAACTTTAATACCTGAGTTTGATTGCTTCTTTGTCTTAATATTTTTTGCTTTCACAGTGAGAAAAACAAAAATCTTGTAAATAACTTTTTTTAATTCCCTTCATCCAAACTGATGAAAATATGAACAGATATTTAGGAAAATACTGATGAAAGGTGTGATATTTGAAAGCTAATCCAGTGCATAGGACTGCTCACCTTACCTCTCACTGACAAGGCTGGATATTCTCCAAGCCGTCTGCTCTCCCTCTTGACTTGGTAGGACTGTCATTCTTGAGGCTTCGGATGGGCTGATGGTTCCTAAATTGTCATTTCCAGACTTCGCCTCCCATTCTCTGTCAGGTCTTAAAACAGTATCTATCTAAAAACCTTACTAACAACTGAGCTTAACAGACTAAAATACTGAACTCATTATTCCTCCTCCTCTCACACTTAAACACCTCCCAAATTCTACACAGCAGTCAATTAAATCTCCTCATGATGTTCATAACCTTGATGCCACCACGACCTCTCACTCTCCACAATGGCCAACAAATCACTGAGTCCTCTGGCAACTCCTTTAAAGGATCTCTTGAAATTTCCCTTTCTCATTTATGTCTACACTTCCAAATTCATTTTCTCTCTTGAATGAACTGCCAGAGTAGTCTTTCTCAAGTTCCATTCTCTCCTATTCACAGATTCTACAAAAGGGCTTCACATACCCCACTATATAAACACATTCACAGCTGTCTCTTTCCAGGGTATTTCATCTACAAACTCCCTCCTTCACTAACCTCTTCCTCTTAATGCCTAACCTAGCCCATTCTCAAGTCAAGTAAATCTATTTCAAATTTTTAGAACATAATTTTGTCATATTCATCTCCATTCCATTTGCCATTTTTCTTACTTAAAATTATCTGCCTCCTTTTCCCTCTCTGTTAATTTTTAGTTCTTTCAAAATTCAACTCAAATGTACTGAACTCCAGGAAGCTTTCCAGGTTAAGGACTCTCATTACTCCTTCACCAATATCTTCTGAAAAATTGTCCTTATATAGGCATGAAAGACTTTGTTTAATAGTTATAGCCCAAGTACTGGGAAGAAGTTCAAAAAATGTCTGCTCTGGGTATAGTACATGAAATGGAAGCACGTCCCAAAGACCAGGCTGGGAAGCCCTGATGATTATGACAACTTTGTGATCAATGAGCAAATATTTATAGGACACCTGCTGTGTGCCATGCAAGTGTCATGATCACAACCTGATACAAAGTCAGACTGTCCATTAGTAATGTGGTAACAACAACAACGACTTACATCTATTGAGCATTTGTCACATGGTAGGGACTTTGTTAAGCCCCTGACCTGCATTAACTCATTTGATGCTCACAGCAACTCCATGTGGAAGGCAGGTGAAACAACAGCCACTCACCGAGTATTCACGAAGACTGCTCCGTGCAGCCTGCAACAGTATTAGTTCCACGAGTTGAACTCTATTGATATACCATTTCATTTCCTTGAAATTGCTTAAATTATTCCTTTTTTAATATAAAAAATTAATTATCTTCAAATGCAGATAAAAATAACATGCTTAAGTGCAGGAATCTAGATTAATAATGCAATAAAGGCTGCCTCTTTTCCCACCAAAAATGTTAAATAAAGTTCATTTATTTTGAAGAACATAACTCTAGTCCACTATACTTTTAATGTGTATGTATACTGTCAGGTTACTTAGTGTTCCTGAAGGTCATAAGATAATCTTAATTACATTATCATAGATAACTAATGTTCACTTTGCTCTTCAGTATCACTTCCAGAGTTCCAGGTGGTCACTCCTGCGATTTACTTGGTATATGCTTCTTTCTTACGGATCCATGGGTATAGGATAACATTAGAAGTTTTCAAACTCTAAGACTGAAATTTGTCACCCTTTCCATCCAAGACACTAACCTCTTCTACAGCCTTCATGCTTCTGCTGTTGACAAATCAAAAACCACAGAGAACTCACTAGCCTTCAGTGAAGATTTCTGATTATTGGAAGAGTCTTTTTAAATGTTTACTGAAATCTGTCTCTAGGTAACTTCCACACCAGTCCTAACTCAGCCCTTGAAAAGCCATATGGAACAAGCTTGCTGCCTTTGAAGAAGACACTTCTTCAGGGATGTGAATTCCTGTGAGCCCTGCATCCTCTCTCCTCTTTCTCACCAGTCCCTTGAGCATCTTTCATGAGGCATGTGCTCCAGAGACCTGCCCCTTCTAGCTGCTCTTCTTTTGGTTAACAGTTCTCTTAAAAGTCAACTCCCCTTCTTGTGCAATATTTTCACGCTAAGTCCACAGGAAAGAATACAAACTCTAATTTTATAACCCTCTCTACTAGCCAAGTCATATAAAAAGGAAACTGAGAGAAGTGACATTCAGGGGAAATTATCTCTGAGTGGCTTCCAAACCTGGTCACACGTCAGAATCATCTAAAAAGGTTTTTAAAGGAACAAATTTCTGGGTCTCAGCCCAAAATGACAGAGCTGGAGTTCGGCTCCCAGGGACTTTCCTGATTAGCTTCGCCGGGTGATTCTAATACGTCCAGGCAGGTGTCTGGGAACTGCTGATGAAGAACGAGCCATTCATTCGCTCCACTGGACAGTCTGAGTCCTTTCCTCAGAGGAAGCTAAACCACACGAAGTCTCCCAACCTGGACCACATCATTGGAGTCCCTCATGAGATGGCTTCATGTCAACTGCATTTTAATGTCATGGCCTCAGCTTTTATGACAGGTCGGCACAAGAAACAGTGGCATGAAGTCAGCTTCTCCATTTGCTGTGAAATACTGGTGAGGTCCCTGTCTATTACATCAGTTTGAGTCCTTTCTATAAAACTCCACATGATTTTTTTTCCCAAATTTTAGCACCGAGAAAAATGTCATTTCTTGTTTATTACAAATATCTATCATTATTTCTTTCGGTCAGGGTTCCAAAGAAGCTCAGAGGAAAACTTAAAGTGTATCATAACAACTCTGTTAACATGGTAAGCATGTTTATAATCTCATTTTTTTTCTTGATTATAAGTTTCAATTTCTATTTCGCTAATGTTTTATCTTGAACTCTTTTTGATAAAAGCAAAACAGAATCATACAAAGAAAGAGAAAAGTTAAAACTTTATCTCTTACAAGAAAAACATTAAAAGACTCAATTTTTCTTAAGTTTGAAGAATCTAAAATGCCTTATAGAGCATAGTCTGGCCTCTAGTATATGTTGGTAAATAATTATGATGATGATGACATCTCACTTAAGTTGAAAAGTTATAGAAAATCAGCATGTCAGAAAGAATGTCTCCTGGAAACACTCCATAGGAATTAAGTAATATTATCACACAGAAGATAATGGTTTCATGATCAAAGAAATTAGGGAAACATTAAGTTAAACAGGTTGAGCAGGTTTTTTAACTGCATAACTTTTCAGAATCTTCAAAATGCTAGGGTTCATTGTTCACTTCTAAATAGAAGCATAAGAGTAGTATTCAGTTTTGGAAACGGTGAAGGGACACTTCTTAGTAACTGCAACATGAGAAATATACATTACCCAAGAGATGTACTCAACGCTGGGCAAGTTATTCCAGGCGGCAACACAGAATAGAAACATGGTGCTTAACATCAGTCAGGAAGATCTACAGTTGGCCACCTCTTTGTCTAAAAGCATCACTATGTTTAGCTGAACACAGGCAACTTCCTCACATTTTGCTCCATTGAATACATGTGTCATTCAAGTCTTCAAAAGTCCATCTTCCAAGTAAGACAATACAGTTTTGGAATAGATATTTTTCTCCACTCTTACAAATTAATTTCACTGAGAGATGACACACACAAGTTACTTAATAAATTCTTTCATGACTAAGCAGCCAATGTAAACTCACCAGAGACAGACTTTGACCTAAACTAACAATTCTTTGTGCAAAGCCTAGACTTTTTGTTTGTTGGTTTTTTTGCACAGGTAGCAATGTATATTTTTATGTAAACTTTAAGAGAAATAACTAATAAGTTATAGAAATCCCAACATACTTTTTTGCAACTCCTAATTTGACGTATGGGGAATAAAAACATAATCAGTGCAGTAGGTAGACTGCATCTGCCACCCTAATAGTAAAGAGGAAATATTACAAACTCTTAACATTTCTACTCTTCATACACACATTTTACATATTTATTTTTCAGGCAAATAATTGTATAGAAAATTTTATTTGTATAGAAAATTGTACAGAAAAATTTGGAGGGACAATGAGTTATTTTCTCTAAAACCACATAATTATCTTACCGAAAAAATTTCAATTTTTTCTCATGCATAAAATTGAGTAGTAAATCAACCAGAAAGATGTGGCATTGGCAAGATTGTCTTATCTATTCAAATCACCTATAATTTTATTGCTATGTAACTCAAGATGAGTTACTTTAGAAATAATATTTTAGGTTTTGACACTGATTTAAAAATGACTGATCCTTCACTGATCCAGTGAAATAAAATTAAATATTTGACTTTATCAAAATTAAAAATTTTGCCCCCAGAAGACACTATTAAAATCATAAATATGCAAGCCATAGATCGAGAGAAAATATGTACAATCTACATCTTACTATACAATACTTACATGAACATACACACATCTTGTATTCAGAATATATAAAGAATTCTTATAAAGCAATAAAAAAGCAACCTGTCCTATGACCTAGACATCCATTCCCAGGTATTTATCCAAGAGACAGGAAAATATATGTCTACAAAATGATTCATACAAGAATGTTCATAGTATCCTTATTCATAATAGCCTAAAATTAGAAACAACCCAGGTGTCCATCAAGAGAAGAAGTGACTGAAAGGAATCACAGAATAGTCCTACAATGGGATTACATGGAGATTACTGAAAAGGCAAATTTTTTCCCAATATTTCACACAAAATATTACTTAAGAATTGTATTAGCATTTATGGCTAGAAAATATCCCCAAATTGGTATTTTGAAAGACTTGGCCTACATTTTATAGAGAACTGAAAATATGTCCTAAGCCATGTGCCTTATGATAAGGCAAATGACATTTATTCCCTAAGAAATTCTGAGCGTTAGTTGCAATTTCTTTTCTTTTATTTCTTTCTTTCTTTTTTTTTGGTGAGGAAGATTGGCCATAAGATAATGTCTGTTGCCAATCTTCCTCTTTTTTTTTGTTCTCCCCAAAATCCCGGTATATAGTTGTATATCCTAGTTGTAAGTTATTCTAGTTCTTCTATGTGGGATACTCACACAGCATGGCTTGATGAGTGGTGCATAGGTCCATGCCCAGGATCTGAATCAGGGAAACCCAGGCCACCAAGGCAGAGGGCATGAACTTAAGCACTTGGCCACTGGGCTGGCCCTCTAGCTGCAATTTTTAAGAGCAACATCTCATAATAAAAGGTTTTAAAAATTATTTTTATTTGAAAAATCCAAAAAGTCATGAAAGTCCCATCAATTCCTATTACTTTAAAAATTATATGAATAAGTGAAATTTAGCCATCACAACATTCCAAACCTCTTTAATCTATCGCTTCTAAAGGCATAAATAGTTTAAGACTCTAAGAGCATACTGTAAAAAGCACACTTCTGTAGCTTCGGCCTATGAGAAGAAGCACGAAGAGAGTCTCAGAGCTGTAATTCCTGCGTCCTTATTAGAGATAAGCTCTAATGCAGCTCAGCGGTCTCAACAGAGGAGCAGGTGCCTTTGCTCTAGCTGTTCTCCTCATTGGAAACTCAGCCCTACATGGACTGAAAAGCCTGGAGAGTCAGCTGGAAGTCACCAAATTAAGCTATTTCAATGTACCTTCATTCTAAGAGGTAAGTATGTTTTTATATTAAGGAAAGAAACTAATTTTGAAAGGGAAAAGAACAGTCGTAATGAGAGAGTATGAAATAATGGAAAAAATAATGAGAAGTCAGTCAGAACGTTAACAAGCTTGGATAGACAATTTTACCGCAATGCATCCAGTTCTCTGCTTTAAAGTTCTTTCCCCTCTGTGTTTGATTAAATTACTGTTCAAAAATATTCACTTTCTCACTCCCATAGCACTTGTCCACTTCTTGTTGCTGGTTCAGCCATGCCACTTGCTTCAGCATCATGGCAGCCAACATGTACTTCCTGCCCTTGAGCTTGGGCTTGGCCATGTGACTTGCTTTGGCCAATGGGCTGTTAGCAATTGACAAGACGCGACCAGAAAGGGCTTCAGATGTGCTCGTGCATTCATACGTTGAGGCTTGCTCTCCTGAACAGCAGTGAGCGTGAGACAGACCGGTAGCTCGAAGCCAACCCCTAGTCAAGCCCAGATCGGGTCCTTCCACACCGCCAAGCTAAAGAGGCGATAGTAAGCTCAACTAACATCGGCAGGCACACTCCAGCCATCCCACAGAAGTTTGAAAGTTAAATGCTTATGCCCTGAGACTCTCATGGCTCATTTCTCCTCCTTCCTCCAGAATCACTGGCAGGCCCCATGGAAGATTCTATATATACAGTTTCAAAGATGGATTTTTCTTCCCACTGTGGCAGGTCCAGCCTCCACCCCATGTTTTCATGATACTCAGGTGCCAGGTGTCCAAATATTTCATAGTAGGCACCTTCCCTAGGCCTATTCTCTGAGGATAGGGCACCACCTTCCCTCAGGACCTACTTAACGCTCATTCAGATGGTTTCCCAAAGTCCTCTCAAATTTCTTAATTTTAGCTAAAGCTAATTCATAATAATATCAATGAGAATGATCAAAATCCTCATGAAGGCCAGGACTTGGTTCATTTGATTCATTGCTATGTCTCTAATTCCTAGAAAATTGTCTGCCATACGGTAGGTGCTCAGTATGTATTTGCTGAATAAATGGATAAATGTGTTGGCACTTTTTTCGATATAGATAATGGCTATGTTGCACAGGGGCCTGTAGTACACTCACTCAAAAGATAGTTACTAGAGAATTCTGGGATGTAATGGGGGAAAACTGGTAGGATCACAGTGCTTTTCCCGGAATTTCATAAGTTATTCCATGTAGGTTTCCCGCCAACTCCACATAATAGTACATAACATGGTACATTATTGCTACTCAGTGTAAGTGGGGTCGGGCCTGGACGTGATGGAAACTGGCACTGGAGAGATGGTCACTCCAGAGTTGTGACCGGCAATCTGAACCTCCATCTGATCTCAGCCCATGAGCCGTGGGTCGACAAAGATGACAACTATACACCCAAATCCAACTGCCCATTTTCATCTCACCAGGGAGCAAGAACATCGTCTTAGGGGCCGACTCCGTGGCCAAGTGGTTAAGTTCCTGCACTCCGCTTCTGTGGCCCAGGGTTTCCCTGGTTTAGATCCTGGGCAGGGACAGGGCATCGCTCATCAGGCCATGCTGAGACGGCATCCCACTTAGGAGAACTAGAAGGACCTACAACTGAAATATACAACTATGTACTGGGGGGATTTGGGAGAAGAAGAAAAGAAGATTGACAACAGATGTTAGCTCAGGTGCCAATGTCTAAAAAAAAGAAAATAAATAGATAGATAGATAGATAGATAGATAGATATACCATCCTATATACCCCCTCTGTTATCCATTAAAAAAAGAGAATGTTGTCTTAGAAAGGCAGTACGGTAGAACAGCAGGCAAGGGGTCAGAAGAACTGAGTTCTAGGCGTGGCTTGCCACTTGCTGACTAGGAAACGTCAGGTACAAACTTTCTGACCCCCATTATCATCGTGCACAGTGGGCATAACACATGCGGACCCTCTCTGGGAGGGTTGTGGGCAGAAGCGAATGAAGTACTGTGTATAAAATGCAGTGAAGACGCTCAAGCATCATCCAATTGTACAGGATTGTTTTAAAAAGGTATTCTTCCACTCCACTCGAAAACTGACGTTGGAAATGGAGGGACTCCAAAGCTGTTGTATGTGAGACGAGGTTGAATAACACCACCATCGCGAGGCTCAGCGCCAGGCAGATCCAAGAGCAAGAAAGAAAGAAGACAAGACCCTCCTGCAACAGGAGCTGACCACGCTGAAGCTGAACTGGGGCTTAGGAAGGAAAAAAGGAAGCAAAAAAGGCTCCATTTACCACGTTTGCAATCTCCTGAAGGAAACATGATCTGAACGATCCATCACCGACAGGACAGGCAGCACAAGGGGAAGAGCGCACCCTGGTCCCCACGCAGTCATCACCGTCCCCGCGGTCAACGCATCCCCAGCACATTTGACGTCTGCGCGCTGATCTTGAGAAAGAATTTAAACACCAAGCTTTACAGCTCCTTGCAGAATGAGTACGCATTGTAAATGTTACCTTATCTGAGACTTCTGTGTAAGAGTCCAACAAAATACGTCAACATGAAAGGAGCAAGCGCAAGAGCCTCGCTTCAGCCTTCTGCCTGGAGCTTTCTTTCTTTCTTTTCTTTTTTTAAGAGGAAGTTTGCATTATTTCATCACTTTGGATAAAAATGCATCAGACTATAGCTCTTAAAAACTAGCTTGAAAGGTAGACGCTGTCTTAGTAACAAAAATATGTTTTTGGAGGAAAGCTTAGATAGCAAGTTATTTTTTTTTAAATAAGTCTTAAAACGTTGGGACAAATAATAGTTATCAAACACTCATACACAAATTGTGGAAGACTTCTAAATTATTCTGATAAACTTGCAACTGAAGGTTTTCCAAGAAGTTATTTGTTAATTCACTTTGACTCACTTCACCAAATCCTAATGACAGGCTCAAATGCACGAGTCTCCACCGTGGAGGGCTAATTATTCCGCATCCAAGGTCTTGTTTTCTCCTGTCCAGAATGATTTTCTGGGTAGTCAACTAGTATCTGGAGTTCCCCCACCTTGAGGCTTCCATTATAACTACTTCCTTAAGTTTTCTAAATACAGACATAATAAACACACTACAGAATTCACTCACGTGAAGTGCACAGTTATATGTGCTTTGATAAATGCAGTCTTTTAACGACCACAGCCAAAATACAGAACATTTCTCTCACCCGAAAGAAGCTCTCTCCTGTCCTGTTAGAGTCAGTCTCCTCCCTTCTGCTCTCCCCTCTTTCCCACTCAACCCCATGACAACCACAGATGTCTTTTTATGTCCATAAGTTCCCCCTTTCTAGAATGATAAATAAATGGAATCATCCATGATATAGCCTTTATTTGTATGACTTTTTTCACTTAGCACAATATATCTGAGACTCATTTGTGTTGTTGCAAGTATGGTAGCTGCCTCCTTCTTAATGCTTCGTAGTGCTGCATCTTACATCGTTTATTCACTCACCAGTGGACAGCCCTTTTATTGTGTCTAGTTTTTGCGTGTTGTGACTAAAACCTCTGTGAATATGGACGACAGGTCTCTGCGAAGGTGCATGTCCGCATTTCTCCTGGGTAAATACTTAGGAGTGGAGCTGTTGGGCTACACGGCAGGCGCACGCTAATTTTATAAGAACCTGCCAGACTGTCCTCAAAGTGGCTCACTTCACTTTCCCGCCAGCCGTGCAGGAGAGTTCCAGTTTCTCCATCTTTAACTGTTCAACGGAAACCTTATAATTAATCATTGTATATGAACCCACAGGATGACTTGACAATTGATAGCCATTTGAAGTTAGGTGTAACATTTATGAATATTAAGAGTTTGCCTATCTCATTTCATTCTTCCTGTATCTCTACAAGAAGAGTATGCATAATATCCTCATGCTTCAGATGAAAACACTGAAGCTTAGAGTAGCTAATTTGCCCACAGAACCACTGGCAGACCTGGAACTTTGTCTGAGGCAGTCTGATTCCAAGGCCGCTGGAGTGTGCAGGAAACAATTGGGGTTGCCTATAAACATATATTTAATGACACACGGAAAACAGAGCATGGAGCTGTTCTTCCTCACTCTTCTTCACTCCTGATCTTTGGAGAAAGACAAGGAGAGCATACTTACATGACTTAAAAGCCCTTCCTTGCTAACCTTCTATGCCCAGACCCAGGGATAGAGGAGGCGACATTCCTGAGGAAGCTGGCCTCCCAAAATAGGATGCTGAGACCAAAGTTGCAAGTCACGCTCATTCTGCCATCCCTACTCCATACAGATCCTGAAACCGCATTAAGATATTGCATTGAGCGGCATAAAAATGCACCCACAAGCACTTAGATGGGCAAGTTCTCATCCTACAGAAATGTCTTCGCACAGTTTGAAGTGCACTTGCCTAGTCACCAGGGACAAGGTCGGTCAGCAGGGACCCTGCGATTTAATTGTCCCTGCCTCTGCTCTGCAGCCTGAACAGGCTTACGCCCTCATTCTATTTATGGGCTGAGGAGGCAACTTAGGTTCTTCTAACATAGAGAGACTGAAAATACAAGGTGGTCTGATTTGGCACAGTCAGCATCTCCACACATGCCCAGGCCACCCCTGCTCTGACGGCCTGAAGGCTGCCCAGCTCACTTCAGTGGGCAGTGTGCTTTCTCGCCGTGTCCTTGGGCTGGCGCTGCCCATCCCTGCTGCTCGGTCTTCTCTTATCACCATCCATGAAATTATTAGGGCCCATGTAACATTACTAGGAAACCCACACTTTGCACACCTATTATGTGTCAGGCATTTTGATAAGTGCAGCAAAAATACCATGTTGTTTGATATCTTTGTAATATCCTTATTGTCTGTACCGTACACAGGGGAAACTGAGTCTTAGAGAGCTATGTGGCACATCCAAGATGACACAGACACATTACCAGGTTCAAGGCCAGGCAACCTCGCTTCAGAGGCCACACTGTCCAGCACCTTGCTCTCCTGTGCTGATGAGCTCCAATCAGATGGAGGGTCTGTGTGGGGATGAACACGGGGCCCAAAGCCGAGAGCTTGGTCAGTCTGCGAGCCCACCAAGACCACGCTGTGCCCCAACTTGGAATGCTTCTCTAACCTGTGCCTGCCTGAGGACCCTTTACATTTTCTTCAAGGCCAAATTCTAGGGTCACTTCTTGAATCTCTTGATAATTCACATAGAAGTTTTGTATTCTGTGTTCCTGTCGTCTCTGACATCTCCAGCTAGCAGTTATGGCTGCCTGATAATAATTTGCTTTTAAGAGAGTCTTCTTCATTAAACTAGGAGATATCTGAGACAAAACACTTAATCTCACTTCCCTTGCTGTGCCAATCAAAATCAACTAAGTTATGCTGCACACTAGACACACGCTGGACACACGCTGGATATCACACTGGAAATGTGCTGGACACACACTGGACACCACATTGGACACATGCTGGACACAACACTGGACACCACATGGAACACGTGCTGGAAACATACTGGACACGCACTGGACAGATGCTGGACAGCACACTGGACACATGCAGAACACACTCAGGACACACACTGGACACCACACTGGGTGCGCTGGACACCACACTGGACCAAAGCTGGACACACGCTGGACATGCACTGGGCACTCGCTGGACACATTGGACACACACTGGACACCATGCTGGTCACATGCTGGACCATGCTGGACACATACAGGACACAAGCTGGACATACACTGGACACACGCTGGACACCACACTGGACACGCACTGGACATGCACTGGACACCACACTGGACACATGCTGGACACACACTGGAAACCACACTGGACACCACACTGGGCCCAACACTGCACACCAGAGGGGAGGCCAAGCCCATAAGAGGAGGCAGTGCCTCTTCTTATCTGCAAAGTTCAATAGAATACATCTGTTTCCTAGAAGCTTTTCTTTTTAAAAATACGTACATAGTATTCACGTAAGGTTTACACAACACAGAATCACACACACCTATAAGCTATTTTAAATATTAACTATCTCATTAGGCAAATTTTTGTAATAAGACACATTGTAACTATGAGAATAAACTCTAATGCGTCTCCAAATTTATATTAATCATAAGAAGGTTTTACCAAGTAATCTAAGTCATGTTTACGGGGTTGGGAGCATCTTTGATTTTATGCACTGTATCTTATGTAGGCACGTGTTCCAAGAAAATTAAGAAAAATTGTTAATTAAAAATATTTTTAAAGGAATTTGCTTTCCTATATTAAGCATTAAAACTAATAACAAAATACTTCCATGTGTTCGATAAAAAAATTACTTTAAGTCTATGAGTTTGCAACTTCCTATCACTTAATAGGCTTAAGCCATTTAAGAATTTGGATTGGCAATTTTACATTGAGGATGGCAGCTCAGAGAACGGATCACAACTTGGGTGTTCAAGTACTCCATCAGAAAGTCGATACGCTCAAACAATTTGGGAGCAAAATAACCATGATACCTACAATTTTGACATTTATGATAATTAACTGCAGCTTTTGAGAAGGAAAAACTGCTTATTGCCTATGTTATATGGTACGTGCTGAACAAAGTGGAACCGCCCTTAAATGACCAGCTGGCATCACGCTGCTTCCACACTACTACCACACTCTGATGCGTACAGCAGCTCTGCACACCCAGAACCTGCAACTATTACAGTGGCGCCAACTTTGAGCACAGGTAAAGTTCAACAAACTAAAGGGGAGTTTTGTCCTTTTCAAAGAGTGGCTGGCTCCTAATCCTTGTGAAACACTGTTTCACAGAAATTGCAAACTCTTACCCCTCCAAGAGTGCTGAGTCTGTGGGCAAAAAACTGTCTGGAACGATCCAGTGGGAAATGTGCAAAGTGATCTGTGCTACACAACCTTAAAATGAACACAGATCAACAACATGGTTCCTCAAGGAATCTCCTTCTGCTTGGTCACAAATATCACGGGTTTCAAGCAGCTCAGCATAGCCAGAAAATATAACCAAATTCAAAACTTAAAGTTAAAATTTGCAGGTGAAATTTCACCTCTAAGTAACTCAAGCTATAAGTAAAAATTAATTATTTACAACTCGGTGGTGGGTCAAGTTTTGTGTTTTTTAAAAAATATAGACATGCCAACACTATTTTAGCAGTAAGTACAGTACATGAGAACATGGACAAGTAACCAAGACTATATCTTGACCCTTTCCAGTACTAGCTATATTTATTTTTTGAATGAAGATTTGAACTCACTTTTGATCTTAATACACATCTTTTCCTTTTAGTACATATTTTCCCTTTTTAATACACAAGTCTTTAAATACTTACGGCTAGTTTCAATATTTACATAAATTTACATTTCATATTTGCACACATTTATCATTGAAAATAGTGCTCTAAATCAGTGTAAGTATGTTTAGATAAACTGTCCAAGGATAACCATTAATATTCAGACAGAGATTCTGAAAAAATTATAATTTATAAGCTTCTAATTTTTATATTTAGTATTCTGTTTCTATCTTTGATTCTAAGCTATATTTTCTTTGTCACTTTTGATGTCTCCTTACAAAATACCAGGTACTTTCTGATAATATAGAAACAGATTATATATTTTAAAAATCCTCCAGGGTTCTAAAAAAGCTACTTTTATCTGTTTGTTGTTTGATAAATATTACAATTAAATGTAGCATAAAACTGTAACTATAAAATACATAAAATACCTGGCAGAAAAGTAACAATTGAATTATTTTACTGTACAAATTTGAATACTTTGACATTCAAAAAAATTTCAATTGCCAGAATATATGTACAACGTACATAAACTAAGGAAAGTGACATCTATTAAAAATGATACATAACCGAATTTCGAGTGATCAATTTTAGGGGTCATTTACAACCTGCTGGTGGAATCTAGTCAAGGCAGTATCTAAAAGTTTATTTTTAATCCTCCCATTAGGAGCAGAGCGATAAACACAGTCAGCTGTCTGTCTGACTCAGCTTTCAGCAGACGTGCAGTTACCCCTGCTGGCCTCACTCAGAGACAGTCAAGACCGCCACGTGCTGTGATTTCGGCTACGACAAGGAAGGCCACAAAGATGGGCATAAAATAACCGTGGTGGTGCCCACGTCACTCGTCAGCATTGTAAGGCATTGTCCCAGAAGGCGTCTGGGGACAGGGAGGAAAGAGGACCTGACAAATCCACCTGGGACCCACAGCTCCGAGGTAAGGTGTCCAGTGGCAGAAAGGACAGTCTTGCAGAGCTGGAATCACACAGAGGAAAGCAGTGACGGGAAGTTACTGTGAATGCCCTCCCTGGGCCTGGGGCCCCTGTGCCACCTCAGGAAGCCTGGCCTCGCATCGGATGGGGTCAGCACGGGTCGGAGGCTGTAAGGCACAAGATGTGAAAGAAGGTGCAGTGCCCCCCTAAACCAAGCAGGCAGTGCCACCCAAGTTCTGCTGGGCAGAGAGCAGCAATTAGGAATGTGGCAAGAGGATAAAAGCAGACATAACAATATGGAGCAAAGCACTGAGATGCACAGGCAGGAGACAGTGCGGAGGCAAGCAATCAGAGGGCTGACTTCTGTGCAGCAAGAAACACAGGAGGGAACGAGGCAGCTCAAACGAGCACTGAAAAACTGCAAAGCAGACCCTTCGCAGCAAGAAATAATTCTAGTCAGCCTTTGCTCCCAATCTGACATGTCACCCTAAATTTGGAAGCTGTGGCCCATAACATGTAGACAGACTTCTCCAATGCTCTCTAGTAAAACCACTGGACGGGGTTTTGGAATGTTTCCAGGCAAACTCTGGTTTGTAATATCCCTCCCCCATGCAGATTCATAATAACAGCAACTACTGACAGAGATTTTCTCCTTGACCAAACTCTGCTCGGGCACATCTGAATCCTCTCCCCAACTCAGCCCACGCTTTTGGATTTCCATTTCCGCCAGAATCCTGCTAGGTCAGTTGAGCCCAAAGCCCCCATCTTCAACATCTGAGCCCCCTCCATAGCTACCTGGGTCCCCATGCTCCTCGCCCTGGTCTCCCCAACCCCAGGTGACGCCTGACCCCCTGGCCGCCTTCAGCACGGATCCTGTGACACTGCTTTAGCCAAAACTCCCCTATGTTGTCTCAGTAATTTTCCAGCCATCGACCCCGTCCTGCTCCTAAATTCTCCCTGGTCCATGCTGTATTCGGAGCGGAGCCCCACCTCTCTCCCTCACTGCAAGACTCCATTTAGTGGTCCCCACCCATCACAACAGTCCCCCTTTGAATAAGACCTTCCTTATCGTACGTCAACAAGTGCATCAATGATTTTTTCCTTAACACTACTATTTACTGGGAATCTACTGTGCCCCAGACTCATGATCTCATTTAATGTGTAAAGTGCTACCATTACTGAAAACAGTTGAGGACAGATGGGAAAAAGTCATACTCCTCAAAGACACAAATTTATGTAAAATAATTTACTAATTTTTTTTTTTAAAGATTGGCACTAACATCTGTTGTCAATCTTATTATTTTTTTTTCTTTTCTTTCTCCCTGAAGCCCCCCAGTACATAGTTGTGCATTCTAGTTGTGGATCCTTCTAGTCATGGCATGTGGGATGCCACCCCAGCATGGCCTGATGAGCGGTGCCATGTCCATGCCCAGAATCCGAATCCGGGAAGCCCTGGGCCGCTGAAGCAGAGCACACGAACTTAATCACTCAAACATGTGGCTGGCCCCTAAAAATGTTTTTAAAAGTTTAACCTGATAAGAAATTACTCAAGTCACGGAGTATTGACTGAAAGCTTCTATTTGCAAGGCATCTAAATGTACATAAAACATAGCATGTGTAGCAATAAGAAAATAATATTTGCAATATACAGTTATGCAAAAAAACCAGATAATGGATATTACATTATGACTGCAATTTTTATTTAAAAAAATGTGTGTAACTGGAAAAGATAGGGAAGACGTAACCAACCAAAATCAAGCAGTGGTAATTTCTGAGTAGTTGTTCGATTTCAATTTTTCTCTCTTGGCTTAGGGGCAATACTTCTCTACAATAAACATTACTTTTGTATTTAGAAAAAATCAAACACGCTTATTCATAAAAAAACATGAATGGGCATTACATAAATTTATTCAGTCAGTAAAGTAGTAGACTAAACCTGTCCTGGTAGGAAAAAGAAAGTGCATTGAAACATCATTATATAAGGAAGGAGGAATGAGATTTGTCACCGTCACAGACCTGACCATGCCCAGCCTTAATGTTCCCTCAAGAGGACTAAACTTTAGACAGGTTTCTCCCTGACTAGGGGCCCCTCACCTCCCTTTTCTCAGAGCATTTACTTTAGAAAACTTGCAGTTGGAAACTGCTCCTCTGCCCCTTTGAGATGTAAATCTTCTCCCAGCCTCAGGACAGTTTACAACCCAGGAACGTCTTTCTCAAGGACCCTGGAGCCATCCTTTGAATTGTCATGTCAGAGAAGATGGTCTCCATTGGTCTCTCATTCTCCTGGGAAAGGAGGGGCCTGACTCCCAGAGGAGCCAATTAGCAAACACAGACGGCCCATCACAGGGATCCACCTCCTTCCTTCAGTCCTCCAATACTTTCCCACTAGCTCACCCCGTGTTTGAAATCCCCCACCCTCTGCTTCAGCGGACTGCAGGTCAGTCTGTCCCTATGGCAACAGTCTTGACCTCTCAGTCTTGAATAATGACTTCCTTGCCTGTTTAACTCTGTCCAGTGCAATTTTGCTCCCACAGACCATACTAGCTCATGGCAAGTTTACTCTGCTCTAAAAAGCACTCTTAACCCCACTCCATGGGGTTGGGTGGTTCAGCAGTCTTGGGTCTCGCCAAGCATCCCTTCTCTTCCACTCTGCCCTCCATGCAGCCAGACGGATGGAGTAAGATCCCAAGATGGAGATGTTTGCAGAGAGGTTAGCATACTGCTGACTCTGTGCCAAGGCTGTGTTTGCCAGAGTCCCCAACAAGGTACTGAAACGCTCCCAGCTGGTGGTAAAGCGATAGTTTGCTCCATCCTTGGAGGTACGTGCCTAGGGAAATGCTTTCAAAAGGAGCAGGGAAAGCAGAAGTAAGGATGTGATTGGAAGCGAGAATTCCAGGATCTCAGTTATAATACCACCCCTAGCCCCAAACACCACTGTAACTCCTAACTATTAATCATAATAGCTGTGACTTGAGTGCTTATTAAGGAGCAGACACCATACTTCATGCAAATTGCCCCATTTAATGTTCAAACAACACAATGAGATGAATATGGTGATTACCACCATTTAGATGAGGAAACCAACAATCAGAGTTTAGTACTTGCCCGGGGTCACCCAGACACTTAGTAGCAGAGATGGTATTTAGACCCAGGCCCAGTAGCTCCATTTGGCATTATGTGCTTATTTTAAACTGAGTTGTTTATCTCAGGAGTCAAATTACAGTTCATATTATTAATCAGTCTGCTTAAGTTGGCTTCGGTGAGGGCTTGCCTCCATTAAACCTGGGCAGGTAAGCTAAGACAGAGACAAGAACTAGGCCAGCAGACAAGTGAACACCCAAAGAGGTAGGCTCGAGAGCGAGACCCAACAACTCCAGGGCATAAGTGGACCGTGCCAGAAAGCTAAGACTTCCACCTTCCCTGATTGTGAGCCATTGGACCTGTGATATTGTGACTTATAACAAGAAATACCAATTTGACCTTCATCCCCATTTCTGGCACAGAGCTCCTAAAACCTTTGGAATTTCCTGCAATAAGAGCGATAAAGGTGCCTCTTGTTATGTTAATGAGGTGACTGTTGGAAAGCACCTCTGGATGGGGCTATTGCCAGGAGAACTAACCATGTGATTAGAGTTGAAACTTTCAGTACCCCGCCCCCCCAACCTCCTGGGAGGGGAGAGGGGCTGGAGGCTGAATCAGTTGCCAAAGGCCAATAATTTTATCACTCACACCTATGTAATGAGGTCTCCATAAAAACCCAAAAGGACAGGGTTCAGAGAGCTCCAGGGTTGGTGAACAGGTGGAGACATGGGGAGAGTGGTGCACCCAGAGAGGGCACGGAAGCTCCGAGCCCTTCCCTCAAAATTGCCCTACGCATCTCTTCCATCTGGCTGTTCCTGAGTTATATCCTTTTATAATAAACCAGTGATCTAGTAAGTAATACATTTCTCTGAGTTCTGTGTGCTGCTCTAGAGAATTAACCGAATCCGAGGAAGGGCCACCAGAACCTGTGTTCTACAGCTCGTCGGTCAGAGCCCAGGTGACAACCTGGACTTGCGACTGGCATCTGAAGTGGGAGGCAGTCTTGCAGGACTGAGCCCATAGCCCGTGGGGTCTGACGCCCTCTCCAGGTAGACAGTGTCAGAACTGAGCTGAAGTGTAGGACCCCTGGCTGGGGTCAGAGCGCGGCCTGGATGTGAGGAACCCTCGCACAGGTTGTGACTGGAGCAGAGCACGGTCAGGCCACACCGCTGTTCAGCCGAGTGTTCAGGGAACTGGAAAAGGGTTTAGGGGGTGACTTCCAATCTTGCTGTAAACATGATAGCTCCTTTTAGCCAACGTGGGCTCTGGAGGGCCTCCCACCCTGCGCCAGTCTTGAAGATACGGACACGGCACTGGACAGAAGAGTAGCCCCTGGAGGCACTTTATCCCCCAGAGTCAGACACCTTTCCAGAACTTCTCTGCTCTACCAGGAAATTCTCTAAATTCAGCTCTTCACGAGCTTAATAGAATTTGTCAGAACAAATAAAAATGGCAAGCAAGAGGATATATTGGAGAATATGAGGAAGCCATTTTGTGTAAACCTAATTCGGCCTGACCTTGTCTTTCCAAAAGGGCCGGACCACTGCATTGAGCATGCATTGTATATCTGCTTTAGATATTCCCTATGGCAAGAGCAAAGGCCCTTGAGATAAAGATGCAACTTCCCTCCCCCTCCCAACGTTGGCATTTCTTTAAGGATTAAGCATCTTTCCTTAGGCTAGGAACTGATTGCTTTGCTCACCTGTGACCACCCAGCTCAGGACAATAGACTTGCCTCCTGCTACGCCCTCCAAGATAGCAGACCCACTAACTGCTGTGTCCATCAAGCGCCGTGCCTACAGGGCAATCTTGTGACTATTGTGGAGGGACATTTCAATCATATGTGAAACAGCCTGTTTGGGAGTATATAACGGCTCTGTACACCTCACTTCCTTGGTGCCCTTTCTTCCTTCGGGAAGAAAGGCCCCGGGCCATGGTCCTCAGATTTCAGCTCAGAATAAACTCTCCCAAATTTTCATTTATAGATTGGTTATGGATTATTTTCGTCGACAATTCCAACCACAAAACCTAGGACTGGTTCCATAGTGGAAGATCAACTCTCCTCAAGGTAATTCTGCTCCTAGTTCTGGCTTCCTACTTCCAAAGGGAAGAACAGAACGAAGAGCCTGCCTTGTGCGGGCATTTCAGTACCTTCGTGCTTGATTATTTTTGCTTTTGGTGGTGTAAGTGGGCACCTACATACACTTTTACGGGCATATCCGGCTGGATCTCAGGCAGAAAGGATGGAATGAACTGGGAGAGGGGTGCCTCACGCGCTGCCCACTGGCTCCTCTTTCTTCCCATTGAGAGCACGCTGTCGTGCTCCTGTGGCTCACCCACGACCGTGCATGTCTAGACCAAAGCATATTTCACTGAGGGAACCCTATGGTTTTTAAAACAAATTTTTTCCAGAGGTTATGTAGTCATACATTTTTCTTAATTTTTTCTTATCAAAATGATGACAGAATATATGTGAAAATATACGGTATTAGAAAAATAATCCATAGCCCTTAAATCAGGTAAGATTATGTCCTGACACTTTGTTAATTGGTACATAAATTATCTTTTCTGATTTCCGGAATAAGATGCAGAGTCGGTGGAGAAAAAATCCATTTGACTTGATAAAATATTCATCCCTCACCTCTGGTCGAATTCAAGTTTTCAGTATAATACCAAACCAAGCATTTATCTGAGAAGTGAGGCGAAAGGGTTAATTCTTCAGGTTATTCTCTTGTCTCACCCAGAACTGCAAGAAAATCTCCCAGGAAACCAACCCATCTGGGCATCTTATTGCTTCTTTTTCTCCGTGTCGTCTTTTCTTTCTTTTTTCCCCCCACTCTAACTGCATTTACTTTACTTTGTCTTTTTATTCAGTTTGCACTTTATCCTTGGTCTCAATGTTGACAACACTTTGATTTTACAGAACTTGAATCCTGAGTTCCATCTCATCCCTTTCGTTGGGGCAAACACATATGCACACACGCGCACACATGCACACACATTAATTCTAGAAGGAAAGGCAGTCGTTCTACTAACGCAGTTCAGGGCCATTGCAGAGAAGCACAATGATGGCGGGAGTCTTGGAGCCCCAATAATCAGATGCCGTGCTAGCAGGGCGGTGCCTTGTCTGGGATGTTTAATACTAAACAGCAGGAATCTGATGCCATTTGGCAGCTGTCCTGGGACTCAGAGTCCAGGATCAAGTCCACGGTAATTTTTTTCTCTCTTCAACTGGTAGCACTGTTATAATCCAACTAACTTGGACCACCACCCTCCCCCCCCCGCGTCCCCACAGCGACTGATCTGTAGACACAATAACGCTACCAACGCCCACTCACAATCAGTGCGATTAGCGAGGCACCACACTTAGCTCAAAAGAGAAATATATGCCCAGTAAAGGATAACTGGTAAGTAAAAATATACAAAAGTGCTGACATTACAACCAAAAAGAAACATACCACAGCACAGAAGTTTCTCACGCGGCAAGCAGGTGAACAGTCGTGGAGATGACTGGGTGCAGCCGAGTATTTTTAGGAAGATAATTGTAATAGTTGAAAGCTGACAAACTGATTCATTGCAACCTATATTCAGTGTTAGTATGTTCCATTTTCATCTATGGCTTTTAGGTTTGGTGCCAATAGTTCTCAAACCTCTCTGACTACAAACTTGAAACCAAAGACAGCACTTATGTGTTTTAAATGATTTGCGGAAGCAAATACCAGAGGTAACGCTGGGTCAGACGGATGCAAAGTTCTTCCAGGAAACTCTTGGAATGCAAGTTTAACTGTCTGAATTAAGCACACACTGATGCTCACCCTTTTCCTCCCACACCCCAGATCCTCTGCACGGAGTTGAGAGAGAATTTAAAACAGCCCTGACTTGTGAGGGAGACCTGGGGGGGAGCGTTCCCGCACTGGCCCCAGGACCGTCCCCACATGCAGCTGGAAGGGACAGGTTCCCCTCAGCGTCCAGGAGGGACTGCAGAGCAAGCAGTCTGGGTTGGGTTTTCGCCTTGCAGATTGGGCTCTTATAAGATTATTAACTAATTTAAAGATGCATTCAAGTGTTCCTAAGATTTGAAACTGCTTCCAATAGCTGGTAACTCGATGGCAGCCCCTCTGCAATGATGGTAACTGGAGTGGAAATCCCACTGGAAGACAGGCCTATGGAGAGGTTCGAAGCTAAACTCACATAATTTTTTAAAACCCATTTGTGTTTATTTGTGACTGAGGAAGAGCTGATGAGCATTATTTAGGGGAAGTGGGGCAGCTAAAAGCCCCTCCCCCACTGGCATTTGGTCTCAAAAATTCAAAGGGAAAGATATTTTCACTCGTCATTTTTCAGTCAAAACACCCCATGTCCATTTCCAAAGTAATACAGATGGTCAAACATCAAGATGCAGGTTTCTCCACAACGGACTACTTTGTCAGGTGACTGCTGCTGATCCTCATTCACAGATACGATAGAGCTCCCACTGTCTGCCCAGCAGCACGGCTGGCTCTGGGCTACAGAGATTAACAGCTGAGAGTCCAGTGGAGAGAAAAGGCAGGAAAACATACAGGGAAAGAGCGAGACGATGACAGCAGAAGCGACAAAACACAAGCCTTCCAGGGTACGAGAGGACGCCTCCTGCAGAAGTGGGGGCGGAGAAGCCCCACAAGGGAGAAGACCCCAGAACTCAGTCCACTTCTGCACAGTTTCTCTGCCCTTCACTGCTCCCTGTTCTATCCTTTTTCCATCCTCCACGTCACTCCCCACCATCGCACTCTGGGTCAGTAGTCAAAGCACGGAGGAGGCGCCTTTGAGAGTAAGTCCGAAGTCATGACGCTGGACTGTCAGCCTCAGGGCAAGGATTCTTGTCCATCTGGGTCACTGTTACATCCTCCAGTGCAGAACAGGGCCTGCCACATATGCATGTGCTCCTTCAATATTTGTTAAGAAAAGAAAAGGGAGTATTAGGAGCCTAGCAGTCTTTCATTTATGTTCCTTTCCTCTATCCCTTTCATATCACATTTATTCCCACAATTTAACATGCTTCCTAATGGCACTTCATAAAATTTTATTCTAGGGATCTTCCCACCTATAAATTATTTTTAAAAATCCAAGGCATGTTGTAGAACATTTATGTGTCAACATATGTGTCCTGGAATGACAACACTAATCACCACTGATGATAATCCATCGTATTGTTGGAAGATGACCGATTATCTGCTTCGCCTGGGAAGCGCGATCCACAAATCCCTTTATACCCACAGAGCCTGCTCACCACCAACAAGGTTGTGTCTCCCCGGGTCAATTCTTAAGATCTCCCCATCGCACTTTCTTCCTGCTCTTTCTTTTATATTTCACAAGCATATGTAAATGAGAGTTCTGATACAAATGCCCTGTATTTAAATATACGACATTAAGCAAGTGTTTCTCCTGAGGTCTCACGTGACCCTTTTAAATGCAGGCACAGCAACCTTCTGAGGAAATTACTCAGAGATTCCTACTTTTGAACTGGAGAGAATTAAGTCCCTGAGGGCCAGTGTATTTGAGTTTGGTGTTTTGAGCAGGCCTTATACACGAATATGTACATGAAACTATAATTGCAAAAATCTATTCCCAATGTCAAGAATATTAGTGTCAACAGTAAGTGATTTAATTACATGAAGGGATTTACTTCTATTTTCAGTGGTTCATAACGACAAGGTCCACATGGGGCCAGGCCTTCAGCTGATGCTGGTCTCGTGCCGCACAGCTTCTGATTTTAACCCGTCTGACCTTTCCAGTCCTGACCTTTTCCTTAATATAATCAAAACGCTTACATCGGATATCTTCCGGGTTGGGCTGTGCTAACATCATTTCCATTTGTACATCTTCAGGCAAGCTTTAGAGTGCAGGAAGAGGATAGTTTTTATTTTCATGATGGAAAAAGAATTCTGAGTTTGCTAACGAAAAGGGGGATTGTGGGGAACACATACTTGGGTCTGAGTCACTTAAAGTCAGTAAAATACGGCAGGAAGAGCAGGAGATGAGGAATCAGGGAGCTTGGATTCCACTCATGCCCAGCTACCTGAGTAACTGTAGACAGGGCCATGCACTGATCTCAAGGGTCTTTCCACCAGTTGTATAATCCCCATTCTGTGAAACGTTCATCCCTCTAAAATCCGGGAGATGATCATATTGAACACAATACCAAGTTTCACTGGGTTTCAGGTTTTATTTATAATCTTCTCATGTGTTAACCATAAGTTTCTTATCTTCATTTGCAAAATAGTCTAAAATAAATACAGAAGATACCATATTTAAGTAGTCTTGAAATATATCTCTAATAATAATTAGAACTTTTCTCAATGCCATCACTTAATATCATTAAAATGCTATTCCTCTGTCGTCTTCTCAGTAGGCACAGAGTGAGAAACTGTACTATTAAAAATGAAAATACTCGAAAATAATGAACTACACACATTTCAATAGGCCATCTAGTTTATTTTCTCAAGTTCTGTTTTAACGTGGCCACTTGAAACCACAAATGCTGGATCCCTTTGTCTGTGAGAAAAGCCATTCTCAGTGAGGCCTATCCATAAGATTGATAATGATGAGACAAGCACACATGAGGAAATTCCTAATAAAAAACAATAAACTGGAGAATAAAAACTGCAAAAAAGTGGCCTAGTTCCTATGAGGAAAAGTCAAGGTAAAATTATAAAAATAAGCTCATTTTATCATCACATTTCTTCTGAGGACAAATCTGAAACTGGTTTGGAAGTATGGACATCAAAATATAAGAAATAAGGGGCTGGCCCCGTGGCCGAGTGGTTAAGTTCGCGCGCTCCGCTGCAGGCGGCCCAGTGTTTCATTGGTTCGAATCCTGGGCGCGGACATGGCACTGCTCATCAGACCACGCTGAGGCAGCGTCCCACATGCCACAACTAGAAGGACCCACAACGAAGAATATACAACTATGTACTGGGGGGCTTTGGGGAGAAAAAGGAAAAAAATAAAATCTTTAAAAAAAAAAGAAGAAATAAATTTAGAGAATAAATGATCTATTGAAGAAAATTATGATTGTTAACAAGACAAAAAAAATGCTTTCTGTTTTACACATCTGTGTCTTCATATACTCACAGCTTTATCCCATGCACTTGGGACTTTATTTCTGAATTTGCACAGTAGAGAAATCAAGGCTATCTTAATTTGATGATATTTGTCACCATCTACATAATATCTGTGGCCATTAAAGTATTATTCACCATTTCCCTAAATATACAAATAAAAATTTGCAAAGGTAGGCTGAAATATTCTGCTCTTTCTCCAACAACTGAATTAGATACTTCATGGCAAGGTTTTTGCAGAGTCCTGGAGCCCATCAGAATTATTCTTATTCTTTCCCGTGCCATGCCTGTCCCATTGATTTTAACATTAGACTTTAAGCCTGATAACTTTCATTTCTTTAACAGTCTCAATTGAACTTTGAGAATATACTATAATATAATTTAGTTTCAAAACCCCCCTCCAGCGCCAAACTGACTTCCAGATTCCTCCAGATGCCTTATTCAAGGCATGCCAAATCTTCTTCCTTCTGAGGAAAATGGACTTTCACGGGAACCGGGGCTCCTTTGAATTAGTTCTTGCTTCAATACAAGACAAACTTTTCAGAAAAGAATATAATAGTTTTCTGCCTTCCTGAAGAATGTGCTTACTACCATATTAAACAAAATGTCTTTTTTCTTCCTAATAATCTTCTTTATCGTTTTCTCACACTTTCCCCCATTTGTATATGATGCAGAATCACCTTTCTCCAAAACATTTTTTCTTATAGGAAATCCATTTTTACATGAAATGCATTCTGCTATCTCTCCAAATAAAATATACTTTGTCCCCAGTCTGGCACAGGAGAGCTTTAAGAGCGAAAAGGAAAGCAGTCTGCTCCCATGGCTGTCACCTCTGTTCTCTGACCACCTTTATATCCTCTGCAGTGCCAAAGAGCCAGTCACTAATTCACCAGCCAATACCAGCAAGTGCCAACTGTGTCAGCTCTATATCTGAACGCAGGGATGTGGCCCTGAACTGAAACAGCCCGAAGCCTACTCTCAGGGAGGATGCCCTCGACCAGGAGGAGAAGCACAAACGTAAGTGGAAGACGTAAAATGCAGCCCAGACAAGTGCTCTGAAGGAGAGGCTCCGCGGGCAGAGGACAAGTCCTCTGCACAGCCCAGTGCTGCAGTTTCTCCCTTTACTTCCACTACCCGGATTAAGCCAGAAAACGGAGACTTCCACTCTCTTGCAAAAAATGAGCATTATGTGGACACGTTTTCCACATACATTAAATTCTTGATGACAGACTGATTTATTGGAATTTTTCTTGTTTCCTCTCTATTTCTCTCCAGGAAACATCCCACTCAAAACAAGCTACTCTTTCTGAGTCCGTGGCTGTCAACATCGACTGCACATTGGAATTATCTGGAGGGCTTTACAAAGCCCAGGTGCCACCTCTAGAGATTCTAGTGGAATGGGTGCAGCCTGGAAATCAAGATTTAAAACCTAATGTGCAGCCAAGATTGGGAAGCACTGCTCTATGCACATACTGCTTTCTAGAAATCCAAACACCCGATGAAGGAAAAAATTACATCAGCTGGTTTATTGTACACACGATTGGTTAATAAAGAATATTCTAGATATAAACGTTATTCATCGGTGAAGTTTTACTTTATACATTTCTTTCTTCTAATTTTCCATAATTCAGTAAATCATATTGATTTTAATATACCCTCCCTAAGATAATCAGATAAAAGTTGAAGAAATCAATTCAAATGTAGTTACCTTAGGGGATATGTGTTGAAAAAATGTTCTTTGAACATTACATCAAATAACGAAAAGGAAAAACTATCAATAAGGAATTGGTTAAATAAACATTGTTACATGCACATGGCGGGATAACATTAAAAATAATAAGGTTATTCTATGCATTCCTTTTTTTCTTTTCAAAGATGGGCACCTGAGCTAACAACGGTTGCCAATCTTTTTTTTTTCCTAAAGATTGGCACCTGAGCTAACAACTGTTGCCAATCTATTTTTTTTCTTTCTGCTTTTTCTCCCCAAATTCCCCCAGTACATAGTTGTATATTTTAGTTGTAGATCCTTCTAGTTGTGGCATGTGGGATGCCGCCTCAATGTGGCCTGATGAGCGGTGCCATGTTCGTGCCCAGGATCCAAACCAGCAAAATCCTGGGCCGCCACAGTGGAGCGCGGGAACTTAACCACTCGGCCACGGGGCCGGCCCTGATTCTACGCATTCTAAACGAAAAGATGTCCAGGATACATTGTTAAATGGAAAAAAAAAAAAAAAAAACGATTTCAGAACAGATTGCATGAAACGAGCTCCTTGCTGTGCTTGTAGGTATGTGTAAGGATGGACACAAACACCTGTAAGTTTGCTCAACTGCACACAGGATGATGTCTGGAGTCCTTAACTCTGCAGTATGTAGCTTGGTTTGCCAAGTTTCACTCTTCGTTTATACACTCATATATTGCTCAGCTTTCTAAAAGAATGAGCACACACTCTTTTGTTTGAAAACTTTAGGATTCTGATTTCCACAATTTCTACAGAGCACACTAATTTGCTAGCTTATGAATAATATTAGGAATCTTCCATGACTTCAACCACAAAATGACTGTGCAATTTTACATAAGACTGTGTTGTTTCAAAAAGAAAACTGTCCAACTGGCAATTTATAAACACATTCTGCTTACCTGCCAATTCAATCTATTATTTTTCAAAGATTATAAATTAGTCTCTAATTTTTATTTTACTCTACGAGGCTTGTGATAGTGATGCCAGGACTTTCCTCCCCGTTCATCCAGAAATAAGACCTAACCATCACTTGGTATTGGCCAGAATGTTACTGATGTAGATTTCTATAGCAGTTAGACGACACCCTTCAATACCATTCAATAATGTATTTCCCTACTATGAAATAAAAAAAACCCACCAGATAGTCACATACCTAAGTTCACAGTACCTCATACTCCATACTGTAGACCCTTAAGAATTTCACTGAATTTTGTCTAATCCTTCAATTAATAACATCTGCCTTTATTCAGCCAAAACTAGACTTTCACTTCTAATTCACTGTGACTCTTTATTTATCACAGGATACACTAATACATATTCAACACTGTTTGAGTTTATTATGTTATACAGTTAGCTGTAATAATTTTACAAACCATTGCACAAAATTGCACGGTAACAAGTAAGAAAATTGAGAGTCAGTCAGGTCTAAATACTCCGAATGTCTCTATCCAACACAGTAATTCTGCTGGGTTTATATATGACTAGCCAAGCCCTGTCACTGGAAAAGATATGGTCACTGGAAGGCAGGACCAAGCAGAGCACAGGTGGTGGAGGGTACTCATGTCTTCTCCCCATTGCTCCATCTCAGAGCGAAAATGTATAAGGAATGCCACTCATTAACTTCTAAATTTCTTCCGCCTTCCTTCTGCACCTTTAATCAGTTCAGATAAAGTTTATCTTGGAGTGGGAGCATCTTGGACTGACAATATGGCAAAACAAGTAGAACACGGGCTTTGCATCTAAACAGACTTAAGATGTATCTTGGTTTGCCACATATTGGATGCATGAGCTTCACTCAGTTTTCCGGTATATGAAATGAACTTATAATACCCAACTCATCATACCATTGTATCATACACTCAGCACGATGCCCATCATCAGTGTAGTCCAGGTGGTAATTAACTAACATTAGCAAACTGCTCTCATAAAGTGATGCCATGAAAGGTATCTGTACAGTTCAAGTTCACGTCATGACTAGTATAAAAGTTACCAGCCTGATGTTAACAAGTAGAAGTGTTTGGGCTACTATTATGGCTTGAAATCTACAACAGTTTACTCACTAACTCTGTTGAGGGACATCAACTACCCCCTTCAAGAGCTGCAATATTTGGTCTTTGATTCTGCTGATGACATGAGAAAATGGTCCAGGCTTGTCTGTTCAGCCCTGAAGCTGATGTGGATGTCTCAAGACTGCATCGGCTTGTCATATGAGACTCCGCAGCTGTGTTTTTAATGTGTGCTACATCCTGTCATACCAGAATTATTGGGTCTTTAAATTTGTGTCTACATTATTCATGTGAAACTGAGACAGAAGACATTTGTATCAATACAGTATATGGAAAAGTCCCTTGGTGGAGAAATATATTTTGATTTGAACAATCCAAAGTTCATGTCTAAACTGGCTGAATTAATTGGACACTTTCCCAATTCTCTAACTAACTGACTAAATATATAATGGAGTCTACTGTTGCTATAAGGAAACACCAGAAACATAAGCTTTAAAGCCACAGAGAAAAAATCTGTAAAACAGCATAGTTGGGAAGAAAACAACATGGCTGACCAAAGTCAAAGCCACGCAGACTAATGCTAACGCTTAGTATTGAGTGTCTTTACAGAGTCCTAACTTCATTTTGGTCCTAACTAAATTTTCCTCCATTTCTTCAAATTAGATTATACAGAAATGCAGTGATCACCTGAACAACTGGACTGCTCTGTGCCTTTGCCTCCTCCACACGTTCTGTTGCAGGACATTGTAATTTACAATATCAACCAACGCCACTGTGAAATACTTCCTCTAAGTAGGCGTTTTCCCACACCACATGTGACAAATATTCCAATCTGACAGAGCTCCACGTCCACTAAATCATTTTCCTCAACTGCATTATACCTAACTGCCTGCTTTGTGGCCTCTTGAGAACTATTGTCCCAGCTGTCTCCCCCCAACACATCCCAATTCAAACAAAAGAGAAGGAAAATAGCATTTATCAGATGACTGACCTTGTCCTGATGTCTTTTCTCATAAAAACCTATGAAGACTTATTATCTCCATTTCACAAATAATGACTGGAGTTCTGACTTACACGTTATCACACGATGTCACTGCACCGCAGCTGGGGAGCAAGGTGAGGACTGAGAAAGCTCAGGCAGAGGGGTAGCTACTTGTCCAGACTGACAAATGCAATCGTTGGAAGGTGTTAAAATCACAAAATGAAAGATGGCAGAGAAAACTCAAAAGTGGAATTAGTAATCTTCCCAAGTTACTCCCAAATAACCCGTGAGTATTGTAAAAAACCTACTGTATCTTACAATTTTCTGTGAGTGGTTATTCACACACTCGTGCATGCACTCAAAAGTGTTCACTGAGCATCGACTAGGTTCCAGGTACTTCCCTTCCCAAGACAGCACCACAGAGTCTCTGCCCTTGAGGAACTCAGACTCCCTTACAGAACATTCTTCGAAAGGAGGAAATTTCACATAAAAAATAAGAGATAGTGTGCCACTCGTGAAGGCAACACCCTGAAGAACTTTCTAGCAAGATTTTCTTGTATATAAAACAAATAAAGGAAGAAGGAAATACTAAGATAGGAACATACCTTTATACTTTATTGTCTTGTAATAAATGGTCAGCTTATAAGCTTTCAGTCCCTAAACCTCTTCACAAGAACTAGCCTGAGAATGAACCCCTGGAGATGATGCTGCCAGATGGGGTCCAGGGTCAGCAAGGCCTGTTCCCCGAGAGGCAACAAGAAAAACTTGCCTTTCTTTATGATGACCGTTCTTCGAGCCCGTCTACCAAATGCTCTGTAATGTCTTGTACTCCTCCTAGAGCACAAGCTCCTCAACTGTCAACTGCTCAGGTGGTAGAATATAAAACAACTTCAAGTATGAAACGCAAAATGCTTAACAGGACAAACCTACAACCCCCACAGGCAATTCTGCAGAAATCGAGGGAAAAAAGAACACCGTAGCAGGGACAACTGGAGCGGGCAGGACCTTCAGGGAGACTGTCTACAGACGGTAGGTAACTACTAGACTGGAGCAGAAGACGAGAACCCTCCTGTTTTCTGTGCAGAAAAAGCGGCAGAATATTTCTGGGCAGTCACAGACGGGGGCGCAGCACGCATGCAGGTCCTGTCCTGGAACTGGCCCTGCGACCGTTACTGACACGGCTGTCCTTACCACGGGGTGGAGATGACACGCTAACACAGCCTCCCCCATTTAATGTGGCTTGAGCAGGCTGGGGAAGACAGGCCCCCATCTCACCACCTGGTACCCTTGGGAAAACCATCAACGCATTCGACAGTCACGGGACCTGAAATTCCGACGTCAGAATCCTGTCTCCTTTGAATCAAACAAAAATAAGTGTTGCATTACATTTGTTAGATGATTTATTACAAGTACTACATTAAATTTTTTTATTAGTTTTGGAGTCAGCAGTAGCAGTAATGCCATTGCATAAGTTTACCATTCGGTAGCCTGCTGAGGATGACCAGGAGTTGAATTCTAAAGCAGTGGTGAGCAGTTCAGAAGCAGACTGAGGCACAGGGCCCTGACTGTGGAGACAGTGTGGGACATTACAAGGGGCAGGCGAGGGGACCGTGAGAGCTGGAAGGAGAAGGTGGAAGTTGCCGAGGGAAGGGGGGAGGCTCTGACTATGGAGAGAGAAAAGTCTTACATATTAATTTCATTTATCTCACAATTTATCCCAGGGACAGCAAAGCAACATCAATATTTTTTCAAGCTATTATTTTGGTGGAGCACTTATTACATCCTAGGCATATTCCTTTATTTTATTTCACCTAATTCTCCATCCACCTCCTCTTTCTTCCTCTTTAAACCCTGTCTTCTTTCAAAAAGGATTTGAGGGAATATTATTCACCTCTAAAAAGGAATGAAATTTTGATACATGCTACAACATGGATGGACCTTGAAAACACTATGCTTAGTGAAATAAGCCAGACACAGAAAGACAAATATTCTATGATTCTGCTTATATGAGGGACCTAAAATAAGCAAACTCATAGAGACAGGAGGAGAACAGAGGTACCAGGGGAGTTATTGTTTAATGGGGACAGAGTTCTTGTTAAGGATGAAGAAAAAGATTTGGATAGAGATAGTGGTGATGATTACACAACACTGAGAATGTATTTAATGGCACCCAATTGTACACTTACAAATAGTTAAAATGATAAATATTGTTATGTATATTTTACCACAACAAAAAAAGAATTTGAGAACGCACAGAGAGTACATACAACAGCTTGTGTGTGTTTGTATGTCTGCAGGAGAGAGAGAGGGAGAGAGAAAACTGGAACTAAGTGCAAGGAAGAATAAGAAAGCAGGCTGCAATTGGGTAAGCAGCTATAACATATGCCATTAGGTCACACACAGTGGTTAAAGGTAAGATGCAAGTTTTGTCCAGATTTTCTTAGCACGCAAATTTACAATGTGCATAAATAACAAATGAAACAACTGCTGGGGAGAAGGATGGGTGGGGAAACAAGAGAAAAGTACCACCAGAGACTCTCACAAGGGAAATCTCGCCAACGTGGGCATCGTCTCCTCAACTGCACTTGCCTAACGAAGACCCAAACAGGTTCCCTTTTGGTTGCTATTTGTATACAATGACTACCTTTTATATTTGTGGTTCCCACCAGAGAAAGCAAGGAATATACAAAGTAATATGCAAGCAAATTTTAGATTGTGAATGATTCAATAGCTGTGTAGGAAAAAAGCCTTTAATAATTTCCCACCTCCTTTTCATAAGCACTGTTGGCTTCTACGTTTGCTTAAGTAGTGGGCAAACTTCTTAAACGGCCAAAATGCAGCCCAGTAACTGTGATTCCACAAGAGCCCAAAATCACAGGGTTCGTATTTGTAAATCACTGTTCTCGGCACAAGTCACACCCCAAAAAAGGGTGTAAAGGTGGTTGGAATTATCTGGAAATTTTAATACACTGTATTCGAAAATAGGAGTTTGAAACTTTTAAGTTCCCTTTGACAGGAAAGTGGCTGAAGAATGGAAGGTGTTCCAGACCCGAGTTTCAGTTCACAGCCTCGCTGGCTTCCGTGAGACCAGAGAGGGGCCCTCTTGCGGCGGCTGTGCCACGTGATCCTCTCTGGCATACCCTGGAGGATGGCTCTGCTTTTGGTTAGTGAGAATTACACATGCAAATCATCACCCCGTAAGCTGAAATACATCCCAGTAAAGCAAATAGGCAATATTTTTTAGTTACAAAACTTTATTAGTTTACTCGTGTGTAAACAGTGGGCGCATGTTTCTTTCTGGTCTTGAGTTCTTAGCAGGAAAAACGTAAGTATGAATTAATTGCTTTTTATGAATAAAGACCAGAGACAAGAATGCAGCTGACTTCTGTGGTCTAACAGGCCCCCTTGGTGCTGGCCATCGAGGATGCAGATGTAAAAGCCAATGGGAGGAAGCAAGTGGCTGGAAGGACCCTTTATTCAACACTGCTATGTAGACTCAGAACAATGATGCCTCGTTTATAGGAAAACACCTGTGGAATGAGATAGTTCTCATAAATAAAGTTTCATTAACTAAAACGTACCTATGAAAGCACAGAGTTTATTCATTCAACTATTTGGGCTGAAAATCTTTTTATATAACATGTACCACTGAAGTTTTGGGGTTATATATTTTTTAAATAAACTCTTTAATCTGGAACAACTTTAGATTTACAGAAAAGTTGCAAAGACCATAACGAGACTTTCCATTACCCATCCGACACGGAATATCATACTAAGAAATTAACACTGGTGCATGACTGCTGAGTAAACCACAGGCTGCATTTGCATTTCACCAGTTTTCCACTAACATTCTTCTCCTGCTCCAAGATCTGATTCAAGACACCACATTGCATTTAGCATCACTGATTTTTAAACCAAGCATTTTTCACGTGAATTGATCTTTTCTTTAGGACTCATGTTTCAATATTGTGAACACCAATTATAGTGGACCATAATTTACTGGTTCCTTCAGGGTTTGCTGCAATGAACTGCACTCTGAATCTTACGCTAACTGGCCCCAGTCAGCTAGAGTTGAGTACATGCTCCTGTTTGTGGTGTTTTGCTGCCCGTTTTCTCCCCTGGTGGTAACATCTTGCTGTTGCGTTGGTCACAGTCAAAGCTGAAGCAGCTGTGGTGGTGGTTATCATCTTTGATGTTGTGTTGCCATCAATTGTGATTTCTTAGTCACCAAATCCAACAGCGTATTTTCAAGTCTATTTCTTAACCTCTCTGGATCCTTTGATATGATTAAATAGCTCTTTCATTCTTCAATTTTTTTTTTCTCTTGCATTCAGTGACATTACAATCTCCTGGGCTTGCTCTGCGGCTGACCCTCCCTATCTGCCTCAACCTGTGGCTATTTCCCCTCATTCTTGCCCCATAATAAAAATGTGACACAAGGTCTGGCCATTGATATTATCTACTTCTCTCCTACACCCACCCTTTCCTGGGCATTCCTACCTGGTCTCACGACCTTCTCTCATCAGCAGTACACCGGTGAATCCCAAGACCCAGTCTTGAATTTCCAAGTGCCTGCTGGATGACTTTATCTGGATGTGTCTGGAAGCTTGCATCTCAAACTCAACAGGCTGAAACGGAATTGATCATCTTCCCACCGCACTTGGTCCTTTTCCTCCTCTGTCCTGTGTTTATTGTATCATGTTCCTTCACATCAGCCATAGTCAAAACCTTGTCATTTTGTTGACTTTCCTCTCTCTTTTTCTCAGTACTACATCCAATCAGTGTTAACATTTATTGACTGAATCTCTACTAAATTTCATTAATTTGTGCCCACCAATGCCACTATCACCATTAGCATCAACCATAGTGGGTATTTATAAATTGAAAACAGCATAAATTACCCCCTGCCTGTGCTGTTAACTTGTCCCTTTTATCTAGATTCTTCCTCCTCCAACCTTTGGACACTGGGCTGCATAATTTCTCTTCCTGAAGCCCACATCTGACCACGTCATTCTTTTGCTCAAAAACTTCGGGCGTGCCTTTGCATCTTCCTCCACTCCTTGCTGAGTCTGGAACAAAAGGCCTTTGCTGGCATCAGAGGCCTCTTATCTGGCCCCAGTCAGACTTCCCAGTTCTCCTTTTCTCATTCTCGTCATGCATCCTGGAGCCAAAATGGACTCCCTGCTGCTCCCCATAATTCCTCGTTTGTGCGCTTTGCTTGCATTCTTCCTTGTGCATGAAGTCTCCTCTTCCCCATCTCTCGAATCCTTTACAGCCTTCAAGGTCCACCTGAAAGAGATTTCTTACACAAGGCTTCCCCTGCATCCCCCGTCTGAAAGTACACTGTTCCGCTAAACCCCTTTCTTCTTCAGCTAGGCTTCTATCGTTTCTGGTATCACATTTTACCCTCGTGCAGGTTTCTCATCTCCCTACAAAATGACTTCAAACTCCTTAAGATCACTGATGGACGCATGTTTTGATCTCCGAGGTGCCTGAATAGCATAGGTGCTAAACTCTCTGCTCCCTAGAAAAGTCCCTAAAAAAGTCAAAGCACATGCCATAAACCTATACAACCACCAATCTCCTTTGTTGCTTCCTGGAAGCAAACCCTGAATCACTGAAGACTTCTGCAGTGACTTACTGTCTTCCTCTTCACCACTACTCCTGTCACCGGTTGCAGCGGACTGAATGTGTGTGTCCTCCCCAAAGTTCAGACGTTGAAATCCTAATCCCCAATGTGATGGTGTTAGGAACTGGTGCCTTGGGAGGTAATTAGGTCATGAGGGTGGAGCCCTCATGAATGGGGTTGTGCCCTTATAAAAGCCACCCCAGAAGCTCTATCATCCTTTCTGCCATGTGAGGATATAACAAAAAGATGGCAGTCTTAAACCTGGAAGAGGGTTCTCACCAGAACCCAGCCATGCTGGCACTCTGGTCTGAGACTTCCAGCCTCCGGAATTGTGAGAAATGCATGTCTGTGATTTATAAGGCACCTAGTCTATGGTACACTCTTACCGCAGCTGTGACTAAGACACTGTCTCAGTAGTTTCAGTGCACAGGTAGATGATTCATCCAACCACTGGACTCTCAGGTGCTCAACCTCTCCTTCCAGGGGTCCAGTTCACTGCCGGGACTCAGCCACCCCCTCCAGAACCACACACCGGACAGGCTAATACCAGTCTTCCACTTCAGACATGCCACTCTCTGAACATCATTTTCTCTTCTGCTCGCTCACTCTAGAAACCCCTCTTCACAATCCCTGAGCCCAAAAGCGCCTGGAGTTCACTGACTCTGTGCCCTAGCCACTTAGATTTCAAGGACCTTGATTCACTGTGACTCACACCCTCAGGGCACCTGCCCTTTCACTGAGTGGTTGTACTCAAACTTGGCAAACCTCTTACCCTGGGTAAATCCAACTCTCCATTTACCCGACGCTTACAGCCAAACAACTAAACATGGCTGAGGAAAAATCACATACTCATGCTAACGGAATTAATTTTATGATCTTGAACCCCAAATAAGTCTTCAGTATTGCTGGCAACTCTATATATTTGTTCTGACAAGTTCACTCACCCACTGTCTGAGGCTACTGTTTGGCATATTCTCCTTTCTCCTCCAACATCCCCTACCTTTTTCTTGCCCTCAGCTGATCATTGCATTTCTGAGAAGTAATCGAAAGAGAACTAGCACATCTTCCTGTAACTTCCACATCTACCACCTTCTCGGTCTGTACCCATTTACCATACCTCTTCTCGGTTACAATGGGTGGACTGTCCTCGATCATGCCTACAGCCTACTCCTCCTCCTTTCCGCTCATGCTCATCCTCTCTTGCCTAATCAAGGACTCTGATCCTATAATTATCCTCTCTCTTCTACCTTATCAAGATTTTTTTAAAACTCTTGATTGGCCTATTCTCAATAGCACATAGACTTGTGATAATATCTCCCTTTAAAAAAGAAAACAGCCCCACATCCTCTCAAATAACACCCCATTTCTCTGCCCCCTTCATATCAAAACTCTTCAGAGGAGTTACCCATCTTTGCTGTTTCCCATTCCCTCTTAAATCCACTCAAATTATGTTTTTGTCTTAACCTCCATGATGCCTGCTCTTGACAATGGCACCATTGATCTCCACATCGTCTAATCCGATGGACAACCTCAGCCCTCACTGCCACTCTGTCCCTCACAAGCGTTTGGCAGAAGATTCCCACTCTCCCGTCTTAAACTGTTCCTTCACTTGGCTTCCATGATTCCACGCTCTCCTAATCTTCTTCCTATCTCTTGGTCACCTCTTTTCTGTCACCTTTATTGGCTCTTCTTCATCTTCTCTACATCTAAAAATTAGCAACCCCACAGCTCACTCTTCTCTGTCCACCCTCAGTGTTGGTGATCAAATCCAAGTTCCATGGCTTTGTCAAGTATCTAGAATCTGACCACTCCAAATCTATTTCCCCAACCCCAACACTTCCCTAGGCTCCAGGCTTGAATACTCAACTACCTACTCGGCATCTCCAGCTGTATATCTAATCAGAATCTCAAAGTCATCGTGTCCCACACTGAACTCTTGGTCCAGTGAGACCTCTTCTCCAAGCACACACCATCTCAGTAAATGGTACTCACTCACCTGGATTCTCAGGCACAAAAATGGAATCATTACTGACTCCTTTATTTTACTCAATCCAGTCACATCTATAAGAAACTCTTCTCAACTCAACCTTTGACATATATCTTGCACTCAATCTCTACTCACAAACCCCTCTTTACTACTGCTCTAGTGCAAGCTGTGATCATCTCTGACCTAAATTTCTGCTGGAGACTGCTGAATGGTCTACTTCACCAGCTCCCCCCATTTATACCCCTACTTGACAAGATGTTATGTAACTACTTGATAATAATGGCAAATGCTCATATAGAACTTATTATGCACCAGGCACTGTTTTAAGCACTTTACATATAACTCATTTAATCTTTGAAATAACCCTATTAAGTAAGTAATTTTATTATTCTCACTTCATGTATAAAGGAATTGAAATACAGAGAGGTTAAAAAATTAGGCATGGTCACACAGTAAGTAGCAGAAAGATAATGGAAGTCTTTACTCAGTCACTGGAATGTAACTGCCTCCAGCTCCACTACACTATGTATTTGCTCCACTAGAACGCAAGCCCCACACAGGCAGGAGCTTTGTCAGGTTGTCAGTGTATTGTAACATTCCTCTAACTGTAGGCACTTGCTAAATAAATATTGAGCGAATGAATAAATGACTGTGTCTGCCTCAAGTTGTCCCCTCCCCCTCCTAATTGGCAATAGGTAACTGAGGAACTAACTTAATTAATTAAATCTTGACCTACACACGTTAGAATAAACTGGCTCAGTGTGAAACCACGAAGGGTTTCCCTAGAATCAAGCTCTTGAGACACAATTTGTTAACTGAGTAGCATCCCTTTTGGATTCTCAAGACATTTTTAAAATATGAGTTCCCGGTTCCTCATTGTGCTAGAGATGAATGACTTCCAGATCAGAGAATTAATAATATACTCAGAAATCTACAGCGGTAATAATTTTATGAGAGTAATTTTAAATTAACTTAGAATTACTCAAAGAAAGGGTGAATTCTTACAATTACAGATGCCGGTTGATGCAGGTGAGACATCAGCCACCGGAAGAAGAGCAGACAGAGAATTTTTAGAAGGAATACGGAAAAGTAAAGTTTTATCACTGCTCAGTGGGACAGTGGTTTAGCTAAGGAGTCTGTTAGAAAATGCTCTGTAACCTTGGAAACCATTTATAAACTCTCCCTCAAACGCACTAATCCGTGAAACGATCTTTGCGAATGCTCTCAGACCCAAAAGCTCTCCTCGGTGTTCCTCCCAGCTTCCCCAAGCGCTAACCCACAGAACCTCAAAACCCTTCCCGTTAGAAGAGAGGAATTTCTACTCCACTTCGCAAATATCACATTTTTTCTAACAACTAATTTTCTTCCACATCCATATTTATTTATTTTACTTATCAAAGAATTTGATAGTGTTCATTATGTGCTAGGCACTGTTTTCAGTGCTTTATCAGTATGAACTCATTTAATCCTCCAAATAATCCTGTGAGAGGAGGAAACTCACGCACAGAGGGGTTGAGTGACTCGCCCCGGCTCTGACATTCTCAGTGACTAGCCCCGGTTGTAACATGTGAGGGAGAAGAAACAACGTCTGTGGGGCGAAGACTTATTCTTGAGCGAGAAAGACACACAGGTGCTTGTTAGGAAGGCATGTGGACACCTGGGAAACAGCTTGGACCACCTACGCAGAGCGAGCATATTCCACGATGAGGACCCTGTCCATTCAGAGCTGTCGTCTAAAGAAAGGCAAGTGACCTCATATGTCACCAGAGCGGTTTCTCCTGGAGCAGCCTGACCACAGTTGGAGAGAAAGTGGAGGCAAAGATGAAAAGCATATGTGACAGGATTGGGGAAAGATAAAGAATAAGACTTGGAAAGAGGAGAAAAATGTGTACATATATGACATTAGTCAGGGTACCTTGTAAACAGAAGAGTTGTCAATATATAGGTGGATAGGGGTTCAGAGTGATAGGAAAACACCACGTAGCCCACACATATCAGAACAGGAGGCCTTAGGTTTATATGTACCATTTAACAATTTGGCATTCAAAGTTCCCTCTCATAAGCTCCTGAATATTTGCAACTGGCAGAAAAAAAAAGAAAGCCAATGTTTATAGGTTTATTTAGAATAATCCACCTAGCCCATGCAAGCCCCAGAGTCCATATTTTCCTAGTCATGAAGTCGCATAAAAATCGCCCTCACAATGATGGAAGAAATATGGGTCACACATTGATCCTGAAACAAGACAAACAGACGTCAGAGATTCAGACACCGTGCAAGCAGGCTCCGCATTCATAAGACGGGCATTGAAGAACTGAGGGTAGCTGGTCCAGTGGCCGCTCACCTCCCACCCCCTGACTCTCCCACGTCCTCTTCTGAAGGAGCTGGTCTGCAGAGATGTGGATGGAAACTGGAGCTGTCGTAAGGTCATTTTCTACCACAGCTGAGTTGTAGAGGAAGGAAAAATCCCTCTCACCCCAAACTCAGCTGCGTGAGCCTATTTTTCACAGCTGTCCTCAGGAGACCAGGATGCTAGAAGGTTCAGGGCTCAAAGGAAGCCCCAGAACTTCACAGACTGGGAGACGATTCCTACACCCTAAATACCAGAAACCATATGACACAAACCCATATGTCAAAATTCTTTCTAAAAATTTTTCTTTACTTTTTCTCCTTTACTCCTTAAAGAGAGATCTTGAGTCATTTCTAAGTTCCTATGAATAGTCCCTTAGCAACCATTTTTAAATAGGATTAGACGCAACTGTTCTTTTTTTAAGGGTGTTACATTATGAAAATCCCAGCATGGATAGAGACAGACTGGGCGGGGAGTGGGGCCAGACCTGGGATATATTCGTCAAGCACATTTAAGTAGATGATAAAATTTATACAAAAATAAACTGATTCCCCCAGAACAACATTATGGTGCAAAAAATCAGCGCTTGTCAAAATATCCTTGGTGGTCTACCAACCAACACCCCTCCAGCCTCTCGTCTCAGCATCCATGTCCATCTGTCCATTTGTCCATTTGTCCTATGGACAGATGAGCCAAGCCTAACTATCTCCCAGAAGCATTTACTGTAAGATCTTGTTTACAAACATTTTGCAATAGAAAATTATATTACTAATCTTTTAAATGGCATAAAATATTTCACATATTTCAGATAAGTATAATAAGTCTTTTAATGCAAAACAGACACTATAGGGTTCAGAAACTCTGTGGCTGTATTAAGGCATTAGCACAGAGCACATTTAGTAATAGGATCAAAGTAGCTTTGGGTTAAATAAAGAAAAAGTGACTTTGAGTCTGTTTCCTTTAAAAAGTTAGAACCATATCTGATTGCAGTCAATTGTTTTCAGAACAAAGGACGATCTGTGAAATTCAAGAAGCTTGCACAAAGTCCATTTTTCACATTTGTTTTTATCTAGCGTTTTGTGATAAAAGTATTTGTCTTTGTTTCCAAAATAATCCTGAAACATCAAACCCTTCTTTCCCATGCCACAGGGTTCACAGAAGACAGCAAAGACTTTTCTCCCTTAAAATTCTATTTATTTTACTAATAGATTTTTCTGTTGGGCAGTATGATTCAGTACCCAACACATAATACTTACTCAATAAATATTTGTTCAATTAAATTGAATGTTTAAGCCTGTGTTCATTTCTAAGGGCTAATATTTGCCAAATGTTTCATCAAGACCTCTTGAGCACCTTCTTTACCATTAAGGAGCTTCCCCGTCATTGCAAAGAGTCACTGTCAGGGGAAGATCATGGGACCATGCTTGAGAACAACACTATGACATTTTAAACAAACATCTAAGCATATGAAAGAGGAGTCATTAAAGAGCAGAGTCATTACAAATAAACAAATATACCTATTGTAATTTAATAGAAATGATGATAAAGACAGCAATAAAAAGGTAGAATATTTAAATTCTATTCCGATATTTTACATATCAAGTTTAACGTTTGTTTTATTGTAGACACAATGGTACAAGAAATAACCTGGCAAAGGAAGGAATGGAGAGACAGAAAGAATTAATTTGAGTATCAGAGACTTTGTTTTCAAATGTTTCAGTAACAAAACATGTTTGGACTAAATGAAAAATGCATTCCCTAAAAGAACAGAAGAACTGCCCCTGCTCTTTGAAACCCATTCTTTGATTCTCTTCCGATATAACTTCGTGGACCACAGAAAAGGCAAGGCTAGTGCCAGTTTTTAAGCCTGCTTCTTCATCTTCAGATTTTTTCTACAACTAATTCCAAATTCTTCTCTGGACTCGAATGATGGGTTTCAGGATATGAACTTGAAGATTTAATAAAAATCTTATATCTAAAGAAGAGCAGCATAAATTTGAGAACAGTGGCTACTCTTTTTGAAATTGAATATAAAGGGGGGCACGATCAGGAGAGAGGATCTCCTCCTTTCAGTGGAGGTACCAGGGGCACCTGTCCACTCCCAACAGTCTTCAACAGAGATGCGAAGAGGTCAAATTTAAGAGAGATCAAACGTAAGAGAAACAGCAAGGCGGAATCCAGAGGGAAGTCCCATAAAGGCTACCACACGTGCTCCTTGCTGTCTACTGACTCACCAGGGCCAGATGGTGCCTCATGCGTTGCAAGCACCCACAGATTTCTGACAAACAAGTACCCTTCAGTCCTCCACCTTTAGACTGACGTGCATTCAGGAAGAAAGGTTTCAAGATTTTGCATGTTTCAAAGCTATGGTGAGCAGATTTTGCAAGAACAAGTCTAGCCTACTTCTGTAGAGGTAATCCATCCAGAAGACAAACAACTTTAACAACAGATATGTCTATTTCTGGGGCTAAAATCACTAAGAAGCAGATAGTGAGGCTGTAGGAGAAGCCTCTTTCCTTTGCTTCTTGACCACAAAACAGCACATCTGCATCACATGAGCTCTTACCCGTATGCGCATGACGGAGAGAGAGAAGAGGAAACTGCTACACAGAGCAGGAATCCATTCACCATTCCCCTCCCTCCCTAAGCACCTTCCCTGAGTGAGCACAAGAATCTTCCACCCAAGGGTGGGCTCAGCTCCCATGGGACTCTCACCCACAGAAGACTCTCCACCTGAGTGAGACAGTGGCACTCAGTGGATTCTGTGACACACAGACACGTATTTTTCATCCAGCATAGACCTTAAAACACAAGCCGACGACAGAGCTGGTGCTCAGCAGAGTTGCCCCATCCAAGGCTGAGGATAAACTGCCTGTGTGGGATAGAAGAGAGATGCCCTATTTCCCTTCAATATGGCTCCTTCCAAAGGAGTTTTCAAAAGTAATTTCAACCATCCTCAAATATCAGCTTTCCTACGGCACTCCCTTTAGAACCGAACGCCCAGTTAGACTGGATTCCACCAGCACCTTCTCCCTTGCTGAGGTTTAGTGGAAAATTCTCATCTTGCGTTCTCCTCCAATCTCGTCTCCCTCCCGGAGCCAGACTGACAGACGCATCTCATCCTTTGGAGCTGCTGGCTCTCCCCGAGTGCTTCTTCGCTGTTGACTAGACCAGGGATAGTAAAAACTATTTCACCTTTGGCTTGGGGCAAACTTTCAAGCCCTCAGAGGCCATCTTTTACACGCCCTCCCAGGAATATCCAAATTCACTGGGAAATCACCCCAACTCACTTTTTCATTTCCTGCAGCTATGCTCTCCTCAGGCACAGAGTATGTATGTAAAGGTACCCCAAAACCAACGCTGTGTGTACCACACATCATCGAAAACTCACATGAAATAGCTGCAAAAGCAAACCTGGATCAAAAAGGACACAGAACAAAGCAGAGGGGCTACCTTGATAAGACCAAGAAAGTCAGCAGGAATAAGCTCAAGTTGTAAGATTTGGGCAACACTTAGATCAGCAGTAGAAAGGATTTGGTTGAATTTTGCCATCAGGGCCCTAATAAATATAAACACTTCGCTTAACAGTCTTAAAAATCTGTGACACACATATAAGTGTGTGTGTGTATATATATATATATATATATATATATATAGATAAGCTCCAAATGCATAAGAAAATTACATAGCACTGATAATTGCAAATTATCAATACAGAACATGAGACTTCATGCCAGTTACAAAGTGGAATCATTGAAGAGTCTGGTAAGCACAACGTGGCCCAGTGTGTATTCAAGAACTGGATGTTGTGCACCGACTGGCCACCAGCGACTGCGCCAGACCCTGCTGTCAGCCCGGGGATCTCGCAGCCAGCGTATTGACTAAAATATGGTCCAGTTCAAAAATGCACACTCTTCCACTGTGTTGCAAAGCTTCCACAGCCAGACAAATACACTGGAACCTTTGTTTTACTTTTTTTCTCTTTCCTCCTAAAATTATCTATTCTAAAAATGAGGCATGTTTGTATTTTCCCTTAAGCCTTGGACTGACAGCTTATCTGATAGTCCATCAAAAGGACAGTTATTTTTAATTTTCTCCTGATCAAGGAAAAACTGTGTACAGAGAAATGCCTCTCTCTCTGATTTTCACAGCCTTCCAGAGAGGCTTACTACTAGAAAGTTCTTTCCTATCGGTAAATTAACTCTCCTCTCCTGCAGTTCAGATCTCGGAAGAGACACCCAGACAGTCGGGCTGCAATCCTCTGACCATCCAGCTCACAGCACGAAATCAGCCTTAGAAGGAGGGGGGGGCTTGATCCTCACCCAGGTGCTTCCGTTTCTGCGAGAGGAGGCAGAAAGCTCGGCATCCACAGTGTGGGGAGTGCCAGGAAGCACATCTGAGCATCCAAACTGCATTTCCTCAAAGGCTGAGTTATACTAATTTTTTTTCTGATCCAAACAGTATAAATGCTATTATCAGCATCACCAATAATTACAAACCACCTCAGATAAATTAAAAACTAGCTCTGACATATACTTAAAAACAGAGCTTCCTCCAAGTTTAACAAGCTCGGCAGTAACTCACAGAGTCACATAATTGTTGTTAATTTAGTGCACCTCTCTATTTCTTGACGCAGGCCAGAGCAAAGACATTATTTTAATTAAGCAATTAATTAATTAAAATGCATGAAACATTCTTGAGACTCAGAGACCCCAGAGGGTTAGATCAGAGAGAGAAGTCAAGACGGGAGTCCAGGAATTCCTGAGCTCACTGTGACTGGGGTCAGGCCGCCCCGCAGGTCCCATAAACCCCAAGTCAGATGCAAGTCCCGAAAGGCAGGCCACCAAACTCACTCAGAGGTCATTCTGTCACTTAATGTTAGCAGAAGATGATTTCAGAAACATTTTCAAAGAATGTAAATATGGAATAAACGCAAAGACAGTAGCATCAAAATATTGATAAATGGGGAATCAAGGAAGTTGAGATTAAATGATTTTTCACTTTCTCATTTTACCCTCTAATCATCTCTTTGGGTTTAAATACATACTCTTTGCAAAACAAACATTTTACTCACTGACTTTGGCTCTGGGTCTTAATTTTCTAAACAAAAATATACGGTGGTAGGAGAAACACTGTAAAAGCCTTAATTACCAGATGAAAAGGTTCATTTAGGCTTGAACAACACATATTGTAACAGCACGCTGAAGGGAAGATAATAGGGAGCTCAAACTTTACCAGTGACTGTGCAGCCAACACAGCATCCTCTGTCTTTCCCAACGTGCCCTCCTGTCTCATCCAGTTTCTGCTTGTCTGTGACTCCTCAGAGCCTGAGAGTAAATTAAATACCCTCCGGCAGCCGCCCATAGAGTCAGAGGTGCTGATTTCACTGGAGAGGCTGACTCTCCCGGAAGGAGAGGTCAAGAGCGAGGCTCATAGGAAGCAGTGCCTCCCTCCTAGTGCCGGCTCCTCTCTCCCAGGGGGCCCCTCTCCCAGCAGTCCTGGCGGGATGGCCGGCAGTTGGACTCACCCAGCAGGGAAGAGACCCAGGGCCAAGAAGAAGCATCCGTCCTCCCGGAAATGACTGGCATTCTGGAGCAAGGATGCTTCAGCTCTCTTCTGGGGAAGCTCCCCACTGAGGCTCCCGTATTTCTGTCTCCCGTAACGAGGAAGGGCAGAGAGCAACGAGGGGGAGAAAGAAGATAAGGTGCCTACATTTCTGCCCAGATTACCCATTATTTCTTCCCTAAAGAAATAAAAACAGAAACTAAAGGCCAAAAAGTGCCCTCTTTGGGGGTGGAGGGGAAGGAACACCAGCCCCACTGGAACCAAGAGTCTAAAAGGGTAAGTGGAAACAGTCACCACCATTCTCATCACCAAGGGCTCCACAACCACGTGGGATGAAGGATTCAGCGATGCCTACTCTAATAAGGCAAATGCACCAGCCTCTGAGCTTCAAATTGGAAGGAAAAGAAAATTAAAGACTAATTCTCCGAGTGACACTGATCCTTATAAGCCATTGCCAGCTTAAGTATAAAGAAAATTCTGGAAGGAACCTTATTTTTAGAAAATTTGCACTAAACATTATGGAATATGTGTACAAATTACCACAGTTTCACCCACAAAACCCAGGCCTTTATTAAGTGCACCTGATTTTCTCATGAGTTAACAGCAGGCATTTTGATACATATGGTGTTATAGAGCCAGAATCTGGTAGTGATGGTTACTGTTTTTATTATATCTTTATTTTTTGAGTATTTTAATTACAGTTTAATCTCAGCAAAGGTGCAGAACTGTGATGTATATATCTTTTCAAAATATTGTAAAATTATCTTCATCACCCCTAATTTTGTATGAAAATATCAGCATTACGTCAACTGTTCACCAGTGTAAGTCCACACTAGCCTTACACTTATTGAAACAATTTTTTTTAAGATTGGCACCTGAGCTAACAACTGTTGCTGCCAATCTTTTTTTTCTGCTTTTTCTCCCCAAGTTCCCCAAGTACATAGTTGTATATTTTAGTTGTGGGTAAACAATATTTCTGAAGATCATTTTTTTATTTAGCATTTGTTATGAGTGTTTACTCAGGAATGCCATTGATTCAATGTGGAAATCTATTAATTTTTGAAATAAGGCATTTCTGTACAAAGAGAGCACACCCAGTGGGAGGTACTCCTCCATGGTACAAACTCAGGATAGGTTTTTTTCCACTGAATACAGACCATCTGAATTATGTGTGTAAATCCCTATGCATTCATCTGAGATTATAAACTAAAGAGGTGAGTCAAAATGTTTCCTTAGTAAAACAACAAACATGAAGAATTAAACCTGTAAGCATAATGCGGGGTAAATCTATTCCACAGTGCTGCTAAAAGAAGGAATATTATGCTCCTTCAATAGAAAAAAGCATGCGCCTTCTTCTGTTTGTTCCTAAAGCTCAGGGAACTGCATTGTTCAAACACTGCACTGCTAGAACACGAGTGCTCCGGCTCAGCACAGTGTCAGAACCCAAGCTCCAACAGAGGCTCAGGACTCCTTTATCTGGTATCAACACAGCGAGGACCATATTTTGGAGCCAGAACAGAGTGCTCACACAGTGTGGTGGCACCTGTCTTTATACCCAAAGAGATGTGAATACTGGGTGCATAGTACTACTTAAATTCATACTAATACACAACAACAATTATTATAGCCAGAAGTTGTCGATGCTGCCCTCGGATGAAGAGCGGCGCCAAGTGCGTTACACAACCACTCTTGTCCCCTGTCCGCCTCCACCATCCCTGATCCACTGAGGAGACAGCTGGGGAGGGAAGTCACTTAATCACAGCTCCAAGGCAAGCGCTAGAGCCCTGGACTCAAACCCAGGCCTCTCTGAGTCTGAAATCCACACACACGGGCACTGCCCTGCCTGTGTCCCATAATAATTACTACTATTACTAGTGTAAGAGGGTACATTCAAGAGACTCTTGTTGATCACCTGCATTTTAGGATCTGGGTGTAGTCATAGTTAACTTTATTCCCTAGTTCCATGGAACATTTACTACCCGTGCTGTGTAATCTTGACCTAAACTATGTTTTCTCTTTTTTCTCTTATGTAAAGTAGGGATAATAGTAATAATTGCCTTACTGACTTGGAGAGTCGTAGTGAGAGGAGACAAGGAGTGTGCACAGGAGCACTTTTGCTGTAGCTGCGAGTGTTTACCATGGATGATAATACTTTGTCACATAGTAAACACGGTGTACTTAGAGGAGAACCTATTGGCCAACTAGACAGTAGAAGTGAGAAAGAAGTCGAGACAACACCCACATTCTGGACTTAACTTCGAGGAGGTTGTGCTCTTTCTCGCAGGCAGAGCCCTTCTCCACCGGGAGCGTGCACACTCCCTGGAGAGTCACTTCCAGGCCAGGATTTTCTAGACGTCTTAAGAATATCCCTAGTTAACCATCTTAGTGTCACTTCAGGCGGGACTGAGAGGTGGGGAGATGGGTTCGAGATCTTATTCTGATGCTGGGATGTCCCTGGGGCTCTCTGGGACACACCAGGGGCAGGCTGAGGAGGACAGGGACCCGTTCCTGCAGTCTAAGTCAGGGCCTGCCACGTAGCAGATGCTCAGAAACATTGGTTCAGTGGAAGAATAAATGTCCAGAGCTATAAGAGGAGCATACTGGGACGGGTGAGTTTTCAGATATTTCCTTTTGCTGTAGAACTCTTTTTTTTTTTCCAGTAAGAGCCCCAAATCGCAACATATACGACAGTTGAAGGCATTGAGCTGGGAACGAAGCAGCAGGGCGGCACCTGGATGCCTAGGCCCTGCCCACCACGGCCACTCATGTCTGGTCAACACAACCCCAACACTCTGGACACCACCACAAGACAGCGTGGAAACGACCGATCTGGACGATAAAGCCCTTTTGACTCAAATTCTGTGCGTGTAAATATTGATTTCTATCTTCAAAAGGTTAATTATTTTTATATCAAGGAAAGTCAACTAGCTCCTTTTGGGAAACAAGTAGCTTAATTAATAAAATATTTACTTTTAAATAATTGCAAATTGCTCACCGAATATCCCCTGCGCTCTGCTACTCTTCCCATCCTCTCTCAAGGGGCCTGGCCCTGGCCAGTGGCCATGAGCAGTAGTGATGTATGTCAACTCTACCTCCTCCATCCTTCTCTTCCTGGGCCACCACCACTTTTTCCAGAGAGCACTACTTCCAGACGGAGGGGGTCCACCCAACCCACATGGAGCCATGCAAGTAAGAAATTAAGTTCTATTATGCCACAGAGATTGGAAAGTTGCTTGTGTTAATTTTTCTGACAAATAAATACTTTTAATGTAATGGAGATATTTAGATTAAAACGCTGAATAGATCTTCTCCAATTAACGGCTCTCGTTTCCTACATAACAGGGAGTCCTCACAGTTTAGCACTTACCCAAGGCACACCCTCCAAGAGAGGAGGCAAGGGCTGTTTTGGGAACAATGGCCTAAGTGGGAGGAGGGGATTTTCCAAAGATCCTATGCATAGTTGCCCCTAAATCTACGTCACTGAATTAAAATCCCATTATTGCATATCTTCAATGTTGTCTAAAGTTCCTGGTAGATTGTCTTGTTTGCAAAATATTGGTGGGAAGAAATCTTATAGAGCTAAAGCTTTCATGAAAGAATACCTTCCCAATTCAACGTGGAAAAAACAGATAAATCAGTTCCCAAGGTAAGTCACTACGCTCCACAGATCTTACCCATTTCCTCCTAGGCACATGCGGTGTTCTGTAGATGGATTTATAATTTAGGATTAGGGTGATATTGTCAATCCTCAAAAGAGACCTAAAATCTGGACACTCAACAATTGATTTAAATATTCAATTTTGTTCATAAATCTTAGGTTTATACTTATCCTATTAATTGGCTTCTTATTTAACTGTGACTTCCTTTAATTTTTAGGCCGTTAAGAAATATTTGACTTTCTCAAATTTCTTATTTTGATTTTCAGCTAAAATTTTTAAGTGGATGCTGTGCTAAGCTGCTCAGATGCCCCTTCAAGGCGGGGGGGGGGGCTTACTGTGCATGTTGGGGATGCTCTTAGCTGTCAACCCTGCCCCGAGACTGCCCTCTGCTGAAGATGCCCCTCAGCTACAGCCAGTCTGCTCCCTGGGCGGCGGGAATCCAGGGACTGTTTCACAACCAGCCCCACAGCTCCCAAGGGGCTGACCGAGGCCCTCCTGCACCTGCACTGCAGCCCAGCCTCTCCCACCTTGCAGCCTGTCTGTGCCCTTCCCACAGAGAACACACTCGCTCATCAACTTCCTGCACCGGATTCTCCACCTCAGAGTCGCTCCTGGGGAACCTGACCTACAACGAATTGCAACGACCATCCAGCCACGAGGACGGGAAACAAGTCTGACGGGTGGTCAGAGCGTTTCCCATCACAGTGTGCCTCCCAGACCCTCCCTCACCGTAAAGGGTCTGAAGCGAATCCTGTCACTCTGCATTCTGTATCCCCAATGCTGTCAGTTAGAATGACGGGCATCCTGGGAGACAGGACAAAAACTCGAACTGAAAAGATGTCCGTGGAAAAGGGAAGCACAATTTCCTGATGACACAGTCATCTCATCTATGAGATGCTCATCTATGGAGACTGCGTATGTGTGTGTGTGCACACATGTATACCACATGCACGAGCATACGTAAGAGAGAGATGTATGTATTCATTACTGAATTGAAAGTACCCTCTCTTTCACAAAACCTCAAGATGTAGACTTGAGGATGTCTGCATAATGTGAGGAAAAAGAACACTACAAGACCCTAATCAAGTCTCTCTTTTGGCGAGAAGAAACAGAATCCTGCCCGAACTACCTCAGATCAAGATTACACAGCACGGTGTTGAGCCAGGCCTCATGGTGACTCAGCCGGGAGCTCCAAGAGAAGCCTCTTCTCTTGGTGTCTCAGGGCCACAGGCCTCTGCAGGTCTGGCCGGTCCCTCCCTCTCTGTTGACTCATCTTGCACATGGCCAACATGTCTTCCTCTGTGGATCAGTGATGGTGTTTCTCTGGTAAATGACACTCCCGCTTTCCACCTCAACTATTTCCAACTTCCATCCTCACCCTCAAATCCCCAACTGCCTCACCTCAGATGATGACAACTCCTACTTCACAGGAAAAACAGAAACCGTCAGACACTAGGTCCCTCATCTTTCCAGTCACAAACTTGGACCTTTCTCTTAATCAAACTGTCTCGTTCATGTAGTGTTAGTCAACTTTTAAACCTTCTTAGATTTTTCTATTTAAATTCCATTTAAAAGAGGCCCACATCGGACCCACCTCTCCCTTCCCTCCGGGTGTCCCCTCACGGCTCTCTTCCCAAGCTTCTTGAAAGATCTGCCCGGATAAACCGCGTGGACTGACTCACTTTCCTCTCACGGTGACCATTTCAACCAATTCTGGCCCCACCACATCACAGAAAAAGCTTTTTCTGAAGTCGCCAGTGATCTCCTTGTTACTGAATCCAACAGCCATTTATCAGTTCTCAGTGTTTTTGATGTCTCAGGAGAATTCCTTTTTTCATTAATTTAGATATAATTTATATACAGTGAAATGTGCAGATCTTAAGAGTACAGTTTGATCAATTTTGACAAATTCAGACACATTTATAATACAATTCCTATCAAAATATAGAACCTTTCTCTCCCTCCAGCAAAGCGCCTCCTATCCCTTTCCTGTCAACACGTCACCCCGTTACCACAAAAGAGAACACAAGTCTGATGTCTGCACCGTGGAGCATCTTCGACTCTTCCAGAGCTCCGTGTAAACGGAATAACACAGTCTGCACTATTTGCATCTGGCTTTTTTATTCAGCATGATGTTTTGTTTTTTTTCTTTTTCTTTTTTAAAGATTGGCACCTGAGCTAACATCTGCTGCCAATCTCTTTTTTTCCCATTTTCTTCTCCTTCTTCTCTCCAAGGTCCCCCAGCACATAGTCGTATGTTCTAGTTGCAGGTGCTTCTAGTTCCACCACGAGAGACGCCGCCTCAGCATGGCTTGAGGAGCGGCGCTAGGTCGGTGCCCAGGATCCAAACCCGTGAAACACTGGGCCACCGAACTTAATCTCTTGGCCATGGGGCCGGCCCCCAGCATGATGTTTTTGAGATTCATCTATGTTGCACACGTATCTGCATTTTATTCCTGTTTATTGCTGGATAGTATTTCATTGGGCAAATATACCACAGTTTTTAAGCTAATTCTGCTGCTGATGGACATCTGAGCTATTTCCAGTTTAGGGCTTTTATGAAGAAGGCTGCTATGAACATTCTTGTGTAAGCGTTTTTGTGAATACATGCTTTCACTTTTCTTCCATAAATATCTATGAATGGAATTGCTGGGTCATAATGTCGATGCACGCTTAACTTTTTAAGAAATTACCAAACAGTTTTCTAAAGAGGCTGTGCCATACTACCCTCCCAGGAACAATGTAAGAGAACTCTGGTTGCTCCTTACCTTCACCAACATTGATGGTGCCAGTCTTTTCTATTTTAGTCATCCTAATCAAAGTGCCTTATCTTACGTGAAACACTCTCTTCTCTTTTATTTGGTGCAAGAAGGGTCTCTTGGGTTTTATCCCATGTTTCTTCTTTAGTGTCTTTGCAAGGTCATTTTCCTTTTTCAACTTTTAAAAGTGAAGTTTCCTGAAGGCTCATTCCTGGGCTTTCTCCCTCTCTAAATCTAATCACTCATCCTCACCTGTAGCTTCATTGCCACCTGTGTACAGATGACTCATAAACTTACATTTCCCACCCATCCTCTCCTCTGTGTTCCTGACCTATAGCTGCAGAAATCAAATGACCAGACTAAACTTAGGACTTCCATTCCATCCCTCGAGATGCTCTCAAAACCTGGTGGCACAAGTCAGAAGTCAGTTCATATTTAATCCATCAAAAACTGTGGCTTTCGCTTCCCAAATCTTTCTCAAATCTTAACATTTTGCCATTATCACCAAAGTTCTTGCTTCTAACATCTGTCAGCTGGACTTCTGCAATAGCCTGCCAGCCACTCTAAAGCCATACGTGCCCTGGGCCTTCACCAATCAGTTCTTGATACTGTAGCCAGAATGACCTTTAAAAAATACTAATTGGATTATATCATATCTCTTTTCAAAACCTTTCGATTCTTTGGATAAAGACAAGATGGTCTATACCATGACCTGGGAGAGCCCGCACTGTCAGGCTTCTGCCTACCTCTCCGAATTCCTCCCAAATCACACCCTTCTTGGCTTTCTCTTGACTTTCTCCTCTTCCACAACGTTGGCTTTCTTCTGCTTCTTCAGGCTCGCCATTATCCTCCAACCACAGGCTCTCTGCTCCTCCTGCACACCAGGAACTTCACTCAGATTTACCTAATTACCTCCTACTCACTCTCAGATCTTAGCGCAGTCCTCACCGTCATCTCCATGATGAGCCATTCCTGGCCAGCCTGATCTTAATCAAAATTCCTGGTTTATATTCCTATCAAAATATCATACATTGTCCTGTGTTGCGTTTATCACAAATTCTAATCTTACAATTAGTTTAAAATTTACTTAAATAAAACGTACCTCCTCCTACAAGGGTCAGAAGATAGATGGTTTGATTATTCTAGCACAATGCCTGGCATATCATAAGTGGTCAATCCATTTTTGTTCCAGGAAAAAAAATGAATGGGTAGGACTCATTTTCTTGACCTTCTGATTGTTTACGTTCAATTTGAAAGAGAATCTCATTAATCTCCAGTCAGTTAATGAATCATCTGGACTTGGATCAAGTGTCTATCTTTAGTCTAATCAGCCATGACCAGAGCAGGATCATACAGATACATGGCAGCTTCTTCCAGAATGGACATTGGGGAGAGGCAGGACCAAGATAGCGGCGTGAGTAGTCTTCTTTGTCTCTCCCCCTTCGAATCTACAACTAATTGGACAGTCACCAGTTAACAAAGGATATCCAGATAGCATCTCAAGGTGCCTGAGAGACCCGTGCTGCTATACATCGGAAGGCGGACGGACTTCCACCTGGGAGGAGGTGAAGATAGGCGAAAACTCTCTGACCCTCGACCCCCGGACAGCCTAGTACCTGCAAGTGGCTCTCTTCCAGCAGACTCCCCTATAGCATCGCCACACACCAAGGGTGGGAGTGTGCACTCACCGGCAGAGCGACGGTGGAAACAGGTGACTACAGCCCTACCTAAGCCCCCTGCGATTACACCTAAGCCCAGGGGGAAACTCCAGGGTCCTGCACCAGCAGCAGGGAAAGCCTCTGCTCGCCATTAGCAGAGAGGCCCCACCCAGCATTCAGAATGCCAAGAGGCTCCCAAAGAGCAAAATCCCAGGCAAGGCAGCAGCCCACCAGCCACTGCTGGAGTCACGAACTCCGGCTGTGCCCTAGAGGGTGCAAAAGGCACTCAGAGATCCCGTGGGCATGGACAGGGGCTGGGTGGAGCTCCAGCACCCTGCTCCGCCATCCAGGAGGAAACTCCAGGGTGCCGCACCGGCGCCAGGGAAAGCCTCTGCTTGCCATTAGCAGAGAGGCCCTGCCCAGCATTCAGAGCACCGGGAGGCTCCCAAAGAGCAGGATCCTGGGCAGGGCAGCAGCCTGCCAGCCACCACCGGACTCATGGACTCCGGCTGTGTCCCAGACGGGGCAATGGGCTCCCAGAGATTCTGTGGGAGTGGTCTGGGGCTGGGTGGAGCTCCAGCGGTCCAGCTCCACAGCCCAGGGGGAAATTCCAGATTCCCACAGCAGCCTCAGCGATAGCCTCTGCACAGCACTAGTGGAGAGGCCCTGACCAGCAATCACAAGGCTGGAAGGCCCTGGGGCAAAAGTAGCTCAGCTAGGTGAGCTAACAACAGACTGCAGAAGATACCCATAGCTCTGCTGTGGCCTATAGTGGACAAGGGAGATCTTGTGGGCTCTGACAGTGACAGAGCTGCGAATATAGGTGATCCTGCTCCCAGCTGCTGGGAAAGCCCATAACACCGCTGCAGACTCTAAGGAGAGAGCGCGTCTAGGTGGTCTGCAACAGCAGGCACCAGCAGCCTGAGGCCCCCTTGCGATTGCCCCCACAGCTGACAAAGGACCCAACAGGACCACTGTGACTACGAGGAGGGGCCCAGGTCCAGTCAGTAACAGCTGACAGGGTTCCTGGTCAGTGCAGTCTAAACAGCTGCTCCCCCCCCACACCAGCTGAAACAAATGGAAGCAGTAACTAAACTTTATCTCTATGCGGAGGCACAAATCCATGCCATAAAACAATATGAAAAAAATATATTAAATCTCCAGATCAGAAGGAAAATGACAAGTACCCAGAAAACAATCCCAAAGACAATGAAATCTATAACCTAAATGACGATGAATTCAAAACAGCCATTATTAAAAAACTCAATGAGTTAAAAGAGAATTCAGATAGACAACTCAATGAGCTCAGGAGCTATGTCACAAAAGAGCTTGATACTATAAAGAAGAACCAACTAGAAATACTGGAGATGAAGAACACAATGGAGGAAATTAAGAAAAATCTGGACTCTCTGAACAGTAGGGTCGATAATATGGAGGACAGAATTAGCAATTTGGAGGATAGGAATATAGAAATGCTGCAGGCAGACGGGGAGAGAGAATTAAGACTAAAAAGAAATGAAGAAACTCTCCGAGAATTATCTGACTCAATTAGGGGATGCAACATAAGGATTATAGGTATACCAGAGGGAGAAGAGAAGGAGAAGGGGGCAGAAAGCCTGTTCAAAGAAATAACGGCAGAATGGACATTGGGGAAAAATTTACAGAAAGGGCCATGGTTACAAGAAGTAATGCGAGGCCTGTCTAGATCATGCAAATTCTGTAAAGCAGATAAAGTTAACTTGCTTAAAAAAGACTTTATAGAAAAAAACATTTTAAGTTTTCAGGTGTGTGGATGTGAAACATTATGTTACAGGTAGGTACATGAGTGAGATGAAAGTGTCCATGGATGTGCATGTGGGATGGGAGTGTCCATGGATATGTATGTGGGATCCAAGTGTTCATGGATGTGTATGTGGGATGTGAGTGTTCATGGATGTGTATGTGGGATGTGAGTGTCCATGGATGTGTGTGTGGGATGGGAGTGTCTATGGATGTGTGTGTGGGATGAGAGTGTGCATGGATGTTTGTGTGGGATGGGAGTGTTCATAGATGTGTATGTGGGATGGAAGTATCCATGGATGTGTATATAGGATGCCAGTGTTCGTAGATATGTATATGGATGCGAGTGTCCATGGATGCGTATGTGAGATGCCATTCTTTCCCATCCCACTAATTGTTTCTTTGGGTCACTGACCCACAGCCCAGATGAAGCCAAACCTCCAAATGACGGGGAACCAAGGAAAGCTCTTACAAAACGTGAACAAAAAAACTGAATGGCTTTTCTAAGTGAAAAAACAAAAAATGATTTTAACATGTACATAATTCAAAAGTATAGTGGGAAAAGCTATTTTAAATCATAAATAAATTACTGCATATTGAAAACACTGTGTCTTTCAGAGAAGTGCTAAAAATTAAAAATAAATGATCACAATTAAGAAGTATTGATACAGCTTAAATATCATTGCAACATACACCACCGCAAAGGGAATCTTTAGATAACATATTTCTTAGTTCCTGACAACCATCCACTTATTTTGATATTCATAACCAAATTCAAAATCAACAGAGTAATTAGAGGTTCCCTGGGAGTTTTCTATAACAGGATGTAATCTTATAGAGCAGAAAAATTAAACCAAAATTGAAAAAAAATTAATTGTTTGAATTCGATAGCAGTTCAAATGCAACCATGTAGAGAGAGTGTGACAGTGGAAAAAACACTGCGCTGGGAGGGAGAAGCCTCAAATTTGTACACCTAGCTCTCTCGCTCATTAATAATGAAAACCTGAAACGGTCTGTGCCTCAGTTTTCTCTTCTTGAAAATGTAGTTGAAAGAAATCTTGAGTAGCTAAAGTGTTTTATGTTGATGGCCAACTCTCATCAGTTGATGGCCTGGAGTGTTACATTCAGAAAGGTTCTAAGCATCGACATTTACCTGTGATGCTGTCCTAGGCTCAGGAAGTCACTTGTGCAAGGAGTTCACCAGCCCTGAACTAGATGGTCTCCAAGCTCCCAGCTGGATCTCAACTCGGGCCAGCTGGGCTAGGTCAAAGCCCAGTGCTTTTGTGTCCAGGGCATGCAGACTGCAACTCAGTTCAACAAGCATGTGCTGAGGTCCTGCTGTGTCTCAGCCAAAGGGTTACCCAATGGGAATACAGAGATGACTAGGAGAAGACACGCACTTTCAAGGAGTTAAGTCTTAACTGAGGGGCATTTTTTAAATTAAAAACATAATCAGCAGAATACTTTATGGTCATATGCATCTGATCTAATTCTAAATATCAAGTCAGAGAACACATGCTATGCTTTAAACTGTTACTGAAGTTAGTGATGTTTTAATTCAAAGGAAATGTTTCCATTAAGCATATCTGTCTAGAGGATTACTTTTTTAAATGTATTATATTTACATCCTCCCACATTGACATTCAAACACTTCAAGAATGCTGTCCTTCAAAAAGCCATGAACGATAAATTGAGTACAATGCAGCATCCTAAAATTATATTTCAATTTCACCTTGTCATATCCACCATCCAGTGTATTGCCCTCATAAGTTGTGCCCAACCTGGTTCTCACAATAGCCAAAACAACTGCTTTTTGCTTTCAGAATTTGCTGACGGAATTCCCATGGTTGGAATAGCCTTCCCACCATCCACCTACTCATACACTATTAATCCAGCGATCAGCCTTAGGTGACTCCTCCACTCCACATCTTCTGGATCCATTCATTCATTCATATATACAGTTTAAACAATTTAGGCACTTATTACAAGACAGGCACTGTGCTTACAGGAAGGATACAAATAAGAACGATCCTGCCCTCAGGAGCTTATGCTGAACTGAGGAGGGACTGTCGAGGGAAACAGGTTATGAGAAAGATGTGCACAGAGGACGTATATAAAACTTAACCTGGAAAGTCTAGGAGGATGTACCAGATGAGGTGTCATATGAGCTAATCTGAAAGGCTGTGCAACAATTAGGCAGGTTAAGAAGGAAATTCCTGACACAGAGAGAAGCATAAGTGGAGTCACCAAGTAGTGAAGCAGCGATGATACCCTGAGAACTATTGAGAAAGGCTGTGGCAGGAAGATGTGCATGGACCAGTGAAGGGAGACAGTAAGCAGGGTACAGACTATGAAGTTTCAACTTTTCTCTGAAAATGAAGGGGTTTTACTGAAAGGACGTGATCGGATGGGTTTAGAAAGATTCCTCTGACAGCACTGCAAAGATGAGATGGGAGGAGGTCTGGCTGGTGGCAGGGAAACGAATTAGGAGGTTACTGCAGGCACCCAGGTGAGTAGCAATAAGAGTTTACAGTGAGGTAAAGGCAAAGGAATTGGGAAAGAAAGAAGAAATTCAAAGATTTCTAGGAAGATGGAATATAAAGGATTTGAGAATGGATTTACAACGAGTTGCAATGGTGAGGCAACCCACAAAGACAGAGGTTATAGGAAAGCATTGTGTTTACACAGAAAGTCAAGAAATTTATGATGGGTCACAAGCAGCCTGAAGTCCCTATGGTAATCCACATAGAGATATTTAGCAGGTGGTTAGGGACATGAATCCAGAATTTGGTAAAACATTCTAATGTACTAATAGGGCTTTGGGAATCTTTAACGTGTCAGTGTAATTGAAGCCATGAGTGTGTTTGAGATTGGCCAGATACCACATATAAAATGAGAGGAGCAGAAGTTCAAGAGTAGAACCAACATTTGAAGTCAAGAGAAGACTGACTAGGGACATATACGAAAGTAGAAGACAAATCAGAAAGAAATGGAATTATAGAAGGAAGACGAGGGAACTGAGGAAGTCCTCCAGCTGTTATCATGACCACCACTCACTTTGCACTATTTGTATGGCTAACTATTTAGTATTTTCCCAAAGTACATACATCATATATATATTTTTTAAAACGTGCACTACCTTACTAGGTAAAGTATCTGCTTCCTGTGGCCTGGACGGTGTTTTCTTTATTGGGCATGGGCCTCCAAGAATCTTAAACTATGCTTCCTTTATGGAAGGCAGGGGCCAGGAGCCCCCTGCCTGATAATCAGTCTCGTTCCACCTCATGGTGGCCATTACCGCTCAGGTCTTTGGAGCTGAAATACCACGGAATCCCTTTCTAATGCCTGTGTCTGGAACAATACTCAGATGATAGTATCTTTTGCAGACTAGTGCCGAGTTTTTATTTCAGGTTGCTAAATATTAGGAGGCTAAATTTGACCTAGGGTACATAGATATCTGTAAATTGAAATATCCACCTAATTATAAAAGAGACTTTACTGCATTTTATTTTTCCAAATTATGTTTTTATGACAATTGTCATGATGAACATGAAGAATATCAAAGTAGAATCTCTTTACAATTTTTTACATCCAAAATAAATGAGATGGCTTATTTCAATATCTCTTTATTTCAGATACCAGGATGTAAAATATATCCATTTTTTTCCCCCAGAAAAAAAGGGCTAGGAAAGAAGACTTAAGCTCCAATATATTGCAAGACAATGATCACTAAGTAAGATAAATCTGCTAAGCTGTGTGAAATATGAAAGGAAAAGCCATTCAGTTACTTCACTTTTGTTTCATCTCTTTCTACTAATACACTAGGTAATCTTTCTGACCTGGATAGAACTTCTGAATGTGGATATATACCATCCTAGGTCTAAAGAACCCGATACATTGATTTATGCATTCCTTAGATATTGCATACACCATCTGACTAATTTTTCTAAAAGGTAAACCCCATAAAATGAAAACAAAACAGCTGGCCACCAAAACAAAGAGCTTCTCATTGCATTGTTAGAAGCTCTGTTTAAACAACAAGGACACTGACGTGGCACATGATGCTTGTGCACTGATGACTGATAACTTTAAAATAACTTTATATTCCTGTGATTAAGAACACCACTCAAATAGCGATCAGGAATGCTTTGAGCACAGAAATGTCAGTGGGAAGCTAATCAAACAGACCACATAAAGTCTAGCGAATACAGCCAGAAAACTCCACCAATAACTGTTACGACACTCATTCCCATTGGTGAATGCACATATCATGCACGAAAGTCCATTAAGAGAAGTTAAATTGGGGGCTCACTCCGTGGCCAACTTGTTAAAGTTCCACGGGCTCCACTTCGGCATCCTGGGTTCGAAAGTTCAGATCCTGGGCATGGACCTACTCCACTCATCAGCCGTTGTGTGGAAGCATCCCACATATGAAACAGAGGAAGATTGGCACAGATGTTAGCTCAGGGCTAATCTTCCTCACAAAAAAAAAAAAAAAGAGAGAGAGAGAGTGAAGCTAAACTGTGTAAGACATTTATATGACAGTGCAGATACCTTAACTGCTTTTCAATTCACATACCTTCTCTAGGTAAATATAATCACAATAATCACCTGGCAGAGCGACAATAAACAATGTGTAAATCATTAGCCAGGAATGATCTTTTATATTACATAAAGATATCTGTATGGCTCATGTTCTTTAAAATAGCTAATATCTAATTAAGCACATTAATTACTTTCAAATTGCATGAAATTACTTTCCATATCATTGCCTTATTTTACTATCTAAAGTTCGGAAGAATTATGAGAATTATCAAAATATTGCATTCTAAAATCTTTTAACATCTTCACTTAACCGCAGCTGCTCCTTTCAAGGCCCTTGAATTTTCATAGAGAGAGTCCTGTATGTAGTTACAATTCATAGCTATTGTTATTTGAAAAATGTTTTGGAATTTTAAATTCAACTTTGCCATAAAAGGTAGCATTCCACCAAGACTCCATAAAAGATAATGCCTCATTCACAGCAAAAGCCTTTCCATTTTCCAAACGATGATTTTCAATATTCTGTGTCGTAGGACTTGCTCGCATTACTTATTGATAAGACATATTTTATGACTGTTAGCTGCTTGACTTTCTGAAGTTTTTAAATGACTAATTTGGGGCCGGGGAAGCAAAACTCACAAAGAAGAAAACAACATAATTACTGTTCAGATTGAAACTTAAAATTGAAAGAAAGGGTACTATCCATAATTACAGCACGAAAAAGGCATAAACAGATATGTCCTGGCAAACCAAAATGTCCTGTCACTTTTCTTTTAAACAACTTCTTTTTTGTCTTTAAATAAATGTTCGCATGCATGGGAAGTTTTCACAAGACATCAACAGAAGGAGGAATATCTAAAGTCAATTCTGCAGTTTATTCCCCTGCTGCCACTCACAAAAGACTGACCTAGATCGAAATAAGCGCACATAAACTTGATGCAAGAGTGTGAGAAACACACACAGAAAAGCTAAGACAACCAGGAAAGAACCTTAAAAAATTCTTAGCCACATACAATGTGTTTCATCACCCAGTGGTAAACTGACATGAACGAGAAACTACTACCTCACAAGTAGATGGCCCCTTAGTCAGCTATTTCTGAAAATGAATAATTTATTAACTCTAGTGACACTAAAATCATCAGTCGATTCCTTCAAATTTTTTTCTAGTAAAAGACGAAGAAACTACCCTAAGCTAATTTCTCTTCTCATTTTTGAATTAGGCTTGCCTGTTAGCTATCTCAGAATTTATCATCTTGCCCACATTGCTTTTTGAGCTAAAGACATTTATGAGCTATTTAAGGAGAAAGAAAGAAGAATGTGCAAAAGGTAAATATAACCTCAGGTCAAGCCCTGGACTCCCTTTACCTCTTCCCTTCCTGCCAAATTCTCACACTGGGAGCACAGGCCTGGCCACACTGCACTGCTAGCATCACATGACAGATGGATTCTTCCAAAAAACTCGTCTCTACAGGACCCCCAGGGGTTGCAAGAACCACAGGGGAAGATGTTCTTGGAATTCTGCTATAGTTTACAGCGTAAAGATAATAATGGCAACTTTCTCTGGTACAGCAATTTCAAGTTTAAAAGTGCTTCCATGATCATGTTAAAGCCTCATAAGTTAGAAGGGCAGGCATTATCAATTCCACTCTACACATAAGGAAACAGGCTCAGATGGCTTACCCTCCTGAGGTTCACACCTCCAGAAAGTGATAGTGCTAAGACCAGAATCCAGTCCACTGCTCTATCCAACTAGCTGATGCTTGCCTCCCTTTCTGACCATGGCAGTTTTAGAATGGTAGAAACCAAGCCAACACCAGGCTGTAGGCAGAGGACTCCATTCTACCCAAACAGCCCAATGCCTGACCCAGTTCTGATACCTCCAACGATGGTCTTATTGTTGACTTGGATATCATATGACACTTGGTTGGAAACAGCCTACCCAAGAAATAAAATCCAGAGCAACAGTAGGGAGAAGTCATGGTAGAGGAGAAGAGTGGGGGAAATGCTAAGGTCTTAGAGATCTCCATAAGCAAGAGAGAAAACAGATCAGAAAAGCCCTGGATCAGAGACTGGAGACAGGAGCGCTTGGAAAAGAGTGGACAATGTCGCTAGCCAGGAGAAATTCTCCTCTGGCTCCTTTAAGCTTTATTCTCTGGACCCCAGGAGCAAACATCAGGAGCAAAGGGTCAGCAAGGCACTAGCAGCTCTGGGACTTTCTCTAACGTTACAAAGTGAACAGAACACTGACAGGGTGCACTTCTCACCAAGAGGTGAGGACAGGGCAGAGTAAAATATATAAGAATCCGGCCAAACGCCTGACACATGGAAGGCACTCAGGAAATGTCAGTCTCTTCTCCCAGAGGAAGATGGGAACACACCACATGACCACAGCTTGTTGTACTTTGAAAAAGACGCACAAGAGGACTAACAACCTGGAGTCAGTCAGTGCACACAGGTTCTGGGTTCTGTTACGCTAGCTACCATGGGCCTCAGGCAAATTTACTTCAACTCTCAAGATCAGCTCTAAAATGTAGAACTCACATCACAGGCCAAAAAGTAAAAAGCTGTTTAAAAATATGAAATAGTCCATAAATATAAATGAAATACAACGTAATGGACCGTCTTAGCCATGGTACAGCAACCTCATCCATGTGCGTCTCGCAGGGGTGGGAGAATAAGAACATTATTCAGGAATCCCTACGTGATGTCTTTCCAGGAAGCTAACTGCACAGGTTTGACACGAATCGTCTCCTCATTTAACAAGTTGAGCAAATAACACTCCCCAGATGTTGTGTTTCTATTCCTGTCAGCAGTAGCACTTAAAGCCCACGCTGGCTTCCATAATCGACTTCAAATTTAGTAATCGATTGACTTAAGCAATGGTGCCCCCTCACTTCTGGTTCAGAAGGAATACATCCAGTTAGAAGAAAGTCAAGACCAGTTGGCAGAAATGTGGACTGAGGGTGATGTCTCCGGCCCTTCATCCTCTTTGACAATTCCCTGTTGTTTCATCCTTTAGGCTCCTCTTTTATCTGGCTTCCCCCTGAGCATTTGGGAACCCCTACTGGGCATGCTCATTTACTAAGACAGGTTTTTCTAGAGAGTGGAAAACTCCAAGAGCATTCAGCGTTAAGTTTCCCTAAATTTAAACATGTCCATCAGCGGGGTGGGGCGGACTATACTGAGTGGAACAGAACGCCTCCTCCCCAATCTTTTCTACTTAACACAGCATCTCGGGACAGGCACCTGCTCACGGTTCAGCGTCTCTCTCATTACTCTCTGCCTTCTTGCTTTACGTCCTCACCCATCCCTGCCTCGGCAATATTATGAAATGTTTGGGTGTCAGATACAACAATCTCTGCAGAGCACAGTGAAAACGTGACACCTGCGCTGGGGGAGACTCCTGCTCACTCCTCCCCAGCTGCTCGCTCTTCTTCTCCTTCTTTTGCCAGTTGCTAAATGGGGTCTCTCACATTGAGGATACATTTCAGGCTACAACATTATAATCAGCAGGAGGGAGAACAAGGAGAAGGAAAAGCGGAAGGTACAAGAGTTCTAGTGCTGCTTCTTTCTCTCTCCTCTCACGAGGGAAGCGGATACTGGGGACACTTGAAAAGTTAGTGCCAGCTTCCCTGTTAAGAAGAGAGGCAGAAGTCCAAAGTCAATACTCTTCACAAAGCAATTCACGCCATGAATTGAAGGATTTGTAAGAAAAGTGGAACCTCTTAGAGTCCCAACTGAATTTTCTTGCTCACATTTACACAGCAAGTGGCAGAGCTAGAACTAGAACTCAAAAACGCTGGGATCCAAAGTTAATGGTCTTTCCACCGTAGCATGATGATTTTTATTATCTGGAGACAATCCCCTTGCCCTCAATCCCCAGGAAAACTCCAGTGACAGCGTGGGTGGGGCTCTGGCCCTCCTTCCCATAATCAGCAGCTGGTCTTCTGAATCAGCCTAGCCTTTTGCCAAACCACTTCTCTGAAACTGAGGAAAGGGCAGGAGTTAAGTGAAGGAAAAGGTAGACGAAATACCAGCTTCTTCTTGGCAGAAGGACAGTGTAGTGTGTGGGGAAATACTTGGACTCAGAACCAAAGGTCTGGGTTTGAATCCCGGTTGTGCCACGTTACGTGAGTCAGCCGGGGGTACTGCTGGGGCTCCCTAAGCGCCAGGACAAGGACGTGAGGATTTGACTACCTCACTTACCGTCCACAGAGGCTGTCATGAGAACCCAAATATATGGACATCAAATTTGAGCATAGTTCAACTATTTGGCATTTGATTCAAAAACTACTTAGAATAATGGCCAGCATGAGGTAAATCCTCAATAAATGTTAGTACTCTTATTAAATATTCCAGTATAGTGCTCAGTTCCCATCGTCAAGCCCTCCCTCTAACAGCCTACTTCTATTTTTTTTCTCTTCTCTTACGATTCTGTAGCTCCTCTCTCTATGAAGCTTTTGTAAAAGAAGAATAAGATTTTAGATCTAATGAGATCTTCTCTGATTTAGGTCCCAGATAATGCAGTTTTCAATCCATGTAATATAGTGGTTCATGGTGTCTGGTGACAGTTACTTGAAGGAGTATTCACTGAGGAAGTCAGGTTTCAAAAAGCCTCCAGAACACACACATACACCCCAAAAAACCCCACTAGGATTAAGCAAAGACTTCATGTTGGCAGATAATTGTCCACCATTTAAAGTTATTTGCAGCAGTCAAGTATTTCTAGTTACATGGCAAAGGTATTTAAAATTACTTTGCCAACAAAACGAATTATTTTTATGACAAAGTACTTGTAATTTTGAATAAAATTTTTCCGAAATCTTGAGGTGAAACTAGCTTGATTATTCTTTTCCATTTATACATATTTAAAGACATTATCAAGAGCAAATTCAAGGAGTAATTTACAGTCAAGGCTGATGAAATTATACAGGTATATTTTAATTGATATTTTGTAATGTTTCTTTGGCATATTTGCTGGTCAGTTTTCCATCTTCTTTCTATTAATGCCTACTTTCACACACTGTGAAGAGAGAGAGCATGCACTGTAGGTGGCTCAAGATGATGTTTCTGTAGTGATGACAAAAGTGACACAAACCTAATTCTCTGTTACCAGAACTTCAGTTTTGTAGGGGCTGTTGAGAAAGTAATTTCTCAGATATGTGCTACGATGGGCCAAGCATTTCCATTAAAACTTATTTCTGATTTAGCAAACATTTCAAAGCTCTGTGAAAGCATCCTGCTTTCCAGTCTATTTTTATACAAAGTGTAGAAAAGGCCACCTCCTTTGACTATGTGTCACGAAGTTCCTTTATATATGTGCCGTCTGAATAGCCCCGTGATCCCCAGTCTTTAAGACATAAAGTGCCCTCTAGAAAAAAGAACAGCGCTGCTCCACGAATTGCAGGTGACACGACACGCTTGCATGGCAGCAAAGAGGATTCCAACACACTCCCCAATCCAAAGCACTCGCCACTGCACAAGAGGCCACGGCACTAGCAGAGGAGGCTGACTGATAAAGTGACTGCAGAGGTCCGGGATTAGCGAGGGCTATTGTATAACACAGCACAGACTGCAATATTTTGAGAATCCGTGCAATGAAGGAACAATATTTGCAAGCCAGTGGAAAGCAATCAGAGGAACAGCAGCAAGAAGGATGTTTTGGACGTGAGCCTTTGGATGGTGCTCCTCCTTTTATTTGTCCATATAAACCCATAAAGTCTGATCGCTGTCCTGAGGCAGTTAGCAGGCTTGAGATTCTGTCCTAAAACTCACCCTCTCCTACTTAAAATCCCTCAGCTCCACCCTCCCTGAGGCAGCCCATGGTGACGTGCGATGGCCACCACTTGCACCGTGCCTGCCCCTGCCTATTCAGATCCTCTCAAGCGGCAGCCCATGTTTTCCACTGGCCGCTGGCGGCCTCTATCCACCTGCTGTCTGCAGCGAACAGCAAGCACAGTAGAAACCTATAAATCCTGACCAGCAGAAAAGGTGTCCAGGACAGTGGCAGCGGCTGCAACCAGTGAGGACAGACAGACTGACACCAGACAGACAGACAGCAGCACCATCAGACACCATCCATTACTTCCAGTCTCAGAAGAGGGGAAGCCTGCAGCACCAAGGATGTCATTGTTCCACTAGGGACGGGCAGCAGATTAACAGGGCTCTGCCTCCCTCAAGCTGGCAGGCTTAAAGTATTTGGCGTGTGGATGAGAAGGAGCAGGGAACGCAGAAACCTGCTGCTCTTGACAGAACCAGGCCAGCTCTGGCCTTCCGAGTTAACAGCCCCTTTTTGAGTCGACAAGGAAAGGGCAGGAATGACTGAGCTTCCACTCCTTTGCTGTGACCCAGCACCCACAGCTCTCCCTCAAGAGCCCCCTCTCCCAGCTGGGTGGCAGTTGCACTGGTGGGGAGCCATTGGCCTGTGAACGCAGCTTCCCTCCATTCCTCTCCTGCGAGGCACTGCTGCACTGAGGGGAAGGGAGGAAACCTTCCGTGGCAGCATCTTCTCTTGGGAAGCGGTCCTGGGGGTGGGGGAGAAGCCCGGCTGGGTGTGCTCTGCTCCTGGGTGTCACCCCTGGTCCCTCCCTGCCCTTCTCTGCGCTCAGAGAACTCCAGATGCAACAGGTTTCCTGTGCTCTTCACGCCCATCCTCTGCCCCCAGACACCCCTCCTGGCCTAAACAGGGGACACGAAGGGGTTAGTCCCAGTCAGGGTCCCTCAATTCCTCCACTCCGAGATGAAAACTTTCCTGAAAATGTGAAGACCCCCAGGGGGAAGGCAGAGACTTCAGCTCCACTGTAGGGGTGCCACAAAGGAGCGAGGAAAACCCAGTACCCCGTAAGCAGTTCTGTCTGAGACTAAGGCAACCAGCAGCACAGTGTCACACACTCCTGCACCACCAGCAATGAGCCCCATCCCCTCGCCAGACACAGGAAAATGGGGCACTGGACAGACATCCCTTGAAGGGTCGATGGTTTTAAAGACGGGGATGTGTGCAAAGACTCCATCCCCTGTCGTACTGCCTCCACCAGGAATGGGCAGGCCCCAGAGGTCTCCTGGAAACCAGGAAAGAGGAACCCCTATTTTATTCAGGCCAGAGTCCCCAGCAGCTTCACTCATTATTAAAAACTTTGCATTGCCAATGGCAGTATATATGGGTAAGAAAAGACGTCTTCACACAGGTATTCTGTGTGGAAGGCTGTGAATAAAACGTTAAAGAGAAGCTGGGGAGGCAGATTACCAAAGATGGCAACTGCCCAAAAAAGACCCAACCTTCATCTGTGGGATGAATGAGAACCAAATGAACACTAAAATGAAGCCTTTTCCTTATGTAAATGCTGGCACCCTTCACCGGGGTAGCCCCAACCTGCTCAACAACTCCAAGACAGGGAGCTGTCCTCAGCACCTCTTCACCCCACCTCCCCTTCCTCCACCCCTGCTCTGCCCCTAAACTGCTCCCAGCCTGAGGCCCTTCCACTTGGGTGGGATCAGCTCTTCTCAGCTTCTGCAGAGCCCATCCCCAGGGTGGCCCCTGCCCACCCAATCCTCCTCTGCACCCCAGCCTCAAGCCATCCTCTCCTGGCTCCTTGGCTCCAGGCTCGGTGGCATCCCCTCCTTCCTCCTGTTTCCGCAACCTCTGCCCTGCTCAGGCCCAGCGCCCCCGGCCCCAAGGCGGGCGCCTCCGCCCGCACCCAGCACCCTCGCCCGCCCGCCGCCCACACTCAGCTGAGAGGATGTGAATGGACCGATGGAGGCAAGGATGGCGCGGCGGGGGTGGCTTACTTGAGCATGGCTTCTTCTTTTTCCTCCTCTTCCTTCTGCCGGTCCATCACTGCCATGATAATGTTCCTCTCCTCCTCGGTCAGGTGGCTCAGGTCGGGCAGCTCTTGCATCGGGGGAGGCACCGTGGGTGGGCGAGGACCGCGGGGCCCCACGGCCGAGGACATTTTCGTGGCCTGCCCGGCCCCTCCTCCGGCCCTCCGGCTCTCACCTTTCGGATGCACGCGCAGCAGCTGCGCCCCTGCTCCCCTCACAGCGGAGACCTCCCGGCGGCGGCGGGAGGAGGAGCAGCGGCGGCGGCGGCGGCGGAGCCGGGGAGAGCGCGAGCCCAGGCTTTCATGGTTGTGTGCATCCACCCAGCCCCGGATGCGGCCTCGGCCGGCGGGGGCGGGCCGGCGGGGGCGCGGCGAGGGGCGCGGGGCGGGGGCGCGGGGCGGGGGCGCGGCGAGGGGCGCGGCGAGGGGACGCGGGCTCGCGCCAGGCTCGGCCGATGCGGGCGCGCGGGGCTGGGCGCGCGGGGCCCGGAGGGGGCCGGGCTGGGGCCGCCGCCGCCGCCGCCGAGGCTGCTCCCAGGCTTGCCTGCCTCCAGTTCGGAGCCCCGGGAGGGAGAGGATGAGTTTGGTGTCAGTTAGGCGGAGTCTCCGAGGCTTCGTTCCCGGGCGATGCTGCTGCTGCTCTCGCAGACATAGCTGCCAGCCACTCAGTCCTGGAGCCGCTCCCCCACGCTCGCCAACGTGCGCACCACGTCGCTCTGTGCCCAGGCACCCCTCACCCGTGAGTCATCCTCCCTGCCTCGTCCCTGTCTGTGTCATCCTCCCCAGCCTTATTTTCCATGAGTTGCGTTAATCACCATCATCCTCGCTGGCATCTTCATCGTGGAGCGATAATATGACTTGAGCACCCACGATGTTATGAACACTCTCTGGATACATTTTTTTTTCCTGCTACCATATCTTTCTCATTTACTAGCCGAGTGTTCAGAGCCACAACAATGTGATTTTTAAGATAATTTTGATACACACACCCCTCCAACAGCCTGGATCTTCTGGATCCGTTATACGCAGTCTTTCTTGACCCGTCCTCAGTAGGACTGTTCTGCAGTTTATCCTAATTGCCCCTCAAGATGCCCCACAACAGGGCAACTCTTTAGTTTGTCATTTGGGGCTCTGGGTAGACCCATCACTTTGCATAACCACACTTCTGTGGCGCCTGCAAATGGATTATAGACTCTAATTCCTCTAATGATGCTCCCTATCAGCATGTACTCACTTCTTAGCCTCTGTAGGTACTTCTCAAGAAACACTGATCCCAGATAAGGAAAACAGCCAACCATATTCTGTTGTGAGAAGCTTCTTCTCAATGCTGGCCCAATGATAGGCATTAAAGATGAGCTTCTCTGCTGATAAAGGAAAAATAAATAGACAATCCTTTCAAAACAGGTAATGGTATCTGTTTTGAAACCTGGAAACTGAATTTTCTTAGTATAATTATAAAAGAATCAATAAAGAGAAGGGTTCAAATTGAACAGCAGTTTCCCAGGGACCATCTCTCTTAGCAGCAGTGATGAAAGAACTGATGGGTTCTCTCCTGGGTGTTCTATCTGTCATCCCAGAAATCCCAGAAAGGATCCGGCTCTAAGATTTTTTTCCTCCAAGCCTAACTTTGTTAATGAAGAAAATGATGATGATGGTATTTGTGAATCCTAAAATATGAAATATGCAATTTTAAGGAATTTAAGAATTTGACTACTTGATTTCCCGTTGAATGTAGGTGCTGCGTCTACAGGGACATGTCTCTCTGAATCCTGTCAGTAATGGCAGGCCCACTACCTCCTGAATTCTCTCCCTACGCCCGAGTCCCTCATCCACCTGCTTCACACGGCTGCTTCAGACGGCTGTCGTGTCACCTGCAGGTTTCTCCAGAACAAGCCTTCCCTGTGCAGCCAATGAGTCTGGTCATTCTGGCCACCTGCCTAAGGACACACGGTGTTTTCTCAGTCACTTTTCTGAAGAGAAGTACAAGGATACATATAGAGAATGGAGAGCGGTGTCTGGCACATAGTAAATGCTTTGTAATCACTAATTTTATTTATTTACCCCTAACTTTGGGGCAGCCGTGTCAGTTATGAGGATGTCACTGGATGAACACATGGCCCCCTAAAATCTCCAGTCCTGTTTCATAACTGCTGCCCCCAGATTTCCTGTTTCCTCTGCCTGAGCAATTGATGAAACAGTCTCATCAGCATCTTTTCTTCGTTTTTAACAAATTGTACTTGTTTCCCCTGGGCTGGCGTGGATTAAAGGGGAAATGAATTTGAATTCTGCCTCTACCAGTGATTTTATGATTGTGGCCAACTCACCTGTCCTCCCTGAGCCTCTGTTTCCTCATCTGAAAAATGAGGGAAAGCTGTTTCCTCAAAACTGAAGAGAAGTATTAATGAGAAGACCTATTTGAAGCATCTAGCTAAGTGCCTAACACTTTGTGGTTCTCTTCATCTTATTTCCTGTTCTCTCCGAGGTGTGTTGGGCCATCTCTGAATTGTTAATGTACAGAGGGGAGTAGAAATGTGGATGATACCTTCATTCCGTCAGATGCCTGTCTCTCTGCTAGTCACCGTGGGGATGCAACAGACAACGCCTTGTCCTCAAGGAGTTTGAACCAATTCGGGACCCATAAAACTCTTCTAAAATACAAACAGAAGAATTAGAGATCCTCAGTAGACATTGGAACTAGCTGAGTAGTGCTCCTGAAGACCAGGCCTGATGAACAGTGGACAGTGGTCTTTTAGTCTGCCAGGGCTGCTTTGACAAATAACACAGACTAGGGGCTTGAACAACAGAAATTTATTTTCTCATGGTTCTGGAGGCTGCAAGTCCAAGACTAAGGTGCTGGAAGCATTGATTTTTCCTGATGCCTCTCTCCTTGACTTGTAAATGGCCACCTGCTTGCTGTATCCTCACGTGGCCTTTTCTTTGTGCTTGCCCATCCCTGGTGCCTCTCCCTCTGCTTACAAGGACATCATTCCTGTTGGATCAGGGCCCCACCCTTAAGACCTCATTGAACCTAAATTACCTCTTTAAAGGCCCTATCTCCAAATATAGTCACATTCAAAGGTACTGGGGATTACAGCTTCCACGTAAGAATTTAGAGGGGACACAAGTCAGTCCGTTACTCGTGGTTTCCATTTATTAGAATTCCTTCTGGAAATGGTGATAGACGTGTGTTATCTGGAGACTTGATGAAAAGAAGTCTGGTCTTGATGATCTTTGTGTGCTCAGCTCCTTCCTTGGACTCCATAAGTACATGTGAAATTAGTGAGTGAATAAACCAATAAACGAATGAATGGACTGACTCATAAGTGAGTGGGTGTCGTGGTGTGACCTGTCAGTGTCTCACTTCGGCCAGGAACCCATTATGGAGGCTTCAGAACCAATTTCTAAACTCCAAGAGAAGTGTACTTCTAGAAATGTAAGTCCAGAAAAGCAGCACTTCTCTGCACATAGATAAACATGAAAACACTCAAAGTAGCTACACCACCGCGTGTGGCAGACAACCAGCCTCTGAAGACGCCCTACAAAAAACATCCCGTAAACTTAGAAAAACGTGCACAACGCCTCCCTCTTAGAAATTCACAAGGCACCTTAACAAATAAACAGTGCTAAGAAGAAATTATTTACTACAGTAAAGAAATCTGTTTACCTGGTTTGGACTGGTATTTCCCAAATGTGCTTGAACTTACCCTGAGCTGTATTCTCCTGATCGGGGAAAATCCTGAGTTAGAAGCCTGGTGTCCAAAGACGTTAATTAGAGAGACCATGAAAATGCTAATGTGATTTTCCTTGCTCAGCCAATGGTATCTGCAGAAAAATGTCTTAACTCTCTGTTCATAAGTTGTGTACCAGATGCCCCGAGGTCAGCACTAACATCATGTTCAGGGTACTAGTCAGAAACAATGACTTAGACAAAGCTCCTCCCAGCTAAGCTTCCTAACGTTCTCTCCCACTGATACTCTGAAGTCATCATTTCTCAAAATAACTCTAAAATTCGACACCACTGTTAACTGTTCATTTAACTTAGTAGTTGAGAGTATAACTTCAAAGTGGAAAATCACTGAAATAGGGTCAGGTTCAAATCCTTACTCTACCATTTGATAGTTGTAGTGCATTTAATACTATCTCCTCCCAAAATTCATGTCCACTCAAAATGTGACGTTATTTGGAAGTGGGTCTTTACAGATGAAATTAGTTAAAGTGAGATAATATTGTATCAGGATGGGTCCTAAACCCAGTGACTAGTGTCCTGATAAGAGGAGAGACAGACGTACAGGAAGAAGGCCATATGAAGATAGAGAGACAGAGAGGAAGGCATTGTGCAAACAGACACAGAGAATGGAGAGACATGCCCCAAACCGAGGACTGCCAGGAGCCACCAGACGCTGGACAAGGCAGGAAAGGTGCTCCTCTAGTGACCTCAGAGGAGGCGGAGCCCTGCTAACACCTTGGTTTCGGACTTCTGGTTTCCGCAACTGTGAGAGAATACGCTTCTGTTGCATTAAGCGCTTTGTGGTACTCTGTCACAGCAGCCCCAGGAGACTAATGCAATAGTGATGTGAGTTTGGGTGAGTTAGTAAACCTCACTGAGCCTCACTTTGCTCATCTTTAAAATGGAAATAACTATCCACCTTCCAGGTCTTTGGTAAGGATCACGGGTTGTGACTATGTGCAGCCCCTGCTGTGTGCAAGGCTGAGCGCATGGGAGGGAATGATGCACGAGGGCAATGGCCCTGGAGGGGATCGGCAAGTGATGGCCCGTGAGCCAAGCACAGCCAAAAGCCTGCTTTTCTGAATAAAGTTTTATTGGCGCACAGCTACACGCATTGATTTATGTATCATCTATGCCTGTCTTCCTGCTACAATGGGAGAGTAGACGCAACAGAGACCATATGTCCTACAAAGCTTAAAATATTTACTATCTGCCTCTTTACAGAGAACATTTGTCAACCTCTGCTCTAGATGCTTGCAATGCAGCTGGAGGAGAGAGGCATAAATAAATAAACACACAAGGACGTTGGATTATGATAATTGCTCTAGAAAATAACTTGCCAGATTTAATAGAGAGTGAACTGTGGGAAGATAGGTAGTCATGGAAGTCCCAAGAAGGGGTCCCATGACCAAAGACTTGAAGGGTAAGAGGGATTAGCCTACGAAGAGCCGGCACAGTGTTACGAGCTGAGGAAAGTGCTAGAACAAGGCTCTGAGTCAGAAAAAGGGCCGCCAGAAGAACAGAAGCAGGAAGTCCAGTCGGTAAATTGAAGTGGCTCAGGCTGTGTGATACAGGAAGAGTGGAGAAAAGTGGACACGTTAGAGATGTGCTTTGAAAGTAGAACCCAGAGACCTGCTGACAGCTGAGATGTCGGATTTGAGAAGAGCAGGTAAATAGTTATGATTCCTGTTTGGGACTGAGCAGTACGTGGGTGGCTGCTGGTCCCTGTCCTGAGATGGGGATTTGTGTGTGTGTTGTGGAGGGTGGGTAGGTGATGTGGGAAGGACATCAAGAGCCTTTCCTTATCGTTGCTGTCGTTGTCATCATCTAAACTCTCAAAAAGAGAAATATATTTGAATTTAATTTGCTAATTGATCCCTCTGACGAAAATGTTTTGCTCTAACTAAAGTTTAAAACAAGATGATTTTCCTTTGAAGATTGCGTCTATCAAAGATTGGCCTGGGGGTGAAGAGGGCTTTGTTACTTTCTCCACAAAGACAAAAATGAAGAAGTCACTGAGACATAGTCAACAGAAGTTTGCATACACGTGCACACGCATGTAAGAGCTAAGAGCAAAGTGCCAGTTAATTTCTACTCCAAGGAGTAATAAAGTAGCACTTTTGTGATTTCAGAATTCTGTACACTCAAATTATAGTTATTTAAGTTTTTTTAATTTCTAGAAGATTTTGAAATAAAATAGTTAGGCATATCTTCAACACTCATTGAGATGCAATCTTGACTAACCGGTGAACTATAGTCCTGGAGTTTTGACTTAAGTTATCACCAGATCCATCTGTATATTTTTACCACCATTCTCATGAGCACAAGAATGTTCATATGTAAGGTGATCATCCGTCCCAGTTTGTCCAGGACCATCTAAGTTTGTACCTGTTGTACTGGCATTAGTATCAACAGCATCTCTTTTCACTTAAAAGTGTCCTAGTTTGGAGGATAAATTACATTGTCACCCTATTTATACATAGTTATAGTGATTTGCAAAAATATAGCCTTTCTGGCTTCAAACAACATTTGGCTCTCAAGAGATTTCACTAAAAGTATTTGGCTGAAACTGGATATCAGATTTTGGCTCAAATTCAGCCAAATACCAATTTTAATCTGATTTTTGGTAAGGTTCCACCATTGTCATTTATTTCATGAGGGATTCGGTATTTGGGAATGTATTTGTCCTTGGGCCTAGAAGAAGGGACTTCGTTCTGTTCTCTTCTGGTGGGTTACGCCAACCTTGGACACGCTTCTTCCAAGCAATTAATATTCCTAGCTATTCTTTCTCTGAGTTATTTCCTTTCAATGCTTGTCTCCTGATTCAAAACCAGAGTTGTGGCCTCTTTTGCATTCTTCTGAAACTGATCATGTTCCATATTAGTCAAACTTAGAATGCTTAATTGGCAATGTTTGAGAATAATTTCTCCACATTCTGTTCTCTCCCAATTTCCTTCTTTGCACTGAGTAACTTCTTGCGAATTCTTCCATTTTGATTTTATATGACATTCAGGGTCTCCATCTTAATGCCTATTTTTTAGCTTTATTCGTCTGAGTTTATACTGGTTGGATTGAACTGCCAAAGTCTTCATGCCATCCTCCCACCTGTGTGAGTGAGATCCTCCTCCATTTATGATCATTCACTTTCTTAAGGAGTATAACAAGTTGAATTGAGTTAAAAAGAAATGCTAACTTTTACCTACGTACAAAGCTAAAAGCATCCTAAGTGGAAAATGGATTTGGATAATAATTTCTAAGACTAGATTATTTTATGAGCAGTAAAAATTTTTATAAACTGGAAAGCACCTTTACTAGGTTTAGCATTTATTAACTATACTTTCGTTAAAATAATGTTTTATAAAACCAGAGAGACCTCAACCATCAGATTTAAACCAACACTTCTTCCTAGAACATTCCGACTGGACCCCAGCCCCTGGGACTGTTTCCTGGCAGGTTCTTGCCTATTTTCCTATTTCCCACCCCCAAATTTGAGACAAGCAAGTCACTCCACACAGGCCAGCCCTGGATAAGACAGCTGCTTATATTCATCATGCCACAGCCCCTGCAGGCATGTGGGCAGCCTCATAGAAGCATACAGGGAATTGACTCCTTATTCTGGAAGGAATTAACCCTACAGAATTGAGGAGGTCACTTAGTCTTCCTGAGCTTGAATTTCCTTATCTGCAAAATAGAGACAATTGTATCTCCTTTAAATATCCTCAGCACTTTTATCATGGCAATAGTATTCACTGAGCATATTACGTGCTCCTGGCCTGTACTGGATGTTCCGCATGCACTATCGTATTTACCTCTTTCAACAGTGGGGAGGGACTGTTACTATCCTTTGGGGCACTCTATAGCATGACCAGTGTAGATCACTGCCCTTGCTCATTTTCTTCATTCCTCAGGATCAGGGGGAGAGCCAGTGTTTTCCTTGATTCCTCAAGCACAGACCCCAGATTATGATTCTCCCTCCAACTTGTAAAATTTCTTCTAATTTTAGGCTTACATCACTTTCTCCTTTCTTCTAGGATTTCTCCCAACCTCCTGATCACTCACCCCCATTTACCCAAGACTTAGCTGGCACTCTTCCTCTCCACCCCAAGAGCCACTCTCGTGGAAAATACCTCCACCGTCCCTGTGGAGGGTACAGCCAACACCCTGACCTCTGCATAGCTCAGTCTTCTCCAATCCACTCCATTCAGGATCCACTTTCATGGCGACTCCTTAGACTCTGAATCCCCACAAACTGCAACATTTCCAAAAATGACAAATTCACATCTCTCTTCACTGACTACAGTTATCCCAACACTTACAAGTCTTTGACAATTTGGAGACCTGTAATCCACTGAAACCTTGTTTTTCTCCATCTTCAGCCTGAGTTTAGCTTTACTTCCTGTCATCTTCTTCTGATATTTCTTTATTCCTTCATGAGGGATATGTCAGATTTCTCCCCATCCGCATGGCTGTCTCCCTCCAGTTGGGAGAGGACAGCAGGCAGAGCATGCCGTCTCATGTCCTCTTTCAATTTAACTACCTGCTTCCTCCTCCCCTCTGGGCATCTTTAGATTCTCTCTGCCGTGGCCAACTGCACACTTCCCTCAAGTCCGTGGAACCCAGAGATTGCAGACTCTCAGCATCATGGTTTATGATGCTGGAACACCCCTGTCCTGAAGGAGTAGCAAAGGCGGGGTGTTTCCATCTGACCCCGACTCCGGCATCCCTTCTCCGCCTCCAGAGACTGTTAGGTGGATGTGTCAAACTTTATCAAAATAATGGGAGGAACCAAAGCATATTAAAAAGTATAAGGGAAGGCATTGAAACTTAATGTATATATGGCTTTATTTTAGCTCAAGAAAGAAGCTATCAAGCTGTTAAATTCCTTCTAGTTCATTCCCTCATGGGAGCATCCATTTCTAAAGCCTTCCTCTTGGCCCTGGGTCTGCTTCTGTCTTCTCTCCTTCAAAATTTCACAGTTCAAACCTCCACTCACCTTCCTACCAACTGAATTTTGTACTACCTTTATTCACCCCTGGTCATCTCACCCTGACTCCTTCAACTTTACATGCCCCAAGGGATCCAGCTAGACAGACCTTGTCATGCTTTGTAAGTTAGAGTAATATGTAATTTCTTACTATCCGCTGGGTAAGGGTGCCAGAAGGCCAGGGTGCTAGAGAAAGTAGTAAAACCTGAAAGCATTTGTCAACCGTGCTCATGCACACACACACCCATGATTAGGTGCAGAATTTAAAAAAAGTAAAAATCAAGCAAGAGCTGGGTATTTGAAAGGTAGGCGTATGGACTGAAACAGGTTTGAAAAGTGGGGCTGGAGGAGACATATCTGTAGCTCTCATGCTATTGATAAACAAATGACTGTCTTCTGAGCACTTGCCATGTCCAGAGGAATGTGCTTGATGCAGAAGAAGGTAAAAAGAAACACACACACACACACACACACACACACACACCAACGTCCACTTTTGCTGGGGAGACCAAACTTCAGGATAAAATGGTATCAGAAAAGGGTGCTGAGACAAGACACTGTTCATCCAGGTTCTGGTCCCAGATCTGAGGCACCATCTTGAACGAGTTACTTAATATTTCTAGATCTCAGTTTCCTGCTGTATAAGAAAGAATTCCACCAGTACTTTTTATGGGTCTAGCTGTCTCTAACATTATAAGTACAAAAAGGCAGTAAACAATGTAAACAGGCAGTATTTAATGAATAGTTGAAGAACTCTTTTTGTGAAACAACAGTATTATTATAGTGAAAAGATATATGCAGGAAAATCAGAAATATTAAGTAAGCAATTTCCTTGAGTCATACCTGTCAGCTTATCAACATCATTAGCCATTAGGGAAATGCAAATTAAAACCACAATGAGATATCACTACATACCTATTAGTACAGCTAAAATAAAAATAGGGATAATACTAAAAGTTGGCAACAATGCAGAGAAAATGGATCTCTCATATATTGCTGGTGGAAATGTAAAATGTTACAGCTGCTTTGGAAAGTAGTTTGGCATTTTCTTATAAAAACTAAACATGCACTCGCCATGTGACCCAGCAATAACAATCTTGAGCATTATTCCCAGAGAAATAAAAACATATGTTCATACAAAAGACTATATACAAATGTTTATGGCAGCTTTATTAATAACAGCAAGAAACTGGAAACAACCCAGAAGTCCTTCTCTGGCTGAATGGTGAAATAAATCTGGTGCATTCACACCTACAGAATACCACCAAGCAATAAAAAGGAGTTAATCATTGATACATGCAACAACTTGGATGGATCTTGAGGGAATTACGGTGGTTGAAAAGAGATAATTCCAAAAGGTCACATGCAGTGTGGTTCCACTTATATAACATTCTAGAAATGATGAAATTAGAGATGGAGAATAGATTAGCGGTTACCGGGGGACAGGGATGAGGGAATAGAATAGATGTGAACCAGACATGCAAACATACATGCACACACGGATGTATGTGCAAAAAGTGGTAAAAACAGTATAAAGTCTAGTTAACACTGCTGTAACCATGTCAGGTTCCTAGTTTTGATATTTTGCTACAAGATATTTTAATACTTAGTATATAAGATGTCACCATTGAGAGAAGTTAGGTGATGGTATATGAGACTCTATCTACCATTTCTGCAATCTTCCGTGAATCTATAAATATTTCCAAGTAAAAGCTAAGAAAGCTGATGATAACATTGATCTTATTTCTTATCTATCTCAAGTGGCGCTCTCATCTACATCTGTTTCACCCTTACAAACTTGTGGCTTTGCGGACTGATGCGAGGTTCGGGGTTAGGGCTTGGTTACCTAAGCCGAGGGGTAAACTTCTTTTCTCCTGACCACAGTGCATAGCAATACCTTAGCCACAAGGACTGATTCAGGAGTTGACTTGTGGTCCTTGATAGATCGACAAATTTTATGGAGCTAGTGTTGAAAATAATACATCATTTTAGTCTATATTGGAACACACTTCATCCACACAATGTTTAAGTCATATGTTTTATCTCTTCTCTGTAATAGTACTATAATATATTAACTACTCAATTTCCTTGAGTCATACCTGTCAATTTGTCAACAGTGAGTATAGGCTAAAGGTAATGACCCTACTTCAAGATAAGATGAGCATAAGAGAACTATGGAATCAAAGTCATGAAATCACTGGTCTCATTGAATCCTGAGGAATTCTAACATCATCTCCATTTCTTTCAAGACTGAAGTTCCTATGTGTTTTTCTCAATTTTCCAAGTTAATCTTATATTTTTCAATAGGCTCTACTTCAGAGATCTTGAATGTAGCACTCCCTGTTTTTGCAAATGGAATCTGTGCTGTAGTGGATGTTGTCAAGTGTAACTGAGATTCCCCTTCAGAGATGAGGCATTTATTACCCCTAATGCCAGGAGTTTGGCTCCTCACAGACCACAGCTGTGTTCTTAGACCAAGAAAGCTACTCACCTTGTATTCATTGCCTATAGGAAGCCCTCGCTCAAATGACTAATCAATGCAGTGAGAATACAAAGATATGACCTGTATATAGTGTAAACCTGAATAAAGAGGGGACATCTTCACTTTAAAGATCCCTGTGCAACTGGTGGTCTTTGCTGGTTCAACTGTGTGGCAGTTGAAATTTTCTCCCAACCCAATCCATCCTTGCTTGCTCTTCCACAGATGTTCTCCAAAGTACACCACAATAAATCTCCTGCATGCTAATCATAGAGTTTTCGAATCTGTTTCCCTGGGAACCTGAACCACAACAGTTGCTATCACGAGTGGTCCAAGGAAGCAGACTCAAAAATGGAATTATGGCGCTGAATCACCTGCTGGCCAGCTGGCAGTGAAGAGCCCGTCAGTGGTAGGTAGAATACATATAGTCTCTATCACTCAGCCACAATACAATTCTTAAAACCTTTACTGGTAGTGAACTGGGCTGGGGCACCAATGGATAGGATTACTCTGATGGGTAAAATATGACAGGCATTTAAGAGTTTGAGAGAAGTAAAATTATAAAGACTATGGAATTGGATGGCTGCTGCTGCGTGCAGTTTGTGCATTGGATAAAGACATCGAATGACTGAAGGTAATTAATTATCAATTAAAGTCTTGATGTAAAAGTCAAAGGGCCTCCTTGGCAGCACATATGAAAAGTTTCATCTCCTGCAGCTGGAGAATAGCAAAAAAGTGATATTCAGACCCAGGACTTTATTATAAGGGTAGTAGAAACCCATAGACTGTTGAATTCTCAACTTCATTAAGTCCGCTACACCAAGTTCAGAGCCTGAATTGAGAAGGCTTGGACCCCAAGACATAGGATGAGACCATTTGGGTCAGAAAGATTGAATCCCCAGAGGACCTTGAACTCTTGAGCCAGTCAAAGTGGCCCACTCCTTTGTGTTAAATGAGGGTTACCCCTCATTTGAAGACAGATGCAGTATCTCCCATAAAATGTTACTTCACTTCCCTTTTTGGCCCCCAGACCAATAATAAGTAGGGTTAAGTCACAATTTAACTGAGCTGGGGTTGTGCTGGCCCTCCTGGGAGGAAACAGGGACTATCCCCTGAAGGAGCTACAGAACTTTTCTAACGTACTGCAGTGGGCACTGAGGAGGCACCTATGGGACTGAATCCTGAGAGTGCTGGATCAAGCAGGGCTGGAAATGAAGTTGGATAAGAGTTTATTGACATGGATATGGAAACACTTCCTCATGATACAGGACTTAACACCTTGGCAAGGATTTGGGGAGAGAGTGTTATCTTCCTGGGATGGCTCTTGGAAACATGGTGAAAGTGAAAGACCACAACTGGAATTAGAAATACTGGAACTGCTTGGGCAGACAGTGGAAGAAGGGATCGAAAGACTCAGAGAAAGGAGAATGCTAGGGTGGATAGAACATACACGGTCATAAAAACAACAGCCATGGGGTCTGCTCTGTGGTCTAGTGGTTAAGTTTGGTGCTCTCTGCTTTGATGGCCTGGGTTTGTGGGTTCAGATTCTGGGCACAGACCTCCACTACTTGCTAGCCATGCTGTGGAGGCGACCCACATACAAAGTAGAGTAAGATTGGTACAGATGTTAGCTCAGGGCTAATCTTCCTCAGCAAAAACAAACAAACAAACAAACAAAAACAGCCAAATATCTTCTGAAGAAAAGCCTGGAGGATACTCCATTTATCAAAGCAATTATCTATAAGCTAGTGAAAGGGCACCAGCATCTTTAAAAGCCCAGTGGTGGCTCTCCTCTCTAGGCCAGAGCTGACCTTAGGAAATGCTGTTATAGGACTGGGCTCCCTGACAGAAATGAGTATGATAGGATCCCAAAACTATAGAGGTCATGTGGTATTTAACCATCAGAAATGAGGGAGATACAGTTATTATAAGAAGTATCAAAGTTGGAGAGGCAGCAGCTTTGGAAATGGCCAGTTTCTCCATCTATACAAATATGCAGAATAAGGATATGGCTCCACCCATATAATGATAAAATAGATGATCAGAGGAGTACGGGAAGCTGCTTTAAGACTTGGAATCTGAGTTAAGAAAGTGCACATCCCAGGTGGAAAGACCGTAAAACCATGGCAAATATACAATGGTAATGATTCTATAGAATGGCATACACCCACTGTCCCAAGTACCTGTACACCAAAACTACAGGTTTTGAGAACTTGTAAATATACAGTTTGAGTTGACATTAATAATCATGGAAAGTATCCTAATGGCTTCTTTTTAAAAGTAGGGGTGTATAAAATCTTGATTAAAAAAATTAAGTCCTGACCCAGTCTGGCTTATTTCCCACCCACTAGATCTAGCTTACAGTGTTTCCTCTTGGTCATTTCCTTCATTTCTGAATATATAATTAAAATAGATGTAATTGGTAGTTGGCAGAATCCCCGGTTGGTTGATTGGCCTGTGAGATTAGAGCTATTTTAGTGGAGAAGGTCAAGTAGAAACATCTTCAACAGTCTCCCTAGATACAGACAGAGAACAAAAACAATAGTGCATCCTGAGGATAAATGGCAGAAAATGTTGCTACCTATAAAGACTTAAAGGATGTGAGGGTGCTTCATCCCTCATACACTCATTTAATTCACCAATCTGGCCCCTACGAAAAACAGACAAGTCATGGAGAAATGACAGTGGTCTTCCTCAAACTAAACCAAATAGTGGCCCCAATTTTAGCTGCTTTGTCAGATATAGTATCTTTGCCAGAACAAACGAACATGGCTTCAAGTTCACTGCATGTGGACATTGATCTAGTGAATACACTCTTTTCCATCGCCATAATGAAAGAGTCTCAGAAGCAGTTTACACTGAACGGGAATGAACAAGAATGCCCACTTACACTTCACCACAGGGTTATGTTCACTCTACTTACTTCTCTCATAATAGGTTTCAAAACGACCTGGATTGTCGAGCCATCTCATAGAACATTGCATCCATCCATTACATTGGCAACATCATGTTAATCCAACTGAATGAGCAATAAATCACAAATCTGTGGAATCCATAGTAAAACACACGCTTCAAAGTGTGAAACATAAACGAACCTCCACTGAGATTCAGAAGCTTGACACATAGTGAAGTTTTTAGGTGTCTAGTGGTCTAGAGCATGGGAAGACATTCCAATACACGTAAAGGGCAATTTATTGCATCTTTTATCTCCCACTACTCTTTAGGTACTGGAGACAACATGACTCACACTTGGTAATACTGCTCCAAGCCACATACTGGATGAAACAAAAAGCTCTGAGAGGGCCGAGAGCAGGAAAAGTCTGTGGATCAGGTCCAGACTATGGTTCAAGTATTCCTTCCACTTGGACCATGTGCTCCAACAGACCCTGTCATATTAGAGATATTTGTTGAGGGAAAGGATACCAATAGGAGAATCCTACCCTCCAATGGAAGAACCACAATGTGGGCCTCCATGGTCCTTGACCAAGGCCATGCTGTCTGAATCAGCAAATTAGGCACTATTTGAAGAAAAACAAGTCTTGGCATAACATAGGGTGCTGGTAGAGGTGGAACACACTGACCATGGATACCAAGTGACCACGCAGCCAAAGCTGCCCATCATGAGCTGGGTTATACCAGCCCCATCATGTCATAAGGTCAGAGGGTCCAGAAGTAATACTTCTGATATGTAAATTATCTACCCATAATCAGGCATAAGAAGAGTCAAAGGGTACAAATATGTTGCATGAGCAGATGGCCCTAAATCTCATGTTATCTCAAGGGTGACCCTGAAAGATGGCAGTGAGAGGAAATCCTCTCAATAGTCAGAGATTTGGGCAGTACAATGGATCATCCACTTTGTGTGGAAAAAGATTGGCTCAACGTAAGAATATATGCAGTCTCATGGGCAGATGAATGACTTAGCTTTCTGGTTATGGGCCTGGAAGGGGAAATATCAGAAAACTGGGGATACAGAGATCTGGATAAGAGGCATGTAGATGGAGCTATGGAAGTAGGCACAAAGTATAAAGGTGTTTGTCTCACATGTTAATGCCCACCATAGAGCATCCACTGGATAAAAGTTACTAAACAGCAAGTAAACAGAGTGATTCAGCCAACTGATTTCCACCATCCTTTGTCATTGATCATCTCAAGGCCAGTATAATGGGCTCATGAACAGAGCAATGATGGGAGTGAGACGGCAAGTAGCATGGACCATATAGTATTTTTTCGCCCACCCAACAAGTCCAATCTGGCCCTCCAGCTCCAAATATCCAATTTATCAGAAACAGAGACAGTGCTCAGGCCCTAATATAGTACCGTCTTTTGAGGAGACCAATCAGCCGCTTGTATCCAAGTTCATTGCATTGGAGGCTTTGCATCCTGGCATGGGAAACAATTCATCCGGATGGAATCAACATACATTCTGGTTATGGGCTTGCATTTCCTGCTCTCCAAAGCTCAGCAAGTACTCTACTTAAAAACTTATAGAGTTTTTAAACCACTGACACAGAATCCCACATACACCCAATTAGACTGAGAGATCCACTTTATAGCAAAGGCAACAGGCACATGATCTTGGGATCTACTGGTCCTGTCACATACTGTACCACCCAAAAACTGCTTCTCTGATAGAGTAATGGAAGAGCCATTTGAATGTGCATCTAAGGCTCTAGCTCGGGGATAGTACCATACAAGGATGGAGTGCTTTATTCCAGAATGCCATACATACCCTACATTAGTGACGATAATATGGTGCTATGCTTCCCATAATCAGAATATGAGTCCAGAGAGCAAGGAGTAGAAGGGATGCCCACTTACCATCACTTCCAGAGGCCCTCATTGGGAATTCGTGCTTCTTGTGCCCATGTCTAGGCTTTGATGGGTCCAGAGGTCCACAACGAAGGAAGACTTTGTCCCAGAAACATAGAAATATTCTCATTAAACTTTAAGTTATGGGTGCCTTTTGGTCACTTCTGACTCCTTTTGCCAAGAAACCAGAAGGCAAAGAAAGGAGTCTATGCTAGCAGGCATAATTGACTCTGATCATCAGGAGAAAGTTACACCACGGGGCTCAAGGAATACTGTGACATGTCTGACACTCAGACGATTTGCTGGAGTGTCTCTTGGTACTTTCCTGTCCATTTGTAATTGTAAATTGACGGGATCATTAACCACAGCCTAAGAAAGGTATGGTGATCAAGAGACTAGAACTTTTACGGATAATGATCTAAATCATCCCATGGGATCAGCTACTAGACAAGCAGGAGTGCTCACCAAGGGTGATGAAAACAAAGTAGTAGAAGAAGGAGATGGTATTGGTTATAGCCTCTAGACTAGTTGCACCAGCTTTTCACTAACCCTACACTTGTAGTTTTCCTCGAAATGGAGACTAACCAGGATCCTGGAAGAGCTGTTCCCAAATGGAGTAAACGTACTATATGAAGGTAGTGGATTCAAGCAGCAAGAGGAGTGGATGCTGGGGTACCTCTCAAATCTCAATTTTGGGCTGTGGTGCACGCTTCCCTGACTACAGGGAGTAGTGGCTACTGATGGCTCACAGCTTCAGCTCTTTCTCGGAATGGCTGTTGGCCTAAGGGATCTGCCTCATCCTCGGTTGTGCCCCCTCCTTGGGGGCCTCAGGTTCAGTAACTGTCCAATGTAGGCACATGGGGCCCTGATCCCCTTGCCGCCACTCGTGACATTTCTGAAGGGCCTTGTTAGTTTCAGAGCTCCCTATGGGATTGGCCGAAACTGCTGTAACCACTCCCTCCATCACAGTTCAACTTTTCACTCTGTCTAATCCTTCTTCCCTTGTTCTCTCCCAGGTGTCAATCCTGTGAACACCCCACAATAAACACCTCTGCACAAATATCAGAATCTTGCAGGCTGTTTCCTAGGGAGCCTGACCCATAGCACACATGCGTTCCACTTCCTAAAGTCTCATGAACATTCACTCCTATCAGCCTCTCCAGTCACTGGATCACCCACCCAGGAGGCCCATCCACTCCTCTTTGTGAATGGAAGAGCAGCTGACCAGCCTGGCTCCAGGATCTGTCACCCAGATGAAACCCTCATTCATAGGCTGCTTTGCCCACTTCTCCTTCCACAGCGTTGACTGTGTTATGTCTACCCTGGAAAACTTTCACTTTCTCTAGCAGGATATTGAATGAGGACTGGCTTGTTCCTGTTTGGACTGGCCTGACACGTGACATTGTTGGCTACACTCTCCTTCCACAACCCATCATCCTTGGCTTCAAGACAGGAAACAATTTTGGAGCTCTTTCAGTCTCCCTGGCTCCCCCTTTCTGGATTTATTCAATAATTTCTCTCTCTCTTCATCTGTAGGTGGCACATATCTTATCACCTGGTCTCCAGCTATGCTATTTCATAGAGCTCATTCCCCGCCAGGGATTCAACTCTTGTATTCACACAAATGACTTCTGTGCTTCCAGCCATCTCCTCACCCAGCCTTGAGTTCCACGTTTCCAATGGCCAATGACCACAACCCACCATCACCTAAAAGATAAAGTGTCTAACACTAAACTAATTATAAACTTCCTACCAAAGCTAGTTTTTTTTTTCCCTTGAGTCCCTTATTTGAGAATTTTCTTAATGGAAATATTCCCAATCCCATATAGTTACCTTTCCTTTACTCATTTACTCATTCACTTATATTCTTCCTAAGTAAATCTTCAATAAGCACCCATTAAGTGTCAAGCAATGTACTAGAAATCGGAGTGCAGACAGAATCTCTGCCATTATAAAGATAACAAATTAGTGAAAATGAATAAATATATCAGTGTTAATTACAGTTATTAAAAGTAGTATGGATGCGAGGTAATACACAAGACTCTAACCTGGTTTGTATTTTAAGACTGCCCCTAAATGAATAAGAAATAGCTAGACAAAGAAACAGAGACCAGGGAACTTCTGGAAAGGCTTTCACGTGAGAAAGATGCTAGAATGTTGGAGGAACTGAATTAAGGCTGGTCTATCTAGACTGGCACTGTCCACAAGGACTCTATGCCTTGATGGAAACATTCTATACCTACACCATCCAGGACAGTAGCCACCAGCTAAGCGTGGATTGCTAAGTAATTGAAATGTGGCTAGTGCAACTGAGGAACTAAATCTTTAATTTTGTTTAATTTTAATTAAATTTAGATAGGCACATGTGACAAGTGGCTACTGTATCGGACACCAAAGATATAGATATTGAACATTAACATAATCACAGAAAGTTCTATTGGGCATTGCCTCTCTAAAGAAGAATGAGAGTGAAATGAGACTGGGGTCATAGTTAGGGCCAGATCCTGTGAGGGCCTTGTAGGGTCATAAGAATTCTGGGCTTTATAAAAAAGGGCGGGGAGATCACAGAAGAGTTTTAGGCAGGGACGACACAGTCACCTTGCATTGTACAGCTATTACTCTGTGCCTCATGATCAGTGGTTTGAGCTGCAGAAGTGGGTGGACCAAGTAGATGGGTTAATAAAATGGGTCATATGTTTAGTGAAGCAGACTGAGGCAGCGAGCAGCAAAATGGGCTCAGAAGTTCATCTGAGAATGGACCATACTTGGATAATTGGTCAACATTTCAGTCATAATCACCACTGTCTTTGGCTGACGACGACTTCCGAAGTCTGTGATTACTTTGCTTCTCTTCGATTCACAATTACTAGGATTGAGACTCATCAGATTCACTGTGACTCTTCAATCATTTCCATAGTCACTGATTCCCCATTGCTCACGTATGAGGCTTGGCACCAAACTCTTGAGTTTCCACAGTGAATCAGGCAGATGAGGAAGTTGACCAACCTCCTCAGGCTGTCTGGCCACGTTCAGGAAGAGGAAGGAAAACAATCTGTCGAAAGCAAACTTGGGTTTATTATGGTTTCTTCTGTCCTCTGGCCTTTGTGCTTGCTCCAGCAGCCCCTTTTGTCTGGCTTAGCCCAGTGCCCGTCCTAAGCCCTCGGCTCCTTCGCTCCCCTGGGTCATGAGCAATAGCCTGGTATTGGCCCTGCTGTGGGCAGCCTCCAGCATCCAGGTGTATCCTGTGTTCAGGTGACCTTCTTAGCATGGTCCTATACTCTAGATGAAAGCTGCCATTTTTGGAAAACTGCACCTTTTGTCTATGATCCACAATTTCCCAAAATATCTACATGGGCGGTGTTTTTCTCTCTCCCTTGTTACTCCATTTTTCCATGCTTTCTGCCTCAAATTTTAATATTTTTCTAATTGTTAACTTTAATTATAACAATGTGATTATATCCTAAAATAACTACTGGGATGTCAGAATCTAACATTGATACTTTTAGGATAGATATATCTCCTGAAGTTGAAAGATACTTAAATTATAATAATATATTTGGTAGAATATTTACTTTCATCAAGAAAAATTCTCAAACTAACTGTGAGTCTAAACTACAAAAGCCAAAATATTATTTTCTTGGTAATATTTTCAAACCCAGCAACTGAAAAATACAGTAGAATTTACTTAAATATCAATATTTCCAAGAAAGGAAGTGACATAGGTTTTTCTCTCATGTATTTGTAATAAAAGAATAAACTTGTTTTTCTCGGACTAGGAGACAAAGCTCCACTGTTGTGATTCAAATATTTTCTAGGAACCATAAAGAAACTCATTTTTAATGCCAAGAAGACTAGAGAGGAATTTTCCTCTTTGATCATTCTCACACAGGACTCAATGAAAGTAGAATCATTTGTTGAACACCAAATGTTGATAAATGTGACCAATTTGACAAAAGACACGTTGACTTGATCCACTGAAAATTCAAATGATATCATGTCCCAGTGCCACTTGCTCAAGACAAGAAGTTGGGGTGCTACGTGTAGTGGGGCTGCTAGGCACCATCATTTTACCTCCTACATTTTACCAGGAGCAGAACCTATAACGGGTAGGAACACTTAAATGGTAACTTTGACAAATTGCTGGAGGATGAATGTGGATTAGTATGAGAAGGAGAAACTCCTGGAAGTTGCAGTCTTAGGGGGACTCCCCACGATTCATCAGCTTTACCTTTAGGAACCCCCAAGTTCCTCACAGTGAGGAGCCAAGAAAAGTCCTCTCTCGGCTCTAGAAGGAGGAGGGGGGTGTAAGCATTTTGAAATACACCCTGAGTGCTCCTCATCACAAAGAGCTACTCTCCAGGGAAAGCATTTTACCCTAGACTTATTTCACCTAGGAAGGAGGATATCTATCCAACTGCAGAACCTCCCAGCCTTGTGTGGCACCTAAGGGATGGCAAGAAGCTAAGAAACATTTGTGATGGTCACAGCCCAGGGAAACAGGCCAGTGAAAGACTGAGATTGAATCATAAGATTACAGTGCACTCCCCACCCCCACAATTTATCACCAAATTAATAGAGTTCCAGTATAATAAGGGTGGATTACAGCTGCAAGAGCTGCCAGGAATGTAGGTTGTTTAAGGAGGAGTTCCTAGGGAAGCCCAGAGACAAGAGAGGAGACAAAAACAGGGACCTTCAAGGAATTTCAAACCTCTGACAGCTGCGGCTACAGAAAATATTAAACACAGCCCAACTCCTAGCCAGATTAACACAAAAATCTCACACTAAAAATGTTTTACCTTGGTTTCTATTACCAAATATGTCATATCTGGCTTTTAACTAAAAGTTGCAAAGCATACTAAAAGGCAAGAAAAACACATCCAGAAGAGACAAAGCCAGCATCAGAGCCAGATTCAGACATGACGCAGACTTTGGAATTCACCGAGAATTGAAAATAGCCACGGTCAATATGTGAAGAGCCCAGTGGCAGAAGAAGCCCAGGTGCAAGAACAGATGGGTAGCAAGCAGAGGGATAAAACTCTAAGAAAGACTCAGAAGGAAATACCAGACATTAAAAATACTGTAACAGAAATGAAGAATGCTTTGAGAGGCTTGTTAGTAGACAACATGGGGCCAAGAAGAGAGCCAGAGAGCTTGAAGATATATCAGAAGAAACTTCCCAAAGTGAAATGTGAAGATAAAAAGGATGAAAAAAATCAGAACAGATTATTCAAAAACTGTGAAACAATTTCAAAAGGTGCAGCATATGCATAAATACCAGAAGGAGAAGAACGTGAGAGCAGAGGAGAAGAAATTTTCCAAAATTAATGACAGACATCAAACCACAGATCCAAGAGGCTCAGAGAAGACCAAGCAGGGTAAATAACAACAAAAAGCTACACCTAGGCATATAAGATATTCAAACTATAGAGAACAAAAGACAGAATATCTTGAAAAATGCCGGAGGGGAAAAACCCACTTTACCTATAGAGGAACAAGGAAAGGAATTTCAGCAGACTTCTCGTCAGAAACCATGTAAGCAAGAAGACAGTGAAGTGAAGTATTGAATGTGTTGAAAGAAAACCCCACCAATCTAGAACTCTATATCCAGATTAGGATTATCCTTCGAAAGTGAAAGATACGATGCAGATGTGAAATTATCCTTCAAAAGTGAAGAAGAAATAAAAACATTCTCAAACAAAAACTGAGGAAATTCATTTCCAGTAGAGCTGTTCTGCATGAAATGGTAAAAGAAATGCTTTGAGAAGATAGAGAACAACATAAGTCAGAAACTTGGGTGTACATAAAGAAAGGAAGAAGATCAGAGGAGGAATACCTGAAAGTAAAACAAAACCTTTTATTTTTATTATTAGTTAATATAAAAGAACCTGCTCAAAATAATAACAGTACACACACATATTGGGTGATTATAGCTTGTGGATAAGTGAAATGAGTGACAGCAACGATTGAACGATGGGAAGGAAGAATTGGGGATATTCTGTTTAAGGTGCCCGTGACGCACATGAAGCAGGACAATGTTATTTGAACACGGACTTGGATTGGTTGTAAATGCATATGGAAAACTCTACGTCAACCTCTTAGCAAACTGAAAAAAAGAATACTTAGTATTATAAACAAGGAGAGAAAGTAAAACCATATAAAATGTTTGATTAAAACCAGAAAAGGCAGAAAAAGAGGGGAAGAAAATCAGAGCAACAAAGAACAAGTGCAGCAAATAGAAAACAGTTACTGATATGGCAGATTTTATCTAACCGTTTGTTGTTGGTGGTGCCGTGGAATGGATTCTGACTCCTAGCACCCCTGCGCACAGGGAACGGAACCCTGACTGGTCTTTCTGCGCCATCCTCTCACCTTCCGCGGCTCTATCAGACAACGTTCTGCTGCTGTTCACAGGGTTTTCAGGGCCAATTTTCTTGGAAGTGGCTGTCCAGGTCCTTCCTCCTTGTCTGTGTTAGTCTGGAAGCTCCAGTGAAACCCGTCCACCGTGGGTGACCCTGATGGTGTTTGACATCTCGGTGGCATGGCTTTCAGCATCACAGCAACATGCAGCCACCACAGTATGACAACCCACAGACCAGTGATGCAGTTCCCTGTTTGGGAAACAGACCCAGGCACAACAGTGAGAATGCTGAATCTTAACCACTACACCACCAGGGCTGGCTAATCTGACTGTACCAATAATCATTTTAAATGTGAATCGTCTCAATGCAACAAACAAGGACAGAAGATTGTCAGAGTGAATAACAAACAAGACCCAACTATGTTGTCCATAAGAAACTCACATTAAACACAGTCCCTTAGGTTAAAAGTAAGAGGATTAAGGAAGATATACCATGCTACCATTGTTCAAAAGAAAGCTGGAGCAGCCGTATTAATTTCAGACAAAGCAGACTTCAGAGCAGGGTAATTTACCACGGATAAAGAGGGGTCTTACATGATGATAAAGGGGTCAAGTCCCCAAAGAGACATAACAATTCCTAGACCTTATGAGTCTAACATCAGAGCATCAAAATGCACTACGAAAAACCTGATAGAACTTTAGAAGAAACAGACCGACCCATTATTACAGTTGGAGACTTCAACACCCTTCTTCCAGTAACTGATAGGTCAAGGAGGCATAAAACAAGCAAGGATGTAGTTGACCTGAACAGCACTACCAATCAATTCGATCAAATTGGCAACAACTGATTTTTCGAGAAGATCAATAAAATTGACAAAACTTCTATCCAGGATAATCAAAAATAAGAAAGAGAGAAAGAGCACAAAAATTACCAATATCCCAAATGAAAGAGTAGCTATTACTACTGATCTCATGAATATTAAAAGAACAGTGAATATTATGAACTCTATGTTCACCAATTTGATAACTTCAATGAAATGGACCAATTCCTTGAAAGTCACAAACTGTCAAAACTCACACAAGGAGAAACAGATAATATGCATAAGCCTGTCCCTATTAAGTAAATTGAATCAATAACTAATAACCTCTCAAATAAAAAGCACCAGGCCCAAATGACTTCATTGGTTAATTCTATCAAATATTTAAGGAAGATACATAAGTTCTTCACAATCTATTCCAGAAAATCGAAGCCAAGGGAATACTTCTTAACTCATTCCTTGAAGCCAGCATTACTCTAGTACCAACACCAGATAAAGGCTATATGAGAAAGGAAAACTACAGACCTCAAGAAAATATTAGCAAATCAAATCCAATAATGTATAAAAAAATTATACCAAATGAGATTTATTCCACCTATGTAAGCTGGATCCATATTAAAAAATCAGATAATGGAATCTATTGTATCAACAGGATAAAAGGAGAAAAATAATATGACTATATAAATTGATGCATAACAAGTATTTTATATGATTTTGGCATTTTGACAATATCAAAAGCATAATCCATGAAAGAAATATTGGTAAGTTGGACTTTTAAAAATATATCATGATAAAAACTCTCAGCAAACTAGGAACAGAGAGAAACTTCCTCAACTTGGTAAAGAACATCTATGAAAAATCTACAGCTAACATTCTACTTAACGGTGAGAGGCAGGATGATTTCCTTCACTCTACAATTGTGAACAAGTCAAGGGTATCCCCTCTCGACACTCCTATCCAATCTTATACTGCAGTTCTCACTTGTGAAATAAGGCTAGAAAATAAAATAAAAGGTACAGAGACTGATGAGTAAGAAATAAAACTGTCTTTGTTCACAGGTGACATGATTGTCTACATTGAGAATTCCAAAGGACAGAAAAAAGTGGAATTAATAAGCGATGACAGTAAGCTTGCAGGATCCAATTGCTTTCCAATAAACAGTTGGAATTTGAAATTAAAAAAAAATACCTTTTACAATAGCACCAAAAAAAGAGAAATACTTCAGTATAAATCTAACAAAATATGCACAGAATCTGTATGCAGAAAAGCATAAAATACGGATGAAAGAAATCAAGGAATATATATACATATATTTTATATATATATATATATATATATATATATATATGGAGAGATATTCCATATTCATTGGTAGATTTAATATTGTTAAGATGTCAATTCTTCCCTGGCGCAGCCCCATGGCCAAGTGGTTAAGTTCGCGGGCTCCGCTTCAGCGGCCCAGGGTTTCACTGGTTTGAATCCTGGGCAAGGACATGGCCCCACTCGTCAGGCCATGCTGAGGCGTCATCCCACATGTGACAACTAGAAGGACCTACAACTAAAATATGCAACTATGTACTAGGGAGATTTGGGGATAAAAGGCAGAAAAAAAATAGATTGGTAACAGTTGTTAGCTCAGGTGCCAATCTTTAAAAAAAAAGATGTCAATTCTTCCCAAAGTGATCTTTAGACTCATCTTAATTCCAATCAGTAGTCCACAACCTATTTTGTTGATATCTACAAGTTGATTCTAAAATTTACATGGAAAAGTAAAAGACCTAAAATAGCTAAAACAGTACTGAAAAGAAAAAAGTTGCAAGACGGTTCACACTAGCCAACTTTAAGATGTACTACAAAGCTGCAGTAAATCAAGACAGCATAGTATTGGCAAAAGAATGGAAACATAAATCAAAGAAATAGTACATAGGGCCCTCGAAACACACTCACACTACAGTCAACTAATCTTCGACAAAGAAGCAAAGGTCATTCCATGGAGAAAGAATAGTCCTTTAAACAAACAGTACTGGAACAATTGGGCAACCACACACAAAAAAGATGGATCTAGACATCAATCTTACACTTTTCAGATATTAACTCAAAACGGATAACAGACCTAAATGTACAATCAAAACTGTAAAACTTCTAGAATAACACTTAAGAGAAAATCTTGTTGCCTTGGGTCTGATGATGAGTTTTTGGGTAACAGAAAGCACGATCAACAAAAGAAAAAAATTGATGTTAGACCTTTTTAAAATGAAAAACTTCTCTATAATAGACACTGCTAAGAGAACAAAAATAAAAGCCATGGACTGGGTCAAAATATCTGCACAACACGTGGTGATAAATAACTTTTATATCTAAAATACACAAAGAACTCTTAAAACTCAGCAATAAGAAAAGAACAACCCCATTAAAAATGAGCAAAAATTTTAATAGACACTTCAGTAAAGAAGACATACAGATGACAAAAAACATATGACAAACTCAGTTATCATTAGGGAATTGTAACTTAAAACAACAACGAGATACACTACACAGCTATGAGAAAGGCTAAAATAACGCCCCCCCCCGCAAAACACCCTGAAAACGCTGGCAAGGATGCAGAGCAACAGGAACTCTCATTCGTGGCTGGTGGAAACACAAAATGCTGCAGCCACTTTGGAAGACAGTTTAATAGTTTCTTACAAAGCTAGACATGGTCTTAACCATATGAGCCAGCAATTCCCTTCCCAGGTTATTTACCAGTTCAGCTGAGAATTTATGTACACACAAAAACCTGCATGTGAGTATTTCTAGCAGCTTTATACCAAAAACTAGAAACCACCAAGACGTGCCTTAATAGGTGAATGTATATACAGTACATCCACACAGCGCATCCATATAATGGGATATCATTCAACAAAATGAAGTGAGCTATCAAGCTGTGAAGAGACAAGGATGAACTTTAAATACATATTCATAAGTGAAAAAGCCAGTCTGAAAAGGCTGCCTATTATATGACTACAATAAAGACATTCTATAAAAGGCAAATCTATAGAGACAGGAAAAGATCAGTGGTTGCCAGCGGGAAGGGAAAAGGAGAGGGAGGGTTGAACAAAAAGCACAGGGAAATTTTTAGTGCAGTGAAGCTATTCTGGATGATTCTGTAATGGAGGAGACACGACATGATGCATTCGTCATACCCCGAAGAACTGTGCGACACAGAGCAAACCTTAAGGCATGTTAGTTAGAAAAATCACTTGGGAACTTCAGGGAAGTTCTTAGGGAGGAAAGCAGATTGTGATAAGAGGACCTAACTGTTTTACCAATTGAAGAGAGTAGGGGTAAATATGCTGATGTAACTTTCAAAATGAATGGAATCTAAAAGACGAAAGGGGAGAGGAACCACACCTAAGCATGTCCTCTAGTTGACAATGCTGTTTCCCATGGAGATGCAGGTTAACAGTTCAGATACTGCTATGCATGTATATATGTATAGCTGGAGCTGAGCAATTAAGTAATTGGACTGGGGTATATGAGAACCAGGTTTCTCACTGTCGGAGTGAGAGATTATAGATAAGCAAGGGGAGGAGTCCAGAATAATCTACACGGTAATGGATTAGAGTTGGTTACATCAGTTTACCTTAATATAGATACAGATTACATATAGAAATACTTATAGAAATGTGTGTATGCATATCTGTATCCAAGCTAGCATGCATGATGTGTGTCCTTGATCTGTCAGCTGAGAGGGTCTAAAATAAATGACAACTCAGTAGCAATGAGCATACTAATGACCCAGTAGCACTGAGCATATCTAGCCCAGGATCTTGGCTTCCGACACCCTTCTCCAGTGAAAGGAACTGGGTTCCCTGGAGAAACGGCTGCTTCCAGGATGGGGGCAGGAAACATACAGCACGAGCCTGGAGCATGTTGTAGTGCCACAAAGTAAGGAAGTGCTCAAAACAACAACTACAACAAAACTCACATTAATGTGGGATATGCCCAAGGGACACAGTGGTCGCCTGAAAGTTTCTAATGATCAAAATTGGAATTTGAACAACAAAATAAAGTGGTATGAGCTTATACTCCAAAGTGTAAAACAAATGCTATGAGTTCATATAAATAAATGATTGAATAAATAAATAAATGGGTGAGAATCACAAATCTCCCTCGCAGAAGAATTCCAAATCATTTATGTAGGTACCTCGCCCTCAAGGAGGCAGGGCACGGCTTCCCGATCTTTAAGTGTGAGCTGCAGGTAGCGTGACTTCCTCCAAAGTACAGTATGGAAAGGGGGAAAAAGAGTCACTTTGCAGTGGAGAAACCTGGCTAAAACACTCATTGAGCCAGGTGACCAAGGTCAACATCAACATAAATCGTATTGATCATATGCATCCTCCATATGATGTGATAAAAATGGCACTTCACCCTTGAGATCTTCCTCCCCAAAACCCATAGCATCTGTTTAATCATGAGGAAAATATTAGATAAGTTCCAATAAAGGGCCATCCTACCAAATATCTTACCAGTACCCCCTCAAAACCGTCCAAGACACCAAAAACAGGGGAAGCCTGAGAAACTGTCACATCCAAGAGGAGCCTAAGGAGACAGGACAACTAGATGAAATACAGTATCTTGGAAGTGAGGTAGAAACTAGAAAATCTAAATAAACTATAGACTTTAGTTAATAACAATGCATCAGTACCAGTTCACTAATTTTAACAAATGAACGACAGTAATGTAAGATGCTAATAGCAAGGGAAACTGGGTGTGGGGATATGGGAACTTGTGCCATCTTCTCAATTTTTCTGTGCATTAAATTGTTCTAAAAAATCAAATCTATTGAAAGACATTGCACGGCACTTATCTTACTATGAAGTGGAACGTGGAGTAGGTGCAGGGCAGTCTGTGGGGGGTGCCATGCTCACGTCAGCTGTCTAAGGAACACAAGAGCAGGCGATAGTGAAGGAGAGTTTCCAACCGGGAGGACTTGCGAATGCATTACAGGAGACAAGAAACGTGAACAAAACTTTGAAAAGTGATAGGAGTTTTGATAGACTGAAATGAAGGGAGGATGCTGAGGCCTTCCAAATGGGAAACAGCATGAATAAAAGTATGGAATTGGAAAAGTTCAATGAGTATTCGAGAAAAGCAAGTATTGCAGGCTGTTGAGGACAAGCTTGTACCATCTAGAGCAGCTGAAGTTCAGCTGGGACCAAGTTTGCGTCCTCAAGACTAAAGACTGGGGCTTTGTTTAATACGTGAAGGTTTCTGGCTGAGGGAAGGATGGACAGTGGTCCTTAAGGAGGAGGGATGAGAACATGGCAGCGTGGATAGAAGCGGAGGGCCGTTTATATGGCCGTTGCCTTATGTCCACGGGCCGGCAAGAACATGAGCAAGGATGGCAGTGAGATGAAACAGTGGGGCAAGATGAATGAGGGGAAGAAAAATCAAGAAGGTGTGTAGGTGAGAGAGGCAACAGGCTGTGGCAGACACTGCGTTTTGCCTACATAATGTTCATCCTCTCTCTTCTTCCTTGCTAACTGCAAACCCCAATTTTGTTGACAGTGACAATGTTTTCAGTTAAAAATATTTCTCAGATAGTGCCACGTGATCCAGTTCTAACTCACGAGAGGCAAGCAGAAGTTAACAGGAAAACTTGTTTTCCTGATAAAATGAGACTGTCTCTGCTGGCATCTCCTCTTTGTTTTTTCACCCTGCACATCCCTTACTTTCTGAAAGGAACATAGACACGATGCCCAGAGTTGTAGCAGCCATCTTGTAAACAAGAGGAAGAATGCCACACCATAGGAAAGGTAGAAAGAGACAGGCTCTTGATCATATTGCACAGCTCTTCTGGACTTCATTTTACATGGTGGAAAAAGAACATATTTAGTTAAGCCAGTGTGATTGGGTGTCTTTTACACTGTTAACTGAAACAGAGTAAAAGGTCACAGTAAGAGTTTAAGCCCTAACAAACTGGGAAGTAATGCCTTGTTAGTTCGCAATCCAGGATGACTGGGTAAGAAGCAGAGGAGGGCTCTCCTTCTGGGAGGGAAACCTTCCAAAACAGGTGCATCTCCACTGGAGCCAGGCACCTCACGTGTGCCGTTAGGCATATTTTCACCCAGTTTGTGGAAAAGCCTGAAAGTGCTCTGTTCTCTGACGGCCTGGGCCCCCGGTTCTTTCTACCACAGTAGCCACCACTTCTGAAGCTGCTTTAAAATTAGGTGAGTTGTCATTCGTCCATTTCCAGATAGCAGTGATGAAGAAGAGGGGAGGCTCACCCCTGGAAGCTGCACCCTCCATGCTGTGAGGGAGGGGTTCACAAGGAAGGGCACACCAGCTGCCTGATCACCCGGACTTCACTCTGCCCTCCCGCCTGGACCTTTAGCTCCAGTGTGCTCCAGGGGCAGACCCTTCAAAGGAAGGGCACACGGGGTGGGTTATATGAACTAGCTCGTTCCACCTTCTCTGACTCCTGAGCTTCTGGGTCCCAGCAACCATCATTGTCTCTCAACTCCCTGGCTGCAGCCCGTGAGCTTTAACGTTTCTGGGAGGACAAGGAATATGCCCTAATCCCAGCCACCAGCTGTCTCCCGCACCCTTACGAAAGCTGCACTAAATAGTCTGAAAGAGATTTTGACTATTTTGCAGTTTTCCTTCAGCCTGTTGGGAATAGAGAGGTGGGCAAGCAAGACGATGCACACCACAGTTATTCATTAATTAGTTCAACAAATGTTTGTAGAATGCCTACAATGCAGCTGACGCTGTTATAGGGGCTAGTGACGCAGAAGTAAACAAGATATGCAAAATCATGCCTTCATGGAGTGTATATATACATAGATGAGACAGATAATAAACAAATAAATGAGTGAAATGTGTAGTGTGTCAGAGACTGTGTCTCTAAGAAAAATGCTATGAAGAGTAGAAAGTGAACATTGGAAGAAGGAGGAGCCGGTGGTGCAGTGTCAGATAAAGTGGTTGCTGGATAACAAGGCTCCTGAGAAGATTCTGTCTGAGCAGGATCTGAAGGAGGGTGAGAGGGAGCCGTGCAGACAACCAGGCCTGATGAACTAGGATCTTTTCTGAGAGGCAGACACTGGCTCTGTCTACTGCGTCAGAGGATCAGACAACACGTTTACTCTGGCAGGTGCATTGACGTGGTTCCATGCAAAACTATTTGATACTTGATATTGAAGCTACCACTGTAGCAAACAAGTTAACATCAAAGTGCATGCTGTGTAGTAATAAAAATAAAATATAAGCAATATGGGAAAATGCAAGGATATTTTAGTAGAAAAAACGCTATGCACAAATATATAATTTTTTGTTTGTTTATGAAGCAAGTAATAATTTTTTTAAGTTTCCTGTAATTACAATGATAAATCACACAGGAAGAGAAAAAGCATAAATTATTGTTAATTCCGCTAAGTAAACTCTGGAAGTGCTATCTGAAATAATCGCAGTTTGCTTGAAGCTGGTCAAGAGGTTGCACGGCCAAGAGGGATGGAGTGCTCGGTGTGAGCTCGTGTCACAGCAAATCTGCAAATGAGTATAGCCAAGCATCAGCAAGTCTGTGAATTTCACAGTTTGTCTTCAGAGCCTCACATTTCCAGGCCCTGCCTGATTTCTATCTTGTTCTTGTTTACATCGCAAACACTTACAGAGCACTCACTGTGTGCCAGGCCCTGAGCACTGGGGGCGGGGACAATGACGGCTCCTGCTTGGTGGCTGTCTAGGAACCAGACACTGTGCTGCATTTCATCTCCTTAGCACTCTGTGGGGTAGGTAGTAACGTTTTCTCATTTTTCAGACGAAGACACTAAAATTTAAATATGTTGTCACTTGCCTACCAGCTGGAAAGTAGTACAAGCAATATGCAAAATGAGATCTGTCTGATAAAACCGATTTCAATTGCACAGGAGAAGACAGAATGCAAACATGCTTCTAGGACCAAGGGGCATTTAATTCTATTTGAGGTCACCCTCAATTGAATGTACCCTGGAATGAGCCATTCTGAGGTAATTTGTGTGTTGGGGAATGAGAGAGCAGAGAGATGAGGGATGTTCGAGTTTCACGGGTTTGCGAGGACAAGTCAGGCCTGGGCCAGGGTTCAGCTGCTGGGGGCCTGTCCCCAGCATTGATTCCAGAAGCTTCCTTGCTCAGAGCTGCCCAGCATCCCTCCGTCCCTCACATTCCTCATCTAAGAGCAGGTCAGCTCCGCTCCCTCTCCCGTTACTAAGCCTCCAGGTGTCAGTTTCCTATTGCCGTTGCAACAAATTACCAAAAACGAAGCAGCTGCAAACGATAGACATGTATTCTCTTATAGTTCTGGAGGCCAGAAATCCTAAATGGGTTGCTCTGGGCTGAATCCAAGCATCAGCAGCCTGCGTGCATTCCTTCTGCAGGCTCCAGGGGAGAATCTGTTTTCTTGCCTTTTCCAGGCTCTGGGGGAGCCTGCGTTCCTTGGCCCGCCGTCCCATGTGACTCCCACATTTGCTGCCACTGTCACATCTTCATCCCTCACTTGCCTACCACCCTCCTTCCCTTGTAAGGACTCTTGTGATTATCTGGGTTTACCAGGCAATTCAGAACATTTCCTCTTCTCAAGAGCTGGAACTTAATCATGCCTGCCAAATTCCTTCTGCCGTGAAAGGTAACACAGATTCTGGGGACCAGGGGGACACATCTTAGGAGGCACTATTCTGCTCACTACACTCTGCCTTAGCTCTATTCTTAGTTTTTGTTTTTGGAAACATTTGACATTTTATTTTACAGTTAGTAATATTTCCAAAAGTCATCCCTTCCCCGACACATCTTAGAACACACTCCAGGCCACCTGCTCTTTCCCTACTCTTGATAATGGGGTGTTAGTCAACTGTTCTCTGACGAGTTTGCATTTAAGAGTTCTTGAATGACGGCTTTCCAAAAGATGACTTCTTTAAAAAATGTGTTTGTATCTCTTCATGTATTGCCCTGGAAAATCAAATTCATGCCTGATCACCAACAAAGTGAGTTCAGTTAGGTTAAAGTTGCAAGTCAGACAAATACATTTCTTCCTTGGATCAACCATTTTTAGATCCAGCGCAACCGTCTTATGACAGAAATATTCATCTAGAAAAAAGGAATGTAGGAAGAAATTGTGTATATTCCAACTGAAAGGAACAGAGAAATTCTTAGGCTCTAAACTGCACCTAGAGATTAAACTAAAGGTCACTAACCACACATTCTGGCGCCTGAGAGTCCTGCAGGCGCTCAGCCAAGGCCCGCCATCGACCTGAACACCAGAGAATGAGAGAGAGCAGAAGCTTCTTAGTCCAGTTGTCAGAAGACACAGGCATGCTCCCCACAGGTAAAACTACAGCGTGCAACGAAGGGCTAGTGCACGCGGCAGCACGGCTGAACTCAAGCACTGTGCTTGGCGAGAGAGGAGAGACACGGAAGAGCACGGTTCGTGTGGTTCTATTTGTGTGAAATGTCTACAGAGGCAAATCTGGAGAGCTAGGAAGTAGATTAGTGTTTGCGTAAGGCTAGGGGTGGGGATGGGGAATGACTGAATGGGCACAGAATTCTTCTTAGGGGTGATAGAAATTTTCTAAAGTTAGATTGTGGTCATGGCTGCACAGATCTCCAAATATATAGACATTATAGATTATATATTTATTTTTAGTAAATATACTGACAATCATTGAATTACATACTTAGAGAGGGTGAATTTTATAGTATGTTAAGTATACCTCAATAAAGCTGTTACAGAAAAGCCCAATGTGTTGCTTGTCCACACAGCATTTATTTCTAAATACATTACATTAAAAAAATATTATACAGTTTTGCTTGGTACAATGTATTTTGTAATAGAAAAGAGTTATAAGCAGTTTATATGTTCAACAATAGGGATTAAATAAACTATAGTAATGCCACATGAAGAATTCTGCATGTAGAAAATGATAAAATCACGTGTAGAAGAAAAACGAAATAAGAAGATGCTCTTGACATACTGCCAAGTGGAGAAAAAGACAACCAGAATCCCTATGCTTTATGATCCTGAGTTTTGAAATGTTGTACTTATAACACATTTGTTCACACAGTGTATGTCGTTAACCCCATGGATTATTCCCATCCTCCACTCACCCTGGGCAATTGGAAGGCTCTGTGGTAGTGACTGTTACAATTGTTCTAATTCTAAACCAACTGACACAGGCCACCATGAGAAAACCATGCAGCCATTTCCCAGTACAAAATCTCCTATGCAGCAGTGGCGGTAAATAGAACAGACAAAAACAGTGAATTTTTAATTGGTAGGATTCTTGGCACTGATTGAGACAAACCACAGGGAAAAACAAACACATTCCACATGCAAAAGTTCTTTTTCATACAAGTCTAGTTAAACCAACCTATACATAACGCAAAGTCTACCCCCCAAGGTCTTGTTCTCTGACGGTAGCACAGACGCTTCCCTGACAGCCAAGACCTGGTCTGATTCTTCCGTTTATTTCATTTGCAAGAGTTTGCTCTGTTTTGTTCTTATTGTCTCATTAAACATTATTACAAATACCGGCTCCGTGGCTAGAACCGTGAGAGGAGGGGCATGCGTGTGTAGACACTGCAGACGCTTCCTCTGCTCAAAGTGTCATCGTGGCCTGCTCTCTCCTCGTCTGCCTCTTCGCAGGTCCTCATTAGCCTGTACATTTGTTTTTCGAATTTACTAACTTGTCTCATGTTATTTGCACCAATTAATCTTGACAGCCCACCCTCCTCCAGCACAGCAGATTCCTCATCTGTTTAATAGTGTCTTTCCAAACTATTGCACAAAAATTACTAGAAATAAAGTTGAAATTTAATAGTGGTTATCTCTGATGGCAGGACTACAAGTGATTTTTATTTTTTTCTTTATACTGTTTTGCATATGCTAAATAAAGTTTCATATTGTACAACTTCTAAAACTATGTTTTGCTTTTATAATTTAAAAAGTAATGTTAAAAAAAAATCCGAAATCGATAATCATCTAGTGCCAAGTTTCTCAACCTGGGCAGCACTGAGCTCTTGAGCTGGATAAGTCTTTGTTGTGAGGGCTGTCCTGTGCCTTGTAGGATGTTTAGCAGCATCCCTGGTTATCACCCACTAAATGCCAGTAGCATCCTTCACTTGTGGCAGTTAAAAATATCTCAGACATTGCCAAACGTTCCCTGTGGACAAACCACCTGTGGTTGAGAGCCACTGTTCCATGGTTCCTTCTCTGTCCCTCCTACATGATTCCATCGTATGCATTTGTCTCTTTGGTTCCCCCACAGACATAGGGTGTGGAATCCTCTGGGCAGGGCCAGGAGTCCGTCATATGTGAACGTCCTTGTGGGCCCCACGTGTGTTCCTCCAGAGACCTAAGAATCTGCAAACAATTATCTGCCTAAATATTTAGAGTGCAGTAAAATTTCATAATCTCTAGGCTTTTCCTGTGACTTCTCTCAGCCCACTTATTTGCCACAATTTGTCAGTGATCAGTATTAAATCACATTGATGATGTCAACAATTGGTGAGGCATGCAGTCCTTATTGCAAATCACAATTCACTGCCTATAACGGTTAAATCTATACAGCTCAGCTGCTGTATATGGTTCTTGTGTCAGCCAGTTCAGGCTGCTATAACAAAATATTGTAAACTGGGTGGCTTATTAAACACAGAAATCTATTTCTCACAGTCCTGGAGGCTGGGAGTCCAAGATCCAGGTGCCGGCAGATGGGGGGTGACTTGCCGCGTCCTCACTGGTGGAAAGGGCAAGGGAGCCCCCACAGGCCTCTTTCATAAGGGCGCTATCCCACTCACAAGGGCAGAGCCCTCACGATCTAATCACTTCCAAAGGCCCCACCTCCTAAAATCCTCACTTTTGGGATTAGGATTTCAACATATGAGTTTTGGGGGGATGTAAACATTCAGACCGTAGCAGTACTTAAAACACTTAAAATCATTTAATACATCATGGGCTTTTTTCATACAACTGTCTTTCCAATCCTTTTTTAGAAAAATTTTACCTTAAGGTTCTGAGGGCATCATAAACTTTATGGCAATCGATGGAGACCTTTCCTTTGTTATTTGAACATTTGATTAATAACAATATTTGTTTTTCTTCCAAATATAAATAACTGGTTTGTATACTCAGATGCACGATTCATAAAAAATAAAATGCTTATAAATTTAGTTTTAGCAGTTTTAAAACTCAATTGCTTGCTAAATCCATAATTCACAGTACATCTGTAATAATCATTGCATAATGAGCCACAAAAAAATCTGCCTTCAAGTAATGCACTGATTTAAAAATACTTTCATCATCCACTAATACAAATGTTAGGCTAAATTCACTTCCTTTGTAAATGCTGAAATACCAGATGCTTTCTATAACTAAACAAAAGCATAAAAGTTGAATAATTTATCACACGGGGTAACTAATTTTCATCGCTGTATTTGAGTATTGCAGGATGGTAATGATGACTTCAGATCTACTGTTCTCTCTGCCCAACATGGACGTCCCCCTCATCTCTGCCTCTGAGATGCAGCCGCATTTCTCCTCTGCCTTTGTGAAATTCTCCTGGGTCCCCTGGGACGGGGCGAGCGGGTCCCTCTGACCTTCCCATACCTTTTAGCTTCTATAAGAAACCTTATTACATTACATTTTCATTGCTTCTTCCTATGTTGTTTTTCCCCCTTGGAACCAATAGTGTATCAGAGAGCAGAGATCCTTAATATTTTCGTCCTTTAATAAGCATTCATTAAACACCTAATGTGATGCAGGCATCATACTAGTGGCTAGAGATACAGAAAAAAGAAGAAGTTTCCACTTACAAGTGGCTTACCATCCAGGAAAGAGACAGGAAAACCATTATAGTACAAGCAGGAGAGGCTGCGATGCAGTGGAGCAGGTGCACGGGAGCATGGCCTCCCAGACAGGGATTCGCCGGAGCTTTACTGAAAGAGGCAGCATCTACATTGAGTTGTGATGGGTGAGAAGGCATCACCTGACTGGAGGAGAGTGGCTTCTAAGAAAGGCTTGAGTGGAGTCAGGACAGGGGCTAGGGCAGGCGTTTTAGGCACGAAGTGCTCGTTGGGCGGGCTGTGTCGGTGGTCTTGGACCTCTCTCCACTTCATCTGCGCCTCTTCACTCCTTGTATCCTTGAAATTGTTAGCAAGGTTTATGAGGGACAGAGCGCTGATTCATGGGAGTATGATTTGACAATGTGATCGCCTGTGTCAGCTCAAAACTGAAGAAAAGCAGGTAACGATTGTTTAGAGATTTACTGCATGCTGGAGGTGAACGCTGAGGAAGTTCCTGTTTGATAGTGGAGGAGGTGAAAATAATCTCCCAAAAGTAATTCATGAGAGGAGAAAAGTGGAGGAGTTGTGCAATAACTCTTGTGGGAATGGGCAGTGGACGTGACTGGAGATACGGCCAAGGTTTCTAGGGAAGCTTGGCCAAGGTCACAGCCCATGAGCGTCTGCTGCCCCCAATCTGCACTCAGCCTTCTCCAGCAGTATTGAGCAGCCCGGGTGCAGGTACAGAAAACATAGAGGGTTGCACTGATCCAAGGTTTGAGACGTTCTCATCAGTGCAGTGTGTCTGGATTCTGTAAAGAGGAGGGACAAGAAAGTAGTGGCATTGGCAAACATTAGCACCAAAGGCCAATTTATTCCTTGCACCCCCCCATACATTGACAGGAGGTATAAACACAGATTGCTGCTTATGAACAAGCAGTTCTGTTGTTAATGTATAGAGGGGAGAATAGCAGGATGGGGACAAGAATGATCTGTCTTCTCTCCTCATTTAATAGAATATTAGCCAATTACCTGCATTGAAAGGAAACGATGGAGCCTTTTAAAGTCATTGTAAGTATGGATGGACCTCCCCATAAATAGTAGGTACATTCCCCCCAAATCATGGGCAAACTGAAGTTTTATCAAGAAAATCCCTTAATTCATCAGAAATGCCTGTTGTTGAAAACACTCTTATTTGAAAATCTAAGCCAAAGGTCAGCAAACTTTCTCTATAAAGATCCAGACATTAAACATTTAGGCTTTGCAGGTCATATGGCCTCTGTTGCAATTACTCAACCCTGCCCTTGCATCAGGAAAGCAGCACAGACAAAATGTAAATAAGTGGACATGGGCATGTTCCAATAAAACTTTATTTACAAAAACAGGCGGTGGGCTGCCTTTGGTCTGCAGGTGATGGTGTACCAACCCCTGATCTACGCTAAGATTTTGCTTATTTCTTTCCTGTAAAATAAATAGTCACACTCTAATTTATTCTTATACAAATCTTTATTTTTGTGTCACTTGCTTAAATTAAGACCCACCTGTATTTTTAAGTAATATATTTCTCCAAGTAATTATGAAATGAAAAGACAGAGATGGCACCATTCAGTAACACATAGTGAACAGAAATGTTCATAGTTAATCATTAGCAAAATGCTTTTGGAAGCCCTAAAATTATATCTGGAAGGCCCAGACCACAATAATTAGCAGATATACTGAATTTGAAATGACTAGGTTTCCAGATGGAGTACTACTCCTTGGATCTACAGAGAAATGTTTTGTAGAAGCAGCATAATTACAGATAGCACAACATTCCCCCAATTTTTAGGGAAATGGTCCTTAGCATATAATGACAGCTTGAATATGCTCCTTTTTCAGAAGAAACTGGAAATTATCATGCCTTAGAGTTAACTGCCATAGTTTTTGTATTTGATGTGGGAATAATTTAAACAACAGTTCAGTTAATAGTTATATTATTACACTTTTCTAAAAATTCATGGTTATTAGCATGCTTTATCTTGATTTATTCCATGGTATCTTCTAGTCACAGCAAGAGAAACCACATGTGGAGGCAGGCGAGGTGGCACAGCTCCAGCCTGGGTGAGCCTGGTGCTGAAGGTAGGTGTGAGCTCCTTCAGGAGTCTCCTCGTAAAGGCAGTGGGAGTGTCAGAGCCCTGAAAGCAAAGCAGAAGCCCCCTGGGACCTCAGCCATCTCCAGCTTAGGAGAAAGTGGGGTGGGAAGAGGGGCTCCTTGGGGAAAGCTTTGAGGGGCAATATTCTCAAAAGAACTGATATCAGGAATCAAATGTCTATACACATGCCCTGATGTGCTAGTTGAGAGGTTATTTGTTCTAAGACACCAGCTCACAGTTGCTCTGATGCCAAACTGTTTATTATGAATTGTGTCATCATTGAATTTAATGTATTAAAATAATTCTCACATTTCGTTCATGTACTGAATTTTAAATTTAAATTATGATCTTCTCTTTTTTTTCTGACATGCTATACCTATACGAGGGGCAGGCATAAGTCACTCTTTAAAAAGGGGAAAGAGATGAAGAAACACTAAGACCATGTCTGACAGGACAGCTATGTTTCCTCTCTTTTGCAATTTATTTATCTTAGCAATTTATTTCTTTTAAACAGTGATATTCACAATATAGTCATGCTGGTTCAAAAAAAATATACCCAGTATCACGAGATCCTCATGCAGGAACATAGGCAGGTGTCATGCAGCTCTGCTTGAAATTCTCAACTGGGCCAATAGATCTGCCGTCTACGCCCTGCTTGTCTTCCTATCACTACGCCACTGCCGATACAGGTAAGGTGTTGTTGTTTGCATGGAGTGATGATATTTATGAGGAATCATTGCTTAACATACTGCAAGTCTGTGAGCTTTAAGAAACGGGATACTCTAATGAAAGCGTCAGTGTGACAATTCATTCTCAGGAAGATGAGGAGGTGAGTCAGTTATAAGGAACTGGAAGGTTAGGATAGACGTTGCAAGAGAAACCTTGGTGTGCTTCCATGAGACACTCAGGGGAGAGGAGACAGGCGGGGGCTAGTGCAGTAGGGGTCTGGTTCTTCAATAGCAAACCACACTTCAAAGTCCTTCTTAATTCTACTGATTAGGCCAAAATAGTCATGGGATAAAGATGACCGTGTAAGAAACTTACTGGATTTATTTTAAAGTTTGAAATGAACAATTTCAGATATAGAATGAGAATGCCTACAGACATCATACTTCATGGTAAGAAACTCAAGCTTTCCAATAAGATCAGGAACAAAGCAAGGATGCTCAACTCATGGCTGCTTTTAAACATCAGACTGTAGCGGGATAACATCCTAGCTGATGCAATAAGACAGGAAAAGGAAATAAAAGATATACAGATTGGGAAGAAAGATATAAAACTGTCTTTGGTTGCAGATAACACGATTGTCTATGTAGAAACTCTGAAAGAATTGACCAAAAAACTCCTGGTGCTAATAAGCAATTGTAGCAAGGTTACAGGATATAGAGTTAATATACAAAAGTCAATCACTTTTCCATATACCATAAATGAACAAGTGAAATTTGAAATGAAAGGCATAATACCATTTACATTAGCACCTAAAGAAATAAAATACTTAGGTATAAATCTAACAAAATGTGTGTAAGATCTATATGAGGAAAATTTATTTACTACTTATGGGAATGCAAAATGGCACAGCCACTTTAGAACATGAAATATACTCTCATCATATGATGACGCCCAGCAATTGTGCTTCTTGAGTATTTACCCAAAGGAGTTGAAAACTTATATCCTCACAAAAACAAGCACATTAATGTTTACAGAAACTTTATTCATAATTGCTAAAACTTGGAAGCAACCAAGATGTCTTTCAGTAGGTGAATGAACAAATAAACTATGTACATCCAGACAAGCAAATGTTCAGTGGTAAAAGAAAACGAGCTACCAACTCATGAGAAGACATGGAGGAATCTTAAATACATATTACTAAGTGAAAGAAGTCAATCTGAAAAGGCCACACACTGTATGATTCCAGCTATATGACATTCTGGGAAAGGGGAAACTATAGAGACAGTAAAAGAATCTGTGATTCTTAGGGGAAAGGGAAGGATGACTAGCCAGAACACAGAGGGCTTTTAGGGCAGTGAAACTACTCTGTATGATGTTACAATGGTGGATAAATGTCATTGTATATTTACCAAAACCCATAGAATGTGAAACATCAAGTGTGAGGCCTAATGTAAACTATGGACTTTGGGTGATAATGATGTGTCGATGTAGGTTCTTTGATCGTAACACATGTACCATGTAGCGTGAAATTTTGATAGTGGGGGAGGCTTGTGCGAATGTAGCGTTAAAGGGTATATGGGAAATCTTCGTACCTTCCCCTCACTTTTGCTGTGAACCTAAAACTGCTCTAAATAATAAAGTGTATTTTAAAAAAATGAGCAGAGGACTTGAATAGACATTTTCCAAAGAAGATATACAAATAGCTAATAAGCACATGAAAAGATGCTTAACATCATTACTCACTGGGGAAGTGCAAATCAAAACCATGAGATACTACTTCACCCCTATTAGGCTGACCTTAATCAAAGCAACCAAACAAAACAAAAAAATGGAAAATAACTGTTGGTGAGGATGCGAAGAAATTGGAACCCTTGTGCATTGCTGGTGGGAATGTAAAATGGTGCAGCTACTGTAGAAAATAGTTGGAAATTCCTCAAAAATTTCAACATAGAATTAGCATATGATCAAGCAATTCCACTCCTGGTTGTATATCCTAGAGAATGGAAAGCAGAGACTCAAAACAGATACTTTTACATCAATTTTCATTGCAGGATTATTCACAATAGCTAAAAGGTGGAAACAACCCAAGTGTCCATCAACAGTTGAATGGGTAAACATAATGTGTTGTATATATACAATGGAATATTGTTCAGCTATAAAAAATTATATATATGTAATATTATTCATCTAAGACATGCTGCAATATGGATGAACCTTGAAGACATTATTGCTAAGTGAAATAAGCCAGAAACAACTGGGCAAATATTGTATGATATATCCAAAATAGGAAAATTCATAAAGATGGAAAGCAGTTTAGAGGTCACAAGGCTGAGAGCAGGGGCCTTATTGTTTAATGGTTACAGAGTTCTGTTCGGGGTGATAAAAAAGCTTTGGAAACAGACGGTGGTGGTTCCCAACACTGTGAATGTACTCACAACCACGGACTTGTACACTTAAAATGGTTAAAATCACAAATTTTATGCGTGTGTATTTCACCACAATAAAAATTCAAAAAAGAAAGGAATTGTTAGATATGGCCATTAGAAAAGAGGGGGTAACTATTTTTTTCCCTTTCCTAAAAAGGTTATGTATATCTTATTTGAAGAAAAGTGAGTACTTAGAAAGAAATGGCTAGAAGCAAAGTTTTCTGAAAACTACAGGAAAAGACATAAAAGATGTTTTCAATATCTTAAGCCAAAGGAGAAATTCCCAGCACAGAAAAATCTCCTAAATCCTGAAGTATCTTTAACTCTAAATTGCCTTCCCTTATTTGTAAAACACTTAAGAGTAAAGCTATTGTTAAATTATATGAAATTTATTTTTTAATGTGTCTCTGAGTCTGTATATCAATGTCTTTATAACCAGTACCACTTAAGATGCTATTTTTTAAAAGGTCGTCTGGTTGAAAAAAAATTTGTGAAATTTTCAAAATCATTTTTAATCCTTGCCCAATTTATCTAAGAAGTCACATGTTTAATACAAAATCGCTTAGCAGAGCAAGCAGAGGGAGAACTTCACAACCACCCTGACAGTGTTCTTCACCTGAGAAAAGGTAGTTTTAAAAATCAGTTTTGCATCATTTGAGATATTATTGTTTATATCTTTCCCTCTTCCATTTCCCCGCTTTCTCTCTCATAAGTAGCCAGCAGTTCATGTCCTCGGGAAGCTGCATGACAGGGTGAAAAGCAGAAATAACTTTCGTGTCTATGGCTTTTGCTTTCCAAACTTGAAGCTCTTAGGAGAACTTAGAACATCTTAAGAAGATGAAAACGTGAGAAAGGGATTTGTAGATATAGACAGAATATCTAAAGAGACACGAAGAGAAAAGTTTAAAAAGAGATTTCCCCAGTTTGGTGGATAGAAGCAAGAAACAGGTCTGTGGGTCTCAAGATAAGAGAGAACTCCTGCCTCCCTTCTGAAGCAGCACTTTCGGTCATGGACATCCTTGCAGGAGATCCTTGGGTCCCAGGAACCAACCACTGGACCTGAAGAGAGTGGTGGCACAGGGGATGGAGGTCTCCATGGCTGCCTGTGGGACCTAAGAGAGAGGACCAGACACTGTCCCTTAGCCCACTCCTCGTCAGCGTCTTGGCTCCATATGAGATCCCAGAACCATCCCTAGAAAGACAGATTTTCATTTTTCCATCAGTTCAGTAAAATGGCATCTTGGGGTCAGATATTAATTTGAGTTATGAAAAAGAAAAAGTGGCTTGCACAGCCAAGGGCAATGATTTACATCCACCACAAAAGCAAGCACATACGCGCCCTACTCCGTTACAAAGCTGAGTAACTGACTTGGCGGTGAGGCCAATAAATTACACACCTGCCATGTGCACCATAATCTTTTCCACAGAAATATGCAGCACGTGGCAGGAATAATCAGAAATAGCCTACCTGGTTTCAGGGTGGTGTGCATGTCACAATCATGCCTTACCTCAGAATAAGTAGGGCCTTCTAACAACAAAACATTTTGCTCTCTTCATTCATTCAACAGATATTTATTGAGTACTGCTGCGTAAAAAGGATTGCTCTAGGTTTGAGGATATCTGGTAAATAAAAGAGACAAATATCCATCCAAGTAGAAGAGGAATTAAATAATAAACGTAATAAATAAAAAGAAAATTACAGTACATTAGAATGTGCTAAGTGCTATAGCACTCGGGGCTGGGTGTTTGGCTAGGCTGTAGTGTTAAATAGGATGACAAAGGGGGAACCCATTGAGAAGGAGGTGAAGGGGCCAGCCAAGTGAACACGGGGCAGAACATCCTGGGAAGAGGGAATCACTGGAACAGCAGCCCTAGTGGAGTTGTGCCTAGAATATTCGTGGAATGGCATGTCTAGAGCAGAATGAGGGAATGAGGGTATTGTGTGGTAATCAGAATAATAGCCCCTGAGGTGTCCACGTTCTAATCCCTGAACATATGAGAATGTTCTCACATGGGAAAGGGGAATAAAGGTTGCAGGTGGAATGAAGTTTGCTAACCAGCTGACCCTGAGACGTGGAGAGTGTCCTGGCTTCTCCAGGTGGGTCCAGTGTAATCACAAGGGTTCTTTAAAGCAGGAGAGGGAGGCAGAAAATGAGGTCAGAGTACTGCGATGTAAGAAGGACTCAACCCAGCCTTGCTGGATTTGAAGATTGAGGAAGGGGCCACGTGCCAAGGAGTGTGGCCTACCACTAGAAGCTGGAAAACGCAAGGAAGTTGATTCTCCTTTCTTTCCTCCAGGAGGAGCACAGCCCTGACAATACCTTGATTTTAGCCCGGTGGGATCTGTGCCGGAGTTCAGACCTCAAGAACTCTTATGGTGAGCCAGCCCTGAAGGCCTGGTGGTTAAAGTCCGGCACTCCCGCCGTGGGGGCCTGGGTTCAGTCCTCAGTGACAGAACCACACCACCGGTCTGTCAGTTGCCATGCTGTTGCAGCAGCTCATGTAGAAATCTAGAACAATTTACCACTGTGTACGGGGGCTTTGGGGTGGAAAGAAAAAAAAAAGAGAAGATTGGCAACATATGTGAATCTTACCCTGCAAAAAAAAAAAAAACAAAAAACTCTTATGGTTCTTACAGTATCTTATGCAATAAATTTATTTTAAGCCACTAAGTTTGTAGTAGTTTGTTACATAAGCAACCTGTTAGTCAACACAAATAATGAAAAATACTGCGAGGGAAAACTAACGAGGAGAGGGATAGATACTGAAGGACCTTGGACGGCCTTTAAGGACTGGGCTTCTGCTGTGAGTGAACAGGGAGATGCTGCAGGTCTCAACAGGGGGATGGTGTGACCCGAATGCATCTGAAAGGGTCCTGTGGCTGCTGTATTGAGACTGGATGTAGGAGGACGCAGCAAAAGCAGAGACACCCGTCGGACCTGCTACAACCGTCCAGGGAAGAGACGCAGGGGGCTCAAGCAGGAGGGCAATTCGGGAGGGGGTGGGAAGCCCTTGGATTTGGGCTTTCTTTGGAAGATAGAGCCAAGGGCATTTCCTCACAACCTGGATGTGGGGTGGAGGAGAACGAGAACAGTCACGGATGCCCCTCGAGTGTTTGGTTTGAGCAATCAGAAGGAAAGAGGCCGCATTTACTGAGCCGGGGAAAGCCTCAGGTGGAACGGCCGGGATTTCACTGAAGGACACGTGGAGCTGGAGACACTTGCCAGGTTCTCAGGTGGCAATGTTGAACTTGCAGTTAGATACACGTGTGTCCAGAGTCCAGGGGAAAGGTCGACGCTGGATACATAAATGTGGGCGTTAGAGGCTCATAGATGGAGCTAGTTTCAAGAGCCCCAGTGACATCACCATGGATCTGGTGGAGAGAGAGAAGAGGACCGAGGATTGAGACTTGTGGCGTCGTATCTCTTAGGTTTATGAATTTCCAGCATCATACATGAGAAATGATCATGATGAATAATTCCTTTATTTCACTCTCTCTGCACAGGAGTCTGCTCAGTCAAATTTGTGTCCGTTGATCAGCTTGCCAGGTAGAGAGGCAAAGCGCCAAGAGGAAAGTCATACAGACCGTGTCCACAGCGTTGATTTTCAGAGGGCTCAAAGACCCCGACTTCCAAACTAATAAAGATATGGAGGCCGATTTTATGCCTCTGAAAGAAGTGCTGGTGCCAACACGAGCGTCAACACCGTTAGCGCCAGCCTGGCCCTGTCACCCCTCTGCGCCCCCTGCGCCCTCAGCGGCTCCGGATCCCACGCGGGCTGACACGCAGCCTCTCCCGGTGCTGAAAGCTGACGGCAGGCGGTGTCACTAACGCCATGGATGCAAAGTTTGCCCGCGGAAAAGTTGTCAGCGATGGACAAATTTTCCAGTTTTTAGCAAAGATTTCAGAATAACATCTTAATCATAAAATTCAAGAGTTTGATGGGGAATTAAAATTAAGTCCAATCTTCTTCTTTTTAACCCCTGTGGAAGAGAGTAAAGTTTTCTGACTGAGGATTATTTTAGTTGCTGAAATACCAAAGATAGGTGGGAAGATGTCTTTTCTGATATTTTTCTATTATGTCTTTTATACAGTTTAGTGATTTTGCCAGTTGATTGAACTCTTAAAAGTACAATTTGAGTTCTCCTTTTTTTCTTTAGTGGTTGTATTTATTGTATCATATGGACAAAACTTAACTTATAAGACAAAATTTAAAATTACGTATGCAAAGAACTGATGATTTCTACTTAGTCTCCAAGATAAAGCAATAGTTTTTGGTTAAAACTTAAATTCTGGGATCACAAATTACTATAATTGTGTCCAACACAAGTTTGGTGTTTTTAAGAAGTAGTTCTTAGGGGAAACTTCTTTTTGTACCCAGTTATTTTGATAAATATGTCAAGTTTGTTGTGATAAAATGTGATAGTGGTACTGGCTATAAAAGCATTTCCAAAAAACTGTTTTTGAAAAAGCGCAAGTGTGCCTTAGCGAATACATTGTACGAAAAAAGAATTCTCTAGCGCCATTAAGAGTAAGTAGAAGGAAATTTAATGGAAAAATATGGTGATTGTGTTCCAATAAAACTTTATTTATGGATTCTTTAATTTGAATTTCATATCGTTTTCAAGTGTCATGAAATACTCCTCTCCTTTGTTTTTTCCCAACTATTTAAACATAGAAAATCTGTTCTTAGCTCACCAGCCATACAAACCAGGCTGGATCTGACCTGTGGGCTGATTTTGCTGACCCCTGCTTTAAACATTGAACCTCAGAACTCGGAAAAATGTCCTGTTTTGTAAATCCTTTACCAATTCCTTTTTCCAGCCACAGTCTTGATCCCCGAATCAGCCTAAACCAGCACCAACGTGCATTGCCACAAGCATTGTTCCCTTATAAAGAGCAATCCCTTATTATAGTCAGACTGATTCAAAGAATAAGTAGGAAAAAAGCTCCTTGACATGGGTCTTGGTGATGATTTTCTGGAAATCACACCTAAAGCACAAACAACAAAATAAAAAATAAACAAGTGGGGCTACACCAAACTAAAAATCTTCTGCACAGCAAAAGAAACCATCAACAAAGTGAAAAGAAAACCTACAGAACAGGAGAAAATATTTGCAAATCATGTATCTGATAGGGAGTTAATATCAAAAATATATAAATAACTCACTCAACTCAATAGCAAAAAACCAAATAATCCAGTTAAAAAATGGGCAAAGGACCTGAATAGACATTTTTCCAAAGAAGATATATGAATGGGCAACAGGTACGTGAAAAGATGCTCAACATCACCCCTCATTAATGAAGTGCACGTTAAATCACAGTGAGACCACAATTGAAGCCACTATGGAAACAGTATGCAAGAGCCTCAAAAAATTAAAACATAACTACCATCCAACGATTCCACTTCTGGGAATATACCCAAAGGAAATGAAAAGACTAACTCAAAAAGCTATCTGCACCCCTATGTTTATTGCAGGATTATTCACAACAGCCAAGACACGGAAACCACCTAAATGTCCATCAGCAGATGAGCAGAAAAGGAAGATGTGCATATATATATATATATGCACAATAGAATATTCCTCAGCCATTAAAAAAATAAGGAAATCTTACCATTTGCAACAACATGGATGGACCTTGAAGGCATTATGCTAAGTGAAATAAGTCAGACAGAGAAAGACAAATGCTGTGTGATTTCACTTGTATGTGGAATCTAAAATCAACAACAAAACAAACTCAGAAAAATAGATCTGTGGTTTTGTTGTCACCGAGGCATGGGGTGAGAGCATGAGGAATTGCAGGCAGATGGTAAAAAGGTAGAAACTTCCAGTTAAAAGATAAATAAGTCCTGGAGATGTAACGTACAACACAATGGCTATAGTTAGCGCTGCTGTATCATGTATAGGAAAGTTGTTAAGAGAGTAGATCCTAAGAGTTTTCATCACAAGGAGAAATTTTTTTTCTTTTCTTTTTGTGTATCTATATGAGATGATGGATGTGAACTAAACCTATTGTGGTAATCATTTCACAATATATGTAAATCAAACCGTCGTGCTATATATCCTAAACTGTACATAGTGATGTGTGTCCATTATTTCTCCATAAAACTGGGGAAAAAAGAAACCAAAGAATTCTCAAAATGACATCAAAAGTGATTGTAACTCAAGAACTTCATATTTAATGTGACATACAGCATTTCCTAGCATGTAGAAGTGTGTGCATCTCCTTGAGTAGTTACGCGAACAATCTGAACAGAGGGTCCTTTAAGAAGCTGGTTGGTTATCAGCCCACAGAAGAGTAAGCTGCATGGACAACCACCAGCAAAATTTAATTCCTCCTTTTCTGCTAATTCCAGATTGAAAATACACTGTGTTCAAAAGGGAAAAAAGAAGAGGCAAAACGGAAAGAAAGAAAAGCAATGTTCTCGGCCTGCCTGTTAGCAGGAACTTATGCTAAAAGCAGTGACTAGACAGTTTCTAAGCCCCAAATTAATGTAGGTCTGTGCTCTATGGTTGATTTTTTTATAAGTTCGATGCAGAATTTTATGTTATTTGATTATGTATCATTTTAACTCCTTATTTCTATCTAGTGCGTTCTTCTAAATTTCTGATTTTGCCACTTAACAGGTTGACCCCTCTCCTAATTCTGCTGTGTCCAATGTGCTGAGCATGGCATGTTCATCTTAAGTTCAGTTGTTGAGATAGTAAACACGCAGAGCCAAAGGCACACTCCTTGAACCTTCTAATCAAGACCATGAGTCAACTTCATAGTTTATTTCTATATGTCCACAATGTATTTATCAAAGAATTTTCCAAATACCTCAAAATACACTACATTTTCAGTATTTTTAAAAGAAAATCAGTACTTTTAAAGGAAATAAAGTTAATTTGGTTAATGTGACTTGCTCTTAGAAAATTCACGATGTTTCTAGTGAACCCCTTTTATTAGTATTCACAAGCCATCTGTCTAATAAACAGGTCTAGAATTTTACTGTGAATTTATGTTAAACCCACATTATTTCCTGCCGGAATCCACTGTCTCCCTAAATTCTGAAAATTGACAAGTTTGTTCATCTCATATTCTGCCTCCTCTTCCTAGACCCACAGCTCCATGTAATTACTAGCATTGATTACATAATCATACTTGAGAGTATTTTCAGTACCTTGAGATGAAATGCATCAAAGCCTGGACACTCGAACTCATTCAAAGCAGCTAGGCACGTTTTTGTTTTTAGTAAAGTCATCTGGCACAGTCCAGAGTTATTCCCGATCTGCCTGTGATTCACGGTGTTTCTTCCTGGCCTCTGGTCAGGCTGCCTTTTCCCTCTCCAGGCTCTGGAAAACTGCCTCCTCCATTTCCCAGAGTGAGCACAAAATTTAAAAGGTCAGAACGTGTAAAGTTTTCAACAGATAAGTGTTGGTGAGGGTGCGGAGGGAAGGGAACCCTGGTGCACTATTAGTGGGATTGTAAATCGGTGCAACCATTGCAAAAAACAGTGTGGAGGGTTCTCAAAAATGAAAACTAGAACTCCCGTAAGATCCAGCAGTCCCACTCCTGGGTGTATATCCAAAAGAAAGGAAAACGCTACCTCAAAGAGATCTCTGCCTCCCGTGTTCGTGGTGGCACAAGATATGGAAACAAGCGCATGTCAACAGATGAATGGATAAAGAAAGTGATACATATTATTCACGACTAGAAAGAAGGAAACCCTCCATTTGTGACAACCTGGATGAACGTGGAGGACGTTATGCTAAGTGAAATACGCCAGACACAGAAAGACAAACACTGTGTGATCTCACTTGTATGTGGAATCTAAAAAAATAAAACTCATAGAACCAGAGAGTGGAACGGTCACCAGGCTCTGGGAGGCGGGTGAGACGAGGAGATGTGGGTCAAAGGGGACAAAGTTTCAGTTATAAGATGAGTACATTCTGGGGACCTAATGCACAGCATGGCGACTACAGTTAAGGAACTGTGTTATGTACTTGAAGCCTGCTGAGAGAGCAGAGCTTCAACGTTCTCCCCACACAAAACACTGGCAACTGTGTGAGGTGATGGTGTGCGGATTAACTTGATTGTGATAATCATTTCACAGTGTATAAATATATTAGATCATCACAATGTACATCCTCAAAAGTTATCAATCAATAAATAAAAGTTTGTTTTTTTCCTTTATATGCTGTGTCAAATATAAAACAGACCCTTAAAAATTTATCATTTTAGTAAAATTGTAATCTAATTGTTATCAAAAATTGGACTTTGACGAGGTGAACACTGGGTAGCTGGATCTCTGCGTCACCTGTGGGGACTCTGTTGCAATCCCTCTGAATCCCACCATATGAAAGCATCGCTCCCGGTAAGTTTTAAGCTCAAAACGTTGGCGTGCATTCCCTCCTGACACCTCAGCTTCTCTGTTCTGTGCTCCGTGAGCATCTCGGACCCTGATCCAGCTCCTAACAGACTGTGGGTTAAGGAGGTGACCAAAATAGAAACAGGAAAACTTCATAAATTTAGCCTCATAGTCTCATAAAGATTCATGATATTTAAGGCCAGGATGGAGGGTTCTAAATCCACACTTTTTGAGATGGGATCTGCTAACTAAATTGTTAATATTATGTACAAACAACATTCAGGGAACCTATATCGATGACTTAGGACTGACTTTAAAGGCACTGCGGGCAGTGGTTTAATTAGAAAAATGTTAGTGTTCTCATTATAAACCACTCTAATAATAAGGTAGGTCAGTTTAGTTCAATTTGATATACGCACTTGAAAGTAATGAACTGTATTTTAGAAAGATATCTCAGGATTTCGGTTTTCACAAAATCCCGACTCTTTTTCCCCCCTAATTTACTCTAGTTATTGTCTATACATCTCATTAGGAGCAGATTTTCAAACACTTGTCAAATGTATCAGACCTAAATATTAACAATATTGCCCTTGTACAACTCTCATTCACTAATTCTCATACTTTCAACCCTTTATCTGCCCTCTCTTTTTCGAAAGTACGTCAGTTTCATAGATCGAACGAACCACCATGTTACTCCTCCAAATGCTTTCCAAGCCCCTGACAGCTGGGTTTCCTCTCATCCTGCAGCTCTTCTCTCATCCTCTGACCACTGGAAACAGAGCTCCATGGCTCGTAGGGGCTCAGCCGTACACCAACATGTGGACTTAGTTCTGGTCATCATACTTTTATAGAAGCCACTCTAACTATCTCCTTACACTGCTTCTTTTTTTATTGAAACCTGCAATTATATAATACATCCTGTTAAATTTTTGTAGATTATCTCTTTTGTCCCTAGGAAGGTAACCAGAGTGAAGGCGAGGTCTCTGTCTTATTCACTCTGCTATCTCCAGGGCACAGAATATAGCCTGGCACACAGTAGGCACTAAATAAATATTTTTTCAATGAACAAATGGCTCAACTGAAGACACCTTACCAGGAAGCTGGAGTGGGCATCGTGTTCTGGGAAACAGATTCCCAGCAGACGGTCTCTGTTTGAGTGTTTCGGTTCAGACTACCCCAGAGGAGATGAAATGCAGGAATGGGCCTCTAAATCCCTGACCAGCTCTCTTCCTCCCCATGCTCATGCTGCTGGAGTCTCACCTTGGTCAATTTGGGTCCTGCTGGGAAGCAAACCCTGAAGGCATCCCCTCCTGGGACAGCCTACAACAGTGAGGGCTTCACGGCCTCAGGTTGGAGGCACGGGCTTGTGGGATGACAGGTTGGAGGCATGGGCTTGCGGGATGACGTAGGCTGTCCTCACTAAGTTGTTATTCATGATTTCACTAAAGATGTGCTGTCTCCAGAGTTTTTTACTTAAAGAAGCATCCAGAATTCTGCTTCCACTTAGGACATAGAAAACCTTAGGAAAACATTGCTCCCATCCTAGCAAAGAAAATATCTGAATAAACTTCCAAATCGTCATTTTAAAAACTCTCTTATTTCTTTTGTTTTCTCACTTTGTATTTTCTCTGAGCTGAGATCCCAAAACAAATCCAATGAACTGAATTCCAAAAGAATTCTGGGGAGACATGGCACACACAAAGCCTTTTACCATCAACAGGGCATTGGAGGAGAATGCAGCATCTATAACAGCAGGTAAGAAGAAAACGACTAAAATATTAACAGTTCTTAAAGGCTAAATGTGGGCCAACATCATCCTTTAGAATCCTTGAGAGCCTCCAATGAAGGTTCTCATTCACTTGCCATCTCTTTTCCACAGGCTTCCACTTGGTGCTAGATAAAGAATGGGGCTGGGAGAGACCTGAAGAACAGCTTCTCACATTGGTTGAGATGTCCAGGGCCTGGCAACAGTTGAGGGTGCAGTCATGCCTGGAGAAGGCCACCCATGCTCCAGGCACACCTGAGTATATGGTGGCCAGTCCAGACTCTTCATTGGCACAAGTCAAAAGATGTCTACCCCTGGGGGAAGTCAGGAAGACCTCCAACGTCCTGGTGCTTGGCAGACGTAGGATATGGCTGGAGAAAAAGTAGAATTGCCCTGACCCCCTGTACACTGACGCTAGGCAGAAGCCATGTGCTGCTGGGGCAAAGGTAGGACATTTGTGACCCCAAATGATACAGGGCAGAGTTTGGTTTCCATGGGAAACTGTGAGAGCAGGAAGCCAACTGTACCCTAACCCTACACTGAGCAGGAGACAGAGATTATCTGCTCTGACAGAGGGGCAGGGACACTGAGATGGCCCTAGCTACGAGGTCCTGGCACAGAATCTGCTCAAGGCTGACACTGGAGTGGGAGAATCAAGACCTCCACTCTCTGCTCACAGAGTCTTGTCCTGGCGACAAGCAATAGCAATCTTCTAGAGGAGGATGGAGAGAGCGCACTTCGGTGGCCAGGGTGCAGGGCCTGTTGACTTCTGAAAGTGGAGCAGGGACACCGAAACATCTGCTGGAGGTCCAGGTCTCACTTGAAGCGTGAAATAGCAGCAGTTTATGGTACGCTGGAGGTGACCATGCAACAAATCACTTATGCTAATAAATTTGACAAATGAAGTGAAATGAACAAATTCCTTGAAATACATATATTACCAAAGCTCACACAAGAAGAAATAGATGATCTGAAAGCCTTATATTTGATAAAGACGTAGAATTTGGTGTTAACCACCTTCCCTCCAAGGAAACTCCAGGTCCAGATGGCTTCACTAGCAAATTCTACTAAATATACAAGGAAGAGAGCATTCCAGCTCTACACAAATTCTTCCAGAAAGTGCAAGAGATAGAACACATCCCAACACATTTTTTGAGGCCAATATTACCCGGATACAAAACGAGATAGATATCTCACACATAAGCAAGCTGTGGAGCACTTCTCTCTTGAACACAGAGGTAAACATCCTTAATCAAATATTAGTGTACTGAATCCAATAATATATTAAAAGAATAATACATCGAGACCAAATGGTATTTATCCCAAAAATATGAAGTGGGTTCCACACTCTAAAATCAACAAAGGTAGTTTACCAAATCTATAGACTAAAAAGAAAAAAAACCTGTCTCAGCAGATCCAGAGAAAGAATTTGACAAAATTCACCGTCAACTCATGATCAAATCTCTTAGTAAATTAGAAATGGAGAGAATTTGTTCAACCTGATTAACGAAATCTAGTAAAAACCTACAACCGACATCATACAAAGTGGTGACAGATCGAATGCTCTCATGTTTTTTATTCAACATTGTACTAGAGGTCCTAGCTAGTGCAGCAAGACAAGAAAAGTGAAGAAAGTACATATGGATGAGGAAGAAAGGAGTGCCTATAAAATTCCAAGAATCTACAAAAAGTTGTTATAACTAAAAAGTAACCTTAGTGAGCTTATGGAGTTCAAGGTCACTATACCAAAACGAATTGCATTTCCACATATATGTGAGGGCTTTTTTTTTTCTATGTTTCTTAACCACCCTTTCTAGGTTTTTTTTACTTCATTTATTTAAGATTTGTCTCAAATAACTCCTTTCTCCTACTTTCCTTTAGATTATTTTTCTTCTTTTTCAAGTTTCTTAATTAAAACAATTAGTACGTTTATTTTGGAGCTTTCCGCTTACAGACCTTTAAGGATTAAATTTTTCTTTGAGTTTGGTTTATCTGCATGCCATATGCCTTTATGTTAAGTATCTTCCTCTTAAATTTTTAACTAACCTTTAAGCTTAGTTTGATTATTAGTTTCCAAGATGCTAACTTTTTTGCAGAGGAAGGCCTTCTTTTTATTGTTGGTTTTTCATCTTGGGATTATTATTTTTTTCCTCAAAGGATTCATTTCATTATAAGAGAAGTGTAACAGTTGAGCTAATGCTCCTGAATTTCAGTAATCTTACTACTTATTCCACTTCTCAGGTACTGCCAGCTCAGCAAAACGATGGAATGACCCAAAAAAATTCAGTTACACTGCCAGCTGGGAAATACACCCCACAGAGTTGTTATGCTTTGCCATACGATATGGTATAGTCTTTGATCGAACAACAAGTATGGGTGTGTTCCTCAGTCGCCGGGATAAACACATCCAGGAATTGAGATGAAGTATTATTATTCCCAATAATCCACTTGCAAAGGTTTTACCTCCTGTTTTAGCGTTCTTGCTCTCAGTTGGTTTAGGTTTTGTTTTTAAAGAAGAAACTCATCCATCAGCAGGTACAGAAAAAGTCCAGCAAATTGGAAACAAACAGAAATATAAGAAAGCATAATAACACCTCACTGATGCAGTATCACGGGCAATGGGGCAATTTTACATTAGTAAACTTTCAGCTTACTACATTCTTTATTCTACTAAAAGTTAACGATTTAGGTTAGCAGTCAGCAAAGTATGACTTGCAGGCCAAATATAGCCCAGCTACATGTTTTGTAAGGTCCACAGCACCACAGACAAGGCCAGCTCCATGAGCTGCAGAGACCAAGCCAGGGAGGTCTGCTCTGCCCTGTTTCCCATCTTTCCCTCCGTCTGCTCCGGGAGAGGGCAGCCCGTCCTGCCACTGCCAGCAACCTCAGAGCAGGAGCAGTGGAGGCTCAGGCCAGGGGTCTGCAGCTCAACTAGTCAGCTTGCCTCCAGCCAAACGCTCAAGTTGAGATGGCTGCTCTTGAGGACACAATGTCTTTATATACATTGCTAATTTAAATATGTAATTTGATCTCTTACAATTTATATAAGTAAAAAATAAGTTAAATTACAAGTTAATCAGCAAATACAGTTAAAATTAAGTTAAGTGTTAATAGCTTTTCCATTTTTAATTTAGCTTTTAACTTAAAATTTGTGTTAACCCTGTACTGAATTGAAATAGTTGCGCTTACTCTTTTTGTGGCTAAAGTGCAGATATACATACAGTATACAAACAGATATACAGTATAGCTGTGGTATTAAAATTTGGTGGGGGGTAATTAGGAAAAGATGTCTAAAAAGGCTCCTTGGAGGAGCAGTCATAAAAGCCTAGTTGAGAGACGCTGCCTGGAGGCGCCGTCTCAACAGGAAGCTCGGCGGGAATCAGCGGGTGGCAACCAGCCCACTGCCTGTCAGAGGTTTCTTATTCCATCAAGGCCTGGGACAGTTTTTCCAAAACTGAAAACTCACTAAATAAGCCCCTGGGATTCTTGAATTATGGTGGTTTGGGCACCTAAGTTAGATGAGGAAGACCATATCTAAAAGCAAGATGCAAGCTCTCAACTCTGAATTTGAATAATTTTGAATTTTCATCTCAAACTGCCAGAGCTGGACATATTAGTGTCATAAGTTCTGCTGATTTTAATTCCAGGGTATTGCATAGATTCTCCTTTTTCCTTGGGATTCAGTGTCCTTCAATCTCAGTCATCTCATAGGCAGATTCATGTGATGCAGGCAGAATTCCTTCCATTCAAAATTACGCACATTGGGTTGATTAAAATCAACCTCAATATAGTTAATGCAGCCTTGCGTCTAAGTTTCTCCCTTTAGAAGAACACTGGCATTGCTGATTGTGTTACTAATCGCTTCTTGATATTGGAGCCTTTCAGTAGTAGTAGGTTAATTCAAAGTTGGTTTTTAGTGCTCTAGGTAGTCCCCCTGTCAAACAGTGAAAACAAAACAGAATTTTGTTTGACGTTATAACAGGACTGCAGAGAATAGGGTAGAGTTCTTGAAGCATATGTGTCTTCCGGGGAGCCCAGAAGGCTCGCCAGTACATTTAGAGTCCCATGACACGAGTGCTGACTCATGCACGCACGGGTTCTAAGACAGCTATTTCCTTACAAGACATCTGTCTTTTTTTTATTTGCTTCCAAATTCCTTGTTTCATTCTGGATGGTTAAAACTGAAGTCTGACTCCTAGTTAATTGGGTACATCGCTACAAATAATTAAGCACTAAACTGAGTCTTATGAACCAGAGAGTGTACAGAACTTTAGAATCAAGAAAGATCAAAGAAGACTTCTTGTGGGAGGTGAAACTTCAGCTCTGGCTTGAATAAGATGCATGATGAGGATGACAGGGAGAGAAGGACAGCATTCTGAAAGAAAGTTGCAGCATGGACAAAGGCAAAAGGGCAGAAGGCAGCAAATCCCAATTGGTGGACACCTGGACACTTACTAGCCTAGGCTGCATGGAGGGGCAGGTTTACTTTAAAGAGTAATGGTGGGAAATGCAAATATTAGAATGGGCACAGAAGATGACAGGTTTTGAATTTCTGTAAATTTCTTTGCTGTTCATCTTCTTCTTGGATCTCCAAGTTTATCACAACCGAAAGCAGTTTTAACCCTACTTTTGTTTTCCTGTCTTAACTCTTGAGAGTTCCTTTCTCTTTGTCATCCTTCTTAACATCCTGCCCTCTGCTGGCATAAGTTTTTTACTGATCTTTCTGCTTTGATCTATTTATCCATAATAAACTATTTAGTTTTGCATTTTGTTTAATTTTACATAATGTAGTATTTATTGTCCTCTGAGTTCCTCTTTTAGCTCAATGTCCTGTTTTTCAGATTTGTCGGTATTATTGCATGTAATCATAATTCATTAATCTGAAATACACTGTAGCATTTCATTGTATGAATATACCACAATTTGCCCATTTTACTTTCAAAGTCATTCATGTTGTTTATGCCTTTTTAAAATTTAATACCATTTTATTACGGAGACTGCTTCTATGAAGATGGCTGCACCTGTTTCCAAGTGCATAGCCTCCACAGTTTCTGTCTGACAAATCTCTAGGACTAGAGCTGTTGGTTGTAAGGTACATTCATCTTCAGCTACAGTGGATGTGCCATTTACATTCCAGAGTGGTTGTGCCAAGTTACACTCACAAATGTAGTATATAAGTGCCCTAAACAGAGCACCGCTTCTCTTCATACTTAACATTTTCGGGCAACTTTCTCCTCACTTTTTGTTTTAGGGATTCTCTCTCATGTGTGTTCATTTTCTATTACATTGACTTCAGCCTTTACCTGTGCTATTTCCTTCCTTCTACTTCCTTTGGATTTATTATATTTTTCTTTACTAACTTCTTCTATTATGTGTTTAGTTCATTCATTTACAACATTTCTTGATTTTTAATATATGCAATATGTGTCTCTCTAAATATTACTTTAGCTGGACCTGCACATTTGGCTATTTAACAGTTTTATCACTTTAAGTATTTTCTAATTCTCACTAAGATTTCTTCTTTGATCTACGAGTTATTTGAAAGTGTATTTATTAATATCATACAGAGTTTTCTAGTTATATTTATCTGATTTTTACTGTTATAATTGTGCTGTGGTCAGAGAATATGGTCTGGAAGATATCAACTCTCTGGAATTTGTTGTGACTTTCTTTGGAGTCAAGAAAGTAGAATGTTTTCCTAAATATTCTGTGTGGTCTGAAATGGGATGTGCACTGTGTAGTTTTAGAGTCCAAGGTTATTTTATTCTCTCCCTCTTTCTCCATGTGTGTGTCCATTTGAAGAAACTTTTAAATGTACTATTCAGTTCTTTAAATCCTTACTTATTTTTTTATTTACTTGAATCTATCAATTCCTGAGAAAATTCTGTTAAAATCTCTGAAATTGTGTAATTAACTATTTCTTCTTGCTTTTCTGTAAATTTACTTTATGCATTTTGAAGCTATGTTATTAGGTGCATAGAAATTTAATTTTGTTATATCTTCCTTGAGAATCGAAGCTTTTATTATTATAAGTAATTTCCTCTAGCTATGGTAATCTTATTTTTAGTTTAAGCCTATTTTTTCTGATCTTAATATAAATAGACTTTCTATTGGTTAGTATTTTCATTTTTTTATCTTTTTTTCACCTGTCTGTATATATGTGTGTGGATTTGGTATTGTAGACAAAAGATAATCAGACTTTGTTTTTTTACCCACTCTCAGTCTTTTTAAACAAAGCATTTTTACCTTCTCTTCTTGTGCTTTTTATTTAGCCCATCATATCTGCATTGTCTTTCATTTCTTGACTGCTTTTACAATTTTTTACTTTTTCCTATTCCATTTCTTTGCTTCATTTTTTGTTTGTTTGTTTTTAAAGAGTGGCACCTGAACTATTATCTGTTGCAAATCTTCCTTTTCTCTTTCTTCTTCTTCTCCCCAAGGTCCCCCAGTACACAGTTGTATATTCTAGTTGTAGGTCCCTCTGGTTGTGCTCTTTGCTTCTGTTAAACAATTTATTTTACTTTTTTCTTTTTTCCAAGGCTAATATTTATTCATATCTTTACTCTTCTCCAAGCAAGATGCTTAACTTCAATACTCTTAAGATACAATGACCACTTTCCAACTTATATGATATTGTTGTTATGTATTTTAATTCTCTTTTTAAAAATACATAAGGCGTATTGTAGTCGTTGTTTATATAATCAGTCTGTTTAGATTTAACCACGTTTTGTCATATTCATTGCTTATCATTCCTTCTTGCATCTCAGACCTGTCATCTGAAATCTTTTTCTCTTTTAAGTAAATCCTCTAGAATTGGTTTTAATGAGTGACTCTTGACGGCAAATTTCATGGTTTTATTTCATCTAAAATGTCCACATATAACCATTATTCTTGGAAGATATTCTAACAGGTATATAAATCTGGTTGACAATTATAATGTTCTCTCAGCACATTAAGACGCTGCCTTTTAACTCTGAATGTTGCTGTTGAGAAGTCAGATGACACTCTGTGTGTGTGTATGTGTGTATATATGTGTATGTGTGTGTGTGTGTGTGTTTTAAGATAATCAGACTTTCCCTTCTGATTTTAAGATATTTCGTCTTTGGGGCTTTTCAGTTTTATAATAATGCTACTTGGTATAGGTTATTCAAATATATTATATATGTATAATATAATGTATATACATAATGTATATGTATATACATTATACTATAAACATATTATACATACTTTTTTATGTTCTGGTCTTATAATTTTGAAATATTAAGATTTTACATGCTTTATTGTGCCGTCAATTCTTCTTCTTATTCTTGCTCATGTTTTCGTCTTTGCTTTTCTCTTTTATATTTTTATTGTGAGCTCATCCTTTTTAGGTGTTTATCTGAGGAAATACTTTAAAGTCTTATTTTAAGTGATTTAGTCCAGAGAGACTTAGCATTCACTTCTGCCAATTGCTTAGAAGTACTACCAACCAAGAGTGGTTTTAAGCTGAATCCTTGACTTTTTTAAAAACCTACGCCAGAAATATGAATTCAATCTTTAACCTTAAGTGAGAAACAATTTACGGTTAGAAATCGAAGGAGCGTGTTTGACTCCATTCAGTGTGAGGCCCTGAGACAGGTGATTTTTCTTACAGTTTAGAGCAGGTGCTGCTCCTGCTTCAGTCTGGCACAGGGGCCTGTGGGACCCCAGCTCTCTGTAAGCGTGCCTCTGCTGACACCCGCCCCACTGTGAGGTCCTGGGCTCTGTCTCCGGACGCCGTGCCCCATGGGCTGTAAAACCAAATCTTAAGTTTAGCCCCTCATACGGTCCATTTAGCAAGGACTCTTGGTAAATGGGTTCCCTGTTTTCCCCCTATTCTTACATGTTTTAAGTTTCACAGTGTTTCTGGAATTTCCTTCCCTTTAACTCAGGCTTCAGTAAGTGACTGTTCCTTTGTAAATATATACTCAACCTGTCAGTATCCAATACTGATTTTACTTGAAATGAGAGAGCTTAATGAATGGAGGTTTTATCGTTAGTATGTCTGAAAAATCTTAGCACAGAACGTTTAGCAACGTCAGTTTATACTTGCTAGGAATATGTTCAGTTTCGCATATTCAGGATTGGAAATTCATCAAACCACTGTCGTTTTACTTTACTTCATTAGTATTCAGAAAAATATTTTTTATCAAATATCTCATGTCATTTCTACCTAGTTACTTTGCTTAAAATTATGGTATTATGCTATTACCAACAGAAATACACTTATTTTCTAAAGATCTACTGTTGAAAAATGTACGCAAAGAAACATTAAAATAAAAACCAATACAATTAGCAAAAGCGATTGAAGTGAGGGAGGAAAAGAGATACAGCAATAGAATGTTGAAATAATAGGAAAACGAATCACCACAAAGAAGAATGGCTAAAAGGGTGACGTCTTGCAGCTTTAGGGTCCTTCCAGGATTGTGCTCACATCAGGCGAGCAGTTTCTGGACCAAACTGTCCACCATTCTACTCACTTTTTCTGACCTAAATATATGCTGAAGGCACCGTATTGAACGCAATTTTTAAAAAGCAAACTTCCCAGTCACCACATTCACCTACCTGTCGGAAATGACAAATGAGTCAGGCTTACATAAAATGCTATGGAGGACAAAAGGAGAATTGGAATAACAGTCACATGACAGTTTTTTCTTATAGCTTTCCCCATTGTAAATCATATGTTAGTTGTGCCCGAGACATTAAGAGACACTGAAATTGAGTATCCGAGGTGATGTACCATAGATTCCGTTTCCTATAAAAATGCATTATATGAGATGGAGAAGTGATATACACACCTGTCTGTGAATCACCAGCATCCTGATAATGCACTATAACTTATTTATTGCTTTGTAATTATAAAGTGCTTTCATACATGTCATCAAATTTTTGTTTCATCCATATGAAACCCTCTTGAATGTGTATTATTATCTCTTTTGTACAAATTAGGAAACTGAGGCACAGGAACAATAAGTAAATGTCTCAAGATCTCACAGCTAATAAGTGACAGCAAAAGAAGGATACTATTTTTGCTTGGATACGTTCAGACTTGAATATATGGAGCCAAATGGCTTGGAGTGATATAGAATAGAGGCATAAGCTGGGACTGGGGAAGAGTGGAGAGCTGGGGAGCTGATCTTTAGGAGAGTACAACTATCTCCTAGCGAATTCTGGAAGAGGTTATGATTGAAATATCCAATTAAGTAGGTAGCAAAGAATCCAGTTAATAGATAAATTTTAAGAGGTAAATATCCAGAGGAAACGGAAGCCAGATATCAAAAAGATATCTGCACTGCTATGTTCATTTCAGCATCATTCACAGTAGCCAAGATACAGAAACAGCCTAAGTGTCTGTCCATAGTTGAATGAATAAGGAAGATGTGGCATATACATATATACCATGGAATATTATTCAGCCATGAGAAGGAAGGAACTCCTGCCATTTGTGACAGCATGGATGGACCTTGATGGCATTATGCTGAGTGAGATAAGTCAAAGACACATGCTGTATGATCTCACTTATATGTGGAATCTGGAAAAGCCAAACTTGTAGAAACCAAGAGTAGAATGGTAGTCACCATGGGTTATGAGGTGGGGGGACTAGGGACATATTGTTTAAGGGTACAGACTTGCAACTAGTAAATAAATAAGTTCTGGAGACCTAATGCACAGCAAAGTGACTATAATCAACATTACTGTATTATAAGCCTCAAAGTTGCTAAGAGACTGGATCTTAATTGTTCTCACCACAAAAAGAGAGAATAACTATGTGATGTGATGGAGGTGTTAGCTAATTCTATAGTGATAATCATAGTGCAATATATAAATGATTTAAATCAACACATTGAACACCTTAAACATAAACACTGTACTGTATCAATTATATCTGAATAAAATAAGTTAGATATACCACAACCACAGTTCTGAGGTATGTCTCCATAGAGCTGAGATACATGCAAGGAGGTAGAGACAGAAGAAATAATCTTTTAGAAGGAGACTAGAAGCTATAAGAAAAAATATCTGGGCCACAGCTAAATGAATAGCAAGTGTATTATTGATCCTGGTCCATAAAGATATTGTATTAATGGGAAAGATGGTCAAGTAAGGAATCAAAACAGAATCTGAGCCCTACAGCCTGGCAGAAGTCAGGGAATGTTGCAACACTGAAACTACGCATAGGTTAAAGGCTCACCCTAGAGCATTGGATCCTGATTTTAGTTGGTTGAAAGGAAGACTTGGTTGGGGGAAGAAGAATCAGTGGTTCTAGATGATCTGTCCTCAAGCCTGGGGTAGTGACTTAGGGCCAACTGTTAACTGGGAGTGCTCTCACCCCTTATTCTACATAAGGTCAGGATTTACAGAGCGTGTTGTTGACAGAAGATCCTCTGTGGTCCATGATTCAGCTACAGTCAATCTAATGCTTCATAATTCCAACAAGCATCCCAGTATTTACCGAGCATGAAGTGAATGACATAGGATTGAGAGTCAACAAGGGTTTTATATATTTTGGCACAACAAAGTTGTTTTTCAAAGAGATAGCCTTCCTGAATCAGAAGGGTGACTTTTGTCAGCCATGAAGTCTATTTTGTACCTGGATATTTTTGCTTATTAAAGACATCATGGGTTGGACCTAAAGCAAGAATGCCTGATCTTGAAGGTAAAAAATTGAAGACCTGGAGAAGAAATTGAAATCCAACTACTGAAGGGATTTAGCAAAACATAGGTGTGGGGTGTAGCTGTTTCCTAAGTGTTGTGTAGGTGATATTCAACATTAATGAATATGAGTGTAGTCACAGGACTATCGTTAAAGTGCTGTAATCTTTGTGGACCTGATCAAATTCAGGAGCAGGACATTCTCTTGGAAGTCCTGGGCCATACCAGGAAGCTGTGTCAGGGTGTGACCCTCCCCAGTCCTTGAAACCTTTATGGATGGGGTAGGACGGACATGGGCATCACTCTCCCAGTTACAGAATCCAAAGAAGAATTTCAGAAAGAAGAGTATGCACCAGTTTGAAGAGCTGCTAGGAAGACAAAAAAGGCCCACTGGATTTTGTAATTACAAAGTCATCGCTAGGATGACCATGTAACTTATTTCATCATTAGGGTGAAACAACAGGTGTACACTGGGTTGTCCCTGGAACACCTGGAAATATGATCGCTTGAGGCATTAATTGCAACCACGGGCCCTCCAGGACCAGTTCAACTGACCCCGTCTTATCAACAGAGAAATTAAGAGAGGTTTTTCAGGAACTGAGAACCAACTCCTTGTCCAGTTCAGGCTGGTTGAAACCACTAACCCATCAACTGGGCCTGTGCAAATGCCCAAAGGTGACCCTTTTGACGTCAAAGAGCTAAAAACTACACCCTCAGATCATGCTGACACTGCCATTGTGTAAACATGCGTCCTCTCAAGAGACATGAAGCTTGACTGCGCTTGCACAGATCGTCAATTACCTCACTTCTCCTCACCTCCAATCATCTATCTCCACGCTCCAGACCGCCCTGCCCTTCATCCCATAAATTTTGCCCCAAGCCCTGCAGTGGGGACACAGATCTGAGGGCATATGCCCCTGTCTCTTTGTAGATTGATGCAGCAATAAAGCTGTTTTCTTTCCCAAAAGCTGATGCTGTAATAGTTGACTCTTTATATGCATCAAGTAGGAGAACCCCAATTTTGTGTGGTAACCTAGTGACTTTTGCCAGTGCAAGATTCCAATGACGGGTTAGAAGAATTAAGAGCTAATAACAATGACGACATCCAGCACACAACAAATACTAGGTATTGTCCTTTCTAAGTACTTTACATCAAGTCTCTCATTTAATCTTCACAACAATCCTGAGTTAGCTACTACCATTACAGAAACTTTACAGATGAAGATATTGTAGCACGTAAAAACTAGATAACTTAGCCAAGGTCATAGAGCCAAGAGGTGGAAGATCCAGGATTGGAACCAGGCTGTCAGGCTTCAGAGTCCACATTCCTAAACACTGAGCTACATGCTACCTAGTTATCACGGGCTGGGAAGAGAGGAGGTGTGGCAGGGGGCAGTGGAGAAAGCTGACATTGTCCTATTGTTTTTTTCACTTTTGTTTGTTATCTTCTTTCTAGTGGTAGTTCACAGAATGAAAGGGAAGGAATAGCATGGTACCTAGAGGATCCTCAAGTTTAAGAGAGGAACATGGGAGAGACCAGCATGTTTTTATACTGAGGTTGAGGATTCAGAAAGAGGTAAAGTTATAAAATATTAGAGAGGAAGGGAGGAAGGTCTCATCCCCACTGCCCTCTAGGCCTGGACCAGGGCTGTCGGGAGCATTCCTCCCTGGACAGAGGGTTTGTCATATGTGCTGCAGCTATGTGTTCCCAACGGAGAAACACTATCAGTGAGCAGATTGCTTAGGATCGTGGTTACGTGCATATTCCAAGACATCTTGCCTGTAAAATGTGCTTCTTAAGTGAATAAGCTAAAGTTGATTCTATGAATTTTCAAGAAGGGCTTAGGTTCCCGCAATTTTTTTATACTTGACTGTTCTTAGTTCAAAGACAATTCTCTTTTACAATAGAGACATATAAAAAAATCTTATTAAGTATTCTCCTAAAAAATATTCAGTTTGTAAAATACAATCAAATATATTGAAAATATATGTATATACCAAAACACAAAGCTGAAATTTTTAAAGATATGTTAAAGGTTTTTGCTGTTTCAAGGTTATCAGAGGACTACATGATATTTCCCGATTGCATTTAAGGTATTATTTTACTTATAAAAATTTATCTACATACAACTTTTAAACTATTTACTTAATACTTATTTAACAATAATAGTCAAAATATATGTAATAGAGAAATTCATTCATACATTCATTCAACAAACATTTATTTAACAATGGCTGAGGTTCGCGTTGTAGCGATACAGCAGTCAATCACAGAAGCCAAGTCCCTGCTCTTCTGGAGCTAACGTTCTGGCAGGCAATTAGCAGCAATAATAAAATTGGTAGATCTGCAGGTACATGTCTGTCCCAGCCAGTATTTACTCGGTCATGCCTCGTCAGGGATGGGAAGGCTTTCAGTCAGCGTGCCCAAAATAGTGTAACGCAGGGCCAGATGCCATCGAGACTGTGTTTCATTAAAACGCTGCCTTGGCCCAGCTGTGAGGCCCTGGCTACAGGTTAGTCAGCTCTCCTTCTTGAGCAGCCAGTTAAGTCCACACCCCAGCCACTCCCTTTCTGGAGCTCTCACTCTCCAGGACACTATACAACACCCCAACAGGGCAGGGCTGGTGCCAGGCACCCAGAGCCAGCTCCTACACCCCAGCACCTGCTGACGTTTTTCCAGACTAAGAATGCTAAACCAGTTCACCCTGCTTCACCCTTTCCTTCTCACAGAAGCTGCAATAAAGGTGCTTGCCACAGTTCCCCGCTCCTTCTGCCACGGGACCAGCCTCAGGGACCTGCAGCCGAGCGGCTGGCTCTGCACGTCATGCCGTGTTCCCCCCATGAGAACCGTGAGTAACAGAACTGTAACACTCTTCCTGGCTCTCTCTCCCTATCTGCATCCGGCTTCACCTCACTCGTGGTGATGTGTTTAAAATACGCTTCCGTGTTACGTTGTCACCTCGGGTGGAAAGTCCCTAGCCTCCTTCTCCCCTGCCCAGTGTGGTCCAGATGTAGTCCATCCTAATAACAGATCGAAGGCTATTAGCGTCTCATGTAATTGGGCTTAAAAATTAGTGCACAAAGCAACGAATCTTAAAAGAACGGAAACTGGTGTTTAATGTGTTTAACTTAATCGTTGGCTCACAAAAAAAGGAGTTGGTTTAGTTGGAATCAATAAGATCTTAGGGCCATAAAACAGAAAGATGTTTTGAAAAGAAAACAAACAATAAAATTAAGAAACGGTGTAACTTTCCCCGCAGACTGATGTGCACAGATATCTTCCCTGTGACCAGCGACCGCACTCTGCTTCCAGCCCCTGGCTCCCGTAGCCGCCAGCATGCCAAGGTTACTTTTGAGAGTGAAGATTCTGACTCTGACAGTTTCTCTGTATTTACCACTTAGCCTTGTTCATGTTCTGTAAATTCTCCTATTGCTGTGCATCAAGACATCTACTGTGTGATTGGAATTGTTTTTAATGCATTTTATTCAAATGCTGAAAACGAACTTTCCACATATCTGATTTCTAGCCCTCACTTTAAGTACTCCTTTTAGTATTTTTCTCATATTCAGTTATTCATCTGATGGATTTACTCCAGATTTATATTTAGAAACACTGAGAACTCAGGGAATCATCTTAATCCAAGTCTATGTTGTTCTGATTTAGGAGTTCTAAATCAGTCTTATCTGGGGTAATGAGGGCAAATTAGTGTTCAGGACCGTACTTTAAGGTGAGTAATTCAGATAGAGATAAGATAAGCTTTGAAATAAATTGGGTTGGATTAATGTTTAAATTTAGGAAATGCGTGGTTCAGAGTTACCATCGTTGGTGGTCGGTGTCCACAGAGAGCTAATCTAAGAATGGACCAAAGAGGAGTTCAGTGATGTTCCCTAAAACTGCCCCTTCTTTCAATCCCTACACACCTTCTTCCTTTGCTTCTGGAAAATCTCCACATCATGAATTGTGGACATAGATGGTCCATGAAACTGAGTGTGATGGCATTGGTGGCCCCTGCAAGAGCGGCCTGCAGCATGCCAATTCATGTTTAGAGAACGTGAAATGCCAGGCATGCAGTGCTGTGGCTGTGGATGGGCCAACCCGATTTCCACTGGACACTAAGTGAACATTATTAGATCTGTCAGAGCTGTTTGAATGAAGGGCAGGAATAGCGAGGTCTTTCTAAGATGGGGATTCTCTATTGTATCGAACTCTTCCTCAGAGTTTTAAAGGACTTTTCTCGAGAACAATTTGCTTTGTATTATAATATTAGGAGCCATCAGGTGAATAATTTTTCCAAAAGAGGTAAGAAAAAAATCTATCTGTTACAACATATTTTATCAATAAGTCAATCACTAGAGTTGCAGAGGTAATTCTTGTCTTCTGTTGTAAACTCTGGGTAACGACCATGCCTTATCCTTTTCCGTAGTTGTCTCTTTCCCCGTTCTGTTCCTCACACCATGTTTTATACCTATTAGGTTTTCAATATGCATTTGTGGAATAAATCATGGCTTCAGAAAATGTACTGAAGGCTTTCAGTCATGATATTTCAGGATATCGAGCTTGTCCTTTGAAATAAAAATTGTTCAGTTTCTCAACAATTAGTTCTTGACTTTTCTGAAGTCAAAAAGAAAAACAGACTACCTCACAATCATTTCCAAATTTCATACTTTTACCACAATTTAGCATGTGAATTTCAGCTGACAGTTGGTTCTTGTATCCTGTTCATTGCAAGCTCTCTAAAAGGTGATATCCCAAAATACAAAACTCAATAAAAGATGTGTGAAAAATAAATGCCACTTGATTTCAGTATTTACTTTCTGATGGAATTCTCACTTCATATTTCTTGAAGCAGATTCCACTTTTCTAAATGTTACTTCCCAAAATAAACATATAAACAACAAAATGAAGATGACAAGTGAGCAGGCTGAGAGTTGGAAAAACCTGAAAAAATGGATGCTACAGTTTAGACCTGAAGGTCTCCGTCTTGAGCTCACAGAAGCAAGTGGTACTTCAAGGCCCTATTTCTAATGCAAGTATTTTCTTAATTATAGATTTGCATACATGGATTCTCTCGAAATGCAGACTTAAATTGCAAATACAGTGAAAATAAATTGGAAATTTGAATGTCTCCAGGTAAAAAGCACAAAACAAAATCTTTTGGCCATTTAAGACGCGTATACAATGGAGACAAAAATATTGTGTGTGTGCACATGTACACACACACTCACACACACAGGCTGTGTCTTTACAAAAAAAAGCAAAAGAATATTTTGTATTCATGAGGACAAGCTTATGCAAAAAGTATGCATTTTTGACCCTTCCATCTCACCTTATGGCCACTTTATCTTTCATCCTCTGGCTAAACAGAGTGCCTGCCTGAATATTTTACCCTAATCCTGCCTTCGTAGAGTCCTGCCCTATACCTCAAAATTACTCGTCACATTCCACTCAAAATATTTAAGAAGAACATTCAAAGGATTGTCCAGGAAGTGGGTGAGGTGGGAATGGGGAGTGAGGCAGCTGGTGGAACTATCAGCCTCTTATATACATTTCAGTCTTTCATCATTTCCTAGAACTCTCACTCCAGACTCATAACTTTCCACAGTTCATATTAGCCTGTAAAAAATCATCTGTGAGGAACGTATCTGCAACAGCACCTGGAACAGTGGCTGCTACATAGAAGACATTCAGCATGTATCTATTGAATGAGTAAACATTTGTGGAGTATATGACTAATGAAAAGCACGTCCCAATGGAAATGGAAAGTGCTTTTATTTGGATGGCCCAGAATGATGGTGTTAGCAGAAAGAATGAAGCTCTAATTTTCAAGTTCTCAACACTTGGCAGATCTATTTCAAGTATATCTCTCTTTCAGATGCAAATTCTTTTGGGTTTGTGGCAAATGTCACTAACATTTCACGTGAACATATTAAGTTTTTTCCCCTTTATGGAAAGCTTAGTATTCCAGAATTTGGGAGCTTTAAGGAGCTTTATAAATCATGCTGTTCAAACTCTCCATTTTACACACAAGGAAACTGAGGCCTAAGGTCTGGGTGCTTAGTGCTAGAACTAAAGTTATCATGCAGATCTCCCAAGTAATAGTCTTAAAATTTTTAATGCTACCTTAGGTCAACATGAAAACACAGACACTAACATTGAAGGGTATATTTAAAGGAAAAGGACACAAAAATGGGATTCTGGAACTCACCAAGGACATTTTATAACCTATTAAGTTTTATTCAAGATTTATACAAGTCCGGCTTTTGATTGGCAGTCGATCCAATTTAGCAAAGTTGGAAGTAAATTAATGCCATAGTGATTTTATATCTATAAATAACAAGCTGGGGAGAAAAGATGTTAACCCAAAGAAATGATGGCATCCTTGGCTCACAGGTTACTCCACAAGGACGCCACTCGCTGATCTACTCATAAGGTTGGTGTTATGCATTCAGCAGCTATAAACATTAAAACTTACCTTTTCAGATCTGTTGAAATGTTCCCTTCATATTGGATGCTGACATGCTGCTTTATCCTCTCCTTTTATAAAGAATGAAAACATCAGAGCTTAAGAGAAACTCAAAGTTCCAGCCAGGGGCCATAGTTTCTACTTCTCTCAGTTCACCATCACGTTCTTTACAATCAAGCTCATCATAGATGCTCACAAACAGGTGGGTGAATGAGCACAGAAACCACAGTAAAAGCCATGAGCGTGAGTGTTACAAGCTTCCCCTGCCAGTCAGAACTTTCATTTTCTACTAGAAACTTTGGAGGATACAGGAGTCAGCTCTTTCACCTTCATGATTCCAAGAGCTGAGTCTACACCAGCTCTGGGCTGGGATCAGATTTCAACCACCAGTTTTATGAGAAAAAGTGTGATGCCCTGCCTACAACTTGGTAACACCAGGAGGCAGCAATGAAAGAATGCAAAAGGGATAAGTACCTCCTAGGCTGCTACACACCTGCTGGCTCAATGTTCACAAGGGGTCAGGAGTCCCACAGGACACAATCTGCTTTCGTGTGTTTTCCACATTAAAATTCCAAGTAGAGTTTACTCAAACAATGAGTTTGTACCAAAAAAGTAAAAATAAAGGTAAAAAGTATTATTAGGATTTCCCATCTTTAAACATCAATGAAGAGAAAAGATATAAATGTGATAAAAATTGGACTCACCATGCCTCCTTATCAATCACATGCCTCCTATAAATACGACCTTGACTATTGCTGAGGAGGATATTGATAGTCAGATTGCTTCAGGGAAGATCCTTCTTGAGTCCTGTTTGCCCCAGGAAAGCAAAACACTTTATTTAAATAACTATATTCATAAATAGATAATAGATGATGTATTTTTGATTGGAGTACATGAAGACTGATGAAAGCTACATTCTTAAAATCTCTGCACTTGCATTAAAATTGCGATTTACTAGTGAGAAAATTGACTTTGTTATAACTCTTTAAAGATAAAATTCTAACTTGTGAAAAAGATTGTTACATATAGAAATCAATGACCACCATTATTTTTGACCAATGCTCAGCATCCTTTTGATTACAAAGTTACACTAGTTTTAAGAAAAGTGAAAAGTAATAAAAGGATGCTATAAAACTGAGAAAAAGATTGTTTAAAATAAATGGATAAAGTAGAGACCTCTAAGGAAATTTCATGCCAAAATTATCATTGACACAAATGCTTTCCCATGAATCAAGAAGCAATCTGACCTGGATGTCTAAACACAAGGGTAGAGGGAAGCAATAAGAGAGAAAAAGCACATCAATGATTTACAAAGCATAAATTGAAGCTACTATTACGTGCTATAAAAATATACTGCTGCTAAAGTGATATACCAGAGAGCAAGTGTGTAGAGGCAAAGATCAAGTCTTCCTCTCATTTAAAAGCAAACTTTAAAAATAAATGAGTCGGATCTTTTGCTTCTAGCCAAGATGGAGTAAAAAGGACTGTTATTCTCCCAACTGAAATGACCACACCACCAGGCAAATTATCTTAAAAACAGTTTTCGAGATATGAAACGTCAAACAAAGTACAATGATCCCAGAGAGATGGGAGGCAAACGAGCTGACCCTAGAATTCCCTCAGCTCCTTTCCGTGAGAAAGCCCAGGATGCAGTGAGGGGAGGGTTAACCCAAGTGGAGCTTGACGGACGCTCTGAGTTGGAGAGATGTTGCTGAGCGTCCGGGGAGGCCGACACAGCCGGAGCCTGCAGGACACCTGAAGGGAGACAACTCACACAGAGAGAATTCCAGGTCTGCAGAGGGTCCCCTTCAGATACGCAGCTGAGTACTGACCAGCATGTGTGTGTAAGGAAACTACCTGAGGGTGGGAAGGATCCATCCAAGAAAATTAGAGTAAACAGTATCTGATGCTCACACAGGGCTGAGAAAATTGCCTGTCCTCACCAGCAGACTGGAAAACCTCACAATTCTTGGGGCATTGAGCCAAGTAATCAGAACGGTCTTGTATAGTGTTGGGGAATAATTTGCCCTAAACTAACCATTGAAATGTTCACATCTAACAATGTTATAAACACAACATGAAAAGATCCAACTCTTTGCAGGTAGTAAGTTAACTGCGTCCCAGAACAAAGCTTAAGAATAAGTGTAAGTACACAGGAACATCCAGCACCCAGGAAGGCAGAATTCACAATATCTGGCATTCAATCTGAAGGCAGTGGACACACAAAGAAGCAGGGATATATAACCCATAATGAGGAGAAAAGTCAATCAAATAAGACTGAATCAGAGCTCGTTGAGATGTTAAATTTAGCAGACAAGGACAGTAAAACGTATTTCATATATTCAAAGTTAAGTAGAGACATGGAGGATACAAGAAGACAACTCAAACCTCTAGATGTCTGAGATGAAAATTACACTGGATTGGATTAATGGAATACTGACATTGCAGAAGAAATGATTGGTAAACATAAAAATGTACCAATATAAACTATCCAAAAAGGAACATGAGAGAGGAAAAAAGAATTACAAAGTGAAAAGATATTAGTTAGCCATGAGACAACTTCAAGTGGACTAATATATGTGTAATACATCTTCAAAGGGGAAGGGAGAGAGAAGAAGGAACAGAAAAGATATTTGAACAAATAATGGCCAAAATTTTTCCAAAGTTGATGAAAATTATAAATCCATAGATATAAGAAGCTGAACAAATCCTAAACACAAGAAAGATGAACCAATGCCCACCTAATCGAATTGCTCAAAACCAGTAATAAAGACAAAATCTTTAAGACAGAGAAAAAAGACACACGTATGCAAAGGACTAAAGATAAGGATGATAGCAGATTTCTTGTTGGAACCAATTTTAAGTTAATAAGACAATAGAACAACATTTTTAAAATATTGAAAGAAAAAATTTTTGATATAAAATTCTTTAGGCATCAAAAATATATTTGAAAACAAAGATGCAAACATACAAAAGCTGAAAGCATGCATCGCCAGAATACCATCAGTAAAGGAAACGTTACAGTAAGTACTTCATAGGCAAAGGAAAATGACACTAGGAGAAAATCTGGATCTACACAAAAAATGAAGAACCCTGGAAATGGTAACCCCATGGGAAAACACATAGGATATTTTTTCTTATTAAGAGAGATCTTTAAATCTCTTTAAGTGATACCTAATTGTTTAACAAAAAGAACAATAATTTATTGTGGTGTTTATGACAGATGTATAATTAAAATATATAACAACATCATAAAAGCTATTTATGGGAGAGAAGAAATGGGCATAATGTTCTTATGCTATATGTGAAATGGAATAATACCATTTTAAGGTAAACTTGATAAGTTAAAGACATATACAAAAAACACTAAAGCAACAACTAGAAAAAAACACCAAATAGTTATAGCTAATATACCAACAAAAGAGATACAATGGAATCATTAAAAAAAATCCAAAAGAGGGCAGAAAAAGAGGAAAAGTGGACAAAGTACCAATGGAACAAATAGAAAACAAATAGCAGGATGATAGACAAACAACTAGCCAAATCAATAATCACATTAAATATAAGTGTTTTAAAATCCCAATTAAAAGGTATAGATTGTAAGACCAGATGTTTTTTCAAAAAGCAAGAGTTGACTATATACTGCATGGAAAAAAAAAAAATTTCAAACATGAAGACACAATGAGTCAAAAAAAAAAAAGATAGGAAAAGATATACTGTGCTTATAGTAATAAAAAATAAAGATTCAGTGGTTATATTAATATCAGAAAAAGTAGATTTATGAGCAAAAGATATTACCAGGGATAAAGAAGATCATTTCATAATGATAAAGATGTCAATTTTTCAAAGGGACAATCCTAAACGTTTATGCAATCACAGTCATACCTTGCTTAACCATGGGGACGCTTTCTGAGAAACGCATCATTGGGTGACTTCATCATTATGTGAACATCATAGTGCACTTACACAAACCCTGATGCTATAGCCTCCCACACACCAGGCTCCATGGTCTAGCCTATTGCTCCTGCGCTACAAACCTGCACAGCATGTTACTGTACTGAATACTGTCGACAGTTGTTACACAAGGCTATTTGTGTATCTAAACATCGAAAAGGTACTGTAAAAATACAGTATAAAAGATTTAAAAATGTGCATCTGTATAGGGCACTTACCATCAATGGAGCTTGCAGGACCGGAAGTCACTGTGGGTAAGTCAGTGAGTGAGTGGTGCGTGATTGTGAAGGCCTAGGGTGAAATGAAAGTGAGAATGTGAGGCTTAGAACCAGCGGTGGAGACGATGTGAGTGCTTTCTTGCAGTGGCACTCGTGTCCACAACTGAATGACGCAGGCCCTTTGCACGGGGGCTCTCCATCAGCCTGGATGTTTTGTTCTGGATGGAGCCTGTCCTGAACCTTCTGTGCTCATGAAGTCAGAGGCACGAGTGGCAAGGACCTTCCAGATTCTAAGAGGAAAGAGGGCAATTCCGAACCTCCCAGGACGAGGAGACCCCGGGCAGACTGTAGCTCAGAGGAATGAGAATGGGATGAACAGTTCTTCCTTGCAGGGCTTAGACCTGTCAGCCATCGCACTTCTGTGCCACCTGCTTTAACAAGCTCACAGAGTGAGATCAGCCGTGAGGGGAGGAGAGGAGAAGGCAGGAGAGAGGGACGCGGCCACCTTCCTGGGACAGATCTGCTCTCAGAGGAGCCGCCTCTGTTGGACTGTACTCAGTTACTTCTTTTTTTTTCATTCAAACATCTATTACAGGACCGCCAGGGACACAGAAAGTTTCCTTTTTGGGTCCCCACTGATATTTGGTGCAGAATTTTAAGTTATTGCAATTGGTAAACTAAAAAGCCCACAAGCTTCTCCCTCCCTGAAGGCCCGCTCTACACAAGCCCTGAAGAGTTTTGCTTTTCTGAATCCACACAAACGGGGCTGATGTGTGGGTTTCCTGCTGCACAGAGTGGAACCCATGCAGACAGTCTGAGCAGCAAGGCCAGGCAGGGCTTCCAGGAACTGGGGTTCACTGGCACCCACAGAATAGCTTGTCCTGGAACCAACGGTGTGTAAGTGGAGAAACAGGGTTTCTTCATAAGCAACCTTAATGGAGACTGGAGGACCCCCTGAAGACCTGATCACTAACACAGGAAGATAAAGGGGTCCTGAGTGGGGACTCAGGGACGAGCTTCCTCCTGGGGATCACTGGTATCAGAACAATGTCCCTCTAGAGATGGGAGTTAACAGTTTTGAGCCCTTTCTCTTCTAAAAAAAGAGAATCTGTTTGCACATGCAACCCACTTTCCCCCTCTCTCTGAGTCGCCTTACAGAGAGGACTGGACCCAGGAGAGTTCTCAGCGGTTCCTGGCAGGTAACTCAGGATGCCCGTGCAGGTGGCAGGCTTGATGGCGGGGTCGCCATCACCCTGACGTTACAGTGCTTCTTCTCCTCACAGCCCCTCTTCCTTCTCCCCAGACCCTGCGCTGTGAAGGGCTGAGCAAACCTACCGCCCCCAGTGTTAATGACAAATTCTGTTGTCACCTCATTCAGGGCTCAAGCGTTTTATTCAGAACAAGAGGGTGTCAAGGATGCTGGATTTCTTGGGCACGATTTATGGGAAGGTTGTTTGGGGTCAGAAGGTCTTACTCAGTCCCCATCAAATCCGAGATTTTTATATTCTGACAATGCATACAAATGTGGTTACAAAATTTGCTACTGTGGTGCCTGTCTCATAGTAAGCAGTTAAAGTATTTTCTAAATTTAAATTTAATAGAAATGATTATCTTTGAAAAACTCAGACGAGTGCCTGACGGGTAGAGTGGCGTGCCTTTTGCATCAACACAGATGGGACTTCTCGAAGAATCAAGTGTAGACACCAGTGAAACTTCCTGAAGGAGCAGGGAGAGACAAATCTAGGCACCGGGAATATTTGAGCAAAAGTTCAGAAGCAGGAAAGGTGACCCATGGAATACACCCAGGGCCAGCATTTTACAGCTTCAAAAAAGATGTCGTAAATACTGATGAGTTGGCAGAAACCAGCCCCAAGTGGCCTCTTGAAGGTCTGTGTAACTTCAGTCTCCCTCTGGTCTCTTTGCCTCACCCTTCCAATTTCTAGGCAGCAATAAGTCATTCCACACACCTTTCCACCCTAAGAAAGTAGCCCCATGACCTTCTTAGGGGTGGGAATCTAAATCAGAGAGGTGAATAAAAAAATAACAGAATTAAGCGCATTTTTGCTAAGTGTCAGGTTGATAGCTTTATGCTATTTAAATAGGTTTACAGTCTTGAAAATAGATCCTGGCAATTGCTCAAAAATAAAAGAGCACATGAAAGACTCAAGAAATTCTATTTTTTAGCATAAGATGAAAAGAAAATAGATCTTGTGGTTGTACATGAAAGAATATGCAATAAAAGTAAGTGACTTGATTATCCTACAAGTGGCATTGAGACAAGATCTTCTTTAATATGCGGATATGGGACTGATGAAGAGCATCATAAAATGAAGACTACAGATCAGTGTGGGGTGCAGCGTGCAACGGGCGTTTTTCTCCCTGGGAACTGCTCTAAATCACCATTAGAACTAAAGGTGAGAAGTGGGTAAAAATAAAATCGAAAGAAATACAGTTTCTGTGATCCTTTCTAAAGTTACTTCCCCAGCTCCTAGCGCCCTACTGCCTGCCGCTCTCCTCTGCCTCTGCAACAAAGCCCCTGAGGCGTCCGCCTCCTGCTTCCTCCAGGGGCAGCGCCAAGGAAAGATGATTCAAAAAAGCCAATCCGGTCATTGAACACCCCTCTTTCCAAACGGACACACACAAACACTATTTTACAGTTTCATACGTTTTTATAAACAGCAGAATATTTAAACCTGGCCCATTTTTGTTTCTGATATAATGAATTGTCAGGAATTGTGATACTAGTAGAAACAAGGTTACTTTTACTACTTATTGTGTAACAAAGAAAATTAAACGATTTGGTCTTTTACTTTCCTTTTGCATTTCAACAACTCCAGGAGTTGACAGGTTGACAGTGTATTAGTTCTGTTACACAAACTTGAACCTGTAAGATACATATGTCCTGATCTTTATTTGAAGTCAGATGTGTATTGGCTCCTAAGTGCACAAGCTTCCTATTTCCTTAAAGGAAAGGAGGGAGGAATTTGATTACAGCAAAAAGAGCATTCAATTCAGCTTCCTGAGACCTGAATCGAGAGTCTCAGAATGAAGCGGGATCTTAGGGATCGTCTGGCGCTAACCAAACCCCACATTTGACAAATAAGGAAACTGAAAACTGGAGATTTCAGAGGGAGAGAAGGAGCTGGAACTCTGCCTCTGGGCTCAGAACTTCTGTCCACAGAAAACTGTCCCCTGGACCAGGCTGTGACCTCCTGCAGATCCCTCGTTGTAAACGGGAGATGGGGAGACTGGATTCAGACACCGTGAGGAGCCAAGACACAGTGACTTGCAGATTGTGTGATATACAAGGCCCTACAGGAAAAGAGGAGAAATGCCCAATCTAAAGGGAATTGAATTCAAAGTAAAGCAACACCAATATCAGCAATAAACCTAGGTACTGGCTTTCTCCAAATCTCTCCCACTACCAAGGAGCATCCTCGTCCGTACTTCTGCCTGGAGCTGCACTGCCTTGGCTCGACTTTCCAGGGCCCCTTCAAGATCTGCACAAATGGCCTTTATCAAAAACAGCCACTTATGCAAAGTTCTGTGATGTTGTGCTATAGAAACCCCTCTCGGTTCACGCTGCCTCATATCGTTCCCTGGCCCTTCCCATTTTCTTCTTGGGAAAGTAGCAGATAAGCAAAACAGCAGACAAGGCACCATTGTGCTGTTAGAGTGAAAACCAATAGCCGAGCCTCGACTGCCCTCTGCTCCGTGGCGGGTGCTGTGGAGCGCGTCTTCCACATAAAGGATCTCAGTGAATTCTACAGCCGCCCTGTGAAGCAGGCTCAGTGTGTTGTTCGATAAATGAGGAAGCTAAGTCTCAGAATGGTAGAGTGACTTCCTCAGATTCACTTAACCCCAAGATGAGAAATTTCCATTTTAAACCCAGATCTCCTATTTTTTAACTCGATGCTTTTTCGCTGAGCCATAATTAATTTGTTTCTGGTGAGAGCAGATGCACAGTACACCTACGGAGACTCATCTAGTCCTTGTGTTTGCGTCCGCAGTGCTGGCCATCAGTGTGAGACGTAAAGCGGGACATCAGCAGTGCTGTCCCTGTGGGTTTCCAGGATGTCTGCTGAACGACACAGGCGTGGTATTTTGTTCCTTGGCAGAAGGTGCTCCAGCAGACAGCCTTGTGTGAGGGGTTAGTTTCTGAAGTTGTCTGTAATTGCTTTTGTAATGTATTAAGAAATATTCTATGAGTGACTTTAGTGACTTGGTCTCCCTCCAAATTCTTGACCTGAGCGACTCTGACTAGGAAACGTGGAAGGCTTCGCCCAGGAAGTTAAATTTGAGTTGGGATTTAAAGAATGTCCAATTGCTTGTAATTTCCAATCTTTTACATTAAATTTTCTGCCCCTTCCCCAGGTAAAGGTCTGTAAAGCAGACTTTTATACCAAAACCCCCCCAAAAACGAAAAAGAACAACACCCCACCTTTAGTGGAATCAAATAATACCATTATCTGCAATATCAATATTTTAAATATTTCTTTCATAATTGGAATAATTATTCTCATTTTCTATCCTGAAAATATGAATCCCTGCTTGTTTCTCTTCTTAAAAAAGTGGGGCACGTCTGTATTATTGGAGACTGGGAGTATAAATACAACAGTCAGATAGGAAATGAGACACTGAAGCAGAATATATTTTTTCTGTATCAAAACTATGCGCTGACTTTGAAGGTGGTTTCCTTGTACTTCGTTGTGTTTATTTATTTATCTATTCATATGTTTCTTTATTTTGTCCTCAAATGATAACTTAATGAGGATTCTTCATAAAAGCTGGTCTGGGCACATGGATTACAGTCTGCAAAAAAGAAATAAAAGGGAGCTGAGAGCAAAGAGAGATGACGTGTTAGATTCCACTGACTTTAAAGCCCCTGAAAACCTCTCTCCTGTGGGCGAGCTTGTTATGGCCCGTCCTGCTTCCGGAAGGGCTGAGCCAAGTTTCCTCTGCTCTACCACCCCACCCCGACCTCAGGCGTACGTTAATTTCCTTTTCTTTTCCTCAGCTCCGCAATCTCCCCATCTTGTTGCCACTGAACCCAGGTTGGTGACCCCATTCTGACTTGCCGGGTGGCATCTTTTGTATGATAATTTGATTTAAGGAATCTTTTTTCTTCTATTTTTTTTATTGAGGTCACATTGGTTTATAATGTGATATAAATTTCAAGTGTACATCATTGTATTTCAGCTCTGTATACACTGCATCGTGTTCACCACCGACAGTAAAGCTGCCATCAGTCACCGTACATCTGTGCCCGTTTACCCCATGCCCTGCCCCCACCTCCTTCCCCTCTGGTACCCACCAACCTGTTCTCTGTATCTGTGCTTGTTCGTTGACGTTGTTTTATCCTCCACATATGAGTGAAATCATTCAGTACTTGGCTTTCTCCCTTTGACTTATTTCGCTTCACACAACTTGAGAAACCTGCCTTGAGGAATGTGAAAGTTGGCCTGTGCCTGGACTCGTGACTCAATTCCAGAGACTTGTCGGAAAGGCTGCCTCTGCCTGACTGCTCCAGTTCAGGTGGGCATCACACGCCCAATCCTAGAAGCAGCCAGGCAAAGCTTTACTTGTCTCCTTCCTTGGTTGAAATATATGTTAGGTTATGAATATGACAAAAAGTATGACACATGTTCAATAGAAATGGGCTAGACTTGTTTTCAGAAGCTGGATGTTTCATTACTGTGCAATAACCACTATGGTCAACAAGGTCATTACCTTGGCTTTCAATTAGACTATTCTGTAGACAGTTTATTGGATAACTACTGGGAGAAGGATTTTTAATGTGTTTCATTAAACACTGGAGAGAAGGGTGGAGCTCGATGTGAAATGGACAGGACATGAACTCCAGCTCCGAAGAGTTTAGTGTTCCGTGAGGGTAACAGTCATGAAAACAAATCAATTACAATTCAAAATTAAATAAAAAATGATAAAAAGTGGAACCAGAGCATTGTGGGGTCATGGAATGTTTACTCAAGGAAATGGCATCTGAGATCAAACTTAGATAGTGAAAATCGTTTAACGGTCAGGCCTGAAGACGTTGACACACAGCGTGTATCAGACGTGGTGAGGAGCCCCTGGGGCTGGAGCAGAGGCTCTGGGACTGAGCAGCAAATTTCTCAGCACTGAATGTCACCTCTGTGCTGACTCTTGCTGACACAAAGCAATCAGGACGAACGGCCTGCTTTGTGGGGTCTATCACACACTGGGGAGTACCGATTACATTGAACCCAGCTCTGCTCTTTTCCTGGCACGTCATAAACTGCAAGCACTTGTAGAATGGGGCTGTAACCCAGGGGCTCCTTTGGGGCTTCTTGCTCCCTTTTCTAAAGTGCAGCTTTCCTAAGCAACAAGGAAATCAGAAGTTTGGTCTCAGTCTTTGGCTGGGACGTCTTTGCCAGAGCGGCAGGTCTTCCTGGGGTGCTGGCCCTCCTGCAGTTCGCCCAGCACAGCCTGTCAACCTCATCTAGAGACACAGTGCATTTGCTAAGCAACTCCCCAGCCCACTCCGTGAACAGACTCAGGGACGGAGGGTCATGGGTCAGGAAGCACCCCTGCCTACACCATATCCTGCTGATCTCCATTAGGTTCATACTCCAGCTGCACAGTCACGTATGAAGGTCCTTACTGGTGGGGGACAGCAATTTTAGAGAGGAATTTTAATATAAGGAAAAGTGAGTTAAAGGTGTAGTTACTGCAGACTTTCCCTTAAATCTCAAATTCTAAACTATCTGGAATAAAGGCAAGCCCAAGGAGAGCGCCTCAGGAAAACTCCTTGGAGAGGCCGGGAAAGCTGTTCACAGGATGCAGAGAACAGAGTCCTGTGCTTAATGGCAACCTCTAGATCGGATACTCAGAATGGGTCATTTTTAACAACCCATCTTCTCAGTAATAATCATAAATGAAACAATAATATTAGCCAGAGAATAAACGTAGACTGAGAAATTTTTTATTGAGCTTCATATGCATAATCATGCCCATGAAAAAATAAAGTAAAAATAAAATTAACATTGCAGTACAAAAAAGAAAAATACAATGAATTAACACTTTCTAATTCATATATTGTTAAATACATATCTTGAAAAAACATATCTACATATTGGTCTGTCACAGTAATGAATAACATAACTATCTAAAACAGTTAAATAATTAAATAAGAAGAAAAGCAGTTTTAAAAGAATAAATTTCCATTTTAAAGGTATTATTAAAAGTCAGTAAAATTTCCATTTTAAAGGTATTATTAAAAGTCAGTAAAGTATTTCATGTGTGAACTAAAATGTGTACTTATCAAACAAAAATATTACACCTTGCAATTTGTACCTATTTCACTGTTTTACATTTTCAACACAAATAAAAACTCCCTCTGATGGCCTAGTGATTAAAGTGTGGCGCTCTCTGCCTGCTCGGCTGGAGCCTGGTTCCCAGGAGCAGGACCACACCACTCGTCTCTTAGCAGCCATGCTGTGACCACGGCTCATGTAGAAGAAGTAGAAGGATCTACAACTATGTACTGGGGCTTTGGGGATAAAAAAAAGAGAGAGGAAGATGGGCAACAGATATTAGCTCAGGACTAATCCTTCCCAGAAAAAAAATACACGTATAAAACAATTTTTTCAAAACTCCAAACGATCACAACAGGATTTGAATGACTTGAAGTTACTCACATTCTGTTTCTTTGCCATGATGACCATTGTGCTGTCACTGTTTATTTCTGAATTTGCTGTTTAAATGCGGGAATATGTGGGACCAAAAAAGTGGGAGATGCAAGCTACACGTGAAGAGAGCTTGAACTTCTCCAAACTACTGTGCAGTTACTCTTAAAATGAATCAGTGCAGCTGAATCCATGTCCGGCAGGGGCATGTGTATAAAGGGAATTCCCCAAATTAATATCCTGATAAATTATGATGTTTTCTACAGAATAAGTAATAACAGTGTGTTATTTTGAAGCCTACTTATGTATTATCACTACTCAGAAAGAATTGCAACGAACGTTTAGAACCTAGACCAATAAAAGATTTTTTTCACGAGGAATATTTTATCACTGACACATTTTTTTATCTGACACTAGAATTGTCAGAGCCTGGTGAGAATGAAAAACAGCCTGACTTTTGGTCAGTTATATTATTGTTTTAAAATTTCCTACACAAAGTCCTCTTTGTTATGGTCTGTACCCAGGACAGACAGCTCCCATTGCCACCGTCCTTGCTAAATGGCTCTGAGCTGCTGAAATTTGAGTGTTCTGAGCTGTTTAGAGTGGAGCACAAGAGATCCTGGGAGGACTTGAGATAGGCACCGGGAATAATACGGCTGTGTATAGTCGATAGAGGCCGGGGTCTGCTTTTCGCCTGGGGTGCACGAGTTTTCTGGGGTTCAAGTGGATGCCTCAGCATTTCCTTTGACTCAAGTCATTTGGAATGACTCCACCCAGGACAGCCTTTTGTGTGGGAGAGAGGACTCCGGGAAAGAAAGTCAGGAGGCAGGAGATCAGGCGATTTTCCAGAGAGAACGTCACCCATACTGGAGAAGAACGCAGGGCGGAGGGTCCCAGAAGGGATCTCTATGGAAGAACCTGTATTTGTTCCCCTGCCATGACATACCCACCCCCAAGAGAGAATTCCAAGCTGCATTGGCTAAATGAAAAACCATCATTCCTTTCCTTCCTCTTTCTCTTCCTTCCTGGCCCTCCTCCTCTAAACTTGAAGAAGTCAGAGAAACAGCACAGTGCGTGGGGAGAAAGAAGTGAAGGACGAAGGCTGCAATTGCAACCTGTGCGCATTCCCTCATCCCTCCTGCTGTGCCTCAATCCACGGCTCAAGCTCGGGTTCCAAGGAGGGGACCATCTCAGAACAGATTTAAACTAGGCTGGGATTTTATCAAAAACAGATCTGTTTTTTAGATCTGAAAGTGACCTGTAATCCAGCCAAATGTCCTGAGATCTGATGGAGCCTGTTTTAAGGCAATGGTGGAGAAAAAGAAAAAGAAAGTGTGCATTGCTGAGCTTAGCCCGTCAATGAACTGGTTACAGTAAAACCTCGTTCCTAGCTACACTAGTCGGTTGATGGTATGGGAGGCTGTCAAGCCTTCGTTGCTCCCCTGAGACCATTGTTCATCTTTGACTTTATTCCTATCACTTACAGACACGCGAGGTCTCCCTGCTTCACATCCCTTGACCTTTGCTCCACCAGCACAACCTCTTACCTCTTCATGTGGAGCTTAACTTCAGCCCTCTTACAACCAGATTTGGAGGGCAGACAGCTCAGCCAAATCCAGCTCTGTGCTCACCTCCTTCTCTGGAAGCCCCAGATGCCACACAGAACGGCCTTTGTCAAGGGAAAAGAGAAGATGTGGTCCCTTTCTCTTCTACCCTGTCTTCCTTTCCCAGTCCACCCCACACATGGTTTCATGTGGGAAAGACAGGCACTTCAGGTTCCCTTTAAGATCAGCTCCTGCCATGAGCCCACAACTTCTCTGATGCCTCTATCCACGCGGGCTTCCTTTCCCTCCCTGCTTACTAGCGCATTGCTTAAGCTCCTTGTACAGATTCCCTTTTCCACCTTTCCGACACCTGGAGTGTTTTCAATTATCTCAAGGAGTATCATGTAATTCTCAAAATATTCTCTAGGCCAAATCAAATTTTAAATCACTTTAATTTAAATAACAGATCTACACTTCATGGCATTTTAATGAAGGCAGTGTGCTGCCAAAGCAGTCTGAGGGGTGTCATGACACGAGCATGGATGCTCATTTCTTTACGTTGCTATTCTTCCAAATAACAATAATAAAAAAAGCTCCGATTATCTGATGTGTGCATTCGCATGCTGCAGGAAGGGGTCTGGAGGATGTTCTCAGGACTGCAAAGAGGAGCGAAGCCCCGAGAGGATCTAACGAGCCAGAAAGGAAACGGAGGGGGAGGTAAGACCTTCGTTAATTCACGGGAACGGTTTCAATTTAGATAGGCACTTGCTCCCCATAACTTAAAATTTAGCCCTTTATACTTGTGAAGTGTTGTTCCAAGGACTTGTGTACATTATTTTGTTTAACACGAGCAACAGCCTTATGAGGCACACACAGGTATAATCTCTACTTTACAGGGAAGGAAACGGAAGCATAAAATGCTCACCCAGGATGGTTTGTGGATGCAAACAATTCAGGATCTTTGTCGGCATGCCAAGAACTTGATTTAGAGATCTTTTGATAATGTGTTACTTTTTTTTAAACAATACAGTAAAAAAATTTCTAGCCAGCCCACTTGCTTAGTGGGGAGTGGAGGGATTGTGTAGCTTGTAACTACCCTTTATTTACTAGCCTCTTTGTATCAGCAGCTTTACCTGTGTAGTTTCTAAGCATCTCAGTTGTTCTGTAGCTAAGCGAAAACACGCTAAAGCCAGCACACACCAGCTCCTGAGAGTCAACGGTTAAATTTTCGGACACTTATTGTCACTTAATTAACATAACATTATTAAAAATGAAATTATATAGACATATGAAAAATTAATCTCATTAAAAACAAAGGTAATAAATATTAAGAACTCATGACTTCCTAGTTATTTTATACAGTTTACTATGAATTGTACTCCTGAGGTTTTTTGCATTTGTTGAGTCCACAGGGTGGAAACAGTAGGTGCCATGGTGCTGCTCTGCTCCCCTTCCCAGCTCCATGCCCAGTGCCCTCGTGAGGGCTTCCTGCTGGACACGGCAGGAGTATTCTCAGCATGGAAATCGACCAGTACTGAAAATCAGGCTTCACATACTACTTGTTGGTTGTCTAGACCAGAGACAGTGATGTTGTCAACATGGACTAAATGTCAAAGTGTTGAAAGTGGTGGCACAGGTAAACTTTACCCAATCTTCATTAAAACAGGAAACAGCCGACCCCTTCCTTCTTCTGTGTGTCTGTTACGTGAACAGGACAAGAAATTTAGGAAACATTCTTCAGTATTTGAAAACTATTACTGGATCCAGCAAAGAAGTCACTTACATCATTGATGAATGAGTGAAATTCTAACCTGGGCCTTCAGTGTTTCATTTTTTTCTTACTCACTAACGTAATGTCAACAACGTTCATGTTCGAACTGCACACGTTCGTCAAAGACATGAATGACTTCTTTGCTGAACTGGATAGTGATCAAGTATTTATTCATAGTCTGATACTGCAATACTTCTGTTGATAGGATTACAAAAGATATTAGTGGATTTGTAAATAAATAGCAAATCCCATGGAAATTATCATAGTGGCTTAAAATTTGCAACAAAGAATATGGTGTATCTTATTACTTATGAATTGTCTATGTAAAAATTTATCATAAACTTTGTATGTATAAACGTGCAAACATGTCCCCATAGAGCCGCCTGTAAATTGCTCCCCAGCACACCACTGGTTGTGAGGGTTACTGTCTACACTTCCTGGGTTAGGAGACTGAGGCTGGAAATCACTGGCCCACTGGTAGGGGATGGAGACATGACCGTCTGACGAGAACTCGATGCCACCTGACTTTAAAACACATACTCTTTTCTACACTATTCTGATTTAGGATTGATACTTAAATTGGTTATGGTGACTTTCTCATCACTTTTAGGTTTGGCCCTACAAGGCCAGTTAAAATTCTTCACCTTCCTCTACACACAGCCTGCACGTCTTCGACGTGGGCTGAAAGGCCATCACACCTCACACACGTGGGTTTCTCTGCTTCATCGTTGCTGCATGTTCCCTCCCTGCTATCAGCACCAGAAGAGGAGAAAGCTGAATGACTACATGGTAGGAGGACAGCTGCGAAATAACAAGGCACCGATGCTCGGATCTGCATTTGACCGCATCCCAGTGTGTGACTGACTGTGAGAAAGCTGAAGTTTTTAAGCTTCAGTTCCCCACATTTTAGAATTGTTGTTTTAAATATCGTATGCGAAAGCCCTTGATGACGCCCAAGTGCAGATGAGAACAGCCGCAAATTCAGAAGCTTCCAGGGATCGAACAATGAAGCTGAAGACGGAAGCTGACAGTGGCAGGTAATAGCAGGTGATGGGGATGGGCTGGACCAGAGACAGCAGAACGTTAAAGCTTGTGGCCTCCAAATTACCTTTTCTATAGACCGGATTGAAGCTGGACTCTTCTGTGATGGAAGCAAGCCCAAGAAGATCAAAAAGTAGATATGAGTTTTCAAAAACACGCAATTTAGAGAGGGACCCTCAGAATACAAACACCTGAGTAGGATTTAGGACCATTGGGATCTGCAAACTGTCGTCAATTTTTGCTTAACTCATTTAGTGGTCTCTGTCTTAAACTTGGAGAGAATGGCCTCATCCTACTATATGTTTTTAAATGGACCTGGGCATTTTGGCTTCTACATTTCTCAGCCCACAGCTCTGTCACCCACCTTTCTGCCGCCCAGGCTTCCTTTAACCGAATCTTCATTAAAGCAAGAAACGGCAGACCACTGACGGCCTCTACTGAGCAGTCTCTCTGTGACCCCCCATCCCTTCCTCTCCCAGTGTTTCAAAAGAAAGAGAACATTGAAAACATCATAGAACATGCTAACCTCTTTTTAAACTGTGATGACTTTTAAAAATAAGGGCTCTATAACTTTAAAAAATCTCATTAAAAACTGTGTGTCTGTGAAATATGACTTGTGTATAAAAGAGTATGAAAGTCTATATGTACAGTTTAAAAGAACAATAACCAAACATACACATATGGATTTTATATCTTCTGCTTTTGGCCCAGATGGAGGAAAAGAAACCAGATTTATACTCGTTCCTGAAACAACCACAAAAAAAGGACAAAATATTTGAAAAAATTGGACAAGAAACTGGAAATCATAAAATGAAGGACTGTGATATCTAAGGGACAAGAAACAAGTGAGGTAAGCCTTAAACTTGTCACAGTTTATGGTGTGGAGAGATGCAAAGCCAAAGGCGTGATAATCTCTGAGGACCCTCTGGGCTGGGGAGACGGAGGTGGACACCCGGGGAGACGGAGGCGGACGCCCAGGGAGACGGAGGTGCCAGAGATGGCAGAATAGAGCAAAAGAGCAAATTGTAGACAAATAGAACACAAAATTTAAAGTTGATTCCAGTTACAGCCGAATCAAGAACAACAAATAATTAGGAATAAATCTAAAGAAAAAGGTATACTTAATTATTCCCTGTAAACTAACATGTACTACTGAGAAATTTTAAAGAATGCCCAAATAAATGGAAAGACAGACCATATTCGCTAATTGGAAGACTCAATATTGTCAAGATGTCAAGGCTGCTGCTTCACTATCACCAGAATGACTAAAAAAAGAAAAAAGAAAAATCGACACTTCCAGGTGTTGGTGAGAGTGTGGAGCAATGAAACCTCACGCGCTGCTGGTGAGACATAATTGAGTGAACAACTTTGGGAAAGGGTTTGGCAATACCTGCTAAAGCCGGCCATGTGTGTGCCTATTCGCCAGCAATGGGGTGTTCTAGGAACTGTTCACAAACACCAAAAACTCAGAACTACACAAATGCCTACCAACAGTAGAACACGAACAAACCAGAGTGTACCCCCACACCACCACAGTGGACACTACACAGCAATGAGAATGAATAATCTAAAACTGCGTCCACCAATATGGACGGACCCTAAACACACACGGTTGAGTGAGAGATGCAAGATGTAAAAGAAAATGTAGTCTGTGCTTTCACTTCTTTAAATGTACGCACAAAATAGTCTGTGTAGTTGCCCTCAGGCATAAGAGACTAGAAGGGAACACAAGTCTTCTGGGGGCTCAGGACGTTCTGTTCCTTGACCTGCAGGTCACATGGGTACTTTCAGTTTGTGAAAACTCATGGAGCTGGACACTTTAAATATGTGCACGCTTCTGCACCTATATTATGCTCTAACAAAAGATTTGTGTGTGTGTGTGTGTGTGTGTGAGGAAGATTGGCCCTGAGCTAACATCTGTGCCAATCTTGTCTCTTTTTTGTATGTGGGATGCCACCTCAGCATGGCTTGATGAGCAGCATATAGGTCTGTGCCTGGGATCCGAACCCAAGAACCCCAGGCCACCTAAGTGAGCATGAGCTCAACCACTACCCCACCGGGCGGGCCCCAACAAAAAGTTTTTTAAAGTTTTGACATCCACAGTATAAGCTTCATACCGTTCTGTAGAAAATGCTGCATCTCTAAAACTCTAAAATTAGAACATGTTTCATAACCTGGGAACAAAAATGAATAAGCTAGTATAGTCTTCTAAATAGCATATTTTAAGTTATTTGCTACGATGGTTGAGACATTGACAAAAACAATCCACAAACTTGCTTCAGGCTTTTGACAGTCTGTTCTGTTTTCAAAATTGCTTCTTTTCTAATAAAATACTAACCATAAGAGAATTCCAAAAAGTGTAGAAAGGTGGAGGGAAGATTATAGAAATGACTTGTCCTACATACAATATTCCAGCATATATCCTTTCAAATCTGTACATAATTGTCTACATGTACAAATACGCATGGTTCTGGTTCTTTCTTCCAAAGATTCAATGCACACTGTACAGTCCATTTCGGGTGCTGCTTTTTCACACTAATAATTATGGCGTGAGTATTTGAGTGCAATTTAAAAATTTTCCTAAATGCAGTTTTAATGGATATATAATAATCCATCATATGAATACCCTAAATTTTATTCATTTTATTTCACTTTTATTATACTTATTTATTAAATTTATATTTCTTTTTATCAATTATTTTATTCATTTTACTATTTGGGAGCATTAATTTGCTTCCAACTCTCTTCTTATTATAAAGAGCATTACAACTTTGTACATAAATCTTTATTAATACTGTTTACTTAGAATAAATTTATCCAAGACAAGTAATTAGGCTAAAATGTGTGATTTTCCCAAGACTCTTCAATAAATATATGTTGTAAAATTGTTTCTGAAGACTTTGGACCAGTACACGTTCTCAGTAAACAGAGTGTAAGAAGGGCAGTTTTCCTGAACCCTTGCCAAAAACGGGCATTTTTGCTTTTGTTGTTTTTGATATTTGCAAAATAACTATTTGAAAGGTGAAAACAATGTCTCACTATTCTAATTTGTCTTGATCGTTAATGAAGATGGATATAATTCATGTGGCTGTCAGCCGCTATGTTTCTGCTTTAAACAGAGGTGTGTGTGAAGGGGCTAAGTTGCTGATGAGCTCCATGGTTACCACGTTGGGGTGAACTAAACAGCAGCTTCTCTGCTACCCTCTCCAGCGGATGACGTCCTCCACAGGGTGACAGAGACCTAGGCTCCTCGTCTCTTGTGGCTTTGCCACCCCAGAAGGCCTCGTTGTCCAGGCCAGGCCATGCCACCCAGGCTTCAGCAGGCAGAACAGGCGGACTGTGGGGCAGGCCCATTCTTCCTCTGCAGAGCTGGCCTCGAAACGGCCCATCATTTCTGCTACTGTTCCCCCTGCAAGAGCTCAGACAAGCAGCCACGAGGGCGGCTGGGATGAGTCCAGCCTCGTGCCAGACTACAATTCTGTCTCTATTGAAGGGAGGATGGCCTTTGCTGGACAGCTGGAGGTCTTGGCCATAGTGACGTTTGCTCACCTTAGTTGGGAGATTTAGTGAGTTTTCCCCACTAAATCTTTTTCTATGAACAGTGAAAAGTTCTGCTGCCTGTGTTACAAACACAGTCTTCAACTTATGTTTTTGCCCTCAAATTATAATAATGCACCCTCTTCTTATAATAAAAATATAAATTATTTCATTTGAGTGTTATTGCATTGCTTTTACATGTAGAATGTAATTTCCCACCTCGGGACTAGTAAAATAATCTTCTATAATGTCTTTCTTTTTCTCTAACAGTTTCTTTCATTTAACTCTTTAATCCCTCTGGAGTCACTTTTGATGGAGAAGCCTGGTGAGGAGTGATCATCGAACTACATACATATTCTCCCAGCGTATTTTATGGAGTAACCCTCATTCCGAATATTGCCTGCTGCCGACTTTCTCATACGCTGCATTCCGGTATGCGCCTTGGCTGTCTCTGGTCTCTCAGGTCTGCTCCCTCTGCATGTTAAGGCTTCTCGAGAACCACATGTTTCTAATTAATGCTGTACTTTATTTTTATATCTGGTAGGACATTTCCCACTCAACAGTTTTTTCCCAAAATTTCTTGGCTGATTTTGTCAGAATAAACTTGAATTCACCTTGTAAGTTTCTAAAACATGTTGAGATCTATTTACCTATCATCAATTTTCTCATTGAAATTCTTATGGAATTGTACTGAATTTGTAACACATACAGAAGATGTATTTAGAAAACTTTTTGTAGGCTGTCTCTTTATGAACTTTCCTTCCCACTTCTTCACGCGAGGAGACTGCCCAGACGCACTTGTGGGGTGTGTTCAGGAGACTCAGTGTCGCATTCCCTCTTTGAAGGTCAGTGGAAGTAGAGCGTGGCCTCTGTCCTCGGGTCCCTTGCAACCAGCAAAGGGACAAGATCAAGACACCCACAGCCATGCAAGCTCCTTTGTAATGGTACAAATGCCCCAACGTTTGATGCCGACAAATCTGTCCATCATTATTACCAGCTGATAATGTGGAGTGATTCAAATGAAGAGAGAAGTCACAAGTGGTAATGATGCCTCAGATACACTATGTAGCCTAGTTTTTTTCTTAATCTCCACACTTTTTTCAATGATTTTTCAAACTTAATCAATTTTTACATCTTCGTCTTACCCAGTTGTCTTCCTATCTCCGGCCTCCTACTGCCTTACCCCGCGACCCACCTGCTGTGCTGCTCTCCTGTGCCTGTGCCTGTGCAGACACTTACTCATGGGGAGAGAAGTTTTATTTCTGCGCCCACTTGCTCTGCTCTGCCTTCGCAGAAACTGTGACTGAAAAGGTGTGATTAGGTAGTCTCAAGAAACCAGGTTGCCTCCTTTTTGAGAGTCCCTCATTGAGGCTTTTTCCAGAGTACATATTGATAGACACTGGTCGTATCTATGAATTGTCTCTAAAACATTGCTTGCAGCCTCGGAAACTAAGTATTAGCTAATTAGTCAGAGTCTAGCCTGGTTAAAACCAGGGTCATTAAAACCAGCACCTCTGTAGCCAAAATTGAACAAAGATCTCCACATTTTAAAAGGAGGTAGGATTATTCACAGCTTTTATTTAGAATTATTCAATTGTTTTTTTCTACCTAAAGTATTAGAAATATTTTCCAAGAAACTCACACTGATGCCCAATTTCTTAAGTTAGTATTAGAGTTCCAAAATGGCAGGTCATGTGCCTTAATTGACCTCTGATGCCAGCACTGACTCCGGATCTGGAACCTCATGGGTGCTCAGTAAACAGTAAAGGTGGAATTGCATTAATTAAGCCCAGCTGGTCTCAGTCTCGAAATCAAGAGTTCTCCCTTACAGTTGAAAGTTAACTTTAAATACCGGGGAATAAGGAAACATTTTCAATTTGGATTTATATAAGTCCCTTTTAAATTTTCAAAAGCCATAATGGAATTCTAGTCTAAATTATAATTTTTGGAACTTTGGTATAATACATTATCAATCTAGTAATATTCGTACGTGTGATAACAAAAAATCTGCAGGTAACATATTCTCTAGAGTCTATGGCATTAATATAGTCCCTTTAGCCTCTATCAGGGTACATTTAGGATTTCCTCCAGGGAAAAGATGGAGATGTTTTCCGTTTCCGACTGTCTCCCTTGGAACATGCCGGTGCATAATAATGATGATGTTAGTGCTTGCGATACAGCCACCAGCTCTAAGGGGATTACCGACCAAGGAGGATGATCCTCTAAATGAGTTGTGATGGAGATCACAAACAATAAATTAAAATAAAGGGAAGAAACAAACAAAAGCCTTCTGTAAAAATATCTGGAGGCGGGAAGGTGTGAGGAACTAACTTTAATTGATTATTCTCTTTAAATGTACAGACTTGGAAGAGAGTAATCTGAAGTGAAAAATTCTAGAGAAATGAGATATTACGCAAGTCGTATTCACACTCTGCCTGCAGATTGCGGGTGTGAGGCAGCATCTGCAGACGCGCAGCAGCACATGCGTCCTGGGAGCGGGTGTCGAGGACGGGCTGAGGTGGAGCTCATCCCAGAGCAGTGGCACGGCCCCTTCTAAGCCAGCCTGCAGCTACCATCTCTCATTCCTGGCTTCTGTGCTCTGCCTCTCAGGATGTGACATTTCCTGTTTAGCCCTTATGTGAGACCCCGGCTGCACCCCTGCAACCAGCCACAGCCTCCCTATGGGACGTATCTAATGCTTGCCCACTCTGTGTTTCTCTGCACGGCTTGTCCAAGGCCTTATAACATTTAAAATCTGCAGGTGGCCCAGGACTTTCGCTGCTGGAGTGACCAACATGCTTGAGTGGAAATGCATTCCACTGATACCAAGGACAGAGACTGAGTTAGTGACAGGCACGCCCTGACCAGTGCGGCTCAGAGATGTAATAAGGTCACAGAAATGATGAGTGGTCCTTCCATGGTTACCTCTCTAGGTAAGCAACTGAGATTAAAGGTCCCTGCTACCCCTATTCTCTCATCCAGTGTTCCAACATTTTCAATAATCAGGCAGACTACTAAAGAGCAAGGACTTACAAGTTTTGCTTAAGAAGTCCTTCACACTCACGTCATTCCCTCGAGCCTTGCAGTTCCCAGTCTACTGTGAGCACAAAACCAGAGGTGCCACCTCCTTGCTCGTGTACGCTACAGAGCACCTTCTCCAGTCCTACCTACGTCTGCAAACCTTCTCTTCCACCAACCTTCCCCGTCTCGTCAATGATGCCAACATCTACTCAGCTATTCAGGCCAAAAGTCATCTTCGATTTCCCTCTCTCTCTATATAATTCCAATGTCCAATTTATCACCAAGTGCTCTACTCTCAGACATAACTGATGAGCCTGGTGCTTGTTTTCTCCACCACTAGAGCCTTAGTCCACGCCTCCATACCCCCTGGACCACAGCTCCAGCCTCATAATACTTACTTTGCCTTTAGGCTTTCCCCCACCTACCTCATCCCCAGCCCACAGAACAGCCATTTAAATTTTGTTCTACCACTGAATGCATATTTATTTTACATGTACTATGTGATAGCAATAAGCACTGTAATTACCTGGTATTACTTGGTAATATGGCAACAACCAAAAGAAAGAAAAAATCCTGCCCTAGAGGAGCTTACATTCTAGCAGGGGAGCCAGACAATATACTCAATAAAGAAGTAACATACACTGTGCATTAGTGATAAGTCTAAAGAACATAATGCAGATAAAAGGGGATATGAAATGTTGGAAAAGATGGAAGGAGGTGAGGGTGAGATTTCAGATAGAGTCTCAGGGAAGTCCCTTTTACTCAGGTGACCGGTGTTAGCTTTTTGATGAATAATTCACATCATATCACTCACCTGCTTAAAATCTTTTACTGGCTTTCATTGAAAATAAAATAAAAGCTGAATTCCTCAACCCTGATCTACACGGCTCCTTCTTGTCTGACTCCTACCCACTGCTCTAACATCCTCTCGGGCTCTCCCCTCAGTCTCTGTGCTCCAGTCGAGCTGACCTGCTCCTGGTTTCCAAGTATGCCTAACTTTTCCGAATCCCATCCCATCATTCAGGTTTTAGTACAAAAATTCAGCTCTTCATATCAGATAACTTTTCCCATCTACCATCAACTATTCTATTTCTATTTTAGTACCATGTTTATTATTTTTTCACTTTCTGAAACTATTTTATTTGGTTATTTGTTTGCATGTTTATTATACATACTCCCCTTATTATTAAAACCAGCTAGAAGCTCTGTGAAATTAGTGACTTCCGTAGGACAGGTTCCCTAAGAAACAGACTATGAAACTTTGAGATTTGCCTGCAGAGGGTTTATTGGGGAGTGTTCATCGGACTATCTGTGGGGGATAAAGGAAAACAAATTTTGGCAGAGAGAGAATTTGAACTGTGGCACAGTTTCAAAAGCAAACTCAGATCCTGTGGATAGTTCTGAAGTTGCGTTGGCCGTTTAAGGATGTCTCATGTCAAGGCAAGGGGACCAGACTTTCATATCTCTGCATCCATCAGTGATTGGTGCTGTCCCCAGGAGAAGGCATAAGCCTGCGTGAGGCCGGGGTGATTCCCATAAAGGAACACGGCCGTGAAGCCTCAGCAGCTCACAGTCCCAGAAGCTAGGGAAGCAAGTTCCTCCATCCCCAAGGGGATCTAGGTAGTGCACTCTGCCATCCACTACAGTCCACCCCTTGCAGTTGTTAAACTCACTGTTTTACATATAATGCTTATCCCACCTGAAAACAGGTCTTCCAGAATTCTGACTGGTCCTCTCTAGAGGAACTTACAGAGAGAAAGTTAGTTGAACAAGCTATGTCCCTGCCACTAGAGCTGGCCTCAGAAATATGATGGATGTTCATCATCTACCCTCATTATTATCCGTTCTAGGTTCTGTTCAACTTTGCTAGCATTGCTGCCGATTGACATGGTTTATCTGGTAGGGTGATCCAGACCTCATTCCTGAGGGTCTGGACCCTTAATCAATACGTAGGCCCCTCTTAGGCTCTGGTTGTTGCATTTTTCTATTTACAGCTATAACTGGCCAGGGTACTAACAAGAGCTTCACCGGTGAATTACCTGAGTGTCAAACACATCATTCCTGCTCATTGTGAAACAGCAGCCTTATTTCATCCTCTGTTAAGGTCTACTACCTCCAAATCACAGTAACTCCTTTCTTTGAGTGCTAGTTTGTTGGTATCAGGAAATTAAAGAGATTGGGTAGCAGTCATAGCTTGAAGTTTGAATAGATTCTTAACGTGTTCTGTGGTACAAATGTCCTCCTCTGAGTACCAGAACATCTATGCTTTCAGTGTCCAGAATTACAGGGTTGGGAGGCACTGATTGCCCGACTTGATTACTGAGAGTAATGGCAAGTGGAGCCACTCCAGTTCCACCTCTTGGATCCCAGACCCATGTATTCTACTCAATGGGGACACAGCACCACAAAATGCTCAATGATTTAGAGTGCATGCTCCGTCTCGGAGGATGGAGCCCTATTTTTGCAGGTTTTGGTCAGCACACTGGAACCTTACCCACACCTTCAAAAGCCATCACTCTATCAGGCCAGCAGATTCTACATGGTGCATTATGTAATCGAACCAGCAGACCCCACCATCATTTGCCCACAGTCAACCTCCTTTGTTATAAATGGGTCCTATGGTCTCATGCAATGTTAAGCAGTTCCCTATATTATAAGATTGAACACTCTGTAATCTTGGTGCTGTCTGAGGCTTGAGGCAGGCAAGTCAAACAGTTACCTGATGTACCCATCAATTTTAGTCAAGATTAATTGCTGCCTGGGGGTACAGGGGTTTGAATGTAACCATTTTTCCACCAGTGGCTAGTTGCTGTCCTCAAGGGGTGATGCCACATCAGGAGTGTAGTGATGGTCACTGCTGCTGGTGGACATTTGGCAGCTGTGACTGCTGTGTCAGCTTGGGTATGTGAGAGTCCTTAGGCTTGGAGAGCTTCTATCTCTGCACCATGCTATGCTCTTCATGCTCCTGTTATGCTCACACTGGGGTAGAGGTAACAGAGGTTGTACAATGACAAGTGGCTGAGTCATTCTGTGCTTTTGGAGATTAAGTATCTCTGGTGTTTATTAATATGTGAAACAAACACTTTGTACCCTCTTACCTTGTTTATGCCCAATAGTAGATATAACTCTTCTGCGTTGTGAACAGAAACTGCTGGGCTCACCCAGCCTTCCAGACCCAGCTGGTGATGAGCAGTTACAGAAACACAGTCACTCATTCCTTGCTCAGGCACCCTGTTCTTATCAGGATGTAACAGCATGCCAGGGGCTGTTTTCTGAATGACTTTAAATTTTTTGCTGGTGATGGCATGACCTTGCTCCAAAACTGCAGGGGTCTATGTGTGATTCTACTATCTGGGGATTGCCATCAACTCCACATGGCATCTTTTTCCACCACAGTTACCTCTAATAGCCTGGGGTCTGCTGGTTCACATGACCCGAGTGACAGGGACACTTGACCTATAGCCAGTAACTCCTAGAGCCACTTCCTCCTCTGGGCCCACTCAAAGCTGTCAGCTTCCATGCCACTCAGGAAATGGGTCTGAGCACTATTGCTAAGTGAGAGATATGCTCCCTGCAGAATTTGAGAACCCAAGGAAGTCTGCTAGAATTGTGCTACCATCTTAGCTATGGGAGAGATGCAATAACAGGTTTCATAATTTGTAGGAGGATATCTATGCATGCCTTGGACCACTGGAGACCATAAATTTCACTGATATCATGGATTCCTGACACTTTGAAGATTTTCTCTCCAAACTCCTGGAGCACAGAGTCTTACCGAAGCCTTCGATGTACTTGCCAGCTCTGGTTCATCTGTTCTGACTAACAGAAAGTCTTCAATATGGTGGACCAGTGTGACATTCAGTGGAATGTCTAGATGGTTGCAGTGCCTTTAGATTATATTATGACAGAGGCATGGAGAAGCAACATAGCCCTAGAGCGGGTATATTCTTTTCCATCTCATGCGAATGTGAACAGCTTCTGGTCTTCCTGCTTGATAGAGACGGGAAAAAATACACTCACTAGATCAAGCCTTCTCAATAGTGGCACTATTGACATTTTGGACCAGACACTCCTTGTTGTGGGTGTCTGTCCTGTGCAGCGTATGATGTCTAGCAGCATCTCTGGCTTCTACCTACTGAATGGCCATAGCTCCACCCCAGACATGACAATAAAAAATGTCACCCCCAGCTGAGAACCACTGTACTACCCCAATAGCCATATTTAAACCCGAAGCTGTGTTAATCTGTTCTAGCAAAGATATCATAACTGGCATAGCAGCTGTAAATGGGGCTACTATTTACCTGGTTAAGTTTGTGGTAGTCTACTGTTGCCTTCCAGGATCTGTGTGGTTTGTACAGGGGTCAGATGGTGAATTAAATTAAGATATGATGGCAACTCTCTCCCCTCTGCACTTTACGGTCCTTAAGGGTGGCACTGCCATTTCCTCAAGATGCAATACTGTTTTTGGTTTACCGGCTTGCCTGGGGCTGTGGTTGGGTAGTGGTGATGGACAGAAGTTTTTACGTGGCTCCTAGGATAGCTCTTACTTCACAGGTCAAGGAAGCAATGTGGGTTTCTGGCAACTACAAAATATGTCCATTCTATTATACACTGTGGAACCCAGGAATTGATCACTAAGTGGGTGAGTGGACACAGGCAGCCCATGGGAGCTGTATCTGAGCCAAGATTCCTTTCATGGCTTGCTGCCCCTTCACCTCCCACTCTAATAGGAGAACCAGGATGACAGAATCCTACTGAGTCTCTGAGAGTAAGTGTCAACTCAAATCCAGCGTTCACTCCTCTTCAAAACATCTAACAGTGTCTTTTAATCAGCATGTGGTAACTTGAGTACGTGGCTGTAGGTCTTTTTGAGAAAAAGAAAGAAGGAATAATTACTGTACATAATTGCCATCGTGCTGCAGGGTCCTTCCCTCTTGAAACCCAGCCTCTCCTTCAGTTGTGGCTTCTGAGTCTGAAAACTGGCTCAAGTCTAGAAACTGTTCAAAGAATTGTAATATTTTATTAGGGTGGCTGACTTGGCCCCTTAAACACCCATCCTTACTTTCATTTGTCTATAGATCAAACAAAACCTTGTGGGGTTCCCATCCATCTTGCTTCTGGGATTATTGTATTTTTATTAAACATTCCCATAGCTTTCCGTAAGTTAAGCTTTCTTGGGTGCTACTCTGTCCTTGCTGTTCATGGCAATAATGTGCTGATCCTGCTTTTGAAGGATAAGAGCCACCATCTGGACTCCAGAATTTAGGATCCTATCCTCCCCATTGCTATCCGGGACTTCTTCAACAGCGTTTCCTACTATTAGACCTGGCCTGCAGGAAACAATCATCCTCAAGGTCTCAGTGATGCCTGTGCCCTGTCACCAATGCATCCCTTGCTACTCATTACTTGGGTGAATAGAACCATCCAAGCCCATACAAGACAGTTCTCCTGTAGCATGCCCACTTCAATGAGCCTTTTGATTCCCATTTCTGCCATGGCAATAATAGTATTTCCACTTCAGTTACCACAGGTCCTTGCTTTCTCCAAACTTCTAGGATTTCCATCCTGGTAATATGTTAGCACCAACTCTCAAGGTCCTTGCTAGAGTGTTAAATCCTGTGTAATGGAAGATTGCCTCTACATCAGCAAACTCTCCCTTGTCTAACTTTCTGTTCTGTCTCTTTTAATCTAGGATGTGCAGAATGCAGGGACTTGTATTTATACTCTCCAGTTCCTTCCAGCTTATATTGGCTAAGTCCTGCAGTTCCTTCAGGATAAAACTCCTTTCCTCTATTAGCAGACTCAGCACTTACCCAGCTAAGTATATGTTGTGACCTAGATATTGTTCTGGTAGCTAGTCGGGGAGGTGAGGTAAGTCTGAGAGGCTATGGATATTCTGCAAGGCAGAGATCTTTGCAATATCTTCAAGAAACGGGGGGCCGGCCTGGTGGTGCAGTGGTTAAGTGCGCACGTTCCGCTTCTTGGTGGCCCGGGATTCACCGGTTTGGATCCCAGGTGTAGACATGGCACTGCTTGGCACGCCATGCTGTAGTAGGCATCCCACATATAAAGTAGAGGAAGATGGGCACGGATGTTAGCTCAGGGCCAGGCTTCCTCAGCAAAAAGAGGAGGACTGGCAGTAGTTAGCTCAGGGCTAATCTTCCTCGGGGAAAAAGAAAAGAAACAGAGGATGCTGCCCATTAATAGGGAGGAGTGGACCACCTGAGCAGTCCCAAAGAATTCAGGAAAATCCCAAAGGGTTTACGGATTTAATATTTTCAAGTGCTTTGAGCCAAATGTCCCTTTCCATGTCTCAGAGTTCCACCTCTTTCCAGTCAGGGTCTTGACTTCGGTGTGACAGATTTGTTGAAGTTGACAATTCAACACCTTTTTGATCATTACTATTCTTATAGTTAAGTTCTGGACCTGATCTCACTCAGCTTTTTTATGTTTTCAAACTGCAGTTGGTGAAAATCTCTGTAGAAGCTGCCAAAGAGGCTCTTTGGCTGTCACACTTGGTACTAAATTGATGATTAATCATACTTATTCTCTTGTCTTTCTTGAATACACTTGTTGACCACTAGCAAGAGATATTTAATTTCATAGTCCTTATTATTGCCAGTTTTTTCTTTACCTCTCAAACATTTGAGAGATTGCACTTTCCAGGTATCTTATTCCTGTTCACCACTGGAAAATTTTTGACTGCATGCGAGGGGCTGGCTGTCTGTGTGTCATCACGAGTGACGAGATCTTCAGTGCCAGTCAGACTGTTGGTTATCCAACTCCAAAATCTGCTCCCTAGGATAACTCCTGATACCAACTGACGTTTCCTGAGTCCCCAGGAAACTGACTCAGACTTTGAGATATTTATTCAGGAGGAGCTTATGTGAGTGCTCTGTGGAGCAACGCTCGGAGGGAGCAAGGGAGGCAGAATTGGGCAGGAAAAGAATTTGGTCTGTGACGCAGTGACAACACAGTCGCAGCTGATCCCACAGAAGCTCTAAGATCCAACGACTATTCGCAGATGTCCCAAATCAGAGCGAGGGAGCCAGGTCTCTGCCCCGCCTTGTGCCCTGGAACCTACCCATCTGGAGATGAGATGCCTGCTGGGGTAGGTGCAACTCGAGGCAGAGCGCCTTCCTCTGAGGGAAACTTCTGAAGAAGGACACAGTTGTGAGTGTCTGCAGCTGACACTTCCAGCAGCTGGGGAAATGCATTCCTGAGTCGTGAAAAGCGTCTGGGCAGTCAGCGTGGCATCCGCTAGAGTGAATTTCTCATACTCACGATCGCATCCCTAACAAGATTAAAGGCCACTGTGGTGGGAAGGCCCAAGTGGGAGTTCCTAGCAGTGTCCCCTCCAGCAGTGCATTAAACCAAAATATCATCCTGGGAAACTGAAGCTTTGTGCCGTCAGCAAAGGTGACAAATGCAAGAGTAGTGACGCTCACTCAACTCTGTCTTGCCCCAGCAGAAGGTGGGTGGATTTTGGAGAGTGACTGTGGATGGTCGTAAAATTAGTCAGTTGGTGACTCCAACTGCAGCTGGTGTTCCGGATGTAGTATCTTCACCAGAGCACATCAACACAGACCATGGCATCTATTATGCAGATTTGACCTAGAAAACTCTTTTTCCTCCACACAGATTTTCAAGGAAGACCAGAGGCAATTTGCTTTCACCTGGCAGGGACAAAATAAGCCTTCATTGTCTTACATCGGGACCGAGTCAGTGCACATTCTGTGACATGATACAGCCCAAAGGGACCCTGATCACCTTGACATTCCACCCAGCACTCCACTAGCCTCTCCATAATTAAATATGCCCATGGGGCTCTATTAGCTGATGTCATGAGTATTTTAAATGCCTCAGTGTGGCGTATTTGAACTAGAGTGCTGGAGATAAACCACTCAGGCGTAAACCACCACAAGGAAGTGGTCTAGAGCACATTGAGATATCACTTCTAATGTAAAAGACAAGTCGTAGCATCTCGCACTACCTATCACAGAAAGGAACTGCAATGGTTTCTGTGCTCTTTTGAATTTGGAAGGCATTCCAAATTCCAGTGTGCTAACTTGACCCATTTATCAAGTAACCCATAAATCTTCCAATCTGGAATGAAAAGCAGAGCAAGAGAAATTTGTAGTGAATCTGAAGTGCCGTGCAAGCAGTGCACCGGGCTTAATGACCCAACAGATCCCACGATATCCAAAATAGATGGCAAATAGGGGCACTGTGTGGACCCTCTGACCAGCAGCTATAAAAGAATCACACATGTAGGGTTTTTGATCAAAACAGTGCTCTCTTTTGCATTGTGTTGAGAAACAGTTCCTACCTTCCTATTTGGTTCTGGTACAGACTGAAAACCCAATCACGTGACATCGACTGGCCATCATACACTGGATATTCTCTGACCCACCCAGCCTAATGTTGGCCCTGTACAGCTGCAGTATATCAAGAAGTGGAAATGCTATATGAGAGACCAAGTGTGAGCAGGTCCAGAAGACATAAGCATGTTGTGTAAGCACAAACCTCAGGCTCTTTGGCACCAACTCCTGTTGCATTGAGTCCCGTTCCTGAATGTACATTTATGTCCCTTTGGGGGAATTTCTTGTGACCGTTTAATGGAGGAAGAAAAATAATGGGTCTGGTTTCCACATGGTTCTGTTTGAAATGCTGGCACCAAATAAGAATGGACATTCATATCATTAAAACCCCGCTTACAGCTGGCCTGAGGGAGAATAGGGAAGGGAAACCTCTCAGTGGGAAGATCTTTGAGTGGTATATTTGGTTTTCTACTCTGTCTCGAAATAACTGGTCAGAAGTACATATCTGTGTGGATTTATAGGTGGTAACTCATGCTTTGGTGATGGTCAGGGGTTTGGAAAGAACAACAGTATTGAAAGGAGGGGGATGAGGTAATCTGGGAAAGAGGTATGTAGGTGGACATCTCAGAAGAGGCAAAGAACGTGAGGGTTTTTATATTCCACATGAGTATTCACCCAAGGCGTCCACTACAGAGAAAGCTTTCAGTGATAAGGTGGACAAATAACACTTTATGTGTCAGTTTCTCTCCCAAACACGCAATACTCACCCAGTGTACAGTGTACAGTGACCCTCCCTAAGCCTGATCTGGCCCCCACTGCTGGGGAGTGCTCTACAAACCAATGGCAGAAATGAACCTTGAGATCCTAACATGGCCCCATGGACCAGGTCACCAGGCTGCCAAATGATGGCAGGTTGATTACTGAGCCTCTTCCATCATGGAGGGAGACAGGGTCCTCACTGAAACAGACAGCTGTTCTGGATCTGATTCTGCCTTCCCTGTCCGTCATGCATCTGGCAGACCTACATTCTGTAGAGTTGTGGAATGCCTTATTACCGCGATGCCATTCTGTACCATATTGCTTCTGATCAAGAACAAGCACAGGTGCCTGGTGCCCCTTCCTCAAAGGTCTGGGTCTCAGCCCCACAGCGTCACCCTAAGCTCAGAGGTACCAGCATTGGGCAAGCAGCCACTAGCCTCAGAGGTACAGGTTCCAGCTCTGTGGGACTTTTACTCTAAGTTTTAGTTTTTCTAATCTTTCCGCTTGTTTCTTCAGCCTTGGGGCAGTAGCTGCTTCCTGCAGTTGCTATTACCAGGGTACCCGAAATACTGTTTTACCCCTTCAGGCACGGGGTTAATGCCTGGATACCTAGTTTTTATTCAGCTCTCTCTGTTCACATAACTTATGTGGTTTCTATCTCCTGATTGAGCCCTGGTTGGTACACACAGTAGATATTTGTGGGATGGATGAGCAAATTTATCCCTACTGAGACTCGGCCACAAACTTTACAGGGAGAATACTCACTGGACTCTTGGTTTGGAAATTCTTATGATCTAAAGTCTTATTTCCATTTTTAGATCTAGCTCAGCGACCACAATTTCATGGTTCCACGTGCTCATTTTTTTTATCACTTCCATCTTGGATGAAAGTATCCTGTTGTCCTCTTACCTGTATCTGCTCACCTAAACTAGATGGGCGTTTTTGTTCCCTATGAAATCAGCATCCAGAGTCTAGAACCTGCAACAGAAATATATTTCTCATCCTTGTGACAGCACTGCTACACAGACAAGCCACTTGTAGTCTCTTTGTCAGTGTCCACAAGTTCAGAATAAAGTTTGTTACTTAGTAATCAAACAGCCTTCTGATAACAAACGAATTGACAGAATTTAGTGCCTAAGGTGTTCAGAACCCTCCACACACCTGAGCATCAGTTCTTCCTTTTCATAATCATCCATCAAGTGTGATGTGGAGAGTAATCCAAGACCAATTTTGAACATAAAAGTTAACATTACTCAAATGATTTCATTTGTGTTCAAGAAAAAAATTGCTTCCTAACAATCTGACAACACATTGTTGAGTTAAATGTGGCATCTCTCTGGCATATTTACCAGTTTTTAAATCACATACCAGCACAAATTGGAATTTAAAGCCTCACAATACATATTAAGAGAAAGGCCCACACTCTTCTGATTTCTAACCCGTAAAAATAAATTAAATAGATGTTGGTATTTATGTAAAACTTAATTGGACTTCTAATTTGCTTCTAAACATCAGATGCAGTCTTCACATATATGAAACCTAAGACAGAGGATCAGAGTTAATGCTTCCTAATCCAGTACAGATTGTTCACAAAGGTAGGAAGGTAGAGAAGTAGTCTGCAATGAAAACGCCCCTTCTCCCTCTTTGCAGGTGTGGAATTTCTTCGAAATAAATGTATCAGTCATCTGAAAGACATTTCCCTCTTGTCTCCTATGGAAAAGAATTCTTCATTTTGTGATGTCTTTTGCACGAGTCTTCAAGTGAGAATGAGCTTCTCAATGTTGTTGATGTTTCTCTGATCAGGTCTAATGATCAATGTGAAATTGGAGATGAAGCAAATGACTGACTGGTGATCTTAATTAGGGAACCAGCTCGGAACAAGGTCATCCCTCTGAATGCTCCTTGCTCTGTCCCATCTCCCATGCCCCGTTCCCTGGTGATAAATGTTGCTGTGTTTGTAAATGGTGCTAAAGTGACACAAAGAAGGCCAACTATTTAAAGGAGGTTGTACCTCACAGAAGAGGATGCTCATCTGGGAACAGACAACGGGTGAAGATTTAGGGAGAACTCCATCATCACGTGATTTTGATGATCATCTGATCAGACCTTTATTTTCCATCTGTTTTGCCTCTCTTCTTTCCTTCTCCTGGGTTTAACCGCTCTCTAAGGGCTCAGACCACAACCTCAGCAGTTGCACAGTTGTGTTTTCTCACCTTGGCTCTGAGATCAAAGCACAACCTTGGCTCAGAGAAGTAACCCAAGTCATTCATTCATTCACGGCTTCTACCCCAATGCCAACCCACTGGTGGGCTCCAATGTTAATACCTCTCAGCACAAGGAGAATTGCAACATTATCTCACTTGGCTTTTTAAAAGTTTCGGTAGAACGAAAGGCATGATATTGGTTAAACAGGTCACTTGAAACACGTCTCTAGTGGAAAAAGGTATATTTTTGCAGACTCATTTCTAAGTTAATGCTATACAAAGCAAGAAATGTGTAAAAATAACAGTGAGGTTTGGGTTCTGCTCCATAAAAACAAGTTAAATCCAAATTTAGGTTCTCGCCACGTCATTAGCCAAGCTCCAGTTGTTCCTGGGTATCGCAGCACATATGGTCTACGGATCACCCACAGTCTTCAGGCCCCCTGCTAGATGACCAGATGGACGGCTGACTTCCCAGCAACCAGGATGCCACGGACATCCTGTCATCCACCATCGCAAAGCACCTTTGCTCCCTGCATTCACCAAGGTGTGTGTTCTCTAATTACAGTTTTTAAACCTATAATTTGGTGTATTATTTTAAAATATTTGAATTTTTTTTTTTTTTTTTTTTAAACTTTATTTTATTTTTTCCTTTTTCTCCCCAAAGCCCCCCGGTACATAGTTGTGTATTCTTCGTTGTGGGTTCTTCTAGTTGTGGCATGTGGGACGCTGCCTCAGCGTGGTCTGACGAGCAGTGCCATGTCCGCGCCCAGGATTCGAACCAACGAAACACTGGGCCGCCTGCAGCGGAGCGCGCGAACTTAACCACTCGGCCACGGGGCCAGCCCCTAAAATATTTGAATTTTTGAAATACATTGAAGCTCTTTCCTCTGACTATGACCAGTGGCCATTTCTTTGAACAGCAACAATAGTAATAATATATGCTCACCTAATACTGAAGTTTTGTAATTTTAATAATATTGCTTTAAGATTTTTAGGCTTGATCAAGTTGTGATATTTCTCCTCATTTTCGTGTTCACTTAAGTATTCTTTGAAAGAATTTCCTTTTAAACTATTTTGCAGCTATTAAAAAATCCAATGCAAAATTACTCAAATATTTTATTTTAGCCTTTATAGTTGTACAGTACCAATGAAATTATACATATTATAGAAAGGTATATGTATTATATAAAGGGGAAATGTATGTATGTATATATGTGTGTGTATAGATGTATGTATATATGTATATATATATATATTCTGAGCTTGTAGGGGAAGAAATAAGTGAAATGATTTAAGAGTCTACTGTGTGCCCAGCCTATGTTTTGCACTTTTGATGTATTATCTCATTTAATCCCTGCAAGACAGGAGGGTTAAACACAGGGCCATAAGGACTGGAAGGTTCAGACTGTATTGCATCTGTTGTGTTCTGATTTGCTCTTTCATCCCTCAAATAATAAATGAGGTTACAAATAATGTATGAGGCTCTATAATATAGTATGAATTTTATAGTGGTCAAATTGATCTTTGAACAGACACCATTACGAGGAAAGTTCGAAGAGTGGAAAGAGCAGCAGCATTTAAGTCAGATCAGCCCTGGATTCTAATTTTGCTGTGCAATCTTAAACAAATTGCTTAATCTTTCTCATGAATAAAATAGACGTCTTAGCATCTGCTTGATGGGTTGTCTTAAAGATTACTTCAAGTCCTTTGTGAGAAACTCCTGAGTCAGGGTGAGCACTCTCCCAGTCGTGCAGCTTCCTTCCTCCTGTGATTTGTAATATTTGGCAATTTACACGTGCTCTTGGAGAGTCAGTTTCCCTCAATAATGGAATGATAATTTCCATCCTCATAGTGATTGTGAGAATTAAAAAAGATGATATGTACAATTAATTTTAATATATAACAAATTGTTATTTTGGCTGCTGCATGGGAAACAACAGAACAAACATTTCTAACTAGGAAACTTTGCTATTGATTAAAAGCCATTATGGTAGATATTCACGAGTGAGTCGAGAGCAGTCATTCCCTCCCTATCCTGACCCTCGGAATAAACATCCTCCAGCTGTTTGCACTGCGACCTGGAAGGACACAGCTCAGAAGGCTGAAGCAGGGGAGTCTCTCCCATCAGGAGCATTTTTGGTGGAAGTACGGCAAGTGCACTGCCCCAAATGGCTGCTGAGAGGGACCTTGCTCTCTACTAATACTGTGGCATCATTGGCAGGCTGAAACAAGACCGTTCTGACCCCGATTCTGGCAAATGACCTCGGCCCTCATAAACGGGTCTGCAGAATTTAACTACACCTTGGATGTGCACGAAAAGGCAGCATTTCATCCACGTGTGAGTAGTCAGTCCTCACGAGTGCCCACTGCTGTTGTCGAGTTCAGTCACATGGTCTCAGGAGTTGTGTGCCTCACTCTGCAGCTGGCTGACTGTGCTCATTCTCAGCCAGTGGGTTTCGTGGCTGGGGGAAGGTGCAGCTGGCCTGGGCCTGGGCAGGGCCGGATGGAGCCGCTCGGCTGATTGGGTCCCGTCTCAACTCCACTGCTTGAAGATCCTTGAGCTCTCACCGCCTCCAGTCAGTATCCTGGCCTGGCCACTTACCTTTAGCCTCCGTTTCCACAAAGCAGCTAACGGCTGGCCCTCTGCAGCTCACCTCAGCCTCCATATCCCGTGGTGACTCTGTGTAGATGGGGAGTTAAAACAACTCGTGCCTGTAATTGCTCACTGAGCCTTCGAGTTGGTGTTGCCGAGCCCCAGGCTGCTTAAGGAAAGCTGAGAAAAGTCTCTCTTTCCAGAGTCCAAAACGAAGGGTACAGACAGGAGCCTCCCCACCCCTGCCCTCAGGAGACTCTCACTTCCAGCCTCTAGTGAGCTGCACCCAGGGTTGGGCAAACTCGGACATGAGTGCACAACGGACTGCTCTCTCCAACTTGTGCAGAGATTCCCAGGCCCGGGAAGAACAAACCTTTCTTCTGTCTGACCCCAAAGCCGACTTAAGCCTTGGTATGCTAAATGGGAGTAAGAGAAATTTAGAAAATCCTTTTCCAGAACAATAGCTTGGCTGGAAAGGATATTGTCCAAATTTGAGTGTCCAAAACTGCATGTTACCTATGTTTTCCCTTTATATTCATCTTGTCTTAGTTTCTCCATCCCATCTCCTTCCCCAAAAGAAGGCTCTGGGCCAATTAGGGTGACATTCATAGTCAGGAAAGCAGAGCAAAGGAGACATATTAATAACCTCTCTAGATCTTATCCCCCAGGGAAGACGGCAGATGTTGGCATAAAGAAGACACAGCCTGAAAGCCATTTTGCTTGTTATTACTTTAATCTTCAGGCTGTGCGAGATAGGGTCAGCAGAAGGAGCTACACAGGAATGCATTAATGTGGGGTCTCATTTCTTTTCCTACTACAAAATAAACCTAATCATCTCTATAAACACTCTCAAGTGCCTGCTGTGTTCGTGGCACAGCTGCCTGTTGGAGATGGGGCTATGCAGGATGCTGCCCTCGTGTTCCAGGACCTTCCAGTCCAGCAGGAAGCAGACGCCATGGATCCCAGCAGACCTCCGCGCTCCCGCAGGATCCTCAGGGCAGGGTGCTGTGAGACCGCTCAGGAAGCAGACAGCATGTGGCCTCCCTAACTTCTGTGTCCTCTGACATACGAAAGTGCTTGATTAAGTTCTGCTGAATTTATTTGAATGCTCCCAAATGTGACCAAGCCAGGAAAGAAAATTTCTCAAAATTCAAAAAACTTCTCTTACCACTTCTGAGAGTTTGAGGTTCTGTCCGAGGGAATGTGACCATATTCCCCTCTGTTTTCTCGTCACTGGATCACATTAACAAAGTGTCCTCAACTTTATTTAAAATAGCCAAATAAGTCATTTTCAGAAATCGTATGGTCCCTGAATATGTTCACATCCACCTTTCTAAAATTTTTAGAGTATGTTGATGCATTTGTTCCTGTCTGCTACGGAGAGCACTTGAAGTAAAGGGGGATTTCAAGAAATATTTACCTAGTATGAAACTTTCAAAGCATCACAGGGGTGTCAGGAAAGAGAGTCACAGCAGGAAGAAGCTACTTTTCCAAACAGCAAGTGTGGTACCTGCCCTGTGACCTTTAACACACACCCACTACGGAAACAAATAGAAATCTACTGCTCCCAATTCTTTTCTATTAGAAAAAGTTTTATAAAACTAAGCCACGCTCTTGCAAATTTTCAGCCTCAGAGTCACAAGAATATTCCCAAATAAGAAATTTGCTTAGGGTTCCGTTTGTTTTCACACTTTGCTAATTAAAAACGTGTCCGTGTACTGCCGCTAAATTTAGACGACGAACACTGATCAGGGGTGTTTAAAGTTTTAATTTTCAGTTTGAGGCCTTTGAATTTCAGTCTTGATATGGGGGCAGCTCTTCGGGAGCTGTACAGCATAAATTTCAAAACATTTTTCTTTCTTATGTCAAGAAGATAAAAACAATAGGCCGCAGCAGCTAAGTTATTGTTGCAAATCTTTTTGCTCCCAAATCTTCTGGCACAGAGGTTTCCTAAGGAATAAAAATGAATCAAAAGTGGCAGCACACGAAGCCCATAATCACGGGACCCAGGCCGCTCCAGAGGCACGTGGCGCTTCGTGAAAAAATGTCACAAGAGTTTCGGCATTTCACACCGCTGCTCCTCTGAGAAGAAAAATGAATAAGCTCAAAGGAATCGATTTGAACTGAAACCGGGTGACAAACCTTTGCATCTGAAGACACAGAGGTGTAAACAAATATGCTCTTCCTTAAGCTATTAAGTAACTTTGGAAACTGATAACTGGCAGTTTAAAGCAAGAAAGAATAACTAACTTATTACTGGATGGGATTCACTTTCCTGAGGTGTTATCTCTGTCCCACAGGCTCTGTAGCATTTTAATGATTCAACTTCTCAAACCTCCAGTCTACCTTCTATTCATAAATATAAAAGTTAATGTTAAATTCCCTCTTGATATATAATTGAATTGTTTTGATCATTAAGTACAGTCTTAAGTGTGATTGAATTTGTCCACAATTCTTCTCACATAGAAATTTCTTTAAAGATTTCATTCTTTTAGAACTTCTTAATATAGTCCCTTTAGCAATAATTAAATATGAGATATTAAAAATGGGAAAGAAAGCTGTGCCCCAGAAGAGTCTCGCGTGTGTCCCCTCCAAAAGGAACTGGATCAGTAAGCTATGGAAAACAGAAGGAGAAAATGTCATCTTTACACCCGGTTGATCAAAGAGGCTGAATCTGTGAAATGATTGATCTATTAAATCTCAAAGGGACTCGAGAAATCTAGTTCATTACAACACATTTCCTTGTCAGCTCAGTGTCTTTAAAGGACCCACTATTCTTTCCAGCTGGTCATTTTCGCATCCTCATTCTAGAGTTACACACATGATGTTGAGACAGACAGAGGCAGCAACTTGTCCAATCCCTTAGAAACCAGGAAGGACATGGTGAGTTCAGAGTTCAGACATGAGCCCCCTCACGCTCCTCCCGCAAGCACCTGTGCCACTGCCCCTTCTGCCACGGGCTTGGCGTGAAGGAGTCTCTCCTGTCTGCACTTGTCTCTGGAGACGCCTCGGTTTCTCTCCTTCGTCTCTGATGTCATCCCCGATGCCTCCAGGTGTGAGAGAGGCATCTGAGTCACACAACAGGGTCTGGATGGAACCACAAAAGCCACAAGGAGAGGAGGCCAGACCCGGGAGAAGCACGGTTGAGAGGAACGTCAGGACAAGATGCACCTTTCTATCCACAGAGCTTTCCACCTCCTGGTCTTCATGTTACCAGCTCTCCTGGGACGTCAGCATCGTGGAAAGAGTTGGACGTCTGGCTTTGGAGTCTCAGCTCTGGCAGGCACCTGCCGACGGAACTCTCACAAAGAGTTGGCCTTTCTGATGTTCCTTTTCCTTCTCTGTACAGTGCGTTGGTAAAAGTCACATTCTTGACCTCGCCAGGTTTGTGTCCAGACACAGGAGACTCAGGTGGAAGTTCCAGTGTCTGCAGTGGGGAGTCCTGGTGGAGGTGCTGAGCTGGAGAACTGAAGCCACTGCTGTGCAGGCATCCCTCTGCTGGAGGGCTGGCGGGGAGCAAAGGCAGGATCAGAGGATCGCTGAACAAAACGCCATCCAAACAAGACGGGACGGAGCCACAGGGTGCCCGGAAATGGCCCCCTTACTCAGGAGGGACGTTTCTATCAACCTCGAGGATGGGTAATGGGTTCTGGAGTCAGAGCATTCTGTCCCTGAACACCTCTGAGAAAGAGTGACCCGATTCCCATCCTTTGGCTTTCTTCTTTGTACCCTCCATGTAGATCACTGACTTCCTGGGAGCAAATTACTAACCAGATCCTCTGATTATCACCTACGACCCAGTTACTATCAGTTACTACTAGTAACCTGTAGTTACTCGTAATCCAGTTCAGCTGTAGGTAACAGTTTCATCATATTCGTTAAAGCCAAACCCCTCTGCCTGAGAACATGTTCTGGTCTGTTCGGTGGAGACCAGCGCCAGCTTGGAGACTGAGTGCCTTCTGCAAAAGGGTCACCTCGCCCTCTACGACCTCCAATTTCAGACTCACTTTTCCCTGACCTTGTCCCCATCTTGCTGTGCCCACGTGGACTGATTAATAAGGTCAATTGAAAGGTTGGAATGGTTGAGCATCCACGAGTCTTGCCGCTGCACAGGACAAAGAAATGCAGGACAGACGCTGTTGAGAAAGCCCGTGTGAGAGCCCGAGCCCCACGTGCTCCGCCACAGGGAACGTCACAGGCACGAGAAGTGTGAGGGCACGTTAGTCGGCGAGCTCCTTACCGTGCTGGCAGTTAAGTCACCTTGTGGACCAAAGGCTTCCACGTCCTTGGGTGCAGCCGCCTTACCAGCACACTCCAGGCAGCGCCATACAATTGGCAAATTATCTCTCAATCCCCAGCCAGTACCCCCTCTGCCCAGTCTCATCATTAGGGGCACTTCCCCTGGATGTGGGGCGGGTGGTGAGAGAGAAGAGGGAAGCACTCAGTCCCAGTAAAATTCCCTGTGGCTGTCGCACCCCCTGCGGGTTCACCCAGAGCTGGGGAGGAGTGGTCCTGCCTCACTGTTGAGCTTCTTTCCACTCTCCACGGGCTGTTCCTCCCGTGCAGAGGCTCCTCCCATTGTGTGACTGTGAAAGTCGTACCTCCTCCCTGAGCCCATCCCCACACACTCTGTGTCACCCTGATTGGGCTTTCTCCTCAAATCCTCCAGCAGATGTGTCTATATCCCAATTTAGGCCATAATTTCACTATGCTGAAACTTTCTCAAATTACCTATATGCATCCCCAACTAGACCACAATAGTTTCGATGCAATGTAATCTAACCCAGGGTCTCTCAACTGCGGCAGTATTGTCATCTTGGGCTGGATAATTCTTGGTTGTGGGCGCTGTACTGTAGCCTTCTTGGCCTCTACTCACTAAAAGCCAGTAGCATCCCCTAGTTGTGACAGTCAAAAGTGTCTCCAGATGTTGCCAAACATCCCCTGGGGATGGGGGCTCAACTGCCCTTGGTAAAGAACCACGGATCTAGCCTGATGTTGGAATGCTTTTCATATTTGTTATTAAAAAACGGATTTAGATGTGACACTTGACTTCATCGACCACACTTTCCACACTGGAATAGGACAGGCTCGCCGTTTGCACACGTCTGCAGGTGACCACAGCCTGTGAGCGCCCGGAGTCTGGGGGAAGGACACGGAGGGCTGAGCCCAAATCCCTGGGAAGTGTTTAGGCTCTTCCTTCAGATCATCCCAGAGGGAAGGCAGGCCAGCCAGAGACGGTAAGTGCCACTCTCAAAATCCAGAGTGGGTGACTGAGCAGCGCGGCTGAAGCTGCTCTGGCTTGAAAAGCCAGGTGAAGCCTTTGGAACCGTTGGGGCTACAATCCTCTGCTGGATTTACTCCTGCTGGCCCCAGCACATTCTGCTCGGTTGTGGCGCTGTCCTGTGGACCCCGGCCCACGTCCCTCCTTCAGAGCACAGCCTCAGCCTCGGTCCCCATGACACGGAGCCACCAGGACGTGGAGCACGAGAGGAGGTTGCAGGGCTCAGGTGGCTGACCCTGCCGCTGCACATCCCAAACCAAGTCCCCATAAAACTCAATTCTGACTTAAATGGTGCACCACTCGCTGAGGAGCTGGTTAATGGCTGAGGCCCTGGAAACTGGTTAGATCTGTTGTGAGGACCATATGTCCCTGGTGGATCATCGAGGTCAGAGTCAGCGGGCTGTCCGCTTTATCCCAGTCAGAAGCTGCAGGCTCTTGGGGTCCCGGAACTTCTTTCCAGATTCTATTCATAGTGCCCTTCTGTCTGGATACTTAAAACTAAAGACGTAGCTCTTCCTTCCTATTCCTGAGCGCCCTGAACAAAGTAGTCGGATTGCTGTGTTTTAATTGTACGGCATCTCGTGAGTCTTTGGAAAAGAAGCCCGGGAAATGCGTGCTGTTGTTAGGGTAATTATTTCCTGAAGAATGCACGCACCGTGGCTTTGCCAACCTGACCACTCCACAAGGCAGGTAAAGCAGACCTCCACTTTATCTTATTTATTGAAATTAAGTAACAGGAGTAGAGCTTATTTCAACTGCTTCTCTAAGACAGGCTGGAAAAGAGGGGCCAGAGCTTTTACACATAATTCTGACAAATGCAAGTTTGCTGTACAATTTATTCATTTCAAATTATGTTGTGATATTAAAACAGATGCAGACACGGCTGTAGAACGCCGAGTGACCATGTGAGCACACGTCATACACTTCTCGTGTGTCTCGCTCATTCACTTTTTGCTGATGCCGTTGTCTTCTCATAATAGAAAAAAGAGATATCAAAACTAGACTCAAGGAAAAAAAGGCTTCCTCAACTCTGGCTCAATCATATATTTTCACTGGTCATTTCTATGTGGTCATCTGCGTCCACGTCATGAATCACATAGAGAGTTTCTTCAGCATGACAGATTTCTTCTCCGTGTGGCCCATTTTAAGTGGATTCCTTCCAGCAGAGAGTGAAGCTGGTGGTATATTTTACAACCTTAGAGGTTTCCTAAAAGAGTAGTGCAGGAATGAGAAGGAAAAAGAAAAGAAAGAATGTATTGATTAGCTTGACACAAATTATCTGGAGAAACTTGCTGCCTGGACAGCAATCCACAAAGTCTTTGAAAACGGCAGTTAACAGCTCTTAATTTTACGGAATTTTTCAGTCTTGTAGACAAATGTGAAAAGAGAAGGACTTTTAAAATTATCCATCCAGATTTTCTTTTGTCCTGTAGCAGTTTCTTAGGGCTTTGCATAGCCCAGACAGTAGCTGCTTCCTGTGCTAAGCCTCGCTCACATTTCTGACGTTCAGCCTCCCAGAATGCAAACCGCTTCTTGCCCACAGAGCTGGAGAGCAGTTCCTGCCCATCACTCCCTCCTGCTGTTCTCATTGTGCTGGTAGAAATGACCACGTGTTTCGTGGCCAAGTTGAAAAGAACCACCGGTGAAACACTGGGACTGTCCTGTTAACGTCCACCGTAGGTCCCAACCAGCGGGAAGGAATCTCAAACAGGAATTTAGACTATTTGTAGTCATTCAGGCATAGAGGGGAAGCACAAATTTTGGAACATTTCATAAATGTCATCTCTTATTTGGACACTTCATGGGCAAAATAGAAGCAATATGATCTTGCTTGACCAGAAGAATTAATAACTGACCATTGGGGTTTTCATTTTTTAGAGTAAAAGGACAAAGACCTGTGGTTTTTCTGTTTAGTTAACGGGTGTCAACGACTGTGATTACTTTTCAACCTATGTAAGTTCTGTTCCCCAAAACTAGAATGTGCTATCACTTACAGTGTTTATGTGCCAGAATCTGTGCTAAGGTAGGCGTTGAGCTAAAGGAGGTCTTGCTGGAGTTGCCAGCTGAAATGTGGAATGGCCAGTTGAAGTGGGATTTCAACGGAACGGCGAATATTTTTTATATAAGTGTATCCCAAATATTGCATGTCACACGCTTATACTAAAAAAAAATTGTTGTTTATCTGAAATCCAAATTTAACTGGGCTTTCGATATATTTATTTACTAAACCTGGCAACCCTAAATATTGAAGCTTGTAGGTTAAATTTACAATGTGGTAGAATTTCACAGACAGGAAACAGACTTTCTAAGATTTTGGATATTGGATCCATTGCTCAATCACATTAACCAACTTCATCAAAGTCCATTTACTTACATTGAGAAAACAAATAGTAGGTCACTGAATATCGAAGTTAGGGTGACAGGCCCATACAATTTCTGTAAGCCCATCGACACCAAACGTGGTCGGGTGAAATTGGTTTTCAGGCACAGGATGCTCATTGGAATGTGTGACTATGTTATAGTTTAAGACTAAGACAGGCTGAAGGATGAATCCCCCAGTTGGGAGCTTGGTAATAGGACCTCAATGTTTTAAAAAATCTGCTGGCTTAAATTCCCTGTTTCCTGAAAGTGCCCAGATGGGTTCTGCGGGTGGGTGCCTCTGTGACTCCCATTTTAAGCTCCATGGGTGTCGAACCCCCTACCTTGGAGTGACACATCCTTCCGTCAGCTGTATTAATAGCTCCGGTCATGTAACGTCAACTCCTGCTGCTGAAAGAGAGACAATTTTTATCCACTCTGTGATGGTTGTGAAATTTAACTCTCAAAAGGCAATCATGTTTCTTTTACTTCCAAATTCTTGAAGAACGTTGTACTCCTCTTGTATTTACTGAATTTACTAGATAGACAGAATTGCTATAATACCATTCTCTCTAAACAAGAGCGATGCTGATAATATTTTGTTTCAAGCCAAGATGTTATCAGTCTAATCCCATTTAATGCTCCTAGAATCTTGGGAGGAAGACAGCACGGTCATAAGCAGAAGAACAAGCATCTAAACGTGGGCGTATGCGATCGGAATCTGCTCGATGACTATAGCACTAACTCTCACTTCTGAGTAAAATGTTCACTGTGTATTATTAATATATTAAAATGTTTCTTAAACCTGGATGAATTCAGCTTCTCGGGTGGCTGGAGTATCACAGGAGATGTAAATAAACCATGGCTGATACTCTGAAGAAATGAACATATGATTTTGGGTAATAAAGACCTAGATTAGAGCCACACCTCCCTCTCTGGGGCAGGGTGGCCAATCTAGACATTTTTATAGGCTGAATTATATCCCCCAAACTCATCTATTGAGGTCCTAACCCTCACTACCTCAGAATGTGGCTGCAGTTGGAGATAGAGTCTTTAAAGAGGTAACTAAATTGAAATGGGGTCAATCAGTGGTCTGAATCCAATAGGACTGGAGTCCTTATTAAAAGAGATCAGGATGCAGACGTACAGAGAGACGATCACGTGAGAGCACAGGGAGGAGAAGCCGTCAACACGCTAAGGAGAGAGGAAGGAACCAGCCCTCCAGGCGCCCTGCTCTCGGACCTCCCAGCCTCCAAGGGCTGTGAGAAAATAAATTTCTGTTGTTTAAGCCCCGAGCCTGTGATGCTTCATTATGTGGCCTGAGCAGACTAATAGAGACATGTTTCTAACTGAGTAGATCCCGGTTTTTCATTTTTAAAAACGGCCAAATTCTCATGGGCTTGATGTAGTCATCAAATAATTAAGCGCCCAGCATGATGCTTTGAAAAATGAAGTAGCTCAATAAATGTAGAAAACTATCTCTTTTACCGAGGTTCACAACATGAAACAGCATATTCATTAATTATCTGTGGCAAATTCATTAAGGATCTGTTAGGTGCAAATACATACATCAGTATCACATTCCCAAGTTTTTCTTCTGATTGGGAAGGGGAGACCAGTATTTCTTACCCCTAGTTCTGCTTTGCATGCTGCATTTTGTTTATTTTACAATGCGCGTTTTTACATAAACTCTTTACTTGATAACAGTTTTACGTCTACAGAAAAATTACAGAGACAGTACAGAGGGTCTGCGGATGTCGCACACCCAATTTGCCTGTTCTTGACACCTTACGTTAGCGCGGCACATTTGTTAGCATTAATGAGCCAGTCTGGATCCGTTGTTGTTACCTGACGTCCACGCTTGATTCGGACGTCCTCTGTACCTGATGCCATCTTCCCTCCAGGATCCTGTGGAGCACACCATGTGACGTTCAGTTGTCGTGTCTCCTTAGCCTCCTCCTGGCTGTGATAACTTTTCAGACTTTCCTCGTTTTTGATGACTTTGAGAGATGACCTTTTGAGGAGTACTGGTCAGGTTTGCTGTAAAATGCCTTCTGTTGGGATTTGTATGATGTTTTCCTCTTGAACAGATTGAAGTCATGGATTTGGGGAAGGAAGACCACAGAGGTAAAGTGCCATTTTCATCACATCATATTAAAGATACATAATCAACGTGGCTTATCGCTCCTGATGTGGATCTCCTGGGTGAGGCAGTGTTTGTCAGATTTCTCCACTATGAAGCTGTTCTTTTTTTTCCCTTTCCATGCAGTATTTTTAGAAGAAAGTCACCGTGCAACCATGCACAGCCCACACTTAAGGAGAGGGGAATTATGTTCCATCTCCTCGAGGGTAGAGTATCTACATAAGTTATTTGGAATTTTCCTACATGAGAGATTTGTCTATTCCTCCACTTATTTATTCAATCATTTATATCAGTATAGACATGTGGATTTCATGTTGTACTTTGGGCATACAATACTGCTTTATTTATTTTGTAGCTCTGATTGTTCTGACCTGGGCCTTGGGAGCTCTTCAGATGGCTCCTGGGTTCCTTTGACATATCCCCATCATTTGGGTTTGTTTTTTTTCTGAGCAGTCATTTGTTATCCCAAATTGCTGCTTTCTATGCTGTAATTCTTAATTTTATAATGCACATTCTTTTCATCTCGGTGCAACTAATAACATCCTACAATTGTAATTAGTGTTTTTTCTTCCTTAGTCATACATAAATTAACAGTGTGCCTTCCAATCAGTGGCGTCTTAGATTTAATGAAAGTCAGAAATTGCTAAGCAATAATAAACAATTTTCCAGGATAGTGTTCCCAATTTTGAGCATCCTTGCCCAGTCAAGCTTTGAAATTTTACAGGGGTTGTCACTGTTTGAACGTTTTCTGTTTGCTGTAGATGCCCTGCTTTTTCTCTGTTGATCATTTGAATGTGCATCATCTGCTCAGACTAAGGATTTGTATTAAGACACAAGATTATCAGGAACAGTCACTTCCTTATTCTTTCAACCATTTTTTATGATTTAAGCACTCTTAACTTCCTAACGTCAAGTCTAAGGCCATTCTTTGGGAGGCGAAATTATATACAATTAGAACAGTAATGAATAGGACATATTTTGTTATTCTGGCCATTTCCATTTCACTAATAATTTCTGTGGGATAAGGGGCTTTCAATTTGCTTGTAGTAGAATTTTATTACCTCATGTCATTTGCACACATGAAGATGCATTGTTTGCCTGGCTCCATAGCCGAGCCTCAGTTGCTTCCAGTCCCTTTATTCACTTGGTAGTACCTTTCTTGGCCCTACCTATGTGTCTGCCCCTAGGCTCCCGGGTTTCTGTGCTTGGCCCTTAAGAAACTAATATTAAACTTAGCTAGCATTTAGAGATTGTCTGGGGAACATTTATTCAATTATATTTCATAACAAATACAAAATATCTTTTAATATATTGCCTCTAAAAATTATAGCAAATGACAGATTCGTAAAAATTGGAAGAGTCTGTTTTAATCATTCTTAAATAGCTTCACAGAAGAAAATTTTACAAGATCAGGTAAACTGAATTTGGCAACACCAATTAACCTTTTCAGTACCTCTATCGAGTAAAATATCAATCTTCACATTCTGCCAATCTTCGCACTGGAAACGGAGGCTTAGAAGGACTAAGTGTAATTTAGTTGCAGACCAGCAATCAACATGTCCACTCTGATAGACTAGTAAAACCCACATTGGGGCCAACCCAGTGGTGCAGCGGTTAAGTTTGTGTGCTGCACCTCGGTGGCCTGGGGTTTGCAGGTTCAGATCATGGGTGAGGACCTAGCACCACTCATCAAGCCATGCTGTGGCAGCATCCCACATAAAAAATAGAGGAAGATTGGCACAGATGTTAGCTCAGCAACAGTCTTCCTCAACCAAAAAGAGGAAGATTGGCAACAGATATTAGCTCAGGACCAATCTTCCTCACCAAAAAAAAAAAACCCCCCCAAAACCCCAAAACCCTCATAAACCAGGCCAGATGCTGACATTCTATATATTCACCAACGATGTTAAGGAAACTTAACGTATAAGCAAATAAATCACGCAGCATATCTGACACTTTTAAAATGACAAACATGATGTACTTTTTTATAGTATTAATGTTTGTCACTGAACATGTTTAAAAACCCTTCTGATGGAATCTGATAGTTAATGAAGGGTTATCCTTCAAACATGTGTGACAAAAATGTACCAAAATTGAAATCTTTATGATGTAAGACCCCATCAATATTCAATCATATAACGCCTTTGCAAAAATACAATTCGATAAACAAAAACAAAATTTTAATCTAGTGCAATGATTAGATCTTTTCATTGAACAATAAAGGACTTTTTCAGACTTAAATAGCACATTCAATTTCCAAGGCACTTTGTATTCATTAATTATTCCTCTAAAAACCCAACAAGAGAGATGGTTTGAGCAATTTTCAATAATGTTGGTTGGTTCCAAATTTAGGGATAAGAAGCAAGGATGAAGGTAATTTGGCTAATGCAGAGAATGATGAGATCTGCAAAATGCGCGGCCGGAAGGAGAAGAGTCTGTTGTCATTAATATTCATGTTTTTGCCATGTTTGCATCCCCCATATGGCACACTCCAGAATAAGTTTCTATCAGAAAGCCGTGTTTCATGTTACATTTCTTGATTACCACACTATATATGAAAATTTCAGTCAACTCCACACATCCTAGCAATTAACTAATTATACTGCGGAAAATATATGGAACCAAATTGATTCCAATAATGGAGGTGAAAATCAATGTTACTCAAATAGCATATACGGGGCATTCAGTTACTTTCTTTTAATGACTTTAGCTGGCCCACTTGAATTTTTGTATGTAATATTGACTGAGGTCAACGATGCCCTAACACTGTGTGCAGGGTTTGAGATGTTTGTCATGACTTTACCTAGCCAGTTGTATCGTTTGTATGCAGTATCGATGGACAGCCTCCCACAGAACAGACACAGATTTCAGTCTGTAAGAGATTTTGAACACCAAAGTTTAGCATGAGTTTACGTTTTTTATTGGTGTAGGTCTCAAATTACTTTTTATCGTTGGCTTAAGGAAATCCTAAAAATTAAAAACATACCTGAAACAGCTTTTGTAAATAATATATACTTCTAGAGAGAAACCTGGATTAACTATTCAACACGACTATGTATACATAATCTCCTCCCCCTGTATGTATTTAAAATAGTGCATTTTAAAATTGCTGTAATAAGCAATTTGGTAATAAAAAACAAGTTATTATTAGATGTGAAGACATATTGTCTGTGAATATTTGTATTCCTGTCTTTGGAGGAACATGCTTTAAATTAGTGAAAAGTACAGATAATAGAATTTTGTACATGGATTAGAACTTACTTGACATAGATAGCGAATGTTCCCTTCAAGGAAAAAAATCTCGTTTCACCATATAGCTTACCATTATTAGCTACAGGTCTGCTCTCTGAATGAACTGCTCACCGCGTCAGGCAGGAGTCTTCCTACTGTCGCGTGCTGAAGAGTCACCTAGGGGGCTGGTTAAAAAATCAGATTTAAGCGTAAAATGGTACAGCCACTCTGGGAAACAATTTGGCAGTTTCTTCTAAAGTTAGACATACACTTTCCACATGACCCAGCTACCCTACTCTTAGGTATTTACCCTGGGGAAATGAACACTTATGTTCTCACAAAAACCTGTACACAAATGTGTGTAGCAACTTTATGCATAAATGCCCAAACCTAGAAAAAACTCAAATGTCCTGTAATGGTGAATGGATAAACCAACTGATATATCTGCACAGTGGAATACTACTCAGCAATGAAGAGGGAAGAACTATGGACACCTGCAACAAGTGTGTGAATCTCAAAGGCATTAGGAGGAGATGAAAGAGGCAGTCAGGGATGTGACCCAGAGGGGATAACATGAGGGACATTTTTGGGAGTGATGGAGCAGTTCTGTATCCTGATTACATTTGGGGTTATATGAGTCTGTATGTGTGTTAAAATTCACAGAACTGTACACCAAAAAATACCCAAATGTTATTCACATTAAAAAAATAAAATTCCAGGCTCGTACCCTTAAAGTATTAGATTCAGGCCTGAGGTGGAACCTAGGAATCTTCATTTTAGTGCATACACACACATGCCCATTTCAGTGGTCCTGACAAAGGTGATCCACACTTTAAGAAACAGCAGTTTAGCAGACAGAGCATTGCACTGAAAGTTAGAAGATGGGAGAGCAGAATGGGGCCTACTGATAGCTGTGTGACTTTGCTGACATGGGTTGGACAATGCCCCCCAGAAACTCCCTCAAAAATATATTGTCCTCACCCCACTAACTCAGAATGTGACCCTATTCGGACATTGAATCTTTACGGAAATGATCAAGTTAAATGAGGTCACTAGGGTGGCCCTAACCCAATATGACTGGTGTCCTTTTTTTTCTTTAAAGACTTTATTTTTTAGAAAGTTTTAGGTTTACAGCAGAATTGAGAGGGAGGCACAGAGATTTCCCAGCTATCTCCCGCCCCACACCTGCACAGCCTTCCCCATTATTGTCATCACTCAGCAGAATGGTGCATCCTACCAGGGATGAACCTGCATTGACACATCGTAACCACCCAAGTCCATAGTTCACCTCAGGCTTCACTCTTAGTGTTGTACGTTCTACAGGCTTCTAGGTACAATGACAGATGTCCATCATCACAGTGTCGTAAAGAAAGAGCCTCAGGTAAAGAAAGAGCTTCCTTGTTGTCCCGGCCACGTGTTGAGAATGACTGCTGTCAGCCAGTCGTTGGTGTCACGTTGAAGTCGGGGCGGCTATAGTTCTGCAGTTAGTAGAATTTTAGACATGGAACAAGTCTAAGTAGCGATGTCTCCTCATCTTGCAGGTGAGGATGCAGGCAAGGAGGCAGAGGCTTTATCTGACTCCACGGGGGGTTCACTCATCCATTCGAGTATTTATGGAACACCAACACGTGCAGAGCTGCGACCCTGTCTGACCCAGTGCTCTCGCTCCATCCGCACGTACTCTTCTGTCTCCTGACAGAAGCTTCCTGCTTCACTTCCTTGCGATTGAGGTTTTAGAAAATGACTGATCCCACTTGTTGATAAGGTCGACCCAGTGGGGGCCGGACAACAAGGAAGCTCAGTTTACAGTGCTGGTCGTCCTTAAACCACCGGTGGAAACTTCCTGTCCCGTGTGCTCCTTTGTGACGTTGGATGTCAGGACCCGGGGCTGAGGCAGACATGCTTACCTCCATTGAACGTCCGTGTAATCTCTTCGCCCAAGTTCCCAGGAAGCTAGGGGTCCCTGTGACTGAGATGCAAGTAGACATGACAAAGGCCACTTCTAACCCGAAGTATTCTAAGAGCTGGTGTCCTACAATAATGCCACTCTCCTTCTCCTGCCTCCGTGCACGTGGAGGCCTGAGAATGAGGGGTCAGGCCACACCATGGAACAAGTCGGGATTTTGCCTCCTCACTACCCCTGAGAAACTGATTAAGGAAGGTTGCAGACATTGAACGAAGAATAAACTTTTGTTGTGTTTAGACTCTGAGAATTTATTACTACATAGCCTAGCCTTTCCTGACTAATATAAGGGCAAAACTAAGAAGATTAATTCAGGACGATTGGAAGTAACAGAATGTATTGCTTAATTAAATGTTTGGAGCCTGATGACAGTTCTAATTTCCAGTGTAGCTGCTCTCTCTTCTCCTCTGGAGGAGGAGAGAAACAAGATGAATCATGAGCAGAAGACTGCACCTTCCGTGATGATGAGGCAAAGCGACGAGAACCCCACACAGTCTCCAAAATAAACAAGCAATTAACTGAAAACAAGCAGGCTCATGAAAACACAGATTGCCTTGAAAACTCTTGCTTCACCTTTTAATAGTATAAGAATTCTAAATTTCCATCATCTGTCCCAAATTCATGAAAAGTGAGATATTATCTAATGAGATCGAGAATAGAACAAAACTAACAGTGAGCAGAACCCGCTGGCCAGCATCAAGGCGACAAATGCTCCCGAGAAATCTTGTGTGTCCTCGTCTGACAGAGGGACCATCAATCTCGTGTTCTTTTTGTGAAAGAGGAGTTCATGTTATTTAACCAAATCACAGATTCATTCCTGAAACAAGCAGAGAGCCAACCCATGTCCACTGAAGAAGATGCTTCACTCCTGAGGAAATCCTTCAGGTAGAGACATCTTCCAGCCTTTCAACCTGAGTTACCGAAATGGGTTCTGTTTTGAGCCTTTCTGTGTAAAATTTAAATAACAGTTTAAACTTTTAATTTTGGTATGTATTAGTTTTTTATTGTTGTCATAACAAATTAATACCTTTTTAGTAGCTTAAAAACAACAGAAATGCATGATCTTGGACCTCTGGAGGCCTAGAGTTGCCCAGGTCTCACTGGGCTAAAACCAAGGTGTGGGCAGGGCTGTTTCTGGAGGCTCCGGGGAGCATCCGTGCCCTGGGCTTTTCCAGCTTCTGGAGGCCCCCACACTCCTTGGCTCACGACCTCCCCTCCATCTTCAGGCCAGCAGGGTTGCATCTCTCTGACCCTTCTTCACGTCTCCTTGGACTGGAACTGGGAAAGGATCTCTGTCTTTAAACGTTCTTGGAATTCGCTCGGGCCCACCTGGATAACCCAGCATAATCTCCCATTTCAAGGTTGTTAGCTGGAATCACATCTGAAAAGGTCGTTTCGTCATGTAAGCTAGCAGGGTTACAGGTCCCGGCAATTAGGACATGGATGCCCCGGGGTGGGGTGGAGGGTCTCGGTTCCCCGTGAATGTCCCCCATCCCTTCCACGTCACTTCCATTTTCTGTTCTTTCCACCTCATACAATCCACTCGGTAGATACTGTACCAGTTTCCTGCTGCTGTGAGCAGTTACCACAACGTTCACAGCCTAAAACAGCAGAAACATTCATCACGGCTCTGGGGCCAGAAGTCCAAAGTCCAGGGGTCAGCAGGAGGCGCTGCCCCAGAGGCCTGGGACACCCAGCAGCTCTTCCTGCTGCTTCCAGCTTCTGGGACGCCCAGCGTTCCTGGAGCCGCGCGGCTCGCAACTGCCTGCCTCTGGGCTGTACCTCTCTCTTCACGTCGTCTGTCCCCTGTGAAACCTCCCGGCCTCTCTCTCACCAGGACCCTGTGACTGGCCACCTGCATGGTCCAGGGTCCTCGCCCCACCTCAAGCCTCTTGATCCCATGTGCACAGACCCTTTTTCCAAATAAGGTCACATTCGCAGGTTCTGGGGACAAGGACAGGGACAAATCTCTGGGAGCCCTTCTCACCTTCCACAGGAACCACTCTCACGAATTTCCTGTTTATCTTTTCTGATCTTTTCACAAATGATCAGATACGTATGAATTTTCTTATTTCTCTTTCTTTTCTACATGAAAGGTAGCACATGATAATCTTTTGTACTGTACTTTTTCCATTTAACAGTATACCCTGAAAATACATCTATATCCATTCATAAAGATGATTTCATGTTTTTACAGCTTCAAAGAACTCCCCTCTGCAGAATGCTTGGTTGATTCATCCATTCTCATATGTACGGATATTTAGGTTGTACCTAATAATTACCAATTTAAAACAGTGCCACGTATGTATTTTTGTGCTGTTGGAGCTGCATCTTCAGGGTAAATTCTTCAGAGCAGGAGAGCTGGTGCAGAAGGTCAGTGTGTATGTAGCATTGTTGGTGGTGTTTTCAGATCTCCGTTGGCCTTAGTGTGTCCGGGATGCTGTAACAAATTACCACAGACCAGGTGGCCAAAACAACGAGCCTTTACTTCTCACAGTGCTGGAGGCTGAAGTCTGAGACCAGGGGGCCAGCACGGCGGCTTCTGGTGAGAACTCTCTTCCAGGTTGTAGACTGACAACTTCTCATATCCCCAAATGGCAGAAAAGAGAGCCAGCGAGCTCTCTGGGGTCCCTTTTATAAGGGTACTAATCCCGTTCCTGAGGGCCCCACCCTCATGACCTCATTGCTTCCCAAAGGCCCCACCTCCTAACACCATCACAGTGGGGGTTAGGATTCTGACATATGAATTTGGGGGGGACACAAACGTTTAGTCCATTGTGCCTTCAGAAAGGGTTTCCATTCTCTGCAGCCACATGTGGCAGTTTCTGTCTTCCAAAGCCCTCACCAAAATTATGTCATCATACTCCTTAATATTCATGAGTCTGATGGATAAGAAATGTTTAAATTTTCGTTTCTCTAATCATGAGGAAGGTGGAACGTCTTTTCATATGTTTAGAGGCCATTGTAAAATCTTTTTATTTTAAATTGTCTTTTTATGCACAAGGGATTTCCATAACCAGATAAATTGTACCTCTAAGTAAATCTACAGACACATCAAATTAATAAAGGAGTGTTTCAAGTGTTCTATTTTAGGTTAGAAACAATGAAAGAATGACTGATGTCACTGCTTTTATTCAACGATGAACTGGATGTCCTGGCTACTGAAGTAAGGCATGAAAAGAGATAAAAAAGTGAAAGGATTGGGAAAGAAGAAACAGAACCACCATTATTCACAGGTAGCATGGCTGTTTATGCAGAAAAATCAAAGATTCCATACTTAACATATTAGAACTATTGAGATAGATAGTTTACCAATGCTCCTGGTTACAAAATCAAAGACCATTGCATTTCTAAACACCAAAAAACAATGTAATTTATAAAAACACACAATGAAAAATGCAATAAAATGTTAAATACCTAGAAAAAAATCAACCAAAGCTTTCAAGGCACTCATGGAGAAAATTATAAATGTTATATTTTATTGAAAGATATTAAAGAAGAAAATAGGGATATGTGTTTATAGATAAAAAAGACACATTGTTATAAAATGTAATAAGTTGAGCTACAGATCCAGTATAAATGCTTTCAAAATCCCAAGAGATCATTGCAGAGGAATTTGACTAGCGGAGTCTAAAATTTACATAGAAAAGCAAAACCATTCCTGAACAATTAAGAACAAGATTGGTGCACTTGGCCAACAAGACACAAAACTACACAGAAAGGAAATCTGAGTGGTTAACAAGCATAGGAAAAGATGCTCACCCATTCAGGATAGCATTTCACATTTATCTGGTCAGCAGAAATGGTAAAGATGGACAAGTATTGCCATAAATAGGAAGCAAGTGGACACTTTATACCTTGCTGGTGGGAATGTAAAACCTAAAAATACATTCTAAAGCATTTGGTTGTGTTGAAAAAAGTAAAAATATTGCTATATATTTTCATTGTAGAAATTCCATCTTGGAGATATATATACTAAAGAAACTCATTTATGTATACATCCAGGGATAAATATAACAATATTCATAACAGCAACTTTTGTGAGACTAAAACAGTGGTAAGAACCCAAATTTCTATCCACCAGGGAATAAATAAACCGTTGCATTGTCAGATGATAACAAAGCTATACAGCAACGAAAATGAATGACCATCAGCTGCATGGGTCAGTGAGGATAAATCAGTGCTGAGCAAAACTCAAGTTGCAGAAGAATATATACACGTATGTTCTATAAAGCTTATAAATAGATAAAGCTAAACAATATATTGTTGAGGGCTACATTGCCAGGGATACGTGGAAAATCATTTTTAGAGAGTACTTTAGGATAGTGACCACCTCAGACGTGGGGAGAGGGAGTGAACTGAGGTCAGGAAAGGTCACACAAGATTTTAAGGTACTGGAATGTTCTACTGCTGAAGTGGACATACTTCATACACCTAGTACATAAATTCTTTTGGGAATGTATAAAAACTGCAAAAGAAAGAGATTTCAATTCGAAACATCAACATGACTCCTGACTTTTTGAGAAAACGGTTACTCGTGTGCTTTGCTATGAGAGTCATAACAGCCCGTCTGTCCCCTGCCCGCCTCATGTGTGCATGGCCACCTGTTTACTTCCAACTGGACATTTTGATCTAGAATATCATTCTCCACTAAAAAACAAAAATGAAGTCTCCGAGAGCATCTGATTCCATGTCTCGGGACAAGAAAAGTGGAGATGAGCAGTATGTCATCAGCAGAAAGCAGGAAGCGCTCAGAGGGGTGTAGGATGGGCGTGGCTGTGTTAGGAAAGATGCAGTGGTGCCCAGGAGTGATGCTGCTGATCTCCTAATGTGGCTCATTTGAGGACCTAAAGGAAAACAAGAAATATTGCTAATTTGAACCTATTGAGCTTGGGGAAGGACATGCGTCCATAATAATGATCAAAAAGAGTGAAATGAGAGAAGTTGCCAGAAAAAATCATATACATCAATGTAAGTTAATTTACTCTGAGCCCAGTTTCTCCAAGATGAGTGGAGGAGTTAAACCATCTGATTTAAAGGAAAGTGGATTCCTTCAATTTGTTTAATTAGAACAATACCGTCCTCTCATTGGCTAATTCAAGTAGCTAGTGAAGCATCTGCAAGGAGCATGGGTTCTACTCTGGGGAGATGTAAGTAAAGTCTTGGGCCTTGCCCTGGGCCTAGTGGTTAAGTTCGGTGCGCTCCCCTTCGGTGGCCTGGGTTTGGTTCCCAGGCACAGACCTACACCACTCATCTATCAGTGGCCGTGCCCTGATGGCGACCCATGTACAAAGAAAGAGGAAGCTTGGCAACAGAGGTTAGCTTAGGGCGAATCTTCCCCAGAAAAAAGAAAAAAAAAGAAGTCTTACAATGACAAAAAAAGACGAGCCCGCAGAGTTAATGCCGTGAGATCTGGATCTGGGGACAGTGGCTGGGTTGCAAGCGTGGGCCACATGAAGGCAGCAGAGACATACCCCTGGGTGACAGAGCTGTTCCCAGGTGCGTGAGCCTCACCTGGCAGCAGGCAGCAGGGTCAGCGTGCAGGAGAGGAGCAGTCCTTCTCAGGGTTTGGTGGAAGCCTTGCTCCAGTCAGTGGAATTATGGACCCCTGCCCTTCCCTACGCTGTGAGGTCCACCTTGCTGGGTCCCTTTCTGTGGAGATATCTTTAATATCATTTACTTATGTTAAAGTGTGTGTATTCTTGGCCTGGGTCTGCCTTTTCATCAGTCACCAACACTGTTGTGACAGCTATGCGAGTTCCAAAAACACACTAGTTCTGGGGCACTTTAAAAAGTGTCATTAAAAATAAAAAGTATTGTGAGATCAAACAAGTCTGGGGAATTCTGTGTCAATCAGTCAAACAGGAGACGTCCCGGAGCCTTGAATAGGCATTGTGGATCTCCACAAAGCGTGCATGGAGGCAAGGTTTCCTGGCCTGATTTCGCCACAAATCCCTCATTTCAAGCAGCCTTGTGCCTGTTTTGATGAATATGAGAGGGAATGTGATATGGGAGCTCTCTCTGGGACTACTCACTATGAAGGCCATTCCTCCCCTGCTGCCATCAGGGCCACATGTCCCAGCCTGAAGGAGCATAGCATCCCGTCCAGCTGCAGGAATCAAGTGGACAATTTATATTTCCAGGCCTCCTCCTGCCTCCACTCTACTCAATCATCTCCTTCCTGGACCACAGAGAAATCGTTGTCCTTTCTACCACCAGATTCGAATTTGGGATTTTTTGATAAAATTACTGATAACATTGATTGGATATACTTGGAAGGAAGGAAGAGATCAATAATAAATTATTGGGGACACTGGAGAAGACCTTGGTTATCTTCAGAGAAGATGCTTTTCTGGCAGAGAATACAATCCTCAGACGTGGAAATGATAAGTACCAAGCACTAGTCCATTCATGTCTTCCAGGAGCATTATGGGCGCTACCCCTTTAGGTGAGCTGTTGAGTTCTCTCCTAGAGATGTAAAGATGTTCTCAAGGAGCTCACCCAGACCAGTGGGGCCTGAGGTGTGCCCAGGATGCTGCTGGCATAAAGAGGAAGGCGCACAAACTTGGGAGGAATTGCCATCCCCACTTAGAAAACTTCTTTGAGCCTGGAGCATGTTGACATCAAGTCTAACAGGCAGCTCCAAATATATCCAAAATGGCACTCTGCATTCCTGTCCTCCAGCCGTCCTCCAGACCAAAGTCCTCTCTTGTTCCTTCTCATCTAATGGAGCAAGTCCTGTCGCCGTCCACCTGCAAGCTTGGGTGAAAAATACAGGAGGCATTCTTGAAAGTTCTCCTTTGGGGAGAAATTTCGCCTCATGTCCTCAATCTAACGAAATCTCCTTGTTCTATGACAAATGCGTCTTTAACCCGCAGCCACTCTTCATCTTGTTTCACCTCCAAGTCTGCCTCAGGAATGCTGAAATGATCTCATCGTCCCTCTGACTCCACTCTTGCCAACCCATGTTTTCTTACCTTCCAGACCCAAATCTATTCCCTTCTGGCTGTTGTCTTGTAAAACGTGTGTTTTTGTTGGTATTTAATGTTCCCCCGTTGCTTCTAGAGTAACATCCTCAGTGTTTACTCAGAGTCCCCAGGTCCTTTCTCATGGGGTCCCACCCCTTTCTTCAGCATCGTCTTGTACTCCTTCCCCTCTGATCCAGGCTGTTCCCAGGGAAATGTCTTCTCTTTCTCAGACACGCTGTGCTCCGTCCTGTCTCTGTTCATGTTTGCTGTTCACTAGCCTGGCTCAGACCCTTCTTTCAGGTGGCAGCTGGAATGTCACCTCCTCAGCTGGCTCCTCATGACCAGCTGTAGCTCTCCGCCACCTCGCCCAAATGCCCATTGTCACACAGCCTGTTTATTTCCCACATGGCACTTTTCACGATCTAAAATATCAATGATTATTTTGGGTGTGGCTGTCTTTCCTTCTGTTTTTTGTTTTTGTCTACCTCCCCCTCCTAGACGTCAGGCTCCACTCAGGAAACGCTCGGCCCCTGTGCTCCCTCCTGTATCCCCAGTGCCCGGCACAGATTAAGCAGACGCTCAACAAGTTCTTGGTGAGTGAATACAGAAGAGTGGAGAGACCTGAGTGCACCAGTCTGCTGGGAAGTCTGGTCGACATGGTAGGGAAGGAGGAAGAAAACTGTTTGCCACTGTCATCATTTACTGAAGGTGGTTATCTTACTTAATCTTCACAACAGCCCGGTGAAGAGGTGTTATTACAGACGGCGCAACTGACGCCCAGAGGTCGAAGTTAAGGAATTTGTTTCAAATATAACTGCTAAGTGGAAAAGCAGGGGTTTACACTTAGGTCTGACTATAGCCTTTTATTCCTAATGTCCCTTGTAGCCAGTCTTCCACAGAGCAACTGCTGAGGTCTGAACCAACCACCAGTCGCTTGTTGAGCCAACTGGCCATCGCTGTGTTGGAATTCCTACCGTCCAGGTCACTTCCCGAGGTCTTTCCTTTGTATAATGAAGGCATGATGCACACGCTTGTTACACTAGTAGCTAAATTAGTTCATGGGTCTAATTTAACCCTGCCCCCTTTCAGCTGATGCAGAATATTACCCCAAGAGGAAGGAACACAGGAAGATGGAGTTTAAGAAGTGGGTTTGCTGGTAGAAGGCAACTGAGAAGCTTAATCAAGTAGAAGAAGGAGGCATTGGGAAATTTAACAGGGAAATAGACAAATGACTAAAGTAAAAATCATGTATGTATGTACACCACATACAGACTTGAGCCCCCATAATGAAATAATATGATTGCAGATTTTGTAGCAACAAGGATCCCACATTAAATTATACCATTCAGCTTTCCTCCTTGAGCCAAGGGAGCTATGAGCTGTACTTTACTGAGGAGAAGCCTCAAAGAGTTAACTTTTGACCCACAATTAGCCTACAGGGAGGAGCACGTCTGACTTCCACGGGAAGGGCCTCTTCCAGTGCATCAGTTGTGTGACCTTGGGAAGGTTGTTAACCTCTCTGTGCCTCAGTTTCCTCACCTGTAAAGACAGGAAACAGGATAGTACTTACCTCACTGGGTTAAATGAAATAATATAATTAGGTACTTAGAACAGTTCTTGGAACACAGTGAGTGCTACGTGTGTCAGCTATTATTCTATTGATGTTATTATAAGTATTATTATTAACACCTATATAGGCTGCTTTAGATGAAAGCACTGAAGTGGGAATAAAAGTTGATTTTCAGTGAGAAATCTAATCTGCTTCCACCTGTGATTTCTAGTAGTCAGTCAAAGTCAAAATTATATCAGGCATGTTTTAAGTTTCAAGTTACAGCATACCTGAGTAACCATGCCTTAATCAATAAAGACATTTAACTATCTTGTATATAATAAGAAAACTGGTGGTAAGGAGTTACAGACTTGGTGCAGGAGCTTAGCAATGTTATCGAAGACCAAGGCTCTTCTCATCCTCCTGCTCTGCCATCCTCAGCTTATTGGCTTTTTTCCTCATGGTCACAAGCTGGCTGCCACAGCCACAAACATACAGTCCTCTGGCTAAGGGAAATGAGGTTTTCATTGCTGGGAGCTAAACAGGTTGCTGGTCTGTATAAAATTGGAGATCTGTTAAAAAGAAGAAGGGGATACAGGTTCTAGGCAGGCAGCTAACAATGTCCAACACCATCTTTATGATTTAGAAATGCTCTGAGTTGTAATTTTGAAGACAGTTGAAATCACTAACTGTAGCAAGTTGAAAGGATGCATAGTGTTCAGATACAAAGATCACGAGGCGTCTGGATGAAAGAAGATAGAGAGCTGTCAGTGCTTTGGGCAACTTTTTCACAGTGTATTTTAAGTGTGATTGTGTGCATAAAAAACAGATTTATTTTCAGAAATGCAAATGGAACACCTGGAATAACTGAAAATAATACAGCTGTGTTTTCCACATTATCACTCCCAATCACATGTATTATCTGAGTTATCAAAAATGTTTTGAACTGATATTTAAACTCAACTCTTCCCGGATCCTCCTCTGAAAAAACTGCTCTCCCCTTCCTGCCTCCTTACGCAGCAAAACTCTGGGAAGAGTTGACTCCACTTCCCGTCTGCACTTCGCTAATGCTGTTCTTTCTGGAATGCTCTCCAGTAGGGCTCTTATCACCATTGCTCCATCACTCTCCTCGTGTCAAGGTCATCAGTTACCTGCATGCTGCCAAGTGCATTCACTCAACACTCGACATCGGCCATCTCTTCCACCTTAAAACGCTTTCTTCGCCTGCCGTTCTGTTCCTCCTCCTCGGATCCTCCTCACCTTCCCAACTTTCAAATGTTGGCAGCCTCCCTGAGATCGTGTGAAGATCAGTCCTGAAGCCTCTCCTCTTCTTCAACCTCACACCTTCTCCAGATGGCGCTTCTAGTCCTGCGGCTTTAAATACCATCTCTAGCGTCAAACACTGATTTTAAAAATTAAATCCTGTCTCAAGATTTTTGACCTGAACTCTGCAGTCGCATGTGCCCCACAGGCATCTCAAACTCAGCATACCCCGAACTACACTCTGGACCCCTCCCCACCAAACTCGATTCCTGTGTGGGTTCCCCTTGATCCGTATTTGAACCTACACTTCACCCAGTTGCTCAGGCTCTAAACTTTGAAATCATCCTTGACTCCTCTCTTTCTTTACTGCAAATCCCGTGGGCTCTCTGTTCGGAACATGCATTGACCACGACCACTTGTTGGCACCTTTGTCCTACCGTCCCGCTCCAAACCACTATCACCTAGTTACTGCTGTAGCTGGTCTCACCTCCACCGTCCTCCTACAAACCATTCTCCATACAAGAGCCAAAACAATCTTTCTAAAACCTAAGTCAGATCACATCTCTTCTCTGCTCAAACCCTCCAGTCGCTTCTGATCTCCCTCTGAGGAGCTCCCGAGCCCCTGCAGGAGACTCTCGACCCTCCCTGAACTCTCTCATCTCCTCTTCCTTCACCGCGAGAGCTCACAGCACACCACTGAGTCTGGCCCCTCACACTTCCTGAGTGCCCCACCCAGGCCTGTTCCCTCCGGCTGGGTGTCCTTTCCCCAGATAACTGCATGGTTTGTCTTTTTGCCTCCATTTTCCTCTTCAAATACCTCCCATCAGAGAGGCCTTCCCTCACCACCTGCCTTAAACACTGTTTCTCACTCCATCCCTTTTCATTCTGCTTAACTCTTCCCCACATTCATTATAACTAACTGACATGTACATTTGTTTGTTGTCTGTGTCCTCCCACCAGAGCGTGTGCACGCTAGATCAGTGACCGAGCCTGTTGTATTCACTGCCGTGGCCGGAACATGGAAGGTTTCCTGGCTCCCAGGAGGTGTTCAAGCCCGTGTTGAGGAAAGAGTCAATTGACGAATGGCTATTTGCTGAGTAACTGCTTTATTATTTTTTTATAGCTATGATATAAATCTCTTATGTTTTTGAGGCTGTTTCACTCTTATAAATTAATGTTTTCAATACGCTCCTTTCTTTCAAGTGGGTAATGTATCATTTTGTCTTATGTAATACAAACCTTGTATAAAACCTACCTTGTAAATTCCATTATCTTTTTGTGTTGTATTTTTAACCAACATTTTGTTTCATATATTAGAGTCTTCTATAAACTTAACCATTGACATAAATGTTTTATTTGTTTTAAAAGATGATATTGAAATCACGATGCTTTGAATTAGATCATTTTTGCTATTTGGGGCTATTTTCCTATACCCAATATTTTAATAACCTAATTGGAAATCATCCCAGGATCAAATGCTGTGATTTTTCTGAATATACCAATTAACACCTTGAAAACACAAGGCACTTCTTGTTTCTGTTAGGGCTGACACTATTACATAATTTGTTCCTGTTTTATGTAAAATATTTTGATGAACTTGCTTTAGCACATTCTCATTAATATTGTAGCCCTCATACAAATGTTAATAGTTTTAGCAACACAAACACATAAATGCACACAGTAATGTCTAAATATATTCATTAAAAGATGTCTTTGGAAAAATAATTGTGGCAAAGCTTTTGTTTTCTGCCTACTAGTGATTTGTCACACATACTAATAAAATTACCCAAGTTAATCAAATGGAAGAGAATTTTAGACTTGGCTTGGAATGTCTCTGGCATCCCCCTACACACCCCATTACACAGTTTGGCCTGTGTCTGCTTTCCAAGGAGAGCCTTCTTTTCCATCATAATGGGGTGAATTGAAATAGCTCCTCAAAATGTCTGCATTTGTATTCATGGGCATGCTGCATACATTGCGCATCTTTCTTCCACCCACCTCACTCTGCCTGGGTCCCCTTCTCTCCGTCCTTGGCTTCCTCCTTCTTGCTGTTTCCCTGAATTTAGTGATTGCGCTCTCTGCCGCTGGTCTTCTCACGTACTTCGTTATTGCTTGGACGTAACATAGTAAAGAGGTTTCTTCTTCTCAGTCTCTGCCCTTTGTTATTCTCCTTGCTTTCTCCTAGGGTGATTTCATCTTAATCACAGTTGAATGATCATCTGCACAATAAATAATCACATCAGTCTGGATTTCAATATCTAACTGATTTCATTCCGGTGACTAACGACAAACTCAAGCTCAACAGTGAAAAGGTTGAGGACATGCGTCGTCTTAGGTCTTCTCCACTCTCATTTTTCTGATCTGCATTACTCATTCCCCTCTATACTTCTCCAACTTACGAGTCTGGTGTAGTTTTACCCCCTTTTTTCTCTGTCTTCAAAATTATAAGCTTATAAATGCTATGAATAACTCCTTATAAATAACAGAATTTCTTTAAAATTGGTTAATTTTTAATTATAAATTTTCCTCTTGTGTTCAAATAAAAACATAAAATTATTTAGAGGACCATAACTGCAAATCAAGCAATATAATAGTCTAGGAAAAAGTTAGTCTTATTGCTACATTTTCAAGGCTAAAATAAAATTTTCAAATCCTACCGATATATTTTTTCTCTTAACTCTAAAATCTATGCTTTCCTTTCATCTTGTTAACTGAAGCATGTTTTCATATAAACTTCCATAATTACCTACTGGGTGTTTAAGCTTGTTCACTAAACTCTTTAATTTGTGTAGTGTTTAGAGTTTGAAATCCTCATTTATACGTAAAAGTGTTGAACTTCACAACAGCACTGGGAGAGAAACATCCTCAGTCTCCACGTGAGGATGAGCCCATGGGGGCTCGGAGAGGCTGGCTTTCTTGCTTACGTTATGTCTCTTGGGAGGGGCTCCAGAACTAGAACGAAGTGTTCTGGGCCTGGACAACTGTCGCTCTGGCCATCCCACAGAGTCTCTAGGGTGGAACACTCACCAAAATAAACGTAAAACGCTCAGGGATTAGGTGTTCTGCAGCGACATGACAAATAAACACACAGCGCGTTTTGCTTCTCTCTCCGTGTGTGAGCCTGTGTGTGTGTAGCTCCTCTTTGCTTTGTGGGGTGTGGGTTTGGGTCTGGCCCTTCAGGTGTTTAGCAGCCTTACCGCAGAGTTTCTGGAGAGAAACAGATGTTGGGGAATGTTTAGAGACCCCAGTGCTCAGATGGCCATGTTTTTTCTGATTAGATAATTAGGTTAGATTCTATAAATTCAGCATAGAAGGAAAAGATAAGCTGAAGTACCTTGGGCTTGTTATTTTACCTCACTGGACTGGTTCCTCTCTAATAAGATGAAAGAGAGAGACTCGTTCATAACAACAACATAACGGTAACAATGAAACCTAGAATGAATTGAGTGCTTACTTTGGGCCAAGCACCACGCTAAGTCTTCACATTCATTGTCTCACTCACTGCTCACAAAAATCCCTTGAGGAGACTGTTATCCCCATTTTACAGAGGGTAAAACGGAGTCTCAGAGATTCAGCTTCTTATGGTTCCAGGGCTGGTGAGTGACGGCGCAGGGTCTGACCTCAGTCTGTTCTGTTCGGAGGTCTGCACTCACAACCCTAGGCAGTGAGGCCCCACCATGGCTTCCAAGGTCTCCCACAGCAGGATGTGTCATTACTCTTTTCTATTTAACAGCCATGGAGTTACTTCCTGCTTTCTCATTACCCATTGAAACACATGGGATTTGTTTCCTTAATTATGAATCAATATTTGTTGTTTAACTTAAACAATGGGGCAAGGGACCGATAAGTGGAAAGTCACTGGAAGTTCTTAAATTGATGTTGGATGTTGCTAAATTGAGAAGTCTCATCATTCAGGGAGAACTTTGTTAAAATTTCAATTAAAGCAAAGTTGCATGGTTCTATTAACTGCAACAATGAAAAATGTATTCCCAGCAGCTTCTTTCTCGGTGGAACTTCACATTTGAATAACTTTCATTGGAGATGCAATTGTGAGTTCCAGATTTTTCTCTGCAACTGCTGAAAAGACACACATTTATTACACTTTCAGATAAAGCATATTAATATTACATTAAACATTTAATCTTAAAGATATCACAAACCAATAAACCACATGAAACAATTTTCAATATTGTGTTTAAACTGAAAGAAAATTTTGTTTTCAAAAGTATTTGGGATTGTTATTTTTCTCGCTGGAACCAACATCGGAATAATAGTAAACAAAAGTAACATCTCATTAGTCCTTTGTTTCTAAATAACTAAAAATTAGATTTAGAGGGCCACTAAGTCTAGCTTTAACTCTGATGTCATTTCTTATTCTGAATGTGTAATCTTTATTTTCATACACTTTGATGTATTTACTATTAAGATTTTGCTATTAAGGAAAGAGAAATGTACTCAAGGCAATAATTTGATCTGTCTAGATAGACCATTTAAATTTTTGCTTTAAAATAAAACTGACTATGCACATATATGTTACAGAGACAAGGGAAACAGTCAAGAAATGAAAAAATATCTAAATGAATGCACATCATAATTTGGACTTGGGGATTATTTCAATTATTTTAAAGCAAAAAAAAGTCAGGCAATTCACACTAAAAACTTAAGGTTTCAGTTTACAAATCAGGAAAGCACAAAATAGTGAAAATATTAACAAATCTACTAGGTAATAACTTAGGGTGTGAATTTATTTTTATTCACAATGTCTTTTGAAGAACTTCTGTTGTATAAAGGGCAATCTTCAGGAGCAAATAGAAAATAATTTGTCCCACAAACTATGTATTGGTCTTATATACGCCCATGTCACATCCTTCTTAAACCTACTCCAGAGTGCCCCTAATGTGAACAGGCCAAGAAAGCGCCAGAAGCCAACTTCTGTTAGCTTTTTCAAGAGAAAGAGATAATTATCTTTCCAAATATCTACATCTTCAACAGCTTCCTGCTAGGACCAAAGTCCCCTCCATTATGTTCTGGGGTCACTTTTTATCACTAGCTAAAGCCTGGCTCCAAATATGCTTTCCTGTCTTTTGAAAAAGCCACATTTTGAATCTCGGCAATCAAGGCCCAGACTTAACGAGGATCTGAGAAGGTCCCTAAGCCTCCCCCTGGGGGCTCCTCTGATAACTTTTTCTCCTCCTTAGGACCCCAAGCTCTTGAAACCCCTCATATCTACAGAAAAGTTCCACCCACACACCCCAGAGCCTGCACAGGGTATTTGTCGCTGTCTGAGCGAGCAGGCTGGGACGTCACCCACAGCAGCTGCCCCAGCTCAGAAACCCTCTGAGAAGGATTCCTTAGTGGAGGAAATGTGAAAACCAGGCAAAATTCAAAGTGACAAGTGAAAGTTACAGACTTCAGGGATACCGGAGGACGAGGCAGAATAAGAGACAAGAGTCTCAGAGATGAGCACGTCAAACAGACCATGAGAGCAGAGAAAGGAAAGGACTCGACGGAAATGATCAACTGGAGCAAAGACTTCTTTGACTTTTGCTAAAGGTCTCGCTTCGTCTTCTCTTTCTTCTTTTTGACATAACCCCAATCCTACTATCCACAAATTTAATTTTTAATAGGAAATAAGTATGAATTCCAAATGAGAAGGAGTTTCTACATCTGGAAAAAGGTGAGTTTTGTCCTTGAAATATTATGTTCCGCTCAGTCTAATCAAAGACTGAATGAAGTCCTTTGAAAAGGAACCACAGTAACAGCCTTTTTTCTTCACAAAAGGCAATTCATTTCATCAGTTCTGATTCACTAAAACAGATTGAAATTCTATCTACCTTGTCTCTGTTGACCTTCATCTCTGAATAAGGCTTTGTAAGCTCTTACAATAAATTTCTCCTGAGATTTTTTGGCATCAGTTACAATTTCCAGGAATTAATAATAATAAAAAAGAAGGATACTTTGAAATAATCATAAACAGAAGTTGAGAAAGCCCTATTTCCTCTTCTTTCAGAATATTTTGTCCAGTGGGCTAAGTCCTAGACGAGAACCAGAATTGAGAATGAAGTCCCACACTCGCAGCTTCCTGGCTGTTTGACCCCAGGCAAGTCACTTAAGCTTTCTGAGGCTCAGCTTCCTTATCTGGGGGACAAATATAAAGATGTTCGCCAATTCAAAAAACAAATAAGGTAAAAATGGCTAATAAACACATAAAACATTGAACTGAATTAATAATCAAATAAATAAAATTAAAATATCTGTCACATGGGCAGTGACCTCCCACACACCCAGTGTTGATGAAGCAGAGGAGACGGGCATTCCCCACTGTTGGAAACAAGATGTCAGCGAGGACCAGGGACCTTAGAAATGCTTGTGTGATTTGATTCAGAAAATCTCTTTTTGGAATCAGTCTCAAAGAAATCCTTTGAAAAACACAGACTATATTCACAAAGATAATTATAAAAGTTATTTATAACAGTAGAAAGTTTGAATCTTCCTAAACATTTGGAGGAAATCCAACAATAAAACTGACCGTAAATAAGGTGTACACGACAAAGCAACCTTAGAGGACAGCATATGTATGTTGGTAAGCACCTGTGCTGGGTTAGAAATCAGCTGTAACCTACCTCAGTGGTCTCATCAATTGCTGAACATGAAATGAGCTTATATTTCTTTTTTATTCCACCTCTCATTACTCTAGTCCCCACTGGCGCATTTGTCAAAAGTTTGCCCAGCTCTCAGAGCTCCTGGAGGCTGCTGAGAGTTTCACAGGTCCCCAGCCCTCCCCTGCCCCAGGCGAGCCCCTCAGCTTCTTCCAGGCCCCTCTCCACAGCTGCAGATGGCCCTGCGCTGAGTGACCCCCCCGAAGCACCCTCCCTGGCCCGAAAGGAGACCTTTCCTGCTTCGTCCCTCCAGCACAACTGAGAACCGTGACATTTACGGAGTCTCTCGAGGGCTTAGAGACAAGGCGAGTGCACGGGGACAAGGAGAGTGCAGCCCAGCTGGCAGCTGGTTACTGCTGCTGCAAGTGGCCAAGCTGAAGCTGAGGGCACCAAACGCTGCTTTAAGGACCTAGCAGGGCCCCCAGGACTGGATCGCACATAGCGAGGGACACCCGGCCCTCACCAACAGGACTCTTCATGCCTTGGAAATGAGGTGTAACCCAAGGCCATCACCCACACACTCACCCCCCAGGAGAGAAGGCACTGTCCGTCATGTCCCAGGCAGAGTGGGAGAAAATCATTGCATTTTGGTAGTCTTAATCCCTTTCGGTGTGGTCTGCCTGACTCCTATAGCCAGACCAGAGCTCACAGTCCACTTCTCAGGGTTTGGGTCAGTCAGTCTTAAATAACACCACAGTCCAGTTAAATAACACCATGGTCTGCCTCAGGGAGGCAGGCTCATTCCTGTTCCCTATTTGGAGAAGCAAATCCTGATTTCCAATGATCAAATTCTTAAAGAAAAAGTGGGGCAGGACACTACTGAAGGCAGGAGTTGGTAAAATAGGCTCACTGGACAAATCTGGCCCCCTGCTTGTTTTGCCAATAAAGTTTTATTGGAACATAGCCACATCTGTCATTTACGTAGTCTCTATAGCAGCTTCTGTGCTGATGGCAGAGCCAGCCGAGTAGAGACCATACAGCCTGCAAAGCTTTAAGATATTTACTGGCTGGCCCTTGGAAGCAAATGCTTGCCTACTCCTGATCTGAGGTCGGGAAAGGTAGCCTGAGAGTAGAAGCTAGACAGTTAGGCCCCGGGGAAGAGGCAAAGGCTGCTAAAGGGAGCCCGCACCCTGGAACTGTAGACCCAACTAGAGGGATCAAGAAAGAGCAAGGCAAGGAGGTGAAGAGGGAGACTGAGCAGCCACCCTGTGGGTGCCACTGCCTGCGCGGGGTCAGATGTGGGACAGACCCCCACCACCTGTACGGGGTCAGAGAGGGGACGGACCAGGGGACGTGCCTCCCTGCAAATGTGGTGGCACCTGCTCCGCAGACCCCACTCTCTGCTTCACTAGTAATCGCATGAAGATGAGACGCTCAGAATGCCGCTAACACAAAACCGTCCCGAGAGCAGGGGTCTCCTGGAGAACCACAACGCTCCGGGTTGCGGAGTGCTTCTCCCAGGTGTGCCTGTCTGCACCCGGCCTGCCCCATGGCCCTAGTCCAGAGCAGCCTGTAGAGAGAAGATATTCAGGCTGCGCTGCCCCCAACAACCGGAATGGGCCTCGGGGCCTGAGCTCCAAGGTGTCATCAGGCCAAGCACTGTACGCAAGATAGGTGCACGGAGTACACCTTTCTCTGTTTTTCAGAAATCAATTTAGTTTATATTTTCACACCTCCCTCTTCCTTTTCCCTGAGATTGCCTCTGCGTCCACCCAGAGAATCGAGCTGTACATGGATGAGACACGGCTGATGGGAGTGCAAAGGGCCCTGATCCCGGCTATCAGCGCTCACAATTAGTCCCATAGTCGTCTCTTATTTCTGTCTGCAAATTCCCTACAGATCCAGTGTCAACCTCTGCAATTTTTTTTATCAGCTGTCAGGCATGAAGGACTCATTCTGTTCCCCACCATCCTGGAGAACTTTACAAGGCCATCTGGGGTCTGCGTTCCCGACACATCACAGAATGTGTTCTGGGACTTGCCACGTCCCAGGGACCCACTAGGGAACAACCAAGCAGGGGTTGCAGGCTGCCTGTGCTCCCAGAGCTCACCAACCGTCGGGAGCTTCTGTCCCCACATACCCCGGGAGGAAGGGAGCAGGGTCACTTCTCACAGGCAGCCTCCTGGTACCTCAGAACGCAAGAGTCCCCTCCCCCAGTCGAACAAACACTGTTTTTTCCCTAAAATATGGGGGCAGAAAGTCCAGGACTGTCTCATCATATTTCTCTCTCAAATCTGGTGTTTGCTCCCCTTCAGCCCTTCTGTTACTCACAGGGCCTGAGCTCTTGACACACAAGAGCCAGAAACAGCTCATCCGCTGCTGATTTTTGCCAGCACATCTCTTCCCTAAAGCGATGTGTGCAGGACAACCTCTCGCTTTGAACTGGGGACAGAGGACCAAGGAGCAGGAGGTGCCAGGGGATGTGCCAAATCTGGGTAACATTTCAAAACCACGGTCCCACCGACCCCATTCCTCACGTTACCCTTCTCCCAGCAATGGGCTGTGCCATGGGCCTCCAGGCCAGGAATGAGGCTCTGGCACCACGTGCTTATGACACACACACACTCGCCACCTGCCTACTACACACACACTCACCACCCGCCTGCAACACACACGCACTCGCCACCTGCTTACGACACACACACACCCACCCAAACAAACACGGTTAAAACACCAACATCACAAGGGGAACATTTTTGCAATATACATAAGAGATCAAAGTTTATATCCATCCATCTACATCACGATATATATCAAAGTCATACTTATATATATCTCAAGATTTGTTATCAGTAAAAAACCGTAAAGGACAATATTGTCAAGGACACAGAATAGCAATCTACAAAGGAGACGACCCGAGTGGCATTCTAAGTGTGCACCAAAAAACATCAACAGTGAATAAAGACAAAATCCCCCAGGGATAGACACAGGAACACAGCTCGCTGGGGCCCACCCTGGCATACTGATGCAGAATTGTGAAGGAGAAGCTTGGGAACCTGCATTTTCAGTTAAGCTCTCCCAAATATTTCTAGAGCCTATGAAGGTTCTGGTCCCATTGGTATCGAGGAAATTATACTTGCTCGGGAACATCAGAGTCTGACTAAGATGAAAAATATTCCTAATCAGGAGGTAAACTTTCAATTCTCTAAAGTAGGAATCAAGGTACCCAAAGAAAGCGAAAGTTGCCACCAACAATGACAATAACAACCGCCACAAACACACCCGTGTCTGGAGACGGTGAACCACTGAGAGGACATTGCCTTCTCCACCCATCATCTCGCATCTACGATTCCAATTGTTTTCCTGTGGTAGATGTTCTCTAATCTACTTGTACCATAATTTTTCCTGAACCTGTTTTGAAATAAAAATTTTACTACTACTGTTCAATTTTAAATATTTGCATGCCTGTATGTCCTCTTTAGCTAAGATTTCTTTTGCCCCAACTTGGAAAGGAGAGCCACTCACTTAGTGGTTTCCAGGCCTTTGGGCTTGTGCACACTGCCTGATAACTTTATGGAGTGCCGCTGGTAGCACAGAAACCACAGCAGCTGCCCAAATGACCATATGCTTTCCACGGACCCAATATGTGCTCGGCAGGTACTGCTACTCAGTGCCCCCTAGATGCACTCAAAGTAGCCAACACAGTGATGGCATTCCACAGCCAATGTGGGCCACACAGCCTGGATGAAACTCTCTGGAAACAGATGTGTTGAAAGTGGTCTGCTCTGTGGGCACAATTGCACCTATTAACCAAATGTAAGCAAGAGATGCTAAAAGCAAAGGAAAATGAGAAACAGTTCCACCATCACAAAATGATTCTATTTAGGACACTGCCATCATCTCTTGGCAGAAATATCTTGTTGGCTTCATTTTGGAGCTGACTGCTTTGATTTTTTCCCCGTATTCCAAAATCTGGGTGCCAGGCTCTATGACTAGTACATTAATGCCAATGTTTGTTAACTGACCAGAAAACAAAAGAATCACCTTCTAGTAAACTGTATCTGTGTTATTTGAACAGCTCCTGCCCCTAAACCATAATTGGAAAGGCTTTATAAAAGTCTGTATGAGAGTTCTGGTATGGAAGATAAGAGTCTGTAGGTACGCCATCTAGCATCCTTCCTAAGCTGCTCTGCATCTAAATACTCCTCATTCCCCATCCCATGCTCAATGATACTTCTACAAAGTCCTCTATTGTTGCACAGGTTGTGCGGGGTCATAATCATCTGTTTAGATGTCTGTCTCCACTCCTCAATCTGAGCAACCTGAGAAAGCCATCTCTGACGTTACTGCCCTAGTATCACACTGCCTAATAAACGTTAGGTCCGTAAATGCATAATTTCATGACTAAGGAATAACGAAACCGTGCTTGTATACTTAAGTCTAGCCAGGCTGTGTAAAAATAATGGAACAAACCATCGTATTCAACGTGCAAAATGGACGATGTCAATAGGCACATGTTAATTCTCATCAGATATAAAATTCCATTAACCTTTTAAAGCAAGATCCACACAATGCGGGCACTCGCTAAACATTACCAGTCAATTTGGTTTTCCATTTGTACGTGGTGACAGAGCAAAGTCTTAGAGGAAATCCGGATGTGGGTGGCTCAGGCGAGCCTCTGCTGAAGCCAACTTTAGCCCTTCTTCTTCACCGTCAAGAATCCTCTCTCAACAAAAGCAGCAGCAAGAAAAGTAGATTTTTCCTAAAGATTGTTTTCAGTAGGTTTTATCGAAATTTTCAGGGGAAATAGAGTTTAAATGCACACTCTACATCAATCAGCTTAATTAAGATTACATTCCATATTTCTGTTCTCCCCCAGATCATACTTCTGCCACACTGCTCTCCAGGATTCCTGTCACTTTCTCCGAACTGCCTCCAGCCCAGTGGGCTTTTCCTGTGCAAACCAGTACCTCCCAGAGGCCCTGCACGCAGCCCTTCTCCATTCTCTGCGCAGCCCTATGTCCGTCTACACTTAGCCAGCTTCTCTCTTGAGACCAGACCACAGCGGACGGTCAGCTTTCAAGCAAATAAAAATACCATCATCTCACTAAGTCTAAAATTTCTCATAAAGTAGCAATTAGTTAAAATGAAGTCTATGACAGGTAGGAAGCAATTCACCTCTTGTCTTTAGAGATTCTAAATAAAAAGTAGTTATTAAAACTTAGCATAAACCCTCAACTAATTCTAAATATTCCAAAACAAATAAATGCCTACTATTTAAGAACTCTTTTCTAATTCGAATAATCCCATTATTCCTGTCCCAGATTTACAGGGCCCTTTAAGACCCCTCCTTTAGCACACTGTAGAGTAGCGAGTATTGCAGCAAGGGATATGCCGTGCTTACGATCCACTTGGCTCATTCAATTCAGTTCCATTCCTGAGTGTGGTGGTGTGCACGAACAAGTGTGAGCCAATATCACCGACGGTGATCTTCAGTGGGGAGAATAGATGTGCCTGTCTTATTTTCCTTCGTGTTTCTCCCCATTTTAAAATTTCCTTTCCAAAAGTCCTTATTTTCTTACCCATTTTGGGGTCAAAGATCCCTCCCCCACCATTGTTTTCCTCTGTGACGTAGAGTTGCTTCCTGCTCATTTGTCCTCCGACCCTCTTTCCCTGACACTCCTTTACAAATCCTCTCCCTCCTCCTGGCCCTCACCTACGAGCAGCTCTCCAGGCCAGCCCTGGGACAGTCTCCTTGTTGGGAAATCCCAGGAAAGGGACCACCCGCCAGAGGAGGTGAGCAGAGCTGGAAGGCGAGAGAAGAGCACTGAAAGCAGCTTAGTTAAGTACCTACAGTTGGTTCCAAAACATGTGTGCCTACCCAAAAAGATGCTTTTGTCAGGAAGGGGAAAATAATTACACCAGATGGAAATGTCTGCTACCAAGAGTTCTTACAGCTGGAAGCAATAGGAGGCAAGCACTACAAGAAGTGAAAATCAGAAAGCTCGGCCTCAACCTTCAGTAGGAAAACCCTCCCTTATCACAAGAGTGGTCTGTAAGTGCACCCCAAGCCTTGGAAGCAAATGACTCCAGAACCTCCAGACTCCCGGGACTATGAGGGAATTCGGGCCATCTGCTCACACAAATGGACAGAAGGCAATCTGGGCGGGATGCTCTCTGACAGTAGGTGAGTCAGAGCCCATCAGCATATCCTAATTCAAGGGCCACCTTATTACCTCACAAATGATATGTGCAAAGCAATTAAATATCTTAAAATTGAAGACATGTAACCGAGATAGTTTCCTCATAGCAATACATAAATACTACTGGGGGAAATTACGTTTTTCTGTCACTAAAACTGTCAAAGCAAAAACTTCACTGGACTGAGTTAAACAGGCAAAGAGGACTTTATTTAAGACTATTGCAATAAGAGAGAGACCAGAACTCAGTCTGAACTAAACTCTGCTGAAAAGAAGAGGCTGGAGAGTTTTTAGAACTGAGGTAGAGGAATTGTAGGCCACCTGTATTTACGAACTGGCTTTACCCAGAGGAAAAGGCACTTTCCCACATCTTCACGGCAGGAGGTAGTTTCACAGTTTGGAGCAAGGCACCCAAGGCAGTTAGCTCCTCCTGGCCCGGGATACTGGAAGGGATCTGTGGCTGATCCCCAATGATGCCCACTATCTTCCTTGATGATTACTTTTCAAAGGAGCGGCTCCCAGGTCCTTGAGAAAGACACCCCTGGGTTGTGATACTGGCAAGAGGCCTGGAAGAAATTACATACATTTCAAAGGGGCAAAGAAAGAATTTGCAGTTACAAGTTTTCCAAAGTAAATCGTCTTAGAAAAGGGAGGTCAGGAGACTAGAGCTGAGCCCCCTGTCAGCCACAATATTTACAGGGTTTCTTTGACTCCCGCTGTTCAAAGAGGGTCATTCATGCTCTGCTTCAAAGCAGCAGCATCAGAGCCAAGCCCAGCCCACAGCGACGCCTCCTCTTAGTGAGAGTTTTAAGATCATTGTCAATAAAATCCCATTTGGAATTCACTGTCTTCAAGTTAATTAAAAAGGAATGTGTTTGTTTTAAAAAGAACTACTTAATCTCCAAAACTTCACAAAACTTTACAATGACATTTGTTATGATTTTGACACATTCCTAGGGTGACAATGTTGATTAGAGCTGAAAAGGAGCTAACTGTCTTAAGCAACTTCAAATGAACAGAATGATTTTTGTTTGGGTACGTCCTTATCCGGTGATTCAGGGTATTCCTAAAATATCTGGAACAAATATTCAGTCTGGATGGGTGAAAATCCCATTTGCTTCTTCAGGCTGTAGTTCCCTTTCAACAAGTATTCTAAAATCCTATTATAGGCAAAAGATAATACTCCATGATTTAATAGATTAGAACATGAATAAGGCTAATCTTTGCTCTCACACTCACATACCACTGAAGAAGATTATGCAAGTCTTCAAGCAGCTCTAATACAAGGCAGGTTGAAATTGGTGCCATGAAAGAATGTGAATTGCTGTGGCATGACCAAAAAAGGAAAAATCAAATCCTTTTAAGTGTCTTCTCTTTTAGTTCACAAGTACATTAGCCAAGTATTAAAAGGTTGTAAGTAACATAAACCCTCTCGATGTCTTTTAACAAAAAGGATAAAACATTAGCAAAATAAGTTTATTTCAAGGAACCCAAGGCCAACTCTCAGAAAAAAAATGGATCCAAACACCAGATAATAAAGATACCCAAAATTACTCTTTCTGCCTCTCTGGATTGGCATGTTCTCTTATTCCTGTTTCCCTCCCCTGCATTTTTCTCTTCTTCTGCAGAATTACTTTCTCTATTCTGGCATGCATAAGGCCAAACATGGTTGGCCCCGATCTTAATTTGCATCCCTTTTCAGTTCAAAAACTAATAAAGACTGACCCATGTCTTGGAGACCTAAATCTAAGTAGCCTGAAGAGAGTGTCTAAGTGGGCTGCTTGGGCCAGTTGTCTATCCCAGTCCAAAAGATCGCCAGAGAATAAGGATATTGAGATGCTGTGAGGTCCACCCAATGAGCGGGGAGAGGAACCCCAGACGGGGGAAACGCAAGTTAGGACATTGACATAAAATACGTCTAAGACAACAAGACACGTTAGACCAAGAAGTAACTCCCACCTTTCATCAATAAACACATTCTGTGGGGCTGCCTCTTAGCAGAAATTAGGTTCCAAAGTCGGCACAAATTGAAAAACCATTTAAAGACAAAAGTGTCTTTGAAATATCTTAAATAGCCCTAAATTCTTTCATACATGCGGTTTTGTGTATACAACCCTAGTACGTTATGGAATGCTTTGGTTGCAAATAGCAAATAGCATTGACTCCAATGGCTTAAAGAACAAGGAAGAAAACTTGTCATCTCACAAACCAGTGGTCCAGGGTTTTCTAATTCGGTTGTTCAATGACATTATGTAAATTAGTCGATAAATTATCCTTAAGTGAAGTCCACACTTGACTCAGATTTCCTTACTTTTTATGTAAATTAGTTTCAATTAGTAAAAAGAAAAGAGTAAAAATAAACTTCAGAGTTCACCAAACCCGTGAATTCCAAGATCGCTTAATTATGGAAACAATTTTGTGTGTACTGTCTACTGACATGCTGTGACCTGGGGATTTGGAACATTTTTTGGGAACATTCTTTGGGAATATTGGCCCATTTCTTCCTGTCTAGGATGTACAAGTGAGGCTCCAGAACTCCAAATGACAATTAAAGTAAAACCACTACTTTATTCCAAATGGAAGTGATATGAATAAACTCAGGCAGCTTGTGAAACTTCACTTGGACAAGGTGGGAGAGTTATTTCCACCGGCCCGGTCACTTTGTTGCTTACCTCACAAGAGATCGTGTTGCCCTCAGGCCCTGGAGCGGACCCACCAGCGAAGGCTGATGGTTATATCCCGTGTCTGTTCTCTAGGAAGTCAACAGGTCACGCTCTGGCTTCTTGAAAGATTCGCCTTATTGTGTCTATTTGCACTAAATTCCCACTATCTTCTTGGAAACACTGCACTCTTCTGTGGAAATTTGCCTTTGGGCCACAAAAACAGTTTTATTTGTATCTTAAATTCTTGCCCATCTGTCTCACTGCAGATTTTCTATTTTTTAAAAGAAGCATTTTTCACTGTGCTTGACTATAACCTCCTTGAGAGCAGGTCTTTGATACCCGTTGCACTAAGTTTGAGGCCAGGATCACGCCAATCAAGAGGCGTCCAGTGAATGAAAAAGCATCTTTTCTTCCTTTATCCAGTTCTGCACCTTTACCCAAGCCGCAACATCCTGTCAGTTGCTTCATAAGTTTGTAGCTATCCTCAGTGACTGAACAGCACAACCCCCTCGTAAAACGTTGCAGAGCAACCAGCACACATATCAGCCCCAAGTGGTTAAGTCCGTGTGCTCCGCTTTGGCAGCCGAGGGTTTTGCTGGTTTGGATCCTGGGCGCTGACATGGCACCACTTGTCAGGCCGTGCTGAGGTGGCGTCCCACAGAGCACCACCAGAGGCACTCACAACTAGAATATACAGCTATGTACTGGGGGGCTTTGGGGAGAAGAAGAAGAAAAGAAGAGAGATTGGCAACCTATGTTAGCTCAGGTGCCAATCTTTACAAAGGGAAAAAAAAAAGAATTCAGCAGAGTACATAGTCAGTCCTCAAGGAGCTGGACGCCTCCCCAGTCCGTAAGTGTGGGCTGTCTACAGTGACTTCCTCCCAAAGGATGCCCTATGGAAAGGGACAGAAAGAGCAACTTTTCAGTGGAGAATCTTGACAAACACTTCCCCGGCCAGATGACCAAGGTCAACATCAACGGTGAAGTCTTGTTGACAGTATGTCTCCTTGCATGATGTGATAAAAATGGGATATTACCTCTGTGATCTTCCTCCCCAAACACATAACCCCAATCTAATCATGAGAAAAACGCCAGCAAACCCCGGCTGAGAGACATGCTACAAGATAGCTGACCAATACTCCTCCAAACTGTCAAGGTCTTCAAAAACAAGGAAAGTCCCAGAAACTGTCAGAGCCAAGAGGAGCCTAAGGATGACTCAATGAGACGTGATATCCTGGACAGGGTCCTGGACAGCGGGGACAAAGTAAGGAAATCTGAATCAAGTGTGGACTTCAGTTAAGAATAACGTATCAATATTGGTTCGTTAATTGTAACGAACATACCACACTAACGTAAGATGTTAATAATAGGAGGAACTGGTGGAGGGAACTCTGTATAGTGTTGTTGTAGTTTTCCTATAAATATAAAGCTGGTCTAAAAATAAAGTTTATTTTGTAAAACTTGGGGAGAGTCACATATCTCCTGTTCATCAATAGGAATCTGATAAGTTTCGTAGGTACTGAGCTAGGTCCCTTGAGGACATGTTTGGATCTGCAGAGCAGATGCACTGACCCAGCATCTTTACTTCATGTTAATCTGGGATGGAGAGGGAAGGAGAGAAACGCAATCTGCAAACGACGGCCTTTCAGTAGATCACCCCACATCCACCCCGTGGAGAAACGGATCACGTCTGTGATCCACCCAGCGAGAATGCAAACCATCTTCCTGGGCAGAGTGGACAAGGGTGCTGCTGGAGGCAAGCACTGTCTAGGGAGGCTGCGGCACGTGGGTAGACGAGGAGCATCCCCACTGTCAGGGCACCCTCCCCGCATTGCCTGTGGTCACACCGTTGGTGAGAAGGGGGAGTAGGAAGACCACCAATACTGATAACAGACCTGGCAGAATTAACCCAAAAGTCCGCTAAAATTTTATCTCTCCCAGAGTTCTGCCTCCTCAGAACCAATAAAGACAATGCTTTCTTGAATTAAAGAAAGTATATGACAGCACCGTTCTTTCCAAATAAATTTTAAAAATTTTAAAACTGGTTCTAAGGAAAACAAATAAACAAATGAGATAAAGGGTACGGTTGCTCAGAGCTGGCTCAACTACGTTGCGTGCTGGCTGCAGAAAGAGAACATTCTAACTTTTTACTTACAAATTTTGCAAACACCGCACCGAGAGACGGGACTTGGCATTCTGTAAGAAACAGCTGCACTAATCTGGATCCTGATGCTCCCCAATTCAGGAGGCATATTTTGGGTTGCAAAAGTCCATCCAAATTTGCTTAACCCAGGCTTTCTCCACGTTATTTGAACAGAGAATCCATTTCTTTGCTTATCTCGCAGTGATTAGCCGAAGACATTCTATGAAAATGAGTCTAAATCAAAAGTTGTAAAAAAAGTTGAATTGAGTCATGGCTGTAAATCGATGAGCATACATATTTTACTCTATGGATAATTTCCGGTAAACTAACAGGTATTGGGTCTCCCTGACTGCTCTATATGTCCCTGTTAGCAATTTCTGGAGTGGATTTGCAACAACCAGAAAGAAGATGCTCTTTCCCGATTAGGAGCTCTCTTCCCTGAGAGGGGAAAGTTTGCTCCAAGGTGGGTGTGTGTGTTTGTGTGATTGTCTACATACAACTTCAAAGATCTGGGGATTGTTTGCTCTTCCGGGTTATCTGTGTCACTGCTGCTTCAACTACTCATGATCCTTTGTTTTAGCTGTCTGCTGTGCTGGTCCCTTCTGCTTCTTTTCCAGCAGCGCCCAAGGCTAGCGCCAAGCAGACGCGTATGGTTCCACTGCTGCCCTCTGTACGTTCTCGTGACTAACCTGGTGAGTTTCCTCCTTCATAAAAGTTATTTTGAGGAAGTTCTAAAACTGTAGGTCTTAAAGGATCAATATGTAATGTCAGTTATCATTTATTCACTTGACAAATCTTTCCCGAGGACTTGCTATATGCAAGCACTGTTCCAGGTGCTGGAGGTACAGTGATGAAAGTCCACACCCCCACTCTAGCGCGGGAGATAGAAGGAAGCACACGATGTTTCAGGGACACTAAAGGCCATAAAAAGAGAAGCAAGGTAAAGGGGATAAAAATGATGAGGAGGATGATGCTATTTTATGCAGTGACGTCAGGGAAGACACATGGATAAAGAGACATTTGAACTGAGACCCGACAGCAATAGAGGAGCTGGTCCTGCGATAAGTGTGGTCTATATCAAACTGCAGGGAAAATGCAGTGTTCCCAGGGCCGGCCCCATAGCCGAGGGACTAAGTTCGCACTCTCCGCTTCTGCAGCCCAGGGTTTCACCCTTTCGGCTCCTGGGCGCAGACCTAGCACTGCTCTCAGGCCATGCTGAGACAGCGTCCCATGTAACTCAGCCAGAGGCACTCACAGCTAGAGTACACAACTGTGCACTGGGGGTCTTTGGGAAGAAGAAGAAGGCTAAAAACAAACCAAACCAAAAAAACACAGTGTTCCCGTGGGAGGGTACAGCAAGCGCAAAGGCCCTGAAGTAGGAGGGCACTTGCTGTGTGGTGGGAATGGCAGAGGCAGCCAGCACAGCTGACACAGTGGAACAGGTACAGGGCTGTGCGGGAGAGAGAGGCAGGAAGCTTGGTGTTGAAACAAGGGCAATTATGCTGGGTTTTCACCCACGTAAAAACTACAAATTCTACTTTGATTCAAAACGGGAAGCCATTTTTTTTTTTTGAATTAAAATTTTTTTTTTTTTAAAGATTTTATTTTTTCCTTTCTCTCCCCAAAGCCCCCCGGTACATAGCTGTGTATTCTTCGTTGTGGGTTCCTCTAGTTGTGGCATGTGGGACGCTGCCTCAGCGTGGTCTGATGAGCAGTGCCAAGTCCGCGCCCAGGATTCGAACCAACGAAACACTGGGCCGCCTGCAGCGGAGCACACGAACTTAACCACTCTGCCACGGGGCCAGCCCCGGGAAGCCATTTTTAAAATTATTTTTTAAATCCTATTTGTGGTCATTATTATCTTAAAATTTCTTTGATGTAACTGATTTTGTTTAGCATGAAGATACCAAAACACGGTAATCTGCATAGTTACAATGTCACATTGTACTCATCAAAATTAAATTCCAGAAACCTTTTCCTCTAGTTCAATATCCTCCTTTTACGTCAGCAGGACCAAAATGCTGCTGTCTTTTCCAAGTTTTATGATACTTTGCCACAGATTTTTAACTCAAAAATAGATTACACTTTCATACTTTCAGCCATGACATTGAACTTGGTCATTTCTGGCTATTTTTTTATATTTTATGATTAACCATTCAGAAAGGATCTATCCTTTCTCTTAGATTTTTATTTCAGACCTCAAATCTTCAAATACTCAAGTTTAGATTGCCTGACCTGCTCAAGTTTCTTATTTCCTAGAATTGTTGTGCTGCAAGATTCTCCCTCATTTACAAGAATCCATCCCTTCACTGAGTCATCCTCTGTCATCAATTCTTCCTTGTTCTTGATGAATTTAAATAACGAAACAAATCCATAGGATTTGAAAGGAATCTTTTCCCACCAGCCAATGTTGTTCACCAGCCAAGAAACCTTTGGGGCATCCACGTTACCTACTAAATCTTGATGAAGATCGAGAGATCTAGAATGCTTCCTTCTGTTGGGCAACATATAAATGTAGCAACAGTAATGTGTATCCCAAATTCATTACCAATTATGGGCATAGCAGATATTTTATTTTGGAATGTGTTGCATATAAGGTTACAGAAAAAAGAATTCCAAAGTGTGCCGCCAAGGTCCTTCTTTGTGTTGACTGACAATGAGGGACTAAGAATCGTTCCAGCACCTGGATAGACCCAAGATCATGAGCAACACATTTTATAGAAACTCAGAGTTTCAAAAGTTTAAGCAGTTAAATTAACCAATCTTTGAATACATTTAAAATAAGTCATTGCTTAACTTGTCAACCAGAATCATAATTTTGATTAGAGAAAGACACATGAATGTTTGATCTGTGACCTTAACGCAAAGGAACTCATCTGTTATCAAGATCAATTCAAAGTAGTACAACAAAGACACATTCTTTTTGTGAAAACAGACAAGCCCAATTGCTTATTTGAAATAGATTTCTAGTCTTTGGAAATTTCGTTTAGTTCAACTTTATTTAATTAGTAACAAAGACGTATAAAATATATCCGTGACAATCTCCAATTTCTTGATCTTTGTTCTTTTGTAAGTTGCTAATAGCAGACATATAAACACAGTCTACTATCATCGACATATATATTATCATTATATATGTATGGTCTTCTTGAAGGTGTTTTCTACTCTGTCCACCCCTTATTCTCTTAATGTAGTGCTTTTTTCCAAGTAGATGTTCAATAATTTTCATTGAAATACAGTGGATGCTAATAGTTCCTAAAGGAATCTCCATTCAATGCATAGCTGAAAGGAGGAATTGTAACCAAGGTTGCTATAAGAGAGAGGAGCTTAAAAAGGATGATGAGGAAAACACAGCAATACCATTCGTTCATTCATTCATTCACCCAAAGACACTTGAGTATCTGCTCTTTGCTGGTGCTCCACTAGGCACAGTGGGTGATGGGAAAAACACCACAGTTCTAGAAGTCAAGTAGCTTATCAAGAACTAAAGATGTAAAGTGCGGCTACAAGGTGTGCTAGACACAAAGTAGGAAGCGAGAGGAACTGAAACATCCTAGCCTTTGGGGGAGGTGGAGATCATTTCCATTGGAGAATGTTCCAGAGACAGCTTTTAAATAGTGATGATAATTACATGGCTAAGCTAATAATTACCTAAACGGATTGAAGGGAACACAGAGTGGCAGTGATCAGAACTGATTCTCTGGATCCTGTCAGAATCTGATTAAAATAGTGTCAGGAGAAAGGACAGGAAGCCCAGGAAAAGACACCGTGCTTATGTGGCTATGATTTGCAAATTAATCAATCTGACAATCTGATCAATGTGAGTCCTTGGAGTTTCATATTAGTTTCATTTAGCAATTTTGTTTATAGATTGCCATTTTTTTTACTTTTTAAAGAAACTATTTATCTCCAGATTATGCGGACTTTGTGCCAAAAATTTTGAAACATTCAGGTTGCTCAGTCATGGCTGCAAAACAGCTAGCATGAAATCTCAGGATCTGCGACAAAATATTTAGCTAGAAATTTAAAAGCCTGGTTAGTATTTAACCCAAAAACTTATGTAATAAAATGATGATAATGATTGTGACTCATGATAACCATTAGAGTTGTATAAAAATCAAATTAATGATGGTTTTAAAACATGAAATAATCATTTCAAGGGAAGAAAATTAGTTTTGTGTGACCATATGCTACAGATTCAGAACAGAGTTAGAAACCGTGAAAAAGCACTACGGCAATACAGGGACAGAAAGTCCTCTCGTCCTGTTTGACTCAGTTGTCAAACACAGATTCTCCATGGCCGAAGGCGCCCCCCACATTTCTCAGCATGGGATGCAAGCCCCCCACACATGCTGTTGGCCCTGCCTGCTTTCCTCTGCCCAGTCACCCACCCCTTTCACAGGGTTACTTGCTCTTCTTAAAAACCACCACGGACATTCCCTCATCTGACGTTTACTGCCAGCACGTAGCACCTTCTCCACCTCTCTGGAGAGACTCAGTCCATCGAGACCCAACCAACGTATGACTTCTTTCATGAAGTAAAACGGTCTCAGCTACGGCAGCCTTAAACTTGACTAGACCTCGTGCAAACACGTTCCACCGTTCATGGGGGTCGCTGGGAAGAGTGTGGACAACATCTCAAACCAAGGAATACTTAGAGGACTTGAGTACCAGGTGTGCTGGGGCCCCCAGAACAGTGGACCGAGGGAAAGGAAGGAAACTGGGACCAGGAAGAATAGGGAAAGACAGAGCGACTGAGCTGGCTCAGAGTGTGTGTGTGTGTGTGGTGGGGGGGGGGGGGTGTGTATGGAGCGTGTGGACGCATGGTGAGGGGAGGACGAGGCAGCAGGAGGTCACCAGGAAGCCCATGCAGGGGTGCTGCAAACTCAGACTCGGTTCCAACAGAGATCAGTATTTTTTCATGTTTGCTTGTCCCTGTTTGTGTTTTTTTTAATAACAGCTTTACTGAGATATAATTCACGTACCATACAATTCATCCTTTTAAAGGGTGTAATCCAGTGGTATGTACATTCACAGCCATGTGGGACCATCCCCACAGTCAGTTTTAGAACATTTCCATCACCCCAAAACACTCCTTATCTTTTAGCTCTCAGCCCCACGGCTCTAAGCTTTCTGTCTCTTTACATTTGCCTATTAAGGACATTCATGTAAACAGAACCCTACACTATTTGGTCTCTTGTGACTGGCTTCTTTCTCTTAGCATAATGTTTTCAAGAGCCCTTCACACTGTGTCAGGAGTCAATGTCTTAGCAGGTGGAATGTCCGTTGGAAGTGGCGGACCAGAGACCAGTCTGGAAAAAGGTTAACCCTCCCAGAGCAGCCTTGGAAGAGTTAAGGAAAGTGTGAAGAGTACGTCCTGGTGTCCAGGAAGAACTTCAACTCTAAAAAGAATAGACAAAATCCTAGCCTGGTTATGCAGCCGAGGCCAATAAAGATGGACACAGAGGGGTCTCTGACGCCCACGTACGAGGCCTGTGGCCACAGAACAAACCACAGGCTCAACCCAGTTACTCCAGGCCCTGCCCTCCTCCTCCCTTTCACGTCGCATACAATAAAACCAATTAACAGCCAAACAAAGGTCAAGAACCACACAGCAGGCTTGTTCTGGTTATTATAAACTATCAATATGATCATCCTCATGAAAAATAGGATCACCTCAGCACAAGAATTCTTCATGAGGCAAGAATGGTTTATCTAAGTTGAGGAAGACACATGTACTTTTCACGACACCTGTCCATTGTTTAGATACTAGTAAATTTTCATAACACTCTGTCTGCCAAAAAGAGACATTCAAAGTTCTTAAATGAAAATTTGAAATAATGAGATACCTATTGATCTACCAGATTTCCATTGATTTTAAAAAGATAGAAGAACTATTTGTTCAGGGCTTTTAAAGATTATTCTACAGTTAATTTGAAACTTTGAAGATCTTATATAAAATAAGAGGTGCTCCAAATTCATAATGCTTTCATTTTACTATAAAGTGTTAGAAATTAAAATCAGTAGCAATTGTTAGATAAATGTAACTAGACTTTTGTATTATTTAATGTTGCTTTGTATAATGCAAAGTTTTCAATGACCTAATTTAACAATCATGCCTGTCTCTAAGGTGGAGAAACTAGATGTGGAGAGGGGACTCATGTTACTCTTGTCATTAATATACAATTGTAGGTGCAAAATTTTAATTTGACCTTTTCTAAAGGCACTATATTACGAGGTTTATCATGATGATGATGATGATGAAACTTTTATTTAAATATAATTCACTTGTCATAAAGTTCACCCCTTTAAATTGTCCGGTTCAATGGTGTTTAGTATATTCACAGAGTTGTACAACCATTACCACCGTGTAAATCCACAACATTTTTGTCACCCCAAAATGAAACCTTTTCTCAATTAGCGGTCACTCAAGATCTTTTCCCCAGCCACTGGCAACCACTAATCTACTTTCTGTCCCTGTGGCTTTGCCTGTCCTGGATGTTTAATATAAAGGGAATTGTATAATATGTGGGTCTTTATGTCTCACTCCCTTGATTTAGCATAATTGTTCATGGTTCATCCACACTGTAGCTTGTATTAATATTTTATTCATTTTCATAACCAAATAATATTCCATTATGTGAACATACCACAGTTTGTTTATCCATTCATTAGCTGATGAACCTTTGGGTTGTCTCTGTATTTGGCTATCATGAATATTGCTACTATGAACATCTGTGTACAAATTTTTGCATGGGCACATGTTTTCAGTTCTCTTGGGTATATATCTAGGACCGTGATCAGTGGGTCATATGGTAACTCTACGTTTCACTTTTTGAAGAGCTGCCAAACTATTTTCCAAAGTAGCTTCACCATTTTACCCTCCCACCAGCAATGCATGAAGGCTCCAATTTCTCCACATCCTTGTCAATACTGGTTATTGTCCATCTTTTTTTATTATAGCCATCCTAGTGTGTGTGAAGTGGCAGCTCATTGTGGTTTTGATTCACTTTTCCCTAAAAAACAGCATCTCATTGTGGTTTTGATTAGCTTTTCCATAAAAAAACTAATGATAAGTTTCTTTTCATGTGTTTATTGGCCATTTGTTTATCTTCTTTGAAGAAAACTCTGTTCAAATCTCTTCCCCATTTTTCAATTGGGTTATTAATTTTTTTATTGTTGAATTGTAAGAGCCCTTTATATACTCTGGTTACCAGTCCCTTATCAGATATATGATTTGCAAATATTTTCTCCCATTTTGTGGGTTATCCTTTCAATTACTTGATGGTATCCTTTGAATCACAAATGTTTTAATTTCGATATATTCCAATATCTATTTTTTCTTTTGTCATTGATGCTATTGGTGTTTTATTTATGAAACCATTGCTTAATCCAAGGTCACAAAGATTTATTTCTATGCCGTCTTCAAATAGCTGATAGTTTGATCTCTTGCATTTTGGGCTATGATCAATTTTGAGATAATTTTTGTATATGTTGTGAAGTAGATAGTTCAAATTCATTCTTTTACATATGTATCTCCAGCACCATTTGTTGAAAAGACTATTCTTCCCCCTTTAAATTATCTCCATACGCTTGTTGAAAATCAATTGACCATAAATGTAAAGGTTTATTTCTGGACTCTAAATTTTATCTTATTGATGTATATTTCTGCCTTTATGCTCGTGCCACATGGGTTTAATCACTATGGCTCTGTAGTCATTTTGAAATAGAAACTGTGAGTCCTCCCTCCCTTCCATTTTGCTCTTTTTTTATTTTTTAAAGGTATGTTTTTTTTGGCGAGGAAGATTGGCCCTGAGCTAATATCTGTTGTCAATCTTCCTCTTTTTTTTTGCCTCCCCAAAGCCCAGTATATAGTTGTATATCCCAGTTGTAAGTCCTTCTGGTTCTTCTATGTGGGATGCTGCCACAGCATGGCTTGATGAGCAGTGTGTAGGTCCACGTCCAAGATCCAAACTGGTGAACTCTGGGCCACTGAAGCAGATGCACAAACCCAACCACTACGCCACCAAGCCAGCGCCAATTTTGCTCTTTTTTAAGATTGTTTTGACTATTCTGTGTCCTTTGCATATCCACATGAATTTTTAAATTTATAACCAAAATTTAGGAGCTTTTTGTACATTCTTTGGAGTTTCCTGTGTAGGTAATAATGCCATTTGCAAATAGGGACGGTTTTACTTCTCCTTTCTGATTTGTGTATCTTTTATTTCATTTTATTGCATTATTACACTGGCCAGAACTTCCAGTATTATGTTGAATGAATCTAGTACCATGAACATCTTGTCTTCTTCCTGATTTTAGGGGGAAATCATCCACTCTTTTACCACTAAGTATAATGTTAGATGTAGGTTTTTGTAGATGCTCTTTATGAGGATGAGGAAAGTCTCCTCTATGCCTGTTTTACTGAGGGTTTTATCAGAAATGTGTGTTGAATTTTGTCAAATGCTTTTACTGCATTGATTGATATGCTCATGTGAATTTTCTTCCTTAACCTGTTAATATGAGGATTTCATCAACTGGTTGATTCTTGAATATTGACCTGTCTTGCAAACCTGGAATAAACCCGTCTTGTTGGTGGTGAATAATTTTATTGGATACTCTATATTAATATTATATACTATGTATTATATGTTGCTGAATTCTATTTGTTTAATATTTTTAAAACTTTTACCTTCCTGTTCATGAGGGATATTGATCCGTAGTTATCTTTTTGGTACTGGTTTTTCTATTGGTTTTGATATCAGGGTAATGCTAGCTTCATAACGAGTTGGGAACTGCTCCCTTCTCTTCTATTTTCTGAAACAGTTTGTGTAGAACCGGTGTTAATTCCTCTCGCAACGTTTGGTAGAATTCACCAGCGAAACCATCTGGGTCTGCAGATTGCTCTGTTGGGAGTGTTAAAATTACAAATTCAATTTCCTTAATATTATAAAATTATTATTGTATTAATGTTTTCTATTTTATTTATTATTATTAAATGTATGTATGTATTGTTTAATTTTAAACGTTATCTTTTTTGCTTTAAACTAAGACAGTTCCGTATCCGACCCTTGGCTGCCACCTTCTTCTCCAGGGGACTTGGCGTGTGCTCAGCGTCTGTCCTGCCTCCTTCTTCAAACTCCTTCTCTCTGGAAGTCCCAAGACTCTGGTTTCTGCCTTTGTCTCTCTGTGAGTACAGCCAAACCTCTCCCATTTGACCTTTTGCTTTACCCCAAATCACAGTCCCTCTAGGAGAACGCCCCCCTGGGAGAGGCACACCCCTGTTCCAAAGGGGAAGCGTTGTGGGTGCTGGCTCCTCCTCTCTTGGCTGACTCCACGTTTTTGGTCAAATAACACCTCTATTTGTTTTATAAAAAGGAGGAGAGCTCTAACTAGACAATATCGAAGGTCTTTTCTGGCTTTAAAATTGTTATTCCGTGTCTCTAGATACAAAATCACCACCTTTACTTTAGCATCCACACCTCTCATTCTGTAACGGGCAGAATAATCCTGTTGTTTGATTTTTCCCTCGTTTTCATGCTTTTCATCTATGTGTCCCCGTGGCCTTGCAACCACCTTCTGATGTGCTCACTGGTCTCCTCCCCGTGGTTGGACACGCCATTGCGTTCCTGTCACCATCCTCCTTTTTATTTTGTTTTTTCTCTATCAGGAAAGCATCATCCCTCCCTTCCTCTATCCAAACCCCATTCATGTGAAACCCCAGAGCATCGTACTCTATCAGACAGATATACACATCTTCATGAATATAGACATACAGTCTACGCAAATATTACAACTGCATATTAAAATATACTAGAAGTCATCAGTGTGTCTTCTTTCAAATTTGTCACCTTAAAAAAGTCATATATGGGGCTGGCCTGGTTGCATAGTGGTTAGGTTCACGCACTCTACTTCAACAGCCCGGGGGTTCGCCAGTTCTGATCCAAGGCGTGGACCTGCGCACCGCTTATCAAGCCATGCTGTGGCAGGTGTACCACCTATAAAAGAGAGGAAGTTGGGCACAGATGTTAGCTCAGGGTCAATTTTCCTCAGCAAACAAAAGAGGTGGTTTGACAGTAGATGTTAGCTCAGGCCTAATCTTCCTCAAAAACAAAAACCTTACCTGTATGTTAGGGTAACTCTATACTGCTGAAGTCTGCATTGGAATTGTTCCCAGATGCCTGGGCATATATATACTTTTAATGTTCTCAGGGTGACCGATGAAATTTTACAACAGTGAAAGGTCAGTAAAAGTTAAGTCAATCAAACTGGCTTTAAAAAATGTGTGTTAATAAGAGACAGATGTTCTTAGGTAGTTTTGTAACTCACTCTGAAAGCTAATCCAAATGACAGCATTCCAAAATTGTGATGCTGTGGCAATATCAACGGGCTTAATGGATGGCTTGCCAAAGTGGCCCTTGGAATGGCAATATTCTTTTAAATGTATAAACTGTATTTTCTTTTAATCACCTCAATCTGCCGTATATTATTTAAACATTACCATTCTATATGTTTTCTTCTCGAAATCACCGACTGCAAGCTCCCCAAAGACAGATTTTCTGCCTCACATGTTCATATCCTTACAATAGCTAACAGTTTTATTCTGTGTTTTTTTCTTTTGCAGAGGAAGATTTGCCCTGAGCTAACATCTGTTGCCAGTCTTCCTCTGTTTTGAATATGGGTCGCCACCTCAGCATGGCCACCAACAAGTGGTGTAGCTCTGCGCCTGGGACCAAACCTGGCCTCCAAAGCAGAGTGTGCCAAAGTTGACCACCAGACCACGGGGCTGGCCCTGGACAGCTGTGCTCTTGGTGAGATGGCCAGAGCAACGCTTCAGTGCAGCGTTCAAGAATCAGAGAGACGCCCTCCTAATGGAAATGACTCTGATTTTGTTATGAGATTTACATGATTTTGCATTATGAAAGATAAAACTCTGCAAAGGACAAAGCCAAAAGCCATTTTTAAAAAAGAATGAAATGGTAAACTGCATTTGCAGACTTGCCCTTGGATACTGGAATACACACGACATGAATTAACGGAAAATATTGAAGTGATAGGCGTGATGTTATGGTCCCAAGAGCTGTTACAATACAAACAAAACTAATCAATTTAGATTATTCAGTTTAGTTATTATTTTCACTTCAGGGGAATTCCTGAGTCATTAAACTTAGTAATTTCTGTAGCTACGATGGGTCTCTGCTTCCATTGCTCACCTAATGAAACAGTAAATAGATTCCCAAATTCAAAGTCCCCAAGGGGAAAAAAGGCTAAAATATTCACCTTTTCAAATTTCAAATGTTTAATCAGAATTGTTAGTTATCTAAGGCTTAATGAAGTTTTCTCATGTAACCAAATTCAAGGTTTTTTTAATATTTTATCTTTAAAACCATGACAATAGACTGTTAAATGATATTTAGAAATGAAGGTTTATATGGACGCAAGATTTGGTATATGCACGCTCAGAGACAAAGCATTAGATTTGAAGGTGAAGGACAAAGCTGCACTATAATTGCACAGTAAATGGCGCTTCCCTACCCTTCCTACATTTATGCCCTGTTCCCTTTAAGCCAGCGGACTAGGCGTCCTGAGTTCTTCTCTGAGGTGGCAGTCACTCCATGGACCCCTCCTCCAGGACAGGCTCCAGTCCCCTAGTAAGCCTCTCCACCAGGACTGCACGACGACTGTGGGGGGACGCTGACCCATCAGAGTGTTTCATGTCTAACGTGGATCTTCCGACGTCTGGTGGTTGGTTAAGCAGTGGGTGAACGTCTGTGTGTACAAAAGGTCACGTGATTTTCCAGGTAGCCGCAGAGGGTTCTAGGCCGTCTGCAAAGGCACGTCTAATGTCACACTGTCGCAGTTGGGAAACAGACACCAGCCTGAGCTCTTACTGCCAGCTGCAGACGGTCAAGCTCTACAAAATCCTGTTAGTCTAGTGGAGCAGTGCTTTGAAAAAGGTTGAGAAATGTGGGTAAGCCACTTAGAAAGGAGTTCTTTATCTCTAGTAAAGTTGGCCTGCTGTTTGGCCACCCTGATCAACTCTACTCTTTGTTTTTCTTTAACTCTCAAAGGTGACATACCTGTATAAATAATCCATATGTACTTGGTTTAGTCTGTTAACATTTGAAAATTCATTCTGAAAACGAGGCTGTACGTACAATAGTCTTCAGTCCTTCCTGCACGGAGGAGTTATGCCGCTTTATTTTAAGAGAGATCCTTAAACTACTCTTCTAAAGTAAAAGACACTGTGAATTCAGTGAATGAATGGACCTTCACGGATATGTAAAAAACACTCTGTTCTTGTCATTATCTTTCCTCTGGGGTCTATGCCACCTTCCAGTGGGAACCACAGGGTCTGTGGCAGTGTGCACGGAACACCCAGACTTCCTCCGGAGTCCAGTGCTGTGGGTCCACCACGTCCACTGTACACTCACGTGTGAGATAACACAGTGGAACTTGTGCTTTCTAAATCACTTAGGCTAAACCTAGACAGGACACGGGAGTACTACCTGCGAACAAGGCACTTTGAATTATTTGCAAGTTAATTCCAGGCTCAACCCGACCTTTTTATTAAGCCAACCCTGTTCTTTACTCTTTCTCTAACTCCACGTAAAATAAAAATATAAGGAAGAACATATCTTAAGCCAAACTAAACCATATTGTTTTCACACGTTTGTCTCATATGAAGGCATATTTTAAGTAGATATTTGACTTTAATTATTTAACGCCTCCAGAGAACACTGGCATTCACTCCTTCTCCTGGTACCACAGTAAATATCAGTTCACAGACTGACCCAGGGTTTAGTTTATGTTATAAACTGCTGCATAGGATCAATTTAGGGAACAATGCATGTTTCACATTGTTGGCAGCAGGTTTTTGTTTCAAAAACTTTAGCTGGTAACCTTGCGTCTCTAAGTCCCATGTTTTAGCTAAATAGTGTTTCTATTGACCCTGGAGAAATGGGACTCCAGGGAGACCTAGCAGTAGAAGTTCAATAAATACTGGAAGTTGAACTGATTCAAAAGCAATGATCCCTTTGCGGGAGAAGTGGAAACCCAGAAGCCTTTCCCCTCTCTGGGCCGGCAGGTGAGAATCTGGATATCACCAGAGAGGACCTAGCTCGACCGTCACCTGATTCTTTATACTCGGTATTTCCTAACTGCCGCTATGTGCTCCGGTGCAAGACCCAGTCCCAAGGAGTCCACACTCTCCTCAGAGAGAAGTCGCGTAAACGAAGTATGGCTCGGCATGTTGCATGCTGATAGTGGCTGGTTGAGAATGCTGGAGCGACAGAGAAAGAGCAGGGAACTTGCCTCATGGAGGGAAATGAGAATCAGCAGTCAGGGAGGGCTTCTGAGAGGAGGTGACTCTTAAGTCACTTCTTCTTGGGAGATAGAAGTGGGAGAGGGATGAACGGAGGGAAGGAGGACGGTCCTGCCAGAAGAACATCATGTAGGGTGCCTGGGAGAGAGGAACTCCAGGTCACTCAGTGTGGGCAGAATCAGGTGGGAGCCGTGAAGGGCAAGAACCAAATGGGGCTCTTTGAGGAGTTTGGATCAATTCTTAAGGTGATGGGAAATGCGTGGAGGCTTGTAAGAGGAGGGCGTGGTGTGCGAGTCCCTCAGTCCCTCCCAGGGATGAACGGGAGAACAAGGGAGGCGGTAAACCCCGGGCCCCTGGGGAGCGCAGCTTGGGTCTTTACTGGGAAGTTCTACTCTCGGTTTCAGTAGGACGACCTCTCTCAGGGTAAAGTCGCCGCTCCAGTTAAGCAGGGCACCTCTGGCCCAGCGCTGACACCCCGAGCCGCCGTCCTCCTCGGCCGGCCTGCGGCTGTGCTCGCCTCCACCGCCTGGTCCCTCATCCCGGTCGGGAGGCACCCACTGCGAGCGCTGAAGCTGCTCCTGAAGTCTGGGGGAGGCCCTTCCTGGAGGAGGAGCCGGCCTGGCGTCCTGCGGGCTGGTCCAGCCCACGACTCGGGTGGCCCTGGGGACCCCTGAAACTCTCGCAGCTCGGTTTTCTCACATTAGACACAGAATCGAAAATGGCCATCCAGCAAGGTTGTGAGAACTGAAGACTGACTGTTCGTCCCAGGCTCCTGCACGGGGTCCCCTCAGCGAGCAGGATGCGCATTTACTGCTGAAGAGGAAATGGCCTGAGCAGACTTCCCATTTCCCATTGCTTTTTTACAGACCAGCAGACATTGGTGGGGCTCCCAGTGGAGGCCCCGGGCCTGGGACTCTCCTGTCACTCAGGCTCCAGGTCGTGATGCTGTCTCTCGGGGAGCTGAGCAGCTCTGCAAGGAACCAATGCGAAGCAGCCTTGGCTTTAACTGTGTCATCACCCCGGCGGGGCCTGGGGACTGTGCAGCGCGTTACCGCCTCGCTCCCCTTCACGGGCGGTACCCTCATCACTGGCTGAGTCTCAGTCTGGCTTCTAGTTCCAAGCAGCATCTGTGCTCCCTAAGTGTGGTCCTGATCAGAGCCCCTTCCAGAGAAGAGAGAAGACGAAGCGCAGACTGTCTGAAGCACTGACGCTCCGCAAACCTTTCAGCTGTCTCAAGGGACACAAGCGAGCAGAGCGTTTAGGAGAAGGGAAGCTGGCGCTTCTGTGTTCGCAGGACTGGAACCGTGCAGCCCACACCGCTTCTGAATGTGTTGAGGACACAGTCCACAGTCTAAGCAGAAAAACCAGGTTAGAGAGCAAGCGAGGTATTTCATCCCGAGGGGGTGGGTCGAAGGAGCTTTGGGTAGAGGTTCTGGAACCAGAAGGAAGGCCTTTCGTAACTGGCTTTCAATCCGTGTTCACTTAGTCCTTTGTCTTCCTTCTGTGCCTGAAGCCAACAAAATCAGAACACCTTCCCCTCAGTACCTGCAGCTGGCATTTTGGCGTGATCATTAGAACATGTTGGCAGTGAAAACACGTTCAGCTTTCCCAGGACTGGCTGTCACTTGTGCCAAGAGCAAACGGGAGCAGAAATGTTAACACCAGTACTTCTGTCACTGCACCCGAGTCGGCGGGCTCTCTGTGCCCAGGGTGCTCCTGAGCGGAGCTGGACTCCCCCTCGCCCCTGCACGGGGAGCGGAGAGGGCCAGGGTGCGAGATGCAGACCCACACCCCGTGCAGCAGCCTGCTGGACTTCATGCCAGGACTGCCTCTTCCCAAGGGTTTTCCTCTTTTAATTGCAGAAGCTTGAAAATTAAGCTCATTTTAATGGAAGTATTAATTAGTAGAAAATTTCCAGGAAGCCATTTAGAGAATTTGGCTCTATTTACCAATAGCCTTTAAAAAAATATCATATGTTTGCTCCAGAATGTCATTTCTAAGAATATACCCTGAAGAAGTCACTTAAAACACACACAAAGATTTTTAAGTACAAAATTCAAATTATAGAGAGATTTTAATAAAAAAACATTTTGAATAAACAGCAATAAACCATTAATTAATTAAAATGTTATTATCCATATTAAATACATCCGTATTAAATAGTTGAATAACTATTAAAGGAGTTTTATAGAACTTTAAATGAAAATACGTACTGTTCAAATTTTCTTTTTCTTACTTCAAAGAAAAGAGACCCACTCAAGTTATCTCAAATAAGGAGAGTTTTCCCCCCTTACATATGATAAATATGAGTGAAACTAGCATGGAATAAAAAAGCCACCAGGAGCTGGGGTGACTTCGGAGGAGAGAGAGAGAGGATGTTAGGGGACGGCACCAGGAGATCAGCAGAGGGCTCCTCCCTCCGCAGGACCCAGGTTGTTCTGGAGGGTTAACCAGTGCGATTAAAGTAGAGGGAAAAGGCAAGCAGAATCAATGGTGTAAAGTAGGTAACACAGTTAGGATTATTTAAGAATGATAGAATTCTACATTTTAAAATTACAGGAAATCAGTTCTAGAAAGCAACAAAACAGTAAGAGGACTTGGGAAATTTAAAAATTTTAAAATCATCAGACTATATAATAAAAAAATCAAGAAAGTTAAACTACGTAAGAATCAACGTTTGAGGCCAGTGCAGGAAGTGGACTCAGAGCGTGTGAGGCTCCTGCCCTGTCAGAGTGAGTGAGAGCCCGGAAGAAGTGAGAACCGGGGGCTGCAGGCAAGCTCAAGTGTTAAGAGTGCAGATGAAACTGGGGAGTTCCAACAGGGGCATAACACACAGGGCTTTGTAAACTGTGGTTTGGCGTTTTTCCCTCCATTCTTAGAGCAATGAAAAATTTCTGAAGAGTCTTAAAAGGGGACCATAAGATAATGTTTGCACCTTGTGTGAGAAGATATCCCAGCTGCAAATGTGGGAATCATTTTGGGGCGAGCCACCTTGGTATGAGGTGATGAGTTTTGGGTGGAGATATGAGAATAGTGTCTACAATAGCAAGCTATCCAGACGAGATCCTAGCAGTGTAGACTGGGGTGATGGTAGTGAAGGTGGGAAAAACCAGAATAACCTAGCGATGTTTAGGAGCATGATTGGCAGGACTCCCGTAGATGGGATGTGGGGATGAGTGCGATGAGGTGCTCAGAGGACTCCTGGGCTTCTGAATTGCACTATTATGTAGATGGGGACACTGTTTATGTGACAGAAAACACTGAAACGATGTATAACTCAGCTTGAATTAAAAACTCAAGATCTTCTTTCCTCAAAACTATTTCTCTAACATGGGTTTTGATAGTCTATTTTGAAACTCAGAAAACTGGGAAATCACTTTTTGATTCTCTTTCTTTTACTCTCGTTAAGATATATTCTCTGAAGGCGTATGATCAAAGGGCAGTAAAAGAATTACTGTGAATTAGAAATACGTTTTTAAGTGTATCAAAATATTACCATGTCAAATATCAGCTTTTATTTGGTGAAATTCTAAGCAGGCACTTAACCCTTCATTCCTCCTCTGGAGAAGCACGGTGAGAGTCAACAAGGAAAGGAAGTTTTAGTTTTCTCTTAAGCGTCATTTGAATGGTTTTGCATGAGTGTGTATTTCTGATATAGTAAAAAGAGAAAAAAAAGATTAAAAAGTCATCTGAGAAAAAATAGGCACGTTGCTTTTGTTTAACATAGAAAAAGAAGAGGAAATGTTGAAGAGCAATCCAGTGCTGGTCAGAGGCCAAGCTGCATCCGGAAACAGGAAAGTCATCATGACCTGGGGGATCAGAGCCAGGGCTGTAGGGGGAGCACCAGGCAGCAAGAGCGTGGAAGTGACACGGGGTGACGAAGTGGGGACCAAAGTGTTGTGATGAATCAGCTGGCAGGTGAAGAGAGATCCGTGGTAGCTAAAGAAAAACTCGAAGTCTAGAAATTTGTTGTAGTTGCTTAGCTTTAATGAGAAGGCTATCAAGAGATTAGACGGCCGGCCGCGGGGTCAAGTGGTTAAGTTTGATCGCTCCACTTCAGCGGCCCAGGGTTTTGCTGGTTCGGATCCTGGGCACAGACATGGCACCACTTGTCAGGCCATCTTGAGGCGGGGTCCACATAGCACAGCCAGAGGCACTCACAGCTAGAATATACAACTATGTGCTGGGAGGATTTGGGGAGAAAAAAAAAAAAAGAAGATTGGCAACAGTTGTTAGCCCAGGTGCCAATCTTTAAAAAAAAAGAGAGAGAGATTAGACATTAGAATGAGAAGAAAACTAAGTAATTTTTAAAATAACGTAATGAAATATACCAAGGTAAAAATATTTTTTATGCCCAGCATGTTGGGATTTGGAGAAATTTTAAAGTCTTAAATAAAATGATAGAAATTTTAAAACTTACAGTAGTGAACAAAGACTTATTTTATATTCAGAAAAATAAGGCCAGTGAACTTCATTCTACAGAAGAATGCCGAGCACCAGAGGGCAGCTCTGCGGGTGTGAGCTGAGGTGCTGGAAGCTGAGTGACTTGCCCGGCACTGTCCTGCCTGCTCCCTTCCACCCAGGAGCGTGGTTGCTGTAAGAATTCCATGCCGCATGAAGCTGGAGAGCTACAAGGCTATAAAATAATGTTTAGGTGGAGGACAAATTTAAAAGATCATGAGGATTTCCAGTTCCAGATAAGATGGAGTAGGCACATTCACTCTTTTCCTCTCTGTTCTTACACTTAAACACCTTGGATGAAATCTGTGAAACAAACCTCGGAAGATTCTGGAAGGTCAAGAAAAGAAGGCAGCTTATCTAGGGACCTTGGGACCCAAGGAATGACCTGGCAGGTTTTCGGGATTTTTCCTGCCTCCCATGTATCCCATCCTGGGCACTGTAGAATTTCCCAAGCTAGAAAGAGCAGTAAGTGCAGAGGTAAAAAACAAGAACAAACAAACAAACAAAACAAAACAAAATAAGCCTGGTCTCTCTAGCCAAAGGACCTGGAAGGGAGTGGCCATGCAGGACATCACCTTTTTCACACACCAGGCACACTCCAGAAAACATCTGTGCCCCCCCCCCGAATCATGTGCGGCGGCTGACATCAGGACTCAGCAGAGCTCTGGTTACCACCCCGACTCAGCATCAGGCATGGCTCCCCCTCCAGGAGGGGGGCTGTCCATGGCTGCCTCGTGTGTGAGCACCGCCTGCCTGGCCTCCATCCTGGGCACAACCAGGCACACCTCACTCCCTCCAGATCAACGGGCCTCTGCAGAGCTGTGTATACCAGCAGAACCCAGACACCACCCCAGCGTGGCACTGTTGATTGACGTGATCTGAATACAACGAAAAATAGCTTCTTATACCAAGGACCAGGAAAATCTCAAGTTGAACGAGAAAAGGCAATCAACAGACACAACGCCAAGATGGCATAGATACTGGAATTATCTGCCAGGATTTTAGAGCAGCTATCATAAAAAATGCCTCAAAAAGCAATTTTGAACACTCTTGAAACAAGTGAAAAAATAGAAATTCTCAGCAAACAAATAGAAGATAGAAAGAAGAATCAAGTAGAAATCTTAGAATTGAAGAAATAATAACAAAAAAGAAAACATATAATAAAGATTTCTAATTTGGGGTAATAGCTGGCATTGACCAATACACCCACCAAGCATAATTAGAAAAGTTAGACAAAAACCTACACACGTCTATTCGACAGCATCAGGGTAACACGACCCGAGAAACTGGAATCCCAGGAGAAGATGAAGATGTCAAGGCAAACGTTGTGCTCTGTAGCACTTTTCCACTTGAGACATTTGCTGATTTTTTAAGCTGAGAAAGGAAGAGCAGAAAGAGGTTGCTAACAGACAGGAGCTGGAGGCGAGCTTTGGGCAGTCACCCAGGGCTGGGAGGCGAAACTGGGAGTTCAGGGCTGTCGAGGCGGCAGAACTCACAGGGAAACTATCCCAGAGAGAGCCAGAACCCTGAAGGGGCCAGGACTCTGCCTCAGATTTCTCCCGAAGAAGGGTGCTGTGTCTCAGGCAGCCCAGGAGCAGGAGTCCAAGATGCCAAGCAGAAAGCAGTGCCTCGGCGTCTGGAACGAGGAACAGCTCCTGCAAAGATCACAAAGCTGGAGAGAAAAAAGTGGAGGCCAGCGCCCAGAGGAGCAGCGAGCCTCCTGACGGCAGCTGGGAGTTCCAGGTAAGAGCCGGAGAGGACCAGCCGGATCACAGGAGTGAGAACAAACTGGGGACAGAGTGGATCTCACAAAACGGGGTAAGTGCCCTCCGGGTGCTGTGCATCAGCTGCCAGGGAGATGGCGAAGTCAGCCCTCCCTGAGGAATTGAACAGCAGCCCAGGCCTCAAAATAGCCCTGATGTTTCTCACACACATTATCCAACATTCAATCGAGTGCTGTTAGGAACACTGAGAGACCAGACAAAACGATCAAAAGCCAAGATTTAAAAAACAGCAATGAAAATAGATGCACAGGTGATCAAGATATTAAAGTCATCAGATAAGAACTTTAAAATAACCGTAATTAAAATGCTCAGGAAAATAGATGAAAAGATGAAGAATTTCACCATAACATTGGAATCTACTACAAAATCAAATCAAATCTATAAAAAATATCAAAAATTAATCAAATGTACAATGCAAGAAATGATGTTTAGAAACAGATAGGTTAAATGATAGATTATATACAGCAAGACATAGAAATAAGAAACTGTAAAGGCAGGTCAACAGAAAATGTCCAGATTAAAACAAAGTAAAAAATATGGAAAGTGCAGAAAACAGCATGAGAAAAATGTGGGCCATTCTTCCTGTATATGTACAAGCGACGAAGTCCCAGAAGGACAGGAGACAGAGAATGACGGCAAAGAAAAATGGCATATTACCTTCAAATTGGCAACAACGAGACCGACAGTCACTTCTCAACAGAAATGATGTAAGCCAGAATAAAATAGAACGATATCTTTAAAGGGATGAAGGAAATAACTGACTACATATCTGGATGCTAGATCCCACAAAAAATGTTCTTCAAAACTAAAAGCAAAACTGAGAAAGAGCTGAGGAAGTTCCTCCACAACAGAACTCCTCCAGAAGGACCATGAAAGCCAGTTCTCCTGCAAAAGACGGAGGAGCCCACGAGAGAGCTGGGAAGTGTGGGCAGAACCAGAGCAGGGGCCGGCCAGCCTGAGGCTGGATCTAAATCCACGCCTGTCTCCCCACAGCGGTAGGAGCTCTGTGATCGAAGTTGTACGCAGGGTGAAAACACACGACAAACAGCCCAAAGGTAGGAGAGGATTAGAAAGAGTGAAATGTTCTAAGACTTTTGCGTTATGTGGAAAACAATAAAAATACTAATTTTTATTATACTCTGATCATTTAAATAGTCACCAGGTAATCACTAGAAGAAAATTAAAGAACATATGAGTAACAAAGTAAAAGATTGAGAAGAAATGAATGATAAAAATATTAGATTTGAAGAACAAGAAGAAAGAGAAAGTGAACGAGAAGAAGGAAGAAGGAGAGAACAGAGCAGGGGCCTAAACAGAACACAACAGTCAGGCATAGATTTACACTCATGCGGAACTCCAACTACACTCCAATTAAGGGGATTAAATATTCTAAACGAAAACAAAGTGTGCCGGACTACATTTTTAAAATGAGGCATACATTAATATAATAGTAAGCCAATTTCGAAGGAAAAATTGCAAACACCAAGCAAAAGAAAACTGGTGCATCTGTGTTAACTTCAGACAAAGGCCTTAAGGCAAGAATCAGAGATATGAAGAAGCGTATTTCATGATAATGAAAGGTTCAGCCTCTAAGGAAGATATGGTAATTATAAATTAATATGCATATTATAATCTAGCCTCGATGTAAACAATGGAAAAATGACTGTCTACTAAAAGGGAAAAAAATAGATAAATCCAGAATTCAGTTGGAGGATTTAATACATCTCTCTCTCAGTAACAGAACAGGCAAATACAAAAGTGATTAAGATATAGAAGATTTGAAAAGCAAAATTAGCAAGTTTGTCTTCATTGAGATATTTAGAACATTGCCCTCAAGACTCGAATTTTTCTCAAACATGCATAGTGTATTGACTCCAGAATTGACTGTATGTTTGGATCATAGAACAAGTTTCCAAAAAATGTCAAAGAATTGACATCATACAGAATCATTTTTTCAGCATTATATTTAAGGTCCTGCTCAGTACAATGAGGTTAGGAAAAAAATTTAAACCCTAAGAATTCGGAGAAAAATTTTTGTATTATTCTCAGATAATTTTGTATATATAGAAAACTCAAAAAATCTATTCTTTATAAAGAGTCTTTATAATTAACAATAAATTAATATAAATTAAGTAATAATAATTCTTCACAGTTTTTATAAAGAAAGTATTATAATTAACAATTGAGTTTAGCAACATGGCTAGATACAAAATCATTTGTATCACTAAGTACCAGCAAGATTTAGAAAATGAAATTAAACAAACAAGATATAACTTACAAACTAACTGATAGAAGAAAAGGAAGAGATAAAAGTGAAAATCTTATAATTAGATATTGAAAAAAATGGGTAAAATATAATCTGAAAACCAAAGCAGCATACGCAGAAAAAATGAAGATACAAAACTATCTTTAACAAAGTAAATATATCATCAGTGAAACTAAGAAAAACTAAATGGTAGTAAAACAAACAGTTAAGTTCTGCTAAGGACTAATATTATTTGCTTTCTTTTACTATATATTGTTAATATTCTTTTAGCCTAATTGTTTTCTTATTTTCTTCAACTCTGTTTTATATCATAGTGTGTTACTCTGCTTGCAGATCTTTTTCTTACTAGCTTTAGGCTTTTAAACTCTCCATTTAAATTTTGTTTATTTAAATATTTTAAAAATTTCTGTTTTGTCTTAAAGTTATGCAAACATTTTATCCCACATCATAATATAGTTGCATTTGATTATATAATTTTATGTAATTAACATAAATGTTCTATAAATTAATGAATCTGCAATTTGGTTAATGTTTGACTTCCTCCTCTCAAAATAAGGTTGATGCTGTCGTAGGTCCCCTGAAGCATCCTAAGCCCAGGGGACATTTGTGCCTCGGTTTGTAGAGCGTGACCTTGTAGAACCCTCCATTTTGAAAGGTGGCTGGGAAATGTGTAAGCCGACGGCGGATGGAATTTGGTAAGACAAGTCAGAAGACAATAGTCGGGCTAAGGACCCCTTTCCCTGAGTCCTTCTTCCAGAAAAAGGGTGCGCCTGCAGACAATTCATGGACACAATGAAGAACGCCCAGTGCCAAAGGCAAGGGCGTTGCTGAGGACAAGTCAGTATTGTTGCCTCAGCTATGGTTATTGGCCTCCTGAGGACAAAAGACAGAGGACTCCAGGCTTCACCGTCCTCAGCGCTGCTCATCCCCTGAGTCTTCTTATGCCTTCAGTTGTCCCTTGACTCAGTCTCCTAAACTCATCTGCTCTTTCATCCTAGACAGTTCCTCCACGTCTTTCCACAGTATCTTGGTTCCCTGCTGTTAATGCTGCCGTCCTAGTGTTTGCATCATCAGGAGGCCAGAACTACTGCAGATTTTGTTCCCGCACCATACCTTCTAGGAGTTGTGTGCACGGTAGCCATTGATCATATGATTAGCCAGTCAAGTGAGTGACAAATGGGTACCAGGGAAGGCAGCTGGGTGAACCGATGTACTCCAGAACACACTGAGGTGAGATGATCTTGTCCCTTGTTTAAGGAATGAAGACAGTGGAAATCACTCAGTGAGACTGTGAGATCTAACAAACTATTTACTGTAGATTGGTGTTACCTTTTGATGCCATCGACCTGTTTCTTCATTTATCCTCTGTGTAATCTACGGAGAAATACAAAAATGTGATTGTTAGACTCCTGCCTACGCTGGAGAAATTTATTAGTGAAACAGATGAAAATAAACCTGCATTTGTGACTCTGAAAAGTTTAATTTCTTATTTTATGATATATTTTCTTATAAGATCACTGGGTGTCACTTAGGAAGAACTTCGATTCCTTTATAAGCTTTTCTCTGGACTCATCGAACTGCGGTCTATTTCGTTGATACAGGAAATGAAAGTTTTCATTGTGAAAGCAAGCTTGATGTTCTACAGCCCACAGACCATGACAGCGTATTCTAGAAAGTGTGCCCTTTCCTTTTTTAACCTTTTTTTGATAGTTAATCACTTTCTCTCATCTTACAAATATAAGCTTGTCCAAAGAACATACACTGAGGAAGAACAGAAATTTGTATAACATTCATTTCCATGTTCAAATGTGTGTACCTCTTAAAAGTAAGAAAGGGAGTCTAGAATTCCTAATTTGGTAAATTTTTGAAACTTTTATTTTTGATTTGTATTTACTCACTATTTAGAGTGGGAGCTCTAAAGTACCAAAGAAAGTCAATCCCAGCAAAGAATGACTACACAATCAATAACAATCTTTAACTCATCTCATTTTCTGTGCTAAGTAGAAACAAAGGAAAATGTTTGAAGGAAACTAATATAGGAATCAATTTTCCTGTAATTATTGTAGACTCCAAAATACAAAGGACTAAAGAAATTTTAAGACAGTCCTTGAAGCAAAGAATTTTCCCTTTAAACAGGGAAATTTGACCATCATTAGTCAACTGTAAGAATTCCTAGAGTCCCAAAAACGTGCTGTGTGGCGAGGCCCCTCACCACAGAGGGCAGGGGAGATGGACAGACTTGGTAACTTGGCATTTCCCTCTCCTAACTCCAAAATGTCTGTGTCAGTAATTTCACATTTCATTTACTGTACAAATCCTTTAAATTTTTCCTCTACTTAATTGTAGCTCCAATCCAAAGGTACAGATTTCAGACCACTCCTCCCACTTCAGATCTAGATTTCAGTAAAAAGCAGGTCTCAGATGACACTCATTGCAAAGATCCAAATATTGCATGACTATTTCTTCCTCTTTGGAAAAGTAAATCTTTGAATTTAACTGACTAGAACTGCCATGTTTTACTAAAACAGCTTGTACTGATCTTTCCATTCCCTGAATTACATCAAACTGAAGAAGTAAATACGTGCTAGTGGGGAGAAGGCAAGAGACAGTAGCTATCGGTTTAAAAAACTCACTTTACTGCACTATACCGTAATTCACCCATGGAAAAGAAGTTTGCTCCTTGCACACTTCACAAAGCAGAAACGACCTTTGAACCATCCCCTAGTCTCTGACTCAGTGGTTTTTAGGTGAAGCCCAGGATATTTATTCAAAAAGCTCTTCAAGTGATTCTAATTCCAACAAAGGTTAAGAACAATTAAAGTGGTCAGAATGGCTGGATACAGCAGAATTTTAAAAACATCAGTTTTGAGTGTACATGTCTTTTTCCTAAAAATCTTCCGCCTGCTTGTCCCTTTTAGCAGTATCTTAAAAGAAAAGTCATTGTCTGAGGCCTGTGACTCAATCCGTAGAACGAGGAAGGGCGAACTCCTCGGGAAATCGGTCGTGTCCTGGGATTCTGGCGTTTGTAAGAGCCTGACAGGCAATAGAGCGGCAATTATCCTTAGGGCACAACTTGGAGCAATTTCAATTTCTCTTCTTTTGGACTATTTTAAGAATATCACTTTTTATAACAGAGTAAGTGTTATCACTTAGAAAGACGCTTAATACCATCTCCAGAAATTCAGTCTTAGCCCTCAAGCTTGAGGTTGATCTTCTCTCTCACCTACTTGTTTGAGTCCTGGGAACACTGATCAGTAGAAAATAACTTGCCATCCCAAATATAGTAGTACAATCTCCTTGTAGGATTTAAAATCCAAGGTATGTCTATAATTGTCATTTTATGCATGAGAAATGTAAGAAAGACAGATCTTTGTGCATAATATCAACCACTTCCTGTCCTCTGGTTTTAAAGCATTGGCTGGATTCTTAATCCTCTGTTGTTTGGGGTACCAGGGCTCTCTTTCATGAACAGAAGTCTGTTCAGATAAAAGCCTTCTATCCTGTTGTCCAAATGTTCAGATGCTACCTCAATTTAGTGTACCCCCGTCTGTCAACCTTGGTCACTCATCGCCTCGCATCACAGGCTTCCAGCATCTTTCTACTGAATTCTCTTTTGCTGTTTATCTTCACAAACACCCTTTGTTTTTTAAATTTTCTTTTCTGTATTGGGCAGTTAATTTCTCTTTATAATGATTTTATTGTTGAATATTTTATTTTTTTCATCATTTGATGGCTTCCTCATCCTTACCTGTGGAACTTGAAACATGTGTCAAGAATCTGAAGTCTCAAAATCTTCAGACACTATGTAAATAAAACTATAAAACATGAGAAAATTGAATCATATTCTATTCTTTAGTTTGTTGTTGCTATTCATTTGTTTTGCCATTGCTTCATTCATGAATACATGGATTAGATTGGTCTTTGCCTCATAGGATAAATTGGTATAAAATAATTAAATAAAAACACCTCTAGTCTTTCCTTCACCCAATAGCCAGGGTCACCTATCTGAATGCAGATATAATCTGGGCATTCTCCTTAATGACCCCCTCACTGTGTACCTATACATAAAGTCTGAACACCTTGACATGACATACAAGGCTCTTCATATCTTGGTCATATTTGTCTCCACTCTTTATCTTGTAATTATGCTTCAGCAAGACCTACATTTGATTATAGTCAAATGAAACACACACATACGCGTGTGCGCGCGTGCACACGCACACCCACAGTGTCCTGCCTCTGTCTACAGTCCACAGTTGTGTTGGTCTCACTGTCTGAAATGCTTCCTCAACCAGTAAGACTCAGCTCAGGCCACATTCCAGAAAGTCTTTCTTGATCCCACCTCCAGAATGAATTAGGTGAGTCCTCTTGGGGCTCCATAACACTGTGTCTACCTTATATCAATGCATCAAACTTCATTATGTTCTCATTTTCTATTAATATATCTTCTTATCCACTGTGAGTGAGCTCCTTAACAACAAGCACTCTGCCTTATTTATCTTTCAGTCTCCTGGCTGTATCAATAGGTGCTCATAAATGTTTGCTGAATAAATGAATGAATGAATGAATGAATGAATGAACGAATGAAAATCTAGTCAGTTAATGTTGTAGCCTATTGGAGGAAACGTCCTTAAATAGACATAGGCTCCCCTGTCAGCAATTAGGCACATAATCTTGATATTCAAAGTGGGTAAAGGCAAGATTAATTTGTTTCTTATGGTTCTATACTATTTTTGTAAGATTCTTTTCTTAATTATTTTTTTTGTCTTATCCATTTTTTATTTAAAAGCTTAATTGTAAAATAATGTATAAAACTTTCAGTCTTCTTTCTTCAGTGGGAGCATGGAAGGGCAGTAGAGGGCAGGTGGGGGGTTATGTTGGAAGACCTGGCTGATGTCCTATGTGTCACTTACTGGCTGTGAATCTGGTTAAACCTCTTAACGCCTCCAAGTCTCATTTTCTATGTGTGAAATGGTTGTAACAATACTTCTCCAAACTACTCATGAGATTTCACTTAAGATCAAATGAAATAGCCATGTAAGAGTATCAATAAAAAGTGTTTTTATTTCCTATCCTAAGTAAATCTCTTGATTCTATGTGTCCAGTCCCAGTATGGAGTTACATTTAAAGAAACAGTCCAACAACCAAGAAAATTAAATATTGATTAAAACCACTATTTGTGTTCCTCAATGAACGTGAATTTGTAATCCACAACTTCTTAAAATTCCCTCTTCCACCCCGTTCTTCTTGCGCTTGTCTTTTATCCCATATCTGTCCAAAGCTTCTCTCCCCACACCTCATTCCCCACTCTCCGCTAAAAGCTTTCATCACACCCAGCCAGCGCAGGCCTCCCCTCCCTCCCCATTTCTCCCTCCGTATCTTTTGTCAAAGGAGCAGAGGAGAAGCGAGCCCAGGGAGACTCGGACATCTGTACTGTATGCTCTTGTTTTATATATGGGCTGCTTAGAGCTCCAGAGAAATGTGCACTTGTGTCCACATCGAGATTACAGCTCTCAGGACTCTCTTCCACCAGCAGAGCCCCGACCACACTTGACTGTCGCATCTTTCTCTCAGTGCAAGGCCGAGCACAGGCACCCTCTGACTACGTCAGTCATTTACTCATTCATTCAGTGCTTCTAGACACCAACTCTGTGCCAGGCACTATGCTAGCAACGGAATTCTGATTCTGACTTCAAGGACTTCAGAATATGCTGGAAGCAAGATACACAAAAATAATGTTTATGCTCCTGTCTGGTAAATCAAATAATTCAATGAATTAGCTTTATTTTTCTCCTTTGTGCTGGGCATTGTGCAAAGATCTGGGGCTACAGTGGTGGCACGCAAATACAAATACAAAGATACAAACTTAATAAAAGGAGTACTTTGGGTAGAGACGTAGTCTAGGAGGTCAGGCTGGCGTCGCTGAAGACAGGATCTTCAAGATCCTATCTGAAGAATGACTAGGATTTTGCCGGGTCTGAGGCAAAGGAATCGGCATGTATGGAGGCCTCGAGGTTGGAGAGAGCTGGCATCCAGCAAGGGCTGAGAAAGTTTATGGTCTTAGACGCCTGCACTGCGAGTGGGGAGAGGGATAACCTGGAGAGGTGAGCAGGCACAGGCCACGGGGCCCATCAAACCGGCAGTGCTGAGCTCTACCCGGAGGCACAGGCACTGAAGAGTTCTAAACAGATTGGATCTGCATTTTTGTAGTTCCACCATCCTGACTCAGGACAGACCGCAGACTACTTTGAATGCTGGAGACCAGCGATCAGCGCGGAGGTGACTTCACTGCTCCAGGGAGGGGCTGGGGGTGTAGACTGGGGTGGTGGCTGCCAAGATGGGAGAAAACTGATTAATAGAGAGAAGTTTAGGAAATGGAATGAATAGTACTTAAAACTGGTGCATGAAGGATATGAGGGAGCAAGTGGGGTTTCTGGCTAGAATGAGTCCAAGTGGTGACAGGGACACGAGCTCCTCCCATGTTGTGGTACCACCACCTTCAGTAAATGGTCTCCAGGGTCAGAAGGGCAAGAGGGTGAAGTTTTGCAGGAGAGCTTTTTATGACGCACACAGAGAAGTAGCATTTCCCTTCCATCCGTATTCAATTGGCCATCGAATGAAAATGGTGTCCCTGAAAGGCAAGGAGCTAGAAGATAGTTCAGCGGACACCTAGGAAGGAGAGGAGCCCAAAAGTTGGCGAACACAAGCATGTGCCTGCACAGCCGCTGATCAGCTTTGGTGGGATGGGAGCAGAGAGGGGAGAATGGGGCAGTTCTGGACACTTCAGAAGAAGATGGCATTCAACCTGAGCCTTGAGGAAGAATCTACCGGAATCAGGGGCAGCATGCCAGGCATCAGGAAGAGAACTCCTCAAGGGCATAGCACGGCAGACATACGGTCTTGATGGTGAAGGAGGCGCCGTGAGAGGGCGCGTGGGCCGCATGCCAGAAGGGAGGAAGTCAGCTGAGCTATCTGAAATGTGAATGCAAGCTGCTTTTCAAAATAGCGGTCAGTGCATCATCTCAAGGGTGTTTCTGCACAAGTCAGAAATCAATCTCTAACATTCACTCTAGGTGCAAACAATGAAAAGATAAGAAAAAAACAAACTCTGTATACTTAATTTTGTTAGTTTCTTCTTGTTTCACCAAGGCTTATTACAATCATGCACATGTGACGAACTTGATAATAATCATGCGACTAACACGGAAATACGACTCACTTTTCTTTAAGTTTTATTTACTTGCTTTTTTTTAAAAGGAAGATTAGCCCTGAGCTAACTTCGGTGCCAATCTTCCTCTACTTTCGGACACCTGCCTCAGCATGGCTTGATAAGTGGTACATAGGTCCACCCCCAGGGATCCGAACCGGAGAACCCCAGGCTACTGAAGTGGAGCCCATGAACCTGACCGCTATGCCACTGGCCGTCCCGTACTTGCTTATTTTTAGTCTTGTCCTCCCCTAACTTTATTTTTAATCCACCGTGAGGGATAATATTCAATACTTCATCTGTGAGTCTTATGAAACTTTCTTGCCACTTTCCTGTCAGAATTCCATAAAAAATATGATCTTACTGGAATGTGAGTTTCTATTACAACTAATTTCTTAATATTTTTCCTAAATAATTAAAAATTTCTTAAGGAGGTGAAGAACTCAAAAAGGGCATATCAGGACAATGTTTCTTGTCTTGTCAAGAAGCAACAACAGCTAATAGGGATAATTGGAAGCATAATTATTCCAGAGAATTTTGGATTTAAATTGTCACTTCACTGCATATGCTATTAAAATACCTGCCAATCTCTCTCCAAGGATGTCAAAATCAATGGCAAAAATAATGCCTGATGAATTGACTTGAGATGTTGTGTATTTCAAAATTAACATGTGACCCAGGATATGCTATAATTTTGTTTATGGATTTTATATAATTCAGCTCTTTCCAGGACATATTCAATTGGTTGTAATTAAAAATTATTAGCTATATATTTCTAAAATCCTTTTCTATAATATTTTCTATTGTAAGACTTTGAGGTTATAGAAACTTAGATTTTAATATTCCTGTTTCCAAAATGGAAGGTGAAATGTTTTAATCCTGACAGATTCAGTAGATGACTCTGAAACAGATGTAAGATCTTCAAAGTTATTTTACAATCACTCCCCAGGAGTAGAAGTTTCAAATAAAGAACTGAAATGGAAGAATCATGAACAGAGACAATAATTTGCCAAGGGGGAAAGAATTCCAGACACACAGGTTAAGAATCTCAGTTATGCTGTTTTCCACGTCACTTGGAATTCCTCACTCCCAGCGTCCCTGAACCGTCCAGAGAGCAGAAAGGCTGCCCTGCTTTGGGCTGCATCTGTTCATATGATATATCTGGAGGAGACACAAAAATTCATCAATAATTCCAAATATTCTGCCACTCCTTGTGAAGATGCTGCCAGAGAAGAAAGAGCGCCACCTCGTGAGCTCCTTAAGGAGTCTTTTCACCCGTTGTCCTTTGACTCCCTTGACCAGGCACTGGCTCCGCGCTGTGTGCTGGGCACGCACTTCTCTAGACTTTCACAACACTGCAGCCCACTGAGCTCCTCCCACCAGTGTCTCCACTGCCCTGGGCCCTTCCCTCAGTGTCCAGTGTCTGCAGTGTCCATGCCACATCTGCACACCTGCTAAAACTAAAGACACAGTGCAAATGGTGCCTCCTGGTGAGACTTTTCTAAATGCCCTCTCCCCATCAGTTTCTGTGAGTTTTATGCTTCCACCACATCATCTCTTGTCTCCTTCTCTCATATGTGTGTGTCACATATTCTGTTACCATCTTCTTACATGTCTGCACATCCCACTTGGCTATACATATTTGTGTGTGTGTATATATATATATATATATAATTTTTTTTTTTGGTGAGGAAAAGTTACCCTG